>NC_089845.1:136303463-136925546 GCF_035609145.1 Eleutherodactylus coqui | reverse complement strand
GTCTTCAGGGAGTGTGTGGGAAAATGACTCAAACAAACCCTAGCACAAACTCATACAAAGTTCCAAAACAGCATGCATGACTCCAAACACCAGAGTTCTGAAAGAAAAGGATAAGGAATGGATAATGACCAGCACCCTCTAGTAAGATTGGCTAGTATTTATATATACAGATGCATGATGATTGGCTGGCTGGAGAAATCCACACCATCAACCAGCCAAATCACTCTCACCTGCAGCAGTGTGTTCCTGGAAACCCATAGAACTATAGAGAAGCACAACGTGGCAGGGTATCCCAAGAACACAACCTGACAGGATATCTTTAGGGATACTCATATAAGTGGCGTGTTAGAGTCAGTATCAAAGATAGATTAGGAGAAGACTAAGCTGCAGCTAAGAGTTAGGGTCAGTTACTGCCCATCTACCCCATTATCTGATACCATCACAATCATCCATCTGCTCCATTATCTGACTAGCATCATCATCCTCTGTGCCATCATCTGACTAGCATCACAATTCTGATCCTGTTATCTATTGGCGAATTCCTATTCTTGCATCTTTGTCACCTACTAGTATTAATACGTTCTTCATATAATTTCTATTTAAAGGGGTTGTCTCGCGCCGAAACGGGTTTTTTTTTTTTTTTTTTCCATAGGCCCCCCGTTCGGCGCAGGACAACCCCAAAGGATGTGTTAAAAAAAATTTTTTTTATTACTTACCCGAATCCCCGCTCTGCGACGTCTTCCTTCTTCCTTCTTCTTCCTTCACCAAGATGGCCGCCGGAATCTTCACCCACGATGCACCGCGGGTCTTCTCCCATGGTGCACCGTGGGCTCTGTGTGGTCCATTGCCGATTCCAGCCTCCTGATTGGCTGGAATCGGCACACATGACGGGGCGGAGCTACGATGTCCAGCTCTCCGGCACGAGCGGCCCCATTCACCAGGAAGAAGACCGCACAGTGCAAGCGCGTCTAAAAAAGCAAGAAGACATCAGAATTAGACGGATCCATGGCGACGGGGATGCTAGCAACGGAGCAGGTAAGTGAATAACTTCTGTATGGCTCATATTTAATGCACGATGTACATTACAAAGTGCATTAATATGGCCATACAGAAGTGTATAACCCCACTTGCTGCCGCGAGACAACCCCTTTAAGCTGTCTGTTAGATAATTTGGCCCTGCTGTAATTCCTGGGGGTATCCAAATACAAGGAGATACTTTTAGATCCGGGGAGAGGCAACTGCTATAGATGAAGTCCAGTTCTGTTGTCTTGTGTCCAGCCAGAATCATTACACTATCTATCTATCTATCTATCTATCTATCTATCTATCTATCTATCTATCTAATCTATCTAATCTATCTAATCTATCTAATCTATCTATCATATCTATCTATCTTTATCATATCTATCTATCTATCTCATATCTATCTATCTATCTATCTATCTATCTATCTATCTATCTATCTATCTATCTATCTATCTCATATCTGTCTATCTATCTCATATCTATCTATCTCATATCTATCTCATATCTATCTATCTCATATCTATCTATCTATCTATCTATCTATCTATCTATCTATCTATCTATCTATCTATCTCATATCTATCTATCTATCTATCTATCTATCTATCTATCTATCTATCTATCTATCTATCTATCTATCTCATATCTATCTATCTATCTCATATCTATCTATCTCATATCTATCTATCTATCTATCTCATATCTATCTATCTATCTCATATCTATCTATCTATCTATCTCATATCTATCTATCTATCTCATATCTATCTATCTATCTATCTCATATCTATCTATATCTATCTATCTCATATCTATCTCATATCTATCGATCTATCTATCTATCTATCTATCTATCTATCTATCTATCTATCTATCTATCTATCTCATATCTAATATATACAGTAGTAGACTGTAGTCTGCTGAGATAAGATATATCTAAATCAAGTAATGCCATAACACAGTAAAAATATCAGTCATTGTTTTCCAGTATAATGATTGCAATACATGAAGTTTTATAAGATTCATTTTTGATAAAATAAATTCAAAATTATATTTAAATTTAAGATTACACTGATGGTAATTCAAAATTACATTTAATTCAATATTATATGCTACTTTCTAGAAAGTTCTATAGTTTTTAAAATCTTTTCGAGTCCAGAAGCATTCAATTATATTGGATTATTCAACCATGATGAAAAAAAAAGTCTATGCTAAGTGATTATCATTTATCTTACAGCTCGACCTTTTATTGTTATGGATGGCATAGGGAGTCTTACAAGCACAGAGCTGCATGGCACATAATAGACTATTTAAAAAGGGAGATTTAAAGAGTCATTTCTAAACAAGCAAGCAACAATTTAGTAAGAGTGGTCTAAGTAAGTTAGCTATACATTCTCTATCTTCATCTGTCAAGATGTATGAAGGTTAAATAATTTTTCAACTTTGTAAAAGCATTCACCTGCAAAATATTTCTTCTCTTTCCTTACGGGCACCATGGCAACTAACCTTATATAAAAGAAAATAATTATAGAACATTGAGTGATGCCAAAGTTTGATCGACTGTAATAAAAACAATAATAATAATAATAATTAGCATTTGGATATATATATGAACTTCATATAAAAAAATAATTACCACACAGTGCTCATACAAGCCCTATATGGCAGCCTTTGGGGAATGTATTATTCCTAGCATCATGGCACTGAGTACTGTCCTCCATGTTTACTGTAATAGAAACTGGACAGGGTATTGAATTCATTTTTTTACCTCATTGCCCATCCAAGATAGGAAGTATAGTTGAGTGAACCGGAACAGTTTTGGGTCAAACCTTGCTGAAAGTTCAGTTCAGCATAAAGCTGTACCTCAGGTGATTTGCCTCAGTTAACTCATTAAACTTAGAGATGAGCAAGCACCAAAATGCTCTGGTGCTCGTTATTCGAGTCGAACTTTTCGTAATGCTCGAGAGCTCGTTTCGAGTAACGAACCCCATTGAAGTCAATGGGGGACTCGAGCATTTTTCAAGCTGACCAATGCTCCGCATGGGGGAGGTTGTGTGAAACACCTGAAAACATCAGAAAGTCATGGAAACACCACAGGAAAGGCAGGGGCAGCATGCATGGGTGCATCTGAGGGACCCCAGTCCCACTATTAAGCCAAATTGGGGGCAAGAGCCCCCTAGCAATTTACTTGGGACAGACCATTATTAGCAAGGCACATGCGCTGGCACATCTTAGCTAAGCACCACACTAGCTACAACCAAGGACAATCACCGCCTGCGGGTGACACTGCTGCCTCTTCTTTTGCATTACATGCTGGCATTGCTGTCCAACCCCCCGCACGAGCCTGCGTCCACAGCGCACACAAAATTTTCCCTGCCCAGGGTTCAGCTGCCGTCATGCCACATGCTCGCTTCATAGCCACACCACCCTCATGTCGATTTATAAGTGCATACTGGATGAGGAGGAGCCAGAGACACACACTGCAGAGGGTTGGCAGGGCCAGGCAGCGACCCTCTTTGAAAATGTGGGCAACAGCCCACAATGCTGATGAGAATTGATGATAAATTGACGTCCGATCATAATTCCAATCCCGTGCCACCTCCGTCACAAACTTGTCAGGAGCCGCAAACATGGGCTTAAAGGGGTGCACTGTACACATCTCCGCAATGCAGCAGCGCATACTAACACCAAAGATTGGTTTGAAGTAGGAGGTGTCGCCAAAGTAGCCACCAAAGGTATACAGTGACCCTGTGAAAGTCTCATGAAATCCATTACACTTCCTGTGAATGCTCCAATCCAGTATCTCGGATAACTGTGGTAATTTGCAGCATGAGAGATAATACATGTCGACCAGCGCAGATCCCCAGACCCCAAGCAGGAGGATGAGGTGGCATAATAAGCCTGAGAAACCGTGACCAAGGTAAGACCTGCAATACTCTGTGTGGGAATTACGTAAGCGGCCCCAGGCTCAGGCTCGTTCACAGCCTCCACCTTGTGTGACCCAAGGTGCCGTAAGTAACATAGCTATGGGAAATCCATGTGTCCCCACACACTTCATTCTGTGTAGGTGTCAGATAGCAGAACACCGCAATGGGGGAAGCCTTCTGCGCCATACCCAAGTCACTCAGTGTATTTGTGCCAGATAGCTAAAACACCGCAATGGGAAATCTTTGTGCACCCACAGCATAGGCGAGCCACTGCAACCCAGGGACAGTATTAAATATGAAGAAATGAGAGTGACCACACATGGCAGAGTTTCACCCCACCAAGGACCTCGGCCTCTGCCCACACTTCTGCTCAATTCATTCTTTGTATGCGTCAGATAGCTAAACACGGCAATGGGAAAGCCTTCTGTGCCCTACCCAAGTCAGTCAGTGTATTTGTGCCAGATAGCTAAAACACCGCAATGCACACAGCAAAGACGAGCCCCTGCAACCCAGGGACAGTATTAAATATGAAGAAATCAGAGATCCCACACATGGCAGAGGCTACCCCTGCCAAGAACCTTGGCCCACAGTTCTGCCCTTGTCATTCAGTGTATTTGTGCCAGATAGCTAAAACACTGCAATGGGAAAGCAATCTGCACCCTACCCATGTCAGTCAGTGTATTTGTGCCAGATAGCTGAACCCCACGCTGGGAAACCTTTGTGTACCCACAGCATAGGCGAGCCCATGAAACCCAAAGTCAGTATTACACATGAAGAAATCAGAGTGCCCAAACATGGTCAGAGTTTCACCCCGTCCAGGACCTCGGCCCACACTTCTGCCCAAGTATTCAGTGTTTTTGTGCCAGACTGCTGAACACCACTATGGGAAACCTTTGTGCACCCACAATATAGACGGACCCCTCAAACCTTTCAGTAGCAAGAGTATAGGCGAATTCCTCAAACCTTTCAGTAGCAAGAGTATAGGCGGTCCCCGGAATCCTTTCAGTAGCAAGAGTATAGGTGAACCCCTCAAACCTTTCAGTATCAAGTGTATAGGTGGACTCCTGAAATGCTTCTGTAGCAAGAGTATAGGCGAATCCCTGAAACTTTTCCGTTGCAAGAATAGAGGCGAATCCCTCAAACCTTTTAGTAGCAAGTGTATAGGCAGATCCCTGTAACATTTCTGTAGCAAGAGTATAGGTGAATCCCTGAAACTTTTCCATTGCAAGAGAATAGACGACCCCCCCAAACCTTTTAGTAGCAAGAGTATAGGGGAATCCCTGAAACATTTCCGTTGTAAGAGTATAGGCGAATCCCTGAAACTTTTCCATTGCAAAAGCATAGGCGTACCCCTGAAACTTTTCTGTTGCAAGAGTATAGGCGAATCCCTGAAACTTTTCTGTTGCAAAACTATAGGCGAACCCCTTAAACCTTTTAGTAGCAAGTGTATAGGCGGACCCCTGAAACATTTCTGTAGCAAGAGTATAGGCAAATCCCTGAAACTTTTCCGTTGCAAGAATAGAGGGGAACCCCTCAAACCTTTTAGTAGCAAGTGTATAGGCGGACCCCTGAAACATTTCTGTAGCAAGAGTATAGGCGAATCCCTAAAACTTTTCCATTGCAAGAGTATAGGCAAATCCCTGAAACTTTTCCATTGCAAGAGAATAGGCGAACTCCCCAAACCTTTTAGTAGCAAGAGTATAGGCGAATCCCTGAAACATTTCTGTTGCAAAAGCATAGGCGAACCCCTGAAACTTTTCTGTTGCAAGAGTACAGGCGAATCCCTGAAAAATTTCTGTTGCAAGAGTATAGGCGAACCCCTCAAACATTGGCGTACCAAGAGTATAGGCAAACACCTGAAAAAATGGTGTACCAAGAGTACAAGTTTACCCCTGAAAAATTGCTTAACCCTGAAGGCAGGTGAAACCCATAAAGATTTTTTTAAAACACAGCTCTTTGTTGCTTTATTTGTAACAGAGCCAGGAGGTAGCCCTCCAAAAACATTGATTTTAACAGAGCCTTTTGGCCCGCAGAAAAATTGGCGGCTCAGCGTGATGGCATGCTGTTTTAGGAGGAGGAGGAGGAGGAGGAGGAGTTAGATCTGAAAGGGCTAGACCAAGCTACTGTTCCCCTTTTTTCTCCTGTTGCAGGTAAAAGAATCTTTAGGATCCACTGCTTTCCACCGGTGGAGAAGAGAAGTCTCGGGAAATCCAGCCTTTGTTCATCTTTATGAGTGTAAAAATGTCGGCGCTGGCAGTTGACAGGCTGGTACGCTTATCCGTGATGAACTGCACTAAACACCCTCTCTGAAAAGATGCTAGCGGCAGGGCAGGCCAGCACGCCCATGGCGTACAATGCAAGTTTGTGCCACGTGTTCAGCTTTGACACCCAATAGTTGTATGGAGCAGAGGCATCACGGAGGACGGTGGTATGATCGGCTATGTACTCCCTCACGATCTTTTTACATTGCTCCCCCGACTCAGCATTTACTGGGGAGTGGTGACACTCTTGCTAGGGACCCATAAAACTGGCAAAGGCCTTGGAGAGTGTTCCCCTGCCTGCGCTGGAGATACTGCCTGATCCTTGCACTTCCCCTGCTAGTTGGCCCTCTGAACTGCATCTTCTGCCACTAGCGCTGTCAGATGGGAACTTTAGCATCACTTTTTCCACCAGGGCCCTGTGGTATTGCATCACTCGCGTATCCCTTTCCTCTTAAGAAATGTGAGTGCAAAGGTTCTCCTTATACTGTGGGTCTAGAAGGGTGTACATCCAGTAATCTGTGTTGGCCAGAATGCGTTTAACGTGAGGGTCATGGAAAAGGCAGCCTAACATGAAGTCAGCCATGTGTGCCAGGGTCCCAGTATACAACACATCGCTGTCCTCACGAACAGGATGACTTTCAGGATCCTCCTCCTCCTCTTCAGCCCATACACACTGAACAGATGAGAGGCGAGCAACATGAGTACCCTCTGCAGTGTGGCCACCAGTCTCTTCCCCCTCCTTCTCCAAAACGCGCTGATATATAGACATGAGGGTGGTCTAGCTATCAAGCGACATACTGTCATCCCTCGTCTCCTGTTCTAACCGCAAAGCGTCGGCCTTTATGCTTAGCAGCGAACTTCTCAGCAGGCAAAGCAGCGGGGTGGTAACGCTAATGATGGCCGCATCGCCGCTCACCATTTGGGTAGACTCCTCAAAGTTTCCGAGGACCTGGCAGATGTCTGCCATCCATGCCCACTCCTCTGTAAAGAACTGTGGAGGCTGACTACCACTCCGCAGCCCATGTTACAGCTGGTATTCCCCAATTGCTCTATGCTGCTCATAGAGCCTAGCCAACATGTGCAGCGTAGAATTCTAGTACGTGGGCACGTCGCTCAGCAGTCAGTGCTCTGACAGCTGAAACCGACGTTGCAGTGTCCTGAGGGTGGCAGCATCTGTGGTGGACTTGCGGAAATGTGCGCAGACGTGGCGCACTTGCCGAGCAGGTCAGACAAGTGAGGGCACTTTTTAAGAAACCACTGAACCACCAGATTGAAGATGTGGGCCAGGCATGGCACGTGTGTGAGGCCGCCAGGCTGCAGAGCCGCCACCAGGTTACGTCCGTTGTCACACACGACCATGCCCGGTTGGAGGCTCAGCAGCGAAAGCTAGAGGTTTGTCTGCTCTGTCAGACCCTGTAACAGCTCGGGGGTCGTGTGCCTCTTGTCACTTAAGCTGATCAGTTTCAGCACGGTTGCTGACGTTTTCTCCACCGCTGTGCTGCTGCGCCGCGCGCTACCGACTGCTGGTGACGTGCTCATACTTCTTAATTGAGAGGTAGACGTGGCGGAGGAGGAGGAGGGGGGGGGGGGGGGGTTGGCAGAGGTGGCATAATACACCGCAGATACCAGCACCGAGGTAGGACCCGCTATTCTTGGTGAGGGTAGCACGTGAGCGGTACAAAGCTCTGACTCGGTCCCAGCCTCCACCAAGTTAATCCAATGCACCGTCAGGGAGATATAGTGGCCTTGCCCGCCAGTACTTGTCCACGTGTCCGTCGTTAAGTGGACATCCCCAGTAGTCGGGTCTGTGAGGGCATGGTTTATGTTGCGGGAGATGTGCTGGTGTAGGGCAGGGATGACACACCTGGAAAAATAGTGGCGATTGGGGACCGAGTAGCGGGGCACTGCCGCCATCATATTTTTGAAAGCCTCCATTTCCACAAGCCTGTACGGCAGCATCTCCAGGCTGATTAATTTGGCAATGTGCACATTTAAAGCTTGTGCATGCGGGTGGGTGGCGGCTTATTTCCACTTTCGCTCCAACGCTTGTGTTAGCGACAGTTGAACGCTGCACTGAGAGACATTGCTGGAAGTGAGGGTGTGGGTGCAGGATGGGAGGCGCTCGTGCCTGCATCCTGGGAGGGGAATTGGATCTGTGTGGCAGGTTGCGGAAGAGGGTAAGAGGCAGTGGTATGACCTGGAGGCGGTGAATGGTCTTCGTCCCACCTTGTCGGGTGCTTGGCCATCTTATGCCTTCGCATGCTGGTGGTGGTGAGGCTGGTAGCGGTGGCTCCCCGGCTGATTTTGGTGCTGCACAGGTTGCACACCACTGTTCATCAGTCGTCCGCGCTCTCACTAAAAAACATCCACACCTTTGATCACCTAGCCCTCTGCACAGAGGCTTGCTCCGAGGGGGTGCTTTGGGAAACAGTTGGGGGATTCTTCACTCTGCCCCTGCCTCTAGCCCTGGCCACCCCACTGCCTCTTCCAACCTGTCCTGCTGCTGCATTTGCCTCCCCCTCTGAAGCCTTGTCTTCAGTAGGCTTAGCAAGCCAGGTGGGGTCAGTCACCTCATTGTCCAGCAGCTCTTCCTCCAAATCCTATGTGCGCTCCTCCTTCGGACTTACTGCCCTTACTATTACCTTACTGACAGACAACTGTGTCTCATCATCCTCACCCACAAAAAAGCTCTTGAGACAGTTGCCGGAAGTCCCCATCCTCATCACCCGGACTCCGGGAATTTTCCAGATGTTGGGCATCGGTAACGACGAACTCCTCAGGTGAGAGAGGAACACTTTATTCCTACTCAGGGCAGGGACCCGAGAATAGTTCCTTGGAGTCTGCCTGCTCAGAATATGTCATTTTAATGGGGTGAGGAGGCTGGGAGGAAGGAGGAGCAGCAGCCAGAGGATTCAGAGGTGCAGTCCCTAGACTGGGAGTAGTGGACTGCATAGAAGACTGGGTGTTCGATACATTGCTGGATGCGTTATCTGCCATCCACAAGAGGATCTGCTCGCACTGCCTGTAATAAAGGTCAACCACGCGGACCCGCAAATTGTGATATGAATCCAGGGAGCCTAGAAACTTGGCTCTCTCCTTATCCCTCAGCAGCCGGCTGTGATTTACCCCACCCTGGAACTCGGCCTGTGCCCACACCCTTAATTGGATCCCCGCGTACGCATCCACATCCTCGACTCTTATCCCTACTCCTTGTCATGGCCGGATTAAGGATAGAGCAGGGCCCAAATAAATTACCTCACTATACAGCGCTGAGAACTGTGGCTAATTCATCGCACACAGAGACTTGTAGATAGCAAAGGTTCTATGCTGAGACTGGGAAAAATTAAACCGCTGTCTTGCGGGTAATTTACCACTCACAGAGACTTGTAGATAAGAGAGACTGTATGGAGTGGGAGAAAACTCTAAAGCCAGTGGATAGTGCTGGTAACTGCGGCTACCTCAATCCCCCGAAAGGAAAGGGTAGTGTGCGACGCTCTGCACAGGGGCAGAAAACTATACATCCAGTGGATAGTGCAAATAATTGCGGCTACTTCACCGCATCCAAGGAAAGGGTATTGTGAGACGCTCTGCACAGGGATAGAAAGCTATACAGCCAGTGGATAGTGCGAATAACTGCGGCTACCTCAACCCCCCCAAGGAAAGGGTATTGTGTGACGCTCTGCACAGGGGCAAAAAACTATACAGCCAAAGGATAGTGCGAATAACTGCGGCTACTTCATCGCACCTAAGGAAAGGGTATTGTGAGACACTCTGCACAGGGGCAGAAAACTATACAGTCAGTGGACAGTGCTAATAACTGCGGCTACTTCATCGCACCCAAGAAAAGGGTATTGTGAGACGCTCTGCACAGGGGCAGAAAACTATACAGCCAATGGATAGTGCGAATAACTGCGGCTACTTCACACTGAAAATGGTATAGCTGTAATGCTCTGCACAGGCCTAGATGCTTTTTTTTTTTTTTTTTAAAGGGTGCACTACTGCTCCCAGCCAGCCACAACTGTAATGCACACAATGAAGAGTAGCCCTAAGAAGGACCATTGGGGGTTCTTGAAGAAAGGATCCTACTCTAACACTTTCCCTGTATAAGCATCAGCACTTTCCCTAACCTCTGCCAGCATGTGTTTGAGGCGAGCCGCGGGCAGGACCAGTTTGAGTACTTGGCGGTCACCTGATTCCGCCAGCCACTCACTACTGCTGGCGGGCAGGGGGCTGGCACATCACAGCAGGAAGTGGTAATGCCTTCCCTGCATGTTTATTGGCTAAAAAGAATGGAGCTAAACATGCGGGGAAGGAAAATAAAAGTGACTCGAGTACCGTGTGTTGCTCGACTCGAGTACCGAGCATCTTGAGTAGCCTAATACTCGAACGAGTAGCAAGCTCAGACGAGTGTGTTTGCGCATCTCTAATTAAAATTCCTCCTCCTTCATGAATGTGGCTCAATGATTAGCATTGTTGCTTTGCAAAACTGGGGTCCTGGGTTCCAACCTGACCAAGAACAACATATGCATGTTGGTGTTGTCCTTGGTCAGGTTTATATCTAGGACCTCAGTTCTGCAAGCCAACAGTGCTAACTACTATGCCACCAGGCTTCTTTGGAGTAGAAGATGTTCTTTTTGAAGGCAGAAGAAACATGATGACTCAGTGGTGAGCATTGTTGCCTTGCTGCGCTGGAGTCCTAGGTTCAAATCTTATTAAAGATGACATCTGCATGGAGTTGGTTTGCTCTTCTTGTGTTTATCCCTCTTCTTAATAAATGTAGGAGATATATAAGGTGATTATTATGAAGAAGAAACCCACAGAAACACAGGGAGAATATATAAACTCCATTCAGATATTGTCTCTGGTCAGATTTGACCCTGGGACCCCAACACTGTAAAGCAACAATGCTAGCCACTGTGCTTCATGTATCTCCAGATAAGGAGTAATTTTATGCCTCTAAGGCCTTTTTCACATGGCCGAAAAAATCGCGTGACATCTGTATGTTGCGAGGCACATAAATCTCTATGAATATGAAAGCCATTCTTTTTAATGGGGTCATATATATGAGCAAATTTTCCCCCGCAACACGTCACGGTGCAGGAAAAAAATTGCATCATGTCCTATCTTTGGGCATTCCCTCGGATTGTTTTCAATCAGGTTGGTTCAACATCGCATGGTGTGCGAGGTGCATGCAAGTGCAATACGGGGATTACTCTTTTAAAACAATGGGAAACAGTCTGCGATACTCCACTGTGGCTAAAAGTGGAGGATTGCTACTTCCCTGAAGTGATGTAAGGCGGTTAGAAGACGAAAACACCTTGCATGCACAAGGACATTGCTTGTTGGCAAGTGCAATATCAGGCCAAGTGCTTCTAAGTGCTTGATTTTTTTTCCACAAAGAGTGTATTTTTAAAATTACAGAAAATTAATTGGAAATAAAATAAAGAGAGAATTGATTTTAATGATGAGCCAATCAGAGGCAGCCCTCACTCACCCATTCATGAATTCATGAATGGGTGTGAGTGAGGGATGCCTCTGATTGGTCAGGCTGTGACCAATCAGAGGCATCTCATTCAGCAGGCGGGGATTTTAAATCCCCGGCTTCTGAATACTACTCACAGCTGTTCAGAGTAGTTCAGGAGAACTGCAGCCTGCCGCGCTGAACTCCGTCTGCCGGGACCAGGTGAGTATGTATATATTTTTTATTTTTACACATTTCTGGATGAATTGCAGGGAAGGGCTTATATATTTAACCCCTTCCCGACAATTCATCCCGCGATCGCCGGCAGCCCATTGCTTTCAATGGAGTCGGCTGTATTGCCGGCTCCATTGAATTCAATGGGCTAACATCGTTCTGCCGGGACCAGGTGAGTATATATATATTTTTTATTTTTACACATTTCTAGATGAATTGCAGGGAAGGGCTTATATATTTAAGCTCTTCCCGACAATTCATCCCGCAATCGCTGGCAGCCCATTGCTTTCAATAGAGCCGGCTGTATTGCCGGCTCCATTGAATTCAATGGTCAGTGCTCATTTAATCGAGACGAGTACCGCGTGGTGCTCGTCTCGAGTAACGAGCATCTCGAGCACCCTAATACTCGAACGAGCATCAAGCTCGGACGAGTATGCTCGCTCATCTCTAATCTTATAGCATTGCTTTTGATACATGTTATATAAAATATCATCATTAGTGGGCTTCATACATACATCCCATAGTTTAATAATACTGATGAAGCTGTTTAAAAGCCTTTTTCTACCTTTGCAAGCATTTTCTTTAGAGACGAAGATTGTCTGGCTTTATTACAAATAATCCCCTCAAAGTCATTCAAAGAAATAGCTCAGCAATCATATAGCTGATATTATGTTGAGGATAGTAGAAAAAAGAAGAGATAAAAATGAGAGGGGAGTGAGGAGTTAAAGTGACCCACCGGACTTCGGAAAAAAAGATGTCCGAACTGCTCCTCATACTACCTTATGCACACTGTGCAGTAATGTGCATTGGTAGTCTAAGATTCTCTAAGATACTCTGATTGGCCAGCACTGATCATGTGAACAGCACTGGTTGAACAAAACAGGTGTAGTTTCTTAGACTAATGATGTATACTAATACGCAGTGTGCATAGGGTAGTTGAAGAAGGTGGTCCAACCATCTTTCTTTCTCCATGCCCAAACGTTTGCTTTAAAGGGGTTGTCCAGGCATTCTATCCTTCTTGATCTGACATCAGGCGTGGAGAGGTGGGCTTGTTACTAAGACAAATATCTGACCACTTTTGTGCATGGGTACTATTTTAATTAAAGAGACTCACTGGACAATGGGTGTTGTCTTGGCAACCCTACCATCAAGCCTGCAGTTGCAGTTGTTCATGCCCAATGTCAGAAGAGTGTGCCTGGACAAATCCTTTAACACCTGAACACCACAGGGCATACTTTCAAGTCCTGGGTGTGCAGGGTTTATATGGAGCAGGAGCGAATCCTGTTTCATACAAGTTGAGTGTCAGGTATCTATGAACCCTTCCCCATGCAACAGCGCCGATTATCACTAACTGTTATTATCACATCGCAACTGTTAACCCTCTAAATGCCACTGCCAATTCTGACAGCAGCATTTAAATGCCCTGATCGTTATTCTGAAGTCCCAAATAGTCCCCTCATAATGCAATCGCAAGGAGTTGTTCAGTTACTGTGGCAGTTGGGGGCTTTTTGAAGGCCCCCGGCGCTGCCTGTAATAGATGCCTCTAATAAATGGTGGAATAACAGGGTGCCATTCCGGTCTCATAGCAGGCTGAGGCCTTTTGAAGGCCTACAGGGTTTCCATGAGTGAGCGTCTATTAAGCTGTGTCTTTGGCATTTCTTAATAAAATGCCAGTCAAAATACAATATACTGCAACTATGTTGTATTGCAGTATATTGTATAAGCGATCGAATAGTCCCCTATGAGGACTAAAATAGGATGTAAAAATAAGTAAAATAAATATATTTTTTAAAATTATTACAGAACATAAAAAGTATTACAAGTTCAAAAAACTCACCCTATTCCAAAAATCCAAAAAGGTTACCCATAAAAACTATAGCTCAACTGGCAAAAACAAACCCTCGCACAACTGCATCATCAGAAAAATTATAAAAGTTATGGGGGTCAAAAGCTGGTGACAGAAAGCAATTTTTAAAAAAGTTATTTTTTTAAAAACTTGTACAGCATTAAAAAAAAAGCTATAAAGTGTTTTGTATCATAATCATACTGATCCTGGGAATAAAGATAATGCGTCACTCTTACAGCTCCATGAACGCTGTAAAAATAACCCTCCCACCCCCAAATGGCACAGTTGCATTGTTTTCTGTTTTTCCCCCACTTAGACATTTGTAAACGTTTTCCAATACAATATGTAGTACATTAAAGAGGTTGTCCAGTTGTAAACCATTGATGACTCATTCGCAAGTTAGGCCAGCCATAGTAAATCAGAGAGTGTCACCTGGGATCCCTACTGATCATCTGTTCACCAGACCAAAGTACTTATGCACTGAGCTGATTTCTGTAGAAAACAGACAGCTCTGTTCCCACTGCAGTGGCTAGGCTTGGTATTGCAGTCATTGAAGTGAATAGGAACTTTGCATGTAATACCAAGCCTTGCCACAACAGTGAGAACAGAGCTGCCTGCTTCCCGCAGAAATCAGCTCAGTGCACAAAGCACACCAGCCTGGGGAACAACTGATCACTGGGGGTCCCAGGAGGCAGATCCCACTGATCTATTATTGGCCTAACCTGTGGGTAGGCTGTCAATAGTCTACAACTGGACAACCCCTTTAAATAATACAATTGAAAATATAAATTATGTCACATGTAGCTATATCATCTGAAAAATCAAAAATTATGATTTTTAAACAAAAATGTAGATGGAAAAATGGCTGAAGCGGAAAGGTGTTAAGACCTCTCATCATTTTTGCGGCCTGTCTTTCAACCCATTCTATTTTATTAATGTCTTTTTTTAGGTGAAATCTCTAGAACTGAGCACAGTATGAAATAGAAAATCGGAGTCATAGAAAGCTATGTATGGTATGTTCCCATACCTTTCTTCAGGTCCATTTTGTGGCTCTACACAACTGGAAGGTTGTAGGAATTCGTAATGTGCCGATATGCATAAGCTCAAAGAGGAAGACAAAATGGAATGATCTAACTTGTTTCTATAAAACCTGTAGAATAAATTGTGCGGTGATAAATGACTATAAGTGAAATGGAAAATGAATGCAGAATGGCTTTTGAATCAGTAAAATTATTAGTATTCCGGCACAGTCCTGCTCGGGCTACGTGCACTGACATTTCATAATAATAATTATTTGATGCATTTCTTCAGTTTTAGGAATGGAAATTAAATAAAAAGTTTTCAATTACTGTGGAGCAGAGCCAACGGTACGAGTGAAATCCGGAGATACGACTCCATCATTTATTTAGCTAAACTGTTTTTAAATTGGAGAATTACATACATTTGCTTTTCGTAAAATGTTCACTTTGCTTTTATGACTATAACAAATCACTGTATATTCGTGACATTTTTTTCTGCAAAACAATTTTCCTGTTTTTCTTGTTTTCTCAAGAAACTCTTAAAAAAGAAAATAATTCACTTGTCGTTGTATCACTGATAACTTGCACTTCAAGGAAACAGTTTAACTGACTAAGGCAAATCATGTCCAATTATGTGAGCCTATACAGGGGACTTTTTGTGTTCCTCTGGATCAACGCAGTGTGAACATAATACATTGAAGCGACGTCGTTTTTTTTTTACCCAATTATGTATTATTTTACTAACTTCACTGTGATAACGTTCTACAATAAGTTATCTTAGCATAAGCCATTGCACCCCTTCCCAACATGCACTGTACATGTACGGTGCACGTCAAGTGTCTGTGTACGTTGTGGGCTTGAGTGCTGAGTCTCTTCAATAGATGGTGGATATCGAATGTTTTTGGCGGTTGACACCTGCCCGTAACAGCAGCAATCAGCGCGCACGGCAATCATTGTAGTTAACCCTTTAAATGCCACCGTCAATTCTGACAGTGGCATTAAAGTACCTCTCTTGGCATTCAAGGGTCTCAAACGTCACCCTCTTCCCTCCCGTGATGAGATCTTGTGTAGCCTTCTGGGTGTCTTAGTGGCATGGTGCCTTCTGGAGGCCCCCAGGGCTGCCATGGTTAAGCATTAATTAAGATGAGCCTGTGACTGCTCTTAATATAACATCAGCCAGTATAGAGTGTAATGCATTACTATAGTACTATAGTATTTCACTAAAAAAAGTGATAAAAAATGTGGATGTAGTCCAAAATGGTATCACTAAAACTTACCTGTCACCGAACCCCCCCCCCCCCACCCCAGTCCTAAAAAATAGCCAATAAAAGGTAATTTTCTTTTTGTGGTACATTAAAAAAACTACAAATTTGGTATCACTGTAACTAACCTGACCACAGAATAAAGATAACATGTCATTTTTACTGCACTGTAAATGTTGTAAAATCAAAACACCCCCCAAAATGGCACAGGGATGTGAGTAAAGATTTTTTTTGCTTTTTTTCACCAGCTAGGGATGAGTTTCAGGGAAGGGCTTATATTTCAAGCCCTTCCCCAAAAATCATGCTGCGGGGGTTGCCTAAAAACCACTGCTTTCAATGGGGCTGCCAGCAGCGCCGACCCCATTGAAAGCAATGGGATAGCATCATGGACTACTGCCACAGCTGTGACAGCTGTGACAGAAGTCTGCAATATTCTCCCCATGCTTTCAATGGGGCTAGAGCTGCTGCTGCTGGCCTCTTTGAAAACACTGAGCGATATCACAGATTTCTTCTCTGCGATGCGAAGCTAATCGCAAAAAAACAAAAAATAGATACCTTGCTTCAGCTGCTGGGGCACGGCCGTGTCTTCTCCTGCTGTCCCCTGCACTGTGGTGCTGATCTATCAGCAGGTGGGGATTTAAAATCCCTGCCTACTGAAAGAGCTGAATGTGATTGGCTGAGGTGCTCAACCAATCACAGGCAACTCTCGCCCATCATTCATTCGAGGAGAGCTGCCTGTTTTAAATCCCCACCTGCTGATAGATCAGCACCACAGTGCAGGGGACAGCAGGGGAAGATGCGGCTATGCCCCGGGAGCTAAAGCAAGGTGAGTATCTATTTTTTTTGTTTTTTAAACCACTTTTACTTGATTTTCAGGGAAGGGCTTATATTTAAAGCCCTTCCCTGAAATCAATTGCCGGCAGCAGAATCCTCTACTGCAGCTGACGTGTGACAGCTGCGGTAGAGAATTGAAGAATTCCTCTGCTGCATCTGTCACAGATGTGGCAGATGTAGCAGCAGAGAATTCTTTTAACTAGCGGGGATGAAGGAAGCATCTGCCGCATGCGGCAGATGTGTTCTTCATCCCCGCGGGGGTCACGGCAGCAGCGGACAGGTAAGTATATATATATATATATATATATATATATATATATATATATATATTTTTTTTTTACTCTAAAATCTTTCTTTTTCAGGGAAGGGCTTATATGTAAAGCCCTTTCCTGAAAAAGAATGCAGGGGTGCCGGCAGCACACTGTTTTCAATGGAGCTGCTGGCAGCAGCCGTGCCACCATTGAAAACAATGCGTGCATTCTGAACGGTGCACGCCTGTCCTATCTTTGCAGGCACATGCCTGTAAAGTACGGACATGTGCATGCACCATAGGGAATGTAATGTTGCAAATACAAGTGTGTTTTTGTGCGTGCGTATACACGCACAAAGACACGCTCATTCGAAGCCACCCTTAAGCCCTGGAGGCATTATGTGATAGTAATTGAATATGTATGTCAAGCAGACAGATATGGATCTGCCTTGCCACACACTGATTTGACTTTGGGCTATTGATGGAGGCAGCACTTGGGGAACCCCAGTTTCAACCCTCGACCCCCCAAATATGATGTGGTCTATCTCGCAGAGATAGCTTCTGTTCTTTGCCTGCTGACATTGCACAGAGCCAAAGTGCAGTCCCTGATGGTGTGAACACTGTCACATCCGTGTAACAAGCAATGGTCAGGGCTGGCAGCACTACTTCAATAATAGCATCCAGGCAAAGATCAGGGCAGTCAGATACCAAAGTCCAAAAATGTAGTTGAGGTTAAGAGCACAGAAGTCAAACAGGTCAGGGAACGGGCAGAGGTCAGAACCAAAATTCAACATCAACTGGGGTTTTGACACATGGGGTATGGAACTAACTGCTTAGCCATCCTCCATGGGGAGGAGAATGCCTGATATAGGCAGAGGTGTGTGGTGATTTGTGGGAGGGACAGCTTTTGGGAGCACATTCTGGCCCTTTAAGAGAGTGCATGAGAGACACTAGGGGGCCAGCTGAGGGGAGTGTATAGCACATACTTAATAGCAGCACCTGACCGCAACCCCAGTGGCAGGTGAGTTGGGTGGGCAGTGGCGGTGCATCGTGACAATAAATCAGTGATTAAAGGGGTTGTCCCGCGCCGAAACGGGTTTTTTTTTTCAATAGCCCCCCCGTTCGGCGCGAGACAAACCCGATGCAGGGGTTTAAAAAAAAAAACGGATAGTACTTACCCGAATCCCCGCGCTCCGGTGACTTCTTACTTACCTTGCGAAGATGGCCGCCAGGATCTTCACCCACGGTGGACCGCAGGTCTTCTCCCATGGTGCACCGTGGGCTCTGTGCGTTCCATTGCCGATTCCAGCCTCCTGATTGGCTGGAATCGGCACACGTGACGGGGCGGAGCTACGAGGAGCAGCTCTCCAGCACGAGCGGCCCCATTCAGAAGGGAGAAGACCGGACTGCGCAAGCGCGTCTAATCGGGAGATTAGACGCTGAAATTAGACGGCACCATGGAGACGAGGACGCCAGCAACGGAGCAGGTAAGTGAATAACTTCTGTTTGGCTCATATTTAATGCACAATGTACATTACAAAGTGCATTAATATGGCCATACAGAAGTGTATACCCCCACTTGCTTTCGCGGGACAACCCCTTTAAGGTTCAGAGATATTATTAGATATTACTTTTTGCTGATTATGCGGCACTGGTAGCAAAGGAGGAAGCTTTCACTTTTCTATGTGAAATTACATTGGAAATATATCTTTGCCACACCTGCAGAAATGATTAGCCTGTTCGTTAAACTGGATCAATATACAATGTATAGCTTTTCATGTTAAAAAAAAAAGTTACAAAGATTTCTAGCATTCTGTTTTCACCTTGTCACCAGACCACAACATAACAAATGTGAAAGTAAAAAGATCTGAAGACTTTCCAAATACATTGTATCAGATTATTCAATCATATGTCTCCTGGAATGTTATTGACCTCACTGCTTACATAGACTTCATGATATAACAAGTGGAGCTTATTGGATTCATGTTAGTGACATGAGTCCTCAGTAGTGGCAGGGGTGGAAGTACCCAGTGGGTTCTGGATAAGCCCAGGGGGATATCCACAGCCATGGGCATAGGTTTCCTCAAACCTGACATGTTGGAAGTAATGCTTGCAGTGGTCACTGGACTCCCATTATAGCAGTACTAAGTAGCAACCTGCTAGACATAATAACATAGTAACATAGTTTGTAAGGCCAAATGAAGACAATGTCCATCTAGTCCAGCCTGTCTATCCTCCTGTGTTGATCAAGAGGAAGGCAAAAAAAAAACCAAGAGCAGAAGCCAAATAGCCCTTTTGGGGGAAAAAATTCCTTCCCGACTCCCTAATGGCAATCAGACTAATCCCTGGATCAACCCCTAATATTTCCTACCTGCTGTGTATCCGGATTAACAATTAACCTAAGATTTATATCCTGTAATATCCTTCCGCTCTAGAAACACATCAAGTCCCCTTTTAAACTCCTCTATGGATTTTGCCATCACCACATCCTCAGGCAGCAGTTACATAATGGAAGCAGTTACATACCACTTATCTGAGGACCCACTGGTAAGAAGTACACAGCCTCTGCATGCTGGTAGAACTATAATGGAGAAACATCCTATAGAAACTGTTTTTAAAGACTGTGGTTGTGTGATGCAGCCGGAGATCACTCCCGGTAGGAAATGGATATGCTAGTTGTACGGGCTCTGAAAAGACTCGGTGCTATGACTGGAGGAATATCATAGTCTGGACAAGGTCTCCTGTGGTCTAGTCTGCTGTCCAATGTCCATACCTCATCCTTGTATAGTCCTCTCCTGTGTAACCAATGAAAAATACTACTACAACACACAATGGCAAGCTATATTTGCCTGTATATGCAGGACATGGTGTATCTTCCAGCGAGAGCCACTAGTGTCACCTTGCACCCATCTTACTATAACATCCTAAAGAGGCATTGTGAAAACAAGGTACAGTTTTACAAAGCACTATTCATTAACATTAAACATATTACACCTTAGTTGCATTGGCACATGGGAAGTGTCAATAACTGTTTGGCATCCAAGTCAAGCCAGACTAGCTTACATCTGCTACTAACACTTGTCTGGTCCTCATTAAAGTAGTTATTCATGCCTTCTTTGAAGTGTTCCTGTTCATATGATCTCTGATGCTGAACTTCTGCCTGGTAACTTGACTTTGCTTTGTCTATGATTCTGTACCATGCTGTTGGATTGTTGTCATCCTCTGCTGGTCTATGACTTAGTCTTGTGGGCTACTTTGCCTTAGCCCATACCAATTTAGGCCCCCTGTCCATGGCTGAGGTGGAATATTGCTAGCGATATTCCACCACAGGGGAGGAGGGTGGAGCGCTGACAGGTCTCTGAGATGAACCTCTCTAATAGATAGGCTCGCTATGGAGAATCGCGCCAATTGCAGCATGCAACGATTTAAATCTCAGAGCGTGATCCGACGGCGATTTATTGCCAGCGGATCATCGCCCATGGAAAGGCAGCCTTATCCAGATAATTTATCCCTGGAGCACTATATTTAAAGCTTTAAAACTAGCAGAGCACTGAGACCCAAACAAATTTTTATAATAAAAACATGATTTGACTAATAATAATAATCTTTATTTCTATAGCGCCAACTTATTCCGCAGCGCTTTCAGGCATGGATAAATGCAAAACAATACAACAATTACAATATAAGGTACATTGGGTTAAACACAAATGGGTTGAGGGTGGTACAGGAGGTGCAGGGGGTGGGGAACACAGGCAATAGGAAATTTTATGTACAGATCATTTATCAGAAGGCAAACAGGGTGGAGCACCATAGGGAGGGGCGAGGGACTAGGTCAGGAGATTTGGTATGCTTCCCTGAAGAGGTGCGTTTTTAAGGCACGTCTGAAAGATCGTGCATCGGGAATTGTCCGGATGCCTTGGGGTAGAGCATTCCAGAGGATGGGTGCTGCTCTAGTGATGTCCTGTAGGCGAGCATGAGAGGTTCGTATTACAGGGGCGTTTAGTCTGAGGGTGTTAGCCGATCGGAGTGAGCGCGCTGGGTGGTGTACTGACAGTAGGGAGGCGATGTATGGTGGCGCAGCGCCATGTAGAGCTTTGTGAGTGAGGTAGAGGAGTTTAAATTTAGTTCTGCAGTGGATGGGCAGCCAATGCAGCGACTGGCATAATGCAGAGGCGTCTGAATAACAACTGGATAGAAAAATGAGTCTAGCTGCTGCATTTAGTATGGATTGGAGCGGAGCGAGTCTAGTGCGGGGGAGGCCAATCAGTAGCGAGTTGCAGTAGTCAAGCCGGGAGTGGATGAGCGCAACCACAAGCGTCTTTAGCGTGTATGTGGTTAGGAACGGACGTATTTTAGCAATATTTCTGAGGTGCATGTGGCATGTTTGGGCCAGAGATTGGATATGGGGGGCAAAGGAGAGTTCAGAGTCCAGTGTGACCCCAAGGCATCGGGCATGCCATCGGGGGGTTATGATGGTGCCAGACACTGGAATGGAGATGTTGAGGGGAGGTCGGTTAGAAGGTGGAAAGACAAGGAGGTCAGTTTTAGAGAGGTTTAGTTTGAGAAAAAGGGAGGACATAGTGTTAGAGACAGCGGACAGACAGTCGGTGATATTTTGGAGGAATGGTCCAGAGATCTCACGAGAGGAGGTGTATAGTTGGGTGTCGTCAGCATAGAGATGGTATTGGAGGCCGAATCTGTGGATGGTTTGTCCAATTGGGGCAGTATAGATAGAGAAAAGAAGGGGACCAAGGACCGAGCCCTGGGGTACCCCGACAGCGAGAGGAAATGGAGCAGAGATAGAACCAGCAAAGGAAACACTGAAAGAGCGGTCAGAGAGGTAGGAGGAGAACCAGGAGAGAGCAGTATCCTTTAGACCAATAGAGTGGAGCATGGTGAGAAGGAGATTATGGTCGACAGTGTCAAATGCAGCAGACAGGTCGAGGAGGATTAGTAGAGAGTAATCACCTCTCGACTTTGCAGTCATCAGGTCATTTGTTACTTTTGTAAGGGCAGTTTCGGTCGAGTGTAGAGAGCGGAAACCAGACTGGAGGGGGTCGAGGAGTGAGTTGTCAGAGAGAAAGCGAGTAAGCCGGAAGTAGACCAGGCGTTCCAGTAATTTGGAGATAAAGGGGAGGTTTGAGACGGGTCGGTAGTTAGCAGCATTAGTCGGGTCCAGGGTTGGTTTTTTAAGCAGAGGGGATATAATGGAGTGTTTGAATGAGGAGGGAAAAGTGCCAGAGGTTAGGGAGAGGTTGCAGATTGTGGTAAGGTGAGTAATGAGAGTTGGGAAAAGGGAGCGGAGGAGGTGAGAGGGGAGAGGGTCGCTGGCGCAGGTGGTAGGGCGGGCAGCGGAAAGGAGCCTGGAGACTTCTTCCTCTGTCGTTGGTTCTAGAGTAGATAGTGAGTAGGTGCTGGGTGCAGTGCTGATGAAGCTGGGATCAGGGCTAACCATGCAGCTTTCAGAGATTTCTTTTCGAATGTGGTCGATTTTTTCTTTGAAATAGGCAGCTAGTTCTCCAGCAGTCAGGTCTGTCGCAGGGGCCTGTTCCTTGGGGCTGAGGAGGGAGTGAAAGGTCTCAAAGAGTTGTTTGGGGTTGTGGGATAGTGAGGAGACAAGGGAGGTGAAATAAACTTGTTTGGCATGGTGAAGGGCTAGGTTATACATTTTAAGCATGAATTTGAAGTGGAGGAAGTCTGCTGGCAGCTTTGACTTTCTGCACAGCCGCTCGGCGCACCTAGAGCACCGCCGGATGAAGCGCGTTTGGGACGTGAGCCAGGGTTGCCGTGGTCTGCGTTTGACAGCTCGCTTCACGGGCGGTGCCACTTCATCCAGGGCACGGCTGAGGGTGGTGTGGTAGTATTCGGCTGCCAGGTTAGGGCAGGGGAGGCGAGAGATGGGCGATAGGGAGGACTGAATAGTTTCGGCAAACTGTTTAGTGCGGACAGACTGGAGGTTCCTAGAGGTGCGATAGATAGGAGGGTCAGGAGAGATGCTGGGGTGCCTGATGGAGAAAGAGAGAAGGTTGTGATCCGAGAGTGGAAGTGGGGAGTTAGTAAAGTGAGAAGCAGAGCAGAGACGGAGGAAAACTAAATCGAGAGTGTTACCATCTCTATGAGTG
This sequence comes from Eleutherodactylus coqui, assembly GCF_035609145.1. NCBI lineage: Eukaryota > Metazoa > Chordata > Amphibia > Anura > Eleutherodactylidae > Eleutherodactylus > Eleutherodactylus coqui. The sequence goes on along the minus strand of NC_089845.1, from coordinate 136,902,304 downwards.
TGGGAGTCAGAGATTAGTGATAAGCCAAGGGAGGAGGTAAGTGTTAAAAGCCGGGAGGCAGATGAGGAGCTAGAGTCGTTAGTAGGAATGTTGAAATCACCAAGGATGAGGGTTGGGATTTCACAGGATAGGAAGTGGGGGAGCCAGGCAGCAAAGTGGTCTAGGAACAGGCGGGTAGGACCTGGGGGGCGGTAAATAACTGCGACACGCAGAGGCAGTGGGCGGAAGAGTCGCAGGGTGTGGACTTCGAAGGAGTGAAAGGTAAGCGAGGGAGCTGAGGGAATGACCTGGAAGGTACAGTTTGGGGAGAGGATGATGCCTACTCCTCCACCGCGTCTGTCATCCGATCTGGGGGTGTGGGAGAACTGCAGGCCATCATAGGACAATGCAGCGGGGGAGGTAGAATCGGACTGCTGTATCCAGGTTTCCGTGAGGGCGAGCAAGTTCAAGTGTTTACTGGTGAAAAGGTCATGGATAGTTGGGAGTTTGTTACACGCAGATTGGGAGTTCCATAGGGCGCATTTGAATGGGGCAGGGGGGGGGGCATTTTGGTAGAGAACAGTATGGGGTGGGCCTGGGTTGGGGGAGATGTCCCCTGCAGCTAGGAGTAGCAGAGTAGCAAGGGTGAGCACATGGCTAGGGGATTTGTGTGGGTGTCTGAGGTGTTTCTTTGCAGTATTAGGGGGTTGAAGGCGTCTTAGGAAGTTGAACAGTGCATGGGAGCCATACATAGGTGAGGAGAGAAGGGAGGGGCTGATGTGGATGGAGTGTGTTGGGGCTGGGCGTTGGAAGAAAGTGTGAAGGCTTGAAAAGAGGATAGTGAAGGAGATTAGTGCAAAGAGGAGAGTATTTTCCACCAGGCTTTGGACAGTTGTGCATGTTACCTGTCTCCTGCACGGTCGAACTGCGCTGTATAACTGCATCATTCAACAGCATCAAACACTTGTTGCTGGACACTTAGTGCTGGACATGTCAGGTGAGGCAGCCTCTGGTGAGGCATGGACGGTAGAACTGACTTCAAAGTTCTGGCTATAGGACTTCAGCTGGGAGTGGCTTGTTACATTTCACTAGTCAACCAGCTGACCCACCTTTAGATGGCTAATGAACAAGATGGGGGGGGGGGGCTTTATTGCTCTCTTACAAAAACAAACTGTGTCCAGCAACACTAAGATGAGACAGGGAGAAAACTATTTGGGGGAGGTAATGAGGAAAATACATATAGTACAAATAGAGTCAATTCAATTTATATGAAGCAATGGGACATACCATTGCGCACAGATTATGACAAATTTAAAGGTATCACAGCAGGGTCACTGGAAGGAGGGCGGAGCAATCAAATGCAGATGGAGTGGAGCAATGGATGAGTGAAACATACCTGTTGGTGAAAGAGAGAAGGTAGTAATACTTGATTCACTGAGACAGAAGGAACTCAAGTATTAAATTAGCCCAAATCATAGACAAGGTGCCCTAAAATCAATTTTTACTGAATAGAAGATTAAAGATTTCTAGGCCATTTACTAATAAGACAAACAAACTAACAAAGAGAAGTGTTCTCAAACGTATATCCGCACTATCTCACTCAATGGGAGAGTTTAGATATACGTTTGAGAACAGTTTGTTTTGTTTGTTTGTCTTATTAGTATATGGCCCAAAAATATGAATCTTATATTCAATAAAAATTGATTTTAGAGTAATAAAGTTGGGTTCCTTCTCTTAGGTGAAGAAGGTTACATCTCCACTAGAGTACACTCAGCCTAAAAAAGTTCAAACGACTAATAAAAATGAATCATTAGTTGAGATGTATAATCTTTTCACTGTAATATATCATTTTTGCGAACCTCTCACATTTTCTAAACATGTCATGTCAGGATGTTTCATATGCTCTTTCAGCAAACTTTCAAAAATACGGAACCCATTGCCATGGACACACTCCACTTATCCATTCTGCATGGCAACTCTGAAGAAAGTGCAGTTACTCTGTATCATATATCTGTAGTCATGAAAAAAGGAAGCAAAGTAGAAGAAAAAAATTGTAATACATATTAAATAAAAAAGAAAACTCAATGTGGCTTATCTATTATGCCCTATATGTTAGATTCTGATATGCAAAAGTCACATGCACTAAAAATGTGACTTTTCGAGCATTTACACTGGACCTTGCTGCTTTTTCGAAAATGGATGGGATCCAGTAGGACTAGGGAACGTGGCCGCGCAAAGTCCAGTCACATTTTGTATAATGTATGTCAAACTGGCTTGTCTTATACTAGAAATGTATTTCAGCTAGTAGCTAGTATAGGTTTCCATCTGCCACTTGTAAATACATTTGTTGATTCTGCTGGGTGTACAATTTACCTAACCCCTTAGTGACCGCCAATACACCCCCGCTTTTGACGGCTTCACTAGATGGGCCTTTACCACACGGCTGTCAATTGATGGCCTCATTGTGGACTAAAGCCGCGGGGTCTGTGTGGGTGACACCTTCCTGTTATTGGCTGGCAGAGGTAGCTGACTGTGTGGAGCTATCATGAGGGGCCGCGGGGAGCAACCCCGATCACGCGATTGCCATTATCCAAGCAAGGTCCAGTGTAAATTTTCCCAATTTTGGCGCTTTTAATAAATATACACAAATTCTGTTGGTCTATTTTTACCACCTAAATGAAGTACAAAATGTGGTGAAAAAACAATGTCAGAATCACTTGGATATGCAAAACCTTTACGGAGTTATTCTATGTTAAAATGACATGTGTCAGATTTCCAAAATTTGGCTTGGTCACTAAGTAGATATGCCCTATTGTGCTTCTGTTCAACTTTTTAAGTACAGTAAGCTAAAACTCATACAAAATCGCTACTGTCTTTAGAAGGCTGCTCTTGAACCTAAATTGTACTTTTCCAAAATACTTCTTAAACTAGAGTTAATTCAGCATTTCTAAGAAGATACAAGTCCAACCGTATTAATGCATATTTTTTCCATCTCCATGATGTTGATTAATAAAAAACCATATCTAGCTTTTCATGAAGATGTTTGAAGAAAGCCAATTCTTTTTATAGGTCTACAAAAAAGCCTAAAAATACTTCTCTGAAGATACGTAGCCTGGGACAGGGGCAGCCCACACATTATAGGGTTGCAGGAGACTCACCTCACGGTGGGCAAGGTCGAGCGTATTAAAAGGCCATGGGTCCAGTGGTCTTGCCACTCATTTCACACTTCCTGTTCTAGGGGGGTCTTGATTCTAATCTATAGATCAGTGAGATGGAACCCCATTACAACACACAGAGACCAGGAAGGCATATTTATATTTGTATATGTGGAGGTAAATACTAGGCCGTACATTATCCTATGCATTTATAAACCACCCCATCATGGTATATATGCTATACAGGTAGCTATAACATTTGCACATCAATATCCACTGGCAGATGTGCTCTGTATGGGGGATTTTAACAGTGCGATAGACCCATTAGTGGACAGGTTTCAATTTGGCCCTCGGTCTGTCAGGGAGGAGTCTCCATATTGCGACAATTGATGGATGGGTTGGGAAGGATTGATCTATGGTGGTTAGAGCACCCAGAGGCCAGAGAATATACTTGCCATGCCATGGGTAAGGGATCTCTAGCTAGGATAGACTATATTTTCAGTACACCAGCTCTTGCAATCTATGTAACATCTGTAACGCATGGTCTGCAAGGCATATCAGATCATATTCCGATAGAATTACACATACAATTTTCAATGCAGACCATAGTGCACAGATCAAAAATACATCCCTTCTGGTTAAAATTAATAAGACCCAATGATCGTATTCCAGATCAGATAGCACAGTTCCTACTAATCTATGAAGATACGGTCCCACACACCCTTAAATGGGATTCCCTCAAGGCATACCTTTGGGGCTGCCTTAGGTCCACCATATCATATATAAAAAAAGCACTTCCTGGGCAGACATTTTATTAGAATCACAGATGGCGGAGGCTGAAAAAGAATATATAGCCCAATCAACTGAAATGAACAAGGTTTTTTAAAACACCAAATATATATTAAAACTAAAAGGTCTTTTTTACTAAGCATCGATACTTCGAAATAGGGAAACAGTTGAGCCATCTCCTGGCCAACATAATCAGGTAGGAAAACAAGACTAATGTAGTCTTAAAAATCCATAGTACACAGGGTGCAGACATTTCTGAGGTGCAGGCCATTGCGGCTAGATTTAAAGAGTACTACTCGGATCTATGCAGATCAAATCATAATAGATCAGTATCTGAAATATTTGAATATCTGTCTGACCTTAAATTCCCAACACTCATGACAGACCAAGTAGATTTCTTGGACGCCCTATTTATGCTGGAGGAGGTACACCAAGCAATTCATGATCTTGCCATAAATAAATCCCAGGGACCAGATGGTCTCCCAGTAGAGATTTACCAAAAATACACAGAACAACGTTCCCCCCGACTATGAGATACCCTACGACAGGCTCTGGAAATAGATTCTTTACCGTCCTTATTTTACGATGCTACTATTTTACTATTAATAAAACCAGACAAAGACCACTTAGACTGCGTCTCATACCGCTCGATATCTTTAGTAAATGTAGATTGAAAAAACTAACCAAAATTCTAGCTACTAGGCTTAGTCAAGTTATCCTAACACTTATTCACCCTGATCAAACAGGCTTTATGCTTGGTAAATCTACGACCATTAATATACGCAGAGTACAGACCACAATCCAAATTGGTAGGAATATGATATGCCTCACTAGACACCAAAAAGGCATTTGACTCTCTAGAGTGGAACTTTTTGAAAGCCTGTCTCCAAAGATTTGGATTTGGCCCACAGTTCCAAAAATGGATTAAACTCATCTCCAAATGCCAATGTCCAAGTAAATGGTATCCCTTCTGAAACTTTCTCTCTTGCTAGGGGGACAAGGCAAGGATGCTCATTGTCCCCTGTTTTGTTTTTGCTGGCCATTGAAGCCGTGGCTATCCGGTGAAGATACACTCCTACTGTCACTAGTGTTGAGTGGGAAGGGGGGAGGGGGGTGTCGTCGGACTATATGTGGACAACACTCGCTTCCTCACACCATGAATATCATTGACACTTTTTCAAAATACTCTGGCCTTTACATTAATTGGCAGAAGTCTGCAATATTGTTTACCGCACAGAGCCCGATCATTGATTCATATATAACCAGATGCAAGCTACCAGTAGTGTCTAAATTAAAATACCTAGGCATAACAATAGTGTGTGATCATGAATATGGCCTAGCCAAAACCATTGACCCACTGCAAGATCTAATCAAGACCAAACTCAAACTTTGGTCTAAACTGCCCCTCTCTGTTGCCGGGAGAATAAATCTCATTAAAATGGTGATTCAGCCCAAATGCCTTTGTAGCATGCAACATGTATCAGTCAAGATTCCAGTGAGATTTGTCCAATCTATAAATTCTACACTTACTATCTTCCTATGGGGCTCATCCTGAGCAAAGGTGAAATTAACCATGTTATAAAGACCTAAGAACCAGGCCAGTATGGCCCTCTCAGATTTCAAACTTTATTACCTGGCAGGACAGCTCAGAAATCTAAGATCATGGTTTCTGAATTAGGAACTCCCCATTACAGATCACTTCCTAGCTGAGACAGTAAATAAGAAAAACTTGGTGAGCTATCTGGAAGGACCAGAATACACTAAGGCGCAGGGCATACTTCCTTTGCATAGACTGGCCCTGTTTATTTGGCACTTGGCTAAATATATGCAACATTATGCAAATACAATAGCAGAAATGTTATTATGGAATAACCCTATTCTCCTTGCCATGGGTTCGGTACCAGATCCCCAATACTGGGGAGGCTTAGGGGTGTTAAAGGCGTTGTCCCGCGAAACAAAGTTGGGGTATACACTTCTGTATGGCCATATTAATGCACTTTGTAATATACATCGTGCATTAATTATGAGCCATACAGAAGTAATTCACTTACCTGCTCCGTTGCTGGCGTCCCCGTCTCCATGGTGCCGTCTAATTTTCAGCGTCTAATCGCCTGATTAGACGCGCTTGCGCAGTCCGGTCTTCTCCCTTCTGAATGGGGCCGCTCGTGCTGGAGAGCTGCTCCTCGTAGCTCCGCCCCGTCACGTGTGCCGATTCCAGCCAATCAGGAGGCTGGAATCGGCAATGGACCGCACAGAAGATCTGCGGTCCACCGAGGGTGAAGATCCCGGCGGCCATCTTCGCAAGGTAAGTAAGAAGTCACCGGAGTGCGGGGATTCGGGTAAGTACTATCCGTTTTTTTTTAAACCCCTGCATCGGGTTTGTCTCGCGCCGAACGGGGGGGCTATTGAAAAAAAAAAACGTTTCGGCGCGGGACAACCCCTTTAACTCTGGATGATATATAAAGGGCCAATATATTCATCTTGTATTCTCAATTACGGAATGAGCTGTAAACACCCCACATGCAGCTATTTAGATATTTTCAACTGCGACATGCTGCTAATGCCCAATTCCCTGCTGCTATATTCCAAATTTCCAAATACCCCATCATAGAAATGTTCAAATCCCAAGGCCCTAAAGGACTGATTTCTGCATTATATATGCACCTGCTGTCGGCCAAAATTAGTTATACTCCACTAACAGTTCAAGATAAATGGCAGGCTCTCATCACAGAAATAACATTGGAAGACTGGCAGAATATACTAGAGTCCCATCTATGGCTATCCCCAGCAGCAAATAATAGATTAATACAATTATATATAATCTTACACCCATATGACTACAGAGGATGGGCAGAATTCAGACATCAGAATGTCATAGAGGTCATTGTGTGAATGCTGACGTCTGGCACATGTTATGGGATTGCTCATATTTCAAATCAGGGACTTCTGGAGGGAGGTGATAGCATTTGTATCAGAGCTTTTGCCCTCTTCATACACAATCATTAAGGATACCAAAAAAACACTATTTGGCTAAATAGATGAAGAACAATGGCCTCACTTCATGCGAATCTTCACAAGGGAGGTGCTGTTTTTGGCTTGGAAAGCAGTCGCTCTGAAATGGATGGTTGGCGAATCTACATCCATCTCAGGATGGATAAGCCTGGTCAATACTATACTGCTGTATGAAAAGGTTGTCTATCAGCACAGAGGCTGTCTGGCTAAATTTCAAAAATGTGGGGACTTTGGGTAGATACCTGTACTACCACATGTTAGCACTAATGCCACTTTATAGCCACAAAAGCAAACAACTACTAATGCAGACTTGTTTATTGTTTATTCATCATTTGAAGATTGGAAAAGATTAGAGATGAGCGAACGTACTCGTCCGAGCTTGATACTCGTTCGAGTATTAGCGTGTTCGAGATGCTTGTTACTCGTGACGAGTACCACACGATGTTCGAGTTACTTTAACTTTCATCTCTGAGACGTTAGCGCGCTTTTCTAGCCAATAGAAAGACAGGGAAGGCATTACAACTTCCTCCTGTGATGTTCCAGCCCTATACCACCCCCCTGCAGTGAGTGGCTGGCGAGATCAGGTGTCACCCGAGTATATAAATCGGCCCCTCCCGCGGCTCGCCACAGATGCATTCTGACATAGCTCAGGGAAAGTGCTGCTGCTGGTGCTGCTGCTATAGGGAGAGCGTTAGGAGTTATTTTAGGTTTCAAGAACCCCAACGGTCCTTCTTAGGGCCACATCTGACCGTGTGCAGTACTGTTGAGGCTGCTTTTAGCAGTGTTGCACCATTTTTTTTTTTGTATATCGGCCGTGCAGAGCATTGCGTCCGCAGTCATTGTACAGAGTATAGGGGCAGTGCTGGTGAGGCAGGGAAAGAGATATTCAGGCTATATACGCAGTGGTCTTTTTCCAAAAAAATTGATCGCCGTCATCTCGCCAGAGGGAAACAGTATACATAATATTATACGCTGCTTACAGTATCTATCTGCTAGGGGTTGTAGTCCTAATTAATACACAGCTAAGCGTTACAGCAGGCTTGCGCAAAATTGTTTCCTGGATCTGCTGTCTCTGTTACATCAGCGCTGTCATCCCGCCAGAGGGAAACAGTATACATAATATTATACGCTGCCTACAGTATCTATCTGCTGGGGATTTTAGTCCTAATTAATACGCAGCTAAGCGTTACAGCAGGCTTGCGCAAAATTGTTTCCTGGATCTGCTGTCTCTGTTACATCAGCGCCGTCATCCCGCCAGAGGGAAACAGTATACATAATATTATACGCTGCCTACAGTATCTATCTGCTGGGGATTGTAGTCCTAATTAATACGCAGCTAAGCGTTACAGCAGGCTTGCGCAAAATTGTTTCCTGGATCTGCTGTCTCTGTTACATGATCGCCGTCATCCCGCCAGATTGAAACAGTATACATAATATTATACGCTGCCTACAGTATCTATCTGCTGGGGTTGTAGTCCTAATTAATACGCAGCTAAGCGTTACAGCAGGCTTGCGCAAAATTGTTTCCTGGATCTGCTGTCTCTGTTACATCAGCGCTGTCATCCCGCCAGAGGGAAACAGTATACATAATATTATACACTGCCTACAGTATCTATTTGCTGGGGGTTGTAGTCCTAATTAATACGCAGCTAAGCATTACAGCAGGCTTGCGCAAAATTGTTTCCTGGATCTGCTGTCTCTGTTACATGATCGCCGTCATCCCGCCAGATTGAAACAGTATACATAATATTATACGCTGCCTACAGCAGTATCTATCTGCTGGGGGTTGTAGTCCTAATTAATACGCAGCTAAGCATTACAGCAGGCTTGCGCAAAATTGTTTCCTGGATCTGCTGTCTCTGTTACATGATCGCCGTCATCCCGCCAGAGGGAAAGAGTAATGAGCAGAAAATAAGAAAATGAGCAGTGTGAGCAGGTCCTGTCGTGGATGGCAGAAAGTGCATCCAGCAATCTATCGACCACCCAGAGTTCTGCGCCGTCCACTGCTGCAACTCTGAATCCTCTGGCTGCTGCTCCTTCTTCCTCCCAGCCTCCTCACTCCATTACAATGACACATTCTGAGGAGCAGGCAGACTCCCAGGAACTGTTCCCGGGCCCCTGCCCAGAATGGCCAGCAATGGTTCCTCTCCCACCGGAGGAGTTTGTCGTGACCGATGCCCAACCCTTGGAAAGTTCCCGGGGTCCGGGGGATGAGGCTGGGGACTTCCGGCAACTGTCTCAAGAGCTTTCAGTGGGTGAGGAGGACGATGACGATGAGACACAGTTGTCTATCACTCAGGTAGTAGTAATTGGAGTAAGTCCGAGGGAGGAGCGCACAGAGGATTCGGAGGAAGAGCAGCAGGACGATGAGGTGACTGACCCCACCTGGTTTGCTACGCCTACTGAGGACAGGTCTTCAGAGGGGGAGGCAAGTGCAGCAGCAGGGCAAGTTGGAAGAGGCAGTGCGGTGGCCAGGGGTAGAGGCAGGGCCAGACCGAATAATCCACCAACTGTTTCCCAAAGCGCCCCCTCGCGCCATGCCACCCTGCAGAGGCCGAGGTGCTCAAAGGTCTGGCAGTTTTTCACTGAGAGTGCAGACGACCGACGAACAGTGGTGTGCAACCTTTGTCGCGCCAAGATCAGCCGGGGAGCCACCACCACCAGCCTCACCACCACCAGGATGCGCAGACATATGATGGCCAAGCACCCCACAAGGTGGGACGAAGGCCGTTCGCCGCCTCCGGTTTGCACCGCTGCCTCTCCCCCTGTGCCCCAACCTGCCACTGAGATCCAACCCCCCTCTCAGGACACAGGCACGACCGTCTCCTGGCCTGCACCCACACCCTCACCTCCGCTGTCCTCGGCCCCATCCACCAATGTCTCTCAGCGCACCGTCCAGCCGTCGCTAGCGCAAGTGTTGGAGCGCAAGTGCAAGTACGCCGCCACGCACCCGCACGCTCAAGCGTTAAACGTGCACATAGCCAAATTTATCAGCCTGGAGATGCTGCTGTACAGGGTTGTGGAAACGGAGGCTTTCAAAGGTATGATGGCGGCGGCGGCCCCGCGCTACTCAGTTCCCAGTCGCCACTACTTTTCCCAATGTGCCGTCCCAGCCCTGCACGACCACGTCTCCCGCAACATTGTACGCGCCCTCACCAACGCGGTTACTGGCAAGGTCCACTTAACAACGGACACGTGGACAAGCACAGGCGGGCAGGGCCACTATATCTCCCTGACGGCACATTGGGTGAATTTAGTGGAGGCTGGGACCGAGTCAGAGCCTGGGACCGCTCACGTCCTACCCACCCCCAGAATTGCGGGCCCCAGCTCGGTGGTGGTATCTGCGGCGGTGTATGCTTCCTCCACTAAACCACGCTCCTCCTCCTATGCAACCTCTGTCTCGCAATCAAGATGTGTCAGCAGCAGCACGTCGCCAGCAGTCGGTGTCGCGCGGCACGGCAGCACAGCGGAGGGCAAGCGTCAGCAGGCCGTGCTGAAACTACTCAGCTTAGGAGAGCAGAGGCACATGGCCCACGAACTGCTGCAGGGTCTGACAGAGCAGACCGACCGCTGGCTTGCGCCACTGAGCCTCCGACCGGGCATGGTCGTGTGTGACAACGGCCGTAACCTGGTGGCGGCTCTGCAGCTCGGCAGCGTCACGCACGTGCCAAGCCTGGCCCACGTCTTTAATTTTGTGGTTCAGCGCTTTCTGAAAAGCTACCCACGCTTGTCAGACCTGCTCGGAAAGGTGCGCCGGCTCTGCGCACATTTCCGCAAGTCCCACATGGACGCTGCCACCCTGCACACCCTGCAACATCGGTTTCATCTGCCAGTGCACCGACTGCTGTGCGACGTGCCCACACGGTGGAACTCTACGCTCCACATGTTGGCCAGGCTCTATGAGCAGCGTAGAGCTATAGTGGAATACCAACTCCAACATGGGCGGCGCAGTGGGAGTCAGCCTCCTCAATTATTTACAGAAGAGTGGGCCTGGTTGGCAGACATCTGCAAGGTCCTTGGAAACTTTGAGGAGTCTACCCAGATGGTGAGCGGCGATGCTGCAATCATTAGCGTCACCATTCCTCTGCTATGCCTCTTGAGAAGTTCCCTGCAAAGCATAAAGGCAGACGCTTTGCGCTCGGAAACAGAGGCGGGGGAAGACAGTATGTCGCTGGATAATCAGAGCACCCTCCTGTCTATATCTCAGCACGTTGAGGAGGAGGAGGAGGAGGAGCATGAGGAGGATGAGGAGGAGGGGTAAGAGGCAGCGTGGCCCACTGCTGAGGGTACCCATGCTGCTTGCCTGTCATCCTTTCAGCATGTATGGCCTGAGGAGGAGGAGGAGGATCCTGAAAGTGATCTTCCTAGTGAGGACAGCCATGTGTTGCGTATAGGTACCCTGGCACACATGGCTGACTTCATGTTAGGATGCCTTTCTCGTGACCCTCGCGTTACACGCATTCTGGCCACTACGGATTACTGGGTGTACACACTGCTCGACCCACGATATAAGGAGAACCTTTCCACTCTCATACCCGAAGAGGAAAGGGGTTCGAGAGTGATGCTATACCAAAGGACCCTGGCGGACAAACTGATGGTAAAATTCCCATCCGACAGCGCTAGTGGCCGAAGGCGCAGTTCCGAGGGCCAGGTAGCAGGGGAGGCGCAGAGATCAGGCAGCATGTACAGCACAGGCAGGGGAACACTCTCTAAGGCCTTTGACAGCTTTCTGGCTCCCCAGCAAGACTGTGTCACCGCTCCCCAGCCAAGGCTGAGTCGGCGGGAGCACTGTGAAAGGATGGTGAGGGAGTACGTAGCCGATCGCACGACCGTCCTCCGTGACGCCTCTGCCCCCTACAACTACTGAGTGTCGAAGCTGGACACGTGGCCTGAACTCGCGTTGTATGCCCTGGAGGTTCTTGCTTGTCCTGCGGCTAGCGTCTTGTCAGAGAGGGTGTTTAGTGCGGCTGGGGGAATCATCACGGATAAGCGTACCTGCCTGTCAACCGACAGTGACGACAGGCTTACACTCATCAAGATGAACAAAGCCTGGATTTCACCAGACTTCTCTTCTACACCAGCGGACAGCAGCGATACCTAAGCAATACGTAGGCTGCACCCGCGGATGGAAGCATTGTTCTCTATCAACATCAAAAACGTGGACCTTTTAGCTTCATCAATCTGTGTATTATATTCATCCTCCTCCTCCTGCTCCTCCTCCTGAAACCTGATGTAATCACGCCGAATGGGCAATTTTTCTTAGGCCCACAAGGCTCAGTCATATAATTTTTGTAAACAATTTTTATACGTTTCAATGATCATTAAAGCATTGAAACTTTCACCTGAACCAATTTTTATTTTAACTGGGCTGCCTCCAGGCCTAGTTACAAATTAAGTCACATTAACCAAAGCGATTAATGGGTTTCACCTGCCCTCTTGGTTGGGCATGGGCAATTTTTCTGAGGTACATTAGTACTGTTGGTACACCAATTTTTTGGGGCCCTCGCCTACAGTGTAATCCAATTAATTTTTTGCCCACCTGCATTAAAGCTGATGTTACATCAGCTGTGCTGGGCACTGCAATGGGATATATTTATGTACCGCCGGTGGGTTCCAGGGAGCCACCCATGCTGTGGGTCCACAGGGAGTTGTAACTGCATGTGTCTACTTCTAAAGAACGCCAGTCTGACTGGGGCATGCAGTGTGGGCCGAAGCCCATCTGCATTTAACATGACATTACCTCAGCTGTGATGGGCAATGCAATGGGATATATTTATGTACCGCCAGTGGCTTCCTGGCACCCACCCATGCTGTGGGTCCACAGGGAGTTGTAACTGCATGTGTCCACTTCTAAAGAACCCCAGTCTGACTGGGGCATGCAGTGTGGGCCGAAGCCCACCTGCATTAAACATGACATTACCTCAGCTGTGATGGGCAATGCAATGGGATATATTTATGTACCGCCGGTGGCTTCCTGGCACCCACCCATGCTGTGGGTCCACAGGGAGTTATAACTGCATTTGTCCACTTCTAAAGAACCCCAGTGTGACTGGGGCATGCAGTGTGGGCCGAAGCCCACCTGCATTTAATCGGACGTTACCTCAGCTGTGATGGGCACTGCAATGGGATACATTTATGTACAGCCGGTGGGTTCCAGGGAGCCACCCATGCTGTGGGTGCACACGGAATTCCCATTGCGGAGTTGTACCTGCCTGTGACTATTTATAAAAAACCGCGGTCTGACTGGGGCATGCAGACACCTTGACAGAATGAATAGTGTGTGGTACATAGGTTCCCCATTGCTATGCCCACGTGTGCAGCTCCTGATGGCGGTGGCACAGGATTATATTTCTCATTGCTTCTGTACAGCATTGTGGGCTATCGCCCCGCCCCTTTTAAAGAGGGTCGCTGCCTAGCCGTGCCAACCCTCTGCAGTGTGTGCCTGCGGTTCCTCCTCATGGCAGACGCACTTATAAATAGACATGAGGGTGGTGTGGCATGAGTGCAGCTGAAGGCTGCGCAGGGACACTTTGGTGTGCGCTGTGGGCACTGCGTCGTGCGCGCGGGCGGGGGGGGGGGGAGAGGTGGGCAGCATGTAACCCAGGAGAAGTGGCAGTTGAGTGTCATGCAGGCAGTGATTGTGCTTTGTTGGAGGTAGTGTGGTGCTTAGCGAAGGTATGCATTGCTAATGAGGGCTTTTCAGAAGTAAAAGTTGTTGGGAGGGGGGGGCACTCTTGCCGCTATTGTGGCTTAATAGTGGGACCTGGGAACTTGAGATGCAGCCCAACATGTAGCCCCTCGCCTGCCCTATCCGTTGCTGTGTCGTTCCCATCACTTTCTTGAATTGCCCAGATTTTCACAAATGAAAACCTTAGCGGAGCATAGATCCCATACAAAAATGCTCGGGTCGCCCATTGACTTCAATAGGGTTCGTTACTCGAAACGAACCGTCGAGCATCGCGATAATTTTGTCCCGAGTAACGAGCACCCGAGCATTTTGGTGCTCGCTCATCTCTAGAAAAGATTCTATTGTTATTAAAATGGTGTATGAGATACATGCAACAGACAACAAATCCTGGTTTTGATACTCTGTAACAAATAAGAACTATGTAATTAAATTGATTGTCATAATACCAACAATGATACATGGAATGTATTTGTATACCAAATTAATTAAGTGATCAATAAAATGAAGTTAACAAAAAATACTTCACTATTCTAAGATTCTCCAAACATTCAAACTAGAGCACATACATTAAAAATAGATTTTTATGCTAGTAAATTATTGCTTAAGGCTTTTATTTAGATTCAAAATGAACCTTATTAGAGGAGTTGAATAAGGGAAGGACACCATGAAAAGTCCACGTGTCAGGAGGTCAGCCACAGTCCATGTGATCTGGTGGTGTGCGGATTGGTTTCAGCTCCTTTTCATGGAGGACACCAGTTATAATTCTAGTCTGAAGGTTTTTCTGGTCAACTTGGAGGCTTCTGTTCTATTCCATTGTCAAATAAGTCAGTTTGGCGTTAAGAATATTTGGAGTGTGGTAACATCCGCCTCCTGACCAATTGCTATTTCATCTGGTTTATTGTATGCTTGTTTAACATCTGTACTATACATATGGTTGTTTATTACATCAGGTTTTAGCCCTGTTTCCAACTATAAAGAGTATCAGGATCACCTCAGGTTCCTGATGTAGGGTTGCCCTTATCAGGGCAAGTGCTCCGCTTCTAGATAGAGCCTCATTGCATTAGTAGGTATGGGTTAGTTTTCCTGTTTACCCACTTTTTGCTTTTTTTTAATAAGTATTTTGTGTTGTGCTGTATATTGTGTGTATGTCTGTCCTTTTCGGACAACAAATTACATCCGGTCTGGATGATGTATTTTTTGTTCAGCTCAGATGTAACACCAAACAGGTATTAATTAGAATAAGAAATCCTTTGAGCGGATGCAAGAGTGGCATGTATTGTAGAACATGGAAATCACATAGACTTTCAAAAAAATGTTTTAGTGGTCTGGGTGAATTCTTTTCAGGGGCCTGAACAACAGCCTAAAATACTAACTAATATGAAGTGGTCTTTTCATTGAGGCAGTGTTTGTCAATATCACCTAATTAAGCCCTTCACAGTTATAGACAAATTTAAAATATCAAATCTTTATTGACAATTTAAAAACAGGGCTAACACCAATTACTAACAAATGACAAGACACACATACATTTAAGCCTATGTTCAGACAAGCATTCATGGGTTCTCAACAGGAAAAGGTGAGTAAGCCACTGCCAGACTCCAGTGACTAATCTCTACTTAGAACAAAGGGTTGGGCATATGAAATTCAGCATGCACCCGGTTTTCCACATGATCACATGATGTAAAAAAAAATTTGATTCATTAGACTTGGCTGCCTTCTTCCATTGCTCCATGGTGCAGTTCTAATGCTCACATGCATATTGTAATGCTTTTGGTGGTGGATAGGGGTCAGCATGGACACTTCGACCATTCTACAGCTACGCAGCCACATACGCATCAAATAAGGTGTAATATGTGTTCTAAAACCTTATTTTTTTCATAACCAGCAGTGACTTTTTCAGTAACTTATGCTAGTCGATTTTGGGATGGGATAAGATAGACTAGCATTCACAGCAACGAACCTTGGCGCTCATGACCCTATTGCTGGACCACTTTTGGCAGGTACTGAACACCCCACAACCTGACATTTTGGAGATGCCCTGATCCAGTTATCTAGCCATCACAATTTGACCCTTGTCAAAGTCTCATAGATGCCTACATTACCTATTTTTCCTAATTCTAACACATCAACTTCAAGTACTAACTGTTCAATTACTGCCCATCTCTCTATCTACCTACCTATCTATATTCAGACATTGAATGGTACCTAGCACGCATCAACCTTTGTCCTTATGACAATCAATTGGCTCTCTCCGGTTTCTGTATCTTGCATTGCAAGTAGAATTCAACTTCGATTCTTAAGATACATGAAGATGAATATAAATTACAGTTAATTATCAAACAGATACTAGCTGTAAAACATTTCTATGAATGCATTAACAGCACATAGTCTGCTAAGTGTACACCTTTCAATGTGAAGCGATGCAGGTGAGCTCAATTATGGTATATTTCTAATTGACAGCTTTCTTATTTTGTAGGAAATGTTGAAAACTACAGGAATTATACATTTTGTGTTTGCAATTATTTATAAAGTGAGTTATCACAACGTGGTAGTCATGTTAATGATTGTTACATCTGTAGTTTAAGGTCTGTACCTTCAGGAGATCTGCCTGTAGATGTATCACCAAATACTTAATGGAGGAGAATCTCCATCGAAAGGAAAACTCAATCTCTAAGGAGGGATGCCTCTACCTGAAGAAAAGATATATGGAGAATTTTGACTTCTGAAAGTTGACCTTAAAATTGTTGACCTTGTCAAAACACTCAAACTCCTGTAGGATCATCATCAGCACACCCTTGGAAAAGGTTATACATTAATAGGTTGTCTGCAAAACAGCAGCATTTTATGTTAAGAGGAACCCCCTGCAATGGTCTTCATACAGTCATTCTGTCTAATTGCCTTAGCCAAGGATTCCATAACCAAGATATAGAGGAACGTGGACTAGGCACATCCCTGCTTTGTGCGGTTTTTAATCAGAAAGTCTTATTTGAGCTGAAAGCCTGTGATACAAGAATATGCATTTATTAGATATGAATTGAAAACTATGACAAAAAATCTAAATATCAGTAACCAATATATGCTACCCATTTAATGGATAACAAGGGGAAAGATAAGAGGGGGAAAACACATCAAGTATTCACAATGCCACATAACATAATCAACAAATGTAGTGTTCACAGATTGCTGGGAACCCTTCACAGAGCGTATATCTTGGCTAATACTCACTTGTCAGGAAAATCAACTTCCTCTATATCCCATAAAGAATCCAAGTAGACATAGGAAGGAAAAGAAGGGGAGGACATCTTTGTAGTACTAATCCTACTGTAGTGATTGCAATGCTCTTATCTAGCAGCAGTGTGTTCTGTGGGATAAAACACACATGGAATCAAAATCTTCATTCTGGCGTGTTTCTGCTAAAAAGCAGACATGCAACATGATTATGATATTTAAGATGTCTGGGATGTGGATTTGACTAGTTTGCACACAATATTTTTGTCACGTCCAATCAGGATGGGCAGGATCTAAAAACATGAAAGACCCACAGGCTGTGAACAAACGGACCACAATTGTACATAAAACAGTGATAAGCAATAATGAAAACAGATGACCTGGAAACACTGTCCCTAAAAAGCCTTTACCCAGGAAAGGGACCTGCCTATATGCAGATAACCCACCCTAACAAGGGTGAACCTGACCACATAGTTAGGCCACAAGTAGACCCTACATGGGAAAGGAGAATACCACAAAAAAACAAGATATCAACAATAGTAAAATCAGTACTTAGTTTAGTGAAGAATCAGGAAAACAGAAGATCCAGCGCCAAACTCTGACTTCCACCACAGTCAGAGGGAGATTGAATTAAAAAGCAATTAGCTAAGTGCAAGGCCAGGGTAAACAGTCCTCCTAAATTACATACAGGTGAAACGAAGCAAGTCTCACCCATAATCACTCCCACCAGATCCAAATACAAGACCTGAACCAGATTATTAGAAAGGAACAGATCACAGAACCGCTGCAACAATTTTAATCGAAACCCCATGTCATCACATAATTATGGCAACCACTAATGTCTCAGAACAAAATCCACATGCACCACTACAGCACTCGCCATTCATGACTTCCAGCCTGGATAGCAAAGAAAAGCCAATTAACAGGCACCACTGTGCGTATTAAAAACCATCGTGCATGTGTCTGTTAACCTGACGTCACATGCTTGCATTGCCTAGAACATGCACCTAAATTAGAGATGAGCGAATATACTCGTTTCGAGTAATTACGCGATCGAGCACTGCGATTTTCGAGTACTTCCGTACTCGGGTGAAAAGATTCGAGGGGCGGGGGGAGGCGGAGCAGGGGGTAGCAGCGGGGAACAGGGGGGAGCCCTCTCTCTCTCCCCCACTCACCCACGGCGTCCCCCGAATCTTTTCGCACGAGTACGAAAGTACTCGAAAATCGCGGCGCTCGGCTGAAAAAGGGGCGTGGCCGAGTAGGTTCGCTCATCTCTAATCTAAATCATTAACAATCTTCCAAACAACTGTGAATGTCAGAGTGCATACACAGGAATCACATAAGCTATGCACATGCGCACCAGATTTCAATACGGTATCAGCAGTAGTGTTGAGCAAGCTTTTGAAAAGTTCAGCAAACTTCAGCAAAAAGTTTGGTTTGGTCCAACTTATTACAGCCATAAAACTAGTGTATAACACTATCGAAGAGCTATAAAAGTATTTGTTCTGCTGCTGCTTCTGATTCTGCAATGTATGTACTACATAAGTAAAGGGGATTATTATTATCATGAAGAAACCCACACAAACACAGGGGAAAATATGAAAACTGCATGCAGATTTTGTCCTTGGTCAGGTTTGAACCTCGGACCCCAGCATTGTGTAGTAACCTGAAGTGTGGCACTACAGTACAAATACTTAACTGCAAGTCAAGAGCAACTAACTACAGATCATTTAGCAAAGGATAGTGATGCTACATTTTGTTTAATAAGAAGATGGGGCCAGGATAGGGAGCTAAATAGTTAATTTAACTTAGTCATTTCACTGTAAAAAAAATTGTTGTAGGACCTGTGGACATCATTTAGTATGCAGCAAAAGGACCTACCCCTGCCATTGGTGCACATGACCCAGGAGAAGAAAGTAGCTCTCAAATTGGTCGAGGGACAGAGCTAACGCAGCCAATTTGAGAACAGAGTCCTGGTTGGAGGAGACTGGAGAATTTCCATTTTTCCTGATCTGTGTCATTCAATAGGAAGCCTTATCAGGGAGCGACAAAACTAAACCTCAGTAAAGCAAAATTTGATCAGCTCAGAATTACTCTTGGGAACATTAATTTGGACAATATCCTCAAAAATAACAGTACAGACAACAAATAGGAGAAGTTTAAAAACATTTTAATTACTTCATGTGAGCACTTTATACCCTTTAAAATAAAAGAGCTACAAGTAGAAGAAAAACAATGTGGCTAGACAAGACTGTAAGGGGGGCAATAAACAAAAAAAAAGAAAGCATTTAAATTACTAAAACAAGAAAGCAACTGAAGAAGCGCTAAAAACGTACAGGAAAAAAAACAAATAATGTAAGGAAAAGATCAAAACTGCCAAGGATGAGGCAGAGAGATTGATCACTAAAAAGAGCAAAATAACCCTAAACTATTCTTCAATTATATAAACAGTAAAAAAGATTTGCACTGAGAGTACTGGCCCCTTAACAAATAATGCAGGAGAAACCATAGAAGACAATGGGGTAAAACAAATCTATTAAATAGTTTTTTCTTAAGTGTATTCACGAATGAAAAAGAAATGTTACACGAGATAAAACAAACCCCCTGCTAAGTATTGAATGCCTAACACAGGAAGTGCAGAGCTGGTTAAGAAGGATTAAAATTGACAAATCGACGGACCCAGATGGAATACACCCAAAGGTTCTAAGGGAACTAAGTGACGTGATAGATAGACTGCTATTTATTATATTTAGGGACAGCATTGAGACCGTGGCTGTACTACTAGATTTGGCCAGTGTGGTCCCAATATATAAAAAGGAGTCTAAAAGAAAACCTGGTAACTACAGGCTGGTACATCTCACTTCAATAACTGGAAAAATATTCAAGGGGTTCCTGAGAGATGCCATTCTAGAATACCTCAAGGAAAACAACAGCATAACTCCTCATCAGCTTGGGTTTATGAGGGGTCGATCATGTCAGACCAATTTGATCAGCTTCTGCAATGAAGTAAGTTCTAGGCTGGACCTGGGAGAGTCTATTGATCGGACTGCATGGACACGTGTGTATCAGGGTAAAGAACTGGCACGGAAATAGAAAGCAGAGGGTGGTAATAAATGTTTCATACTCTGATTGGGCCACCATTGCTAGTGGGGTGCCACAGGGTTCAGTATTAGGGCCCATTCTGTTCAATATATTTATTTATGACCTGATAGAAGGACTACACAGTAAAATATTGATATTTGCAGACGATACAAAACTATACAAGATAATACAAAGGAGGACAATATGCGGCTAAAAACTGACCTAGATAAGTTGGGGGTTTGGGTTGAAAAATGGCAAATGAAGTACAATATTGATAAATGTAAGGTTATGCACATGGGCAGGGGAAATGGATGCCACCAATATACACTGATTGGGGTACTTCTAGAGAAAAATGAGATGGAAAAAGACCTGGGGGTCCTAGTTGACTGTAGACTTAACTGGAGCAATCAATGCCAGTTAGACACTGCAAAAGCAAATAAAGTATTGTGGTGCATTAAAAGAGGTATAGGGGCGAGGGATGAGAACATTATTCTTGCACTATGTAAGGCACTTGTCAGGCCTCACATGGAATTCTATATACAGTTCTGGACACCGCTGCTCAGGAAAGATGTAGCAGTGCTTGAGGGCATGCAAAGAAGGCCAACTAAATTAATAACGGAAATTAGAAGACTGGAATACCCAGAGAGGCTATCAAAATTGGGATTATTCACCCTGGAAAAAATACTGTTAAGGGGCGACCGAATAACTATGTATCAATACATTAGGGGACAATACAAGAATCTCTCCCATTCATCACCAACACAGCAGGGGGTTCTTTACTGTAAAAGCAGTGAGACTGTGAAACTCTCTGCCTGAGGATGTGGTGATGGCAAAATCGATAGATGAGTTTAAGAGTACTATAATATTACCAGGTATAGACATTAGGTGACCAGAGGGGTTGTTGATCCATGTCTTGGAGTTAGGTAGGAACTCAAATGTTGATCCAGGGATTATTCTTACTGCCATTATGGAGTCGGGAAGGAAATTTTTTCCTCCAAATGAGAAAAATTGGCATGTCTCATTGTTTTTTTTGCCTTCCTCTAGATAAACAGACTGAACTAGATGGACTTTGTCTTCATTCAACCTAATATACTATGTTACTATGTGTCACAGCACAGAAATATAATAGTGTTGAGAGCCAGAAGGAGTGGAAGAGGGATGTCTGCAGCCAGGTGAAGCCATCTTGCTGGCATTCCCCCTGTTCTGTAGTTATAGAAGCTTGCATGCAACTTCAAGAAACCCCTTGTGCAGTTGATCATTCACCTACCATGCTAAGAGAAGCCTGCACTTGTTTTTAAGACCTGAAATCCTTCCAGGCCATGCCTTTCCTACATGCTTTCACCAAACAGCCAGTATAGACACATCACTGCAAGCTGCAGAGACCAGAGAACCTCCAGACATTCCCACTAAATTAGTACTGGAGAATTTTAGCTCGTGTTTCAGGCTAGCAATTACTGTTAGTTCGGTCATAGGGGTTTCAGTCCTAGTTAGTCTCTCTATATCTTTCCCATATCTCAGGTGTGCGTTCCCATGGCTTATTTATCCATGTATCAAGGTTTAAACTGTGTATATACAAGTTCTACAGTTTAAGATTCTTTCAGACTGCTTGATTAACAGTAAATGGTGTCCTTACAGTTTACTCAAATATGTGTGTTAGTCATATTTCTCCACCAAGTTCTTTTAAATCAGGCACTGGTGTCAGAACTTTCTAATTTCACCACATGGCCAAATCCTGTTGCACACCTCCTCCTGTGAACTAGATTGTATAGAGTGACTTGCACTCATCACCACCAGGATGCAGCTACTAGCTACCCCTTAGAACCGGATCTCAGTGTGCAGGCCTCTTCCAGCTTGTCACAGGTTGCAATTGCAAAAATTTCAAAGCAACAAGGATAACAACTGAGTTACCGTGCTTCGTCTTTCACCTTCTTCATCTGCTCCTCTGGAGGAGGAAAGAGAAAGAAGAAGGAGGAAGAATCATGGTAGCTCAGTGGCTAGCATTCATAGGTTCAAATCTGATCAAAGACAACATCTGCATGGAGACATATATTCTCCCTGTGTTTGTGTGGGTTTCTTCTTTTTTCATATAGCACATGCATTTAAGTAGCAAGAGCAGAAGAAGACAATTTCAATGCATTCAACTTAGACGAGCCAAACTTTTTCCAAAGTTCAACCCGCAACAGGGTTTGACTGTTTCAGTTCGCTCTACACTAATTAACACCACAGGCAGCCTAATGTTGGATGGCACATGTGCTCATCATATAACATTGCATGCATGCACACCATCCAGTCTCATGTGAAAGCACATAATGGTGTTCTCCTTGACAGTTGGGAAACCTATGAACACACACATATGTATCCAGATAGAGACACATACGGAGTCTCCAAGGTTGCTCATGACAAATACTACCCGGGACCTAAAAATATGGAAAAGTTACGCCCATGGATCTCCAAATTGGTGAGATCCAGGGATGTATAAGACTGGGTGCTTTTGGGTGCAATTTGCATCACACAACACATGGACACCATATTATATGTCCTATTCGTCAGTGCTAATATCATGAAAATAGGATATGCCTCAACATTTCCATACCCCAACAGCGGTGCGAGAGGAAAAAGACCTGTCTAATTAAACCCATTGACAACAATGCTTAATACAATGTGCATCTTCTGTGCTTTGTGCATATTTTCGCTCCTCTTAGTAAGCTCTTACTGTAGGTGGATGCCTCAGCTGCAGACAAATACTGTATTTTCCACTTTTGCCTAGTTTTACTTTAAACAGTAAATAAGTAATTATCTTATACATTTACCAGATCTTTTATCATTTCTATGTCTTGCATTTCAATGCATTTGATAGTAGCACATAAAAAATCTACTAGTGCAATATAAGTTAATGTTAACAACTTCGAGTCTCGCTGATGTACCTCTGGAGGGTAAACATACCAGAAGGAGTAGAAATGTTGGCATAGATAAAAAGGTAGCTAAGCCAAAACTACTTTGCCCAAAGAAAGTTTATTATTACTGACAGTATTTTTAATGTTCAGGCGCTCAGAGAAAGCTTCACAATAGTGAATGCTCAGCAACTGTTGCAGAGAATATATAAATTATTATCAAAGCTAAGTTTCCCTTTGTTGAAGAATAAACAAAGAATGAGGAATATCATCGTGGTCTGCCTGATTGTATACCTACTGCGTGCATTTAGGAATCATACATAAACGTTATATTAATTTTTCATTAGACCAGAAGGTGCTGAAACAAGACTCCTCTGATAGAAGAAAAAGTACATTTATCTACAGGTCTCATTCTCCAATTAGAAGTTATTGGTGTTCACAGCTGGCAGTCTCTACAAAAGGAAACTTTTACAGGTCTGGGATAAATCCTCAAATAGTTTAAGTACCTATCTAATAGATTCTGTAGAGAATCTCAGCCAGAGCTGAGTCAATAGAATTGATGTGCGAAGAAACAGTATTATAAATATTTCAGCAAAATTTCACCTGGAAAAAAAAATTCTGAAACTTTTCACAGCACTTTCTGTAAAAATGTTATCTTTTTTTACAGGCTTGATATAAAAAGTGGCACATCATATAATTCTTATATTTCAGTTGTTTAGCTGAAGGGATTTAACAGAATTTCAAATTATGCCCTATCTACAGGATAGGGAATCACTTGCTGATCAATGGGGGACTCACTGTTGAGAACTCCGCTGATCTCGAGAACAGGACACCCATGTCCCGCTCTCCAGTAGCTGCTTCCCCCAGAGTGATGTCACATGTGCAATCAGCGCTCCGTTCATTTCAATGGGGCTGGAGGAAATTAATTTCAATGGGGCTGGAGGAAGTGGTCGACACTTGTTTATCTCGGTCGTCCCATTGAACGCAAATAGTGTGCTTGCATGACCAGTGCTGAATTCAGTCTCCTTCTTACTGCAGGGGGTTCAGTAGCCTTGCAGTGAGACCCCAACCAATTGGCAACCTATCCCCTACCCTGTGGATAGGGGATTACTTGAAATTCTTGTACAACCCCTTGAATTATTTATGGTTCAAAAGTATTTTATTAGCTGCATCAGATCTAGCAATACTTTCACATGATAAATCAGAATATAATTAAGACAAGGCTACATTGCCTCACTCCTGTATGGATTAATCAACAACCTGTGCAGATATTCTGATTAAACATAGCAAAATAAAACATAACATAGTCTCCCTTGCAGTTGTTGCAGAATATCCCATTATATGGGAGCTAGGAAGAAATAGAAGGAGATTATGAAGAGGTGGGAAAGACCATGGAAAGAAGGAGTGGGAGGTGGGGTAAGAGTGCAGGGGACGTCTGTCCCGTCTGAGTAAACTTCCGAGGTAATTTCACCATCAGATCATAGTGTGTTTTCATTGCTAAAGGGTGTGTAAAGTCTTTTCAGGGGGCGACAATGCCATTAACAAACCATGCACCCAGCTTAGGCGAAGCCCAAAACCGTAGCCAAACTGCCCAGGTATCGTAAAATTTAGAAAATCGCATCTCGCTTTTGGTATAAAGTTCCTCCATGTGTTTCAGGTTGTCCTTGGCTGTCAGCCACATCAGTCTTGAAGGGGGATTCGTGGACTTCCATCTCCTAGGAATAATCTGCCTCATGGCTATTATAAAGAAGCGTGATAAGGAGCTTTTTGCTTGTGACGACGGCCTCGGAATCATGGACAACAGTGCCATTTTATGGGTGAGGTTAAGCGAGTTTTTACAAATAGCTGCGTACAGAGCTCCCACCTTTCGCCATAGTGGCTGAATTATTGTTCAGGACCACCATAAGTGGTCAAAGGTCCCCCACTCACAAAGGCACCTCCAGCAAAGATCCGGATACTGGTGGTATACCCTGGCTAACCCCGCCGAAGTCTTATACCAGCATGTTAGAATTGTATAATTAAGCTCCTGTATTCTGCTAGATATGTTCATCTTGTGGGTCATGACAAAAACCTTCTCCTAAGACTCCCCTGGAAAGTCTATTCCAAGCTCCCTTTCTCGGTCAACTCCAATGTCCTGTTTCTTCCAGATGTATCCATCTCTAATAGTGATTTATAGAAAGAAACATTCAATGTGGTGTCTAGGTTTGATATGCATGTCTTCTCGAAGGTTGTAATTGGTCTCCCCAGTTGTTGTAGGCTACTCAAAGACCTAATGTAGTGGCATAATTGTAGGTACTGGTACCAAGCTCTGGCTGGGCGCGTCTCTTCCGTCTAATATCTCCTGTAGGGTCTAACCTTGTACCTGTTGTTACATCCTGTATCCTAGGAACAGGATCTATCATCCTAGCTGTCAAAGAAGCCCGATGCATCCGGGTTACCTACTAGGGGAGTGAGCGGGCCAGGCGATAAAATTTGCCCTGATTTAATGACAGGACTAATCTATGCGCTATAATCTATGAGTAAATTATTTATGAAGGGAGATAATCCCAAGTCCCTGTGTCTATCCCTGCCCAGAATCCAAACGTATCCCTGTCCTCCAAACGACGCTGAGTTTTGTTCCGCTTTAATTATTTTTATGTATTAAAATCCATTGGAGCAGATCTGTTTTTCCCTGTATGTCGGTTTTATGGTATAAAAACATTGCAAATTTAGCACATGAGACAAAATTGTGACTTTCAGGTACTTACACTGAGCCCCACTATTTTTTCAAAAAGTGGGTGGGGCCTATCCTTAGGATGCATGGTCGTGTGTTACCTATCACACTTAGTATAATGTACACCATAAATTGGTGTACATTATGTTATAAACCTACTGTAGTTCCTAAATGGTGTAGGTTTTCATCTCACACACTGAGATGCTGCCAGATAAGACAAATGTAAGAGGCTTAAACCTGGGCACAGGGATTACTTAGACCAGAGTATGAAATGCCTTTCCAAGTAGATATTCCCCATTGTACTTACAATACATCAATACAGAGTTGTATTTACAGGTAGTGCTGCCCTGAATATGCACAATATAAGGCTAGTTTCACTCTGAGTTTTACTGTGCCCCTAGCCTTTTCAGGGTTCTGTGTTGATAACTGAAAAAAGGCATTCAGACAGAAATTTGGATGGAACCATAGACTTCAATGAGTCAAATGGAGTCCAAAGGTATCTCCGCTTGTCATGGTTTACATTATCTTCATTTATTTTTGGAAGACTGAATGCACTGTGGAATAAGTTAGCACTATACAAATAACAAGATTTATTATTTTATTACTCTCTGGCCTATGATGTCCCATTCATTGGTCTCATAGCCTATGTGCTTGTCACCGAAAGGACCAAAAATAATAAAACTTAGCTTTTATTGATTTTTAAATAATAAAAAGGCGTCCTTATATTTTCTCATATGTGCTAAAAGTCACACAACAATTAAAAACAGTAGGGCTTAGATATATAGATGAATACTGCTCTGTCCCAACAATCTAGGTGCATTGGCCGGGAATTGAACCCAGGCCTCCCGCGTGGCAGGCGAGAATTCTACCACTTCTACCACTTTTGTATTCCCTGATGTCTTTTTCTATCCAGGGTTACTCAGATTTCTATTTGTCAATGACTTGCGCCACCAGATGTTTATTAAAGTGTGGTGAAGCACTCACTGTCAGTGACCTTGAACACTTTTAATTCTCTATCACAGGGTAGGCCTGATGTCCTCTGATTAGTCACGGTACAGTGATGTCTGTTAATTTACAGTCAGTAATATTGTACCTGACACACACATTTACTAGTACTGTCGTCCCATTTATAACAGTTGCTCATTAATATTGCTTGGGTCGTATTTGTTCTTATTATTTCTAGAACAATATCGCGGTGATTGATTTATGTAGAAATCACCCCGATATGTCACCATTAGGTGTTAAGTCCGGAGTATGTTTTTGTATAACGCAGACCCAAGCTTATATTGGCTTGATACTCTATGGTATTCCCTTATGCCTATGACTGATCGCATGAGCCATTCATTTCTTATGGCTCATGTGATTATATACCAAGGTTAATTGCAACCAGACGACAGTTTCAGTGATAGAAGTGGTAGAAGTGGTAGAATTCTCACCTGCCACGCGGGAGGCCCGGGTTCGATTCCCGGCCAATGCACCTAGATTGTTGGGACAGCTATTTGTATTGCAGCTATTTAAATCCTGAAGGATGAGTAGCTCATAGATGAATACTGCAGCTGTTCCATTTAATGCAGCCACTGTCTTTATTCATCTTATATACGTTCTACCTGTAATAATCACTTATACAAGTGGGAGCATCATCTCTCCGGAATAGAGCCTATGTATAAGTAGGAGAGAGAACATATTGAAAACACATTATTATTTGGAACAACTTATCTCTATCCTTGATAATCACTGAAACTGTCGTCTGGTTGCAATTAACCTTGGTATATAATCACATGAGCCATAAGAAATGAATGGCTCATGCGATCAGTCATAGGCATAAGGGAATACCATAGAGTATCAAGCCAATATAAGCTTGGGTCTGCGTTATACAAAAACATACTCCGGACTTAACACCTAGTGGTGACATATCGGGGTGATTTCTATATAAATCAATCACCGCGATATTGTTCTAGAAATAATAAGAACAAATACGACCCAAGCAATATTAATGAGCAACTGTTATAAATGGGACGACAGTACTAGTAAATGTGTGTGTCAGGTACAATATTACTGACTGTAGATTAACAGACATCACTGTACCGTGACTAATCAGAGGACATCAGGCCTACCCTGTGATAGAGAATTAAAAGTGTTCAAGGTCACTGACAGTGAGTGCTTCACCACACTTTAATAAACATCTGGTGGTGCACGTCATTGACAAATAGAAATCTGAGTAACCCTGGATAGAAAAAGACATCAGGGAATACAAAAGTGGTAGAAGTGGTAGAATTCTCGCCTGCCACGCAGGAGGCCTGGGTTCAATTCCCGGCCAATGCACCTAGATTGTTGGGACAGAGCAGTATTCATCTATATATCTAAGCCCTACTGTTTTTAATTGTTGTGTGACTTTTAGCACATATGAGAAAATATAAGGACGCCTTTTTATTATTTAAAAATCAATAAAAGCTAAGTTTTATTATTTTTGGTCCTTTCGGTGACAAGTTTCATTAAAGTTGAAAAAGAATTTCATTGCTACGGTGACAACATAGCCTATGTGCAGATCAGTCCCATCCCCATTAATTGGAAATACCAGGCAACGGTGCCACAATATACATGGTGCTATGCCTGGTACAAAGTGAAAAGACAGCAGTGTGCATCCAAACACCTGATTGGCGGGGGTTACCAAGAGTCAGTCCCTCACTGATCTGATATTGATAACTTATCCTAAGAAGGTCATAAATAGTGTTAAGAAAATTTTTGAAAAATTTAGTTTGGCCAGTATGCCAAAATTCGGCAAAAACTTTGGTTTGCTCTGAATCATTTCAACCAAAACTGGAACTTCACCAATACCCATAAACTGTCTAAGATCCATAAAAGTCTTCTAATTCTTATCTTTCTCCTCCTCATTCCTCCTCTGGAAAATGAGGAAGAGGAAACAAGAAGAAGAAGCATGGTGGCTTCTTGAGCATGGTGAACCCTGCTCAGTTCCCTGATTTACTGCATGTACCTCTTATGTTACTTATGTCATGCAAAATACAGTGGAATACACAAAAAGGCGCCCCATGCCTGTACTGGTTTTATACTGGTTATAAGAAGATGGAAGAGTAGAAGAAGAAGCCGAGAGAAAGGCAAAGTGAATAAGAAGTATGATACTGGAATACAAAAGAAATAATAAGAAAGATAAGTACAAGGAGCAGTAAAGGAAAAGACATACTGAAAACATGTAAGAGGATGGAATAGAAAGAAAGAAAAAGAAAGAGGAGTAGAAGAAAAAGCGAAGGGAAAGACAAACAAAAAAGGAGAATAGGAAAACGAAGGAGAAAGAAAAAGAGGAGAACAAGTACATAAAATGAGTGGCATACAAATTCTTAAACTGATTGCAGAGTGCCCCTCTACATGGCAGCAAGTGTTTAGTTTCCCTGCAGCTCCCCCACAGGTGAGATTAAAGGTGTTGTCTGGTTACCGGACAACCCTGCTTCAATAGGGGTTAAATTAATAAACTGAAACATACTTACTAGCCTGTAGTGTCGGAGACCTTTTTTCTCTGAATGAAAGGCACATTTTAGGTTTTATGTAATCGAGTATCCTGATTTCAAAAATCAAGACGAAAATATTCTCCGAAAACCGGAACACCTCGCTAAATCACCGGAAAAAACTGAAAAATTCACTGCTATGTTTCGAAAAAAGACTTTAACTATCCTTCTCCTAAATGGTATATGAGTAAATTGAGTAGGCTAACGAGTATATGACTGTTGGAAAGATTGTAATGGTTTTTTGTACTGTATGTACAGGAATATAAATAACAAATAATATAGTTATGATGTTTCATGTATTTTGGTTTTAATTAATAATAAATAACAAATAAATATGTTTTCTTTTATTTGGGGCATAAAATAAATAATAAACAACATAAATATATAAAAAATGAAAATTATTGATACAAATATGATTTTTAGTTTTTTTCAAGTGTAAATAGGGAGGCGTTCCAGTTTTCGGAGAATTTTTTGAAATTTTTTGAAATTTTTGAAATCAGCATACTCGATTACATAAAACCTAAAATGTGCCTTCCATTCAGACAAAAAATGTCTCCGACACTACAGGCTAATACTTTCCTCTCCATGGCCGCTGCAGCAGTATACTCTTGAACTCCCGGCATCATTGCGCTCAGAATGCCAGCAGAATAAGCGCTGATGCTGCAGCCTCTTATTGGCCGTAGTGGTCATCTGAGATCCTGTGACGTCAGTAATGACCACCAGCACCATAGAGCGGCGGCAGCGCTGGGTCCCAATGACCACGGTAGAGCATGTTTCAGTCTATTATTTAACCCCTTCCGCCTTATTGAAGTGGGATTGTCGGATAGTGGGACAAATCCCTTTAAACATTGCACAGCTTCTACAGAAATCTATAAGGTGAGCCCTCCATGAACAAAAAAGGTGCTGCTATACATTCCAACTAACACATAAAGGTCCTGAATATTAGACAACCTCATTAAATTTTATGGCTTCCAGTTTAAGATGTCAAGAAATTACATTCCACAGGTTTTTAAACACACTACTACTTTTTAGCTTTTCTTTAAGATTCATTTCATAGTATTTTATTGCATGTGAATGGGAAACTGAATTCCCAATATGCAGAGCTTTATGCATTTACTGCATATGAAGGTTGTTTGGTCAGCTCTGTGATTACTCTTGTTAATGAACCAAGCAAATTGCTTGTGCTCAAAACTGCCGAAGTGACAAATAAGAAATGCCCCTTTATGTTTTTTTTTTGCTGCTGTAATATATATAATCAAGATTCTTGTATACTGCTATTTTTTTATCATTTGCCAGTATTCACCACCAGGTGTCAGTATAATAAAATAAACAACGCGGTGTATACAGTGAGTAATGAGCTCATCTAAGCTGGTATTTCTGTAGGTGTCTTCACTAGCCCATTATTTTTCGGCTGCTTTAGCTGTCAATTTTGTTATGAAAAGTATTGTCAATGTCATAATTACAAGTGAAAAATATAGTGTTGTGCTGCAGTTGATCACATCTTGTCATTACCTGGGATATTATTTAATAAAAAATCTATACTATACAGAATTAAATTAAATCTATTCACATTAAGGCCTCGGTCACACGGGCGTTTTTTCCCGCGATTTGCGGATCGCATGAGGGATGCGCATCCGCAAATCGCATGTCTGGGGCTGAAAAATCAGCTCCTAGCCGCGTTTCATTAGAAACGGGCCGGAGCAGTGCAGCGCTGTCCAGCGCATTGAATTCAATGGAGCCGGCAATCCAGCTGGCTCCATTGAAAGCAATGGGCTGCGGGCGATCTCACGATGAATTCATGAATGGGTGAGTGAGAGCTGCCTCTGATTGGTGAGGGCTGTGACCAATCAGAGGCAGCTCATTCAGCAGGTGGGGATTTTAAATGCCCGGCTGCTGAATACTACTCACAGCAGTTTAGGAGAACTGCCGGCCGGCCGCGGCTGAACTCCGTCTGCCGGGACAAGGTGAGTATATATTTTTTTTACTTGTTACACATTTCTGGATGAATTTCAGGGAAGGGATTATATTTTTAAGCCCTTCACGAAAATTCATCGTGTGATCGCCGGCAGCCCATTGCTTTCAATGGAGCCGGCTGTATTGCCGGCTCCATTGAATTCAATGGGCAAACATCATTCTTCTCTGCCACAGCTGTTACAGCTGTGGCAGAGAAGAATGATTTGTCTAGTATATGCTCTCAATGGGGTCGGCGCTGCTGCCGCCGGCTCCATTGAGCGCATATAGAGAAGAGAACAGGAATCGCAGATCGCAGATAGGTGCGATCTGCGATTTCTGTTCTATAATTTATCGGACGATCGCATAAAAAGCGCTCATGTGACCGATTCCATTGCAAAGCAATGGTTTTATAACATCGCACATCGCATGTGCATGCGCAGATCGCACTGAAAATCGCCCGTGTGACCGAGGCCTAATAGTGTACTGTATTTCAAAAGAAAGCAATTTATAATGTGATATTATAAAGGTTTACCCGTTCTACATTGCCTTTTTGTTACAAGTCACTCCAAAAATAAGTTAACAATAGAGTATTCTATTGTTTGGAGCCCCAGGGGTCAGCTGCAATTTGTGGCGAACCCAGCGGAAAGTATTCCATTTACCTGCAGTACCCCCAAAGGGCAAATAAAGTATTACAAGTCATTTATTGTAATTGATGATCTGCCTGTGGAACATACGAATTGATTAGGTCCTCCATAGTAAGCAATACGGTCTTTGTAACCCTTGTCTGCCTGGTGGATTAATGGGGTTCTTGAATGAAGGATATCTCATTAGTAATTCTAATTATGAATACTAATCCGTCATTGCCTCATGTCCATGTGGCCAGCTGTACAGCTTTACCACCAAAGACCCGCTGCCTCCAATGATGTTTTTTTTTTCTTTATACTCACCCCCATTTGCCCATATAAGCTTTTTTTTAGCTTTGGCTCTTGGCATTGTGAATGTGCCAAGTAGGTGGTCCCCACAACTCTGTGTCAATAGGTGATGTCAGAATTGATTGACAATCATCAGTGGGGACCACCCACATGACACAGAAGGGAACTGGAATAAGTCTGAAACAAAAGAAATACATGGTTGGAGTCAGCTGTCCCACAGCTGCAAAGCTATGTATCTGACCTGCCTAACAAGAGGACATGCCACGTCCTCTTTAGCTCCTTAATGATGCGGCCTTTTTTTTTTCTTTTTCGTTTTTTTATCTCCCTTATTTTAAAAAATCGTAACTCCTTTATTTATCCATCAATGTCGCTGTATGAGGGCTTGTTTTTTGCGGGATGAATTGTATTTTTCAATGGTACTATTTAATATAACATGTAATGTACTACAAAACTTTTAAAAAGTGGAGTAAAATGAAAGAAAAACGCCATCCCACCATCCTTCAGTGCGTCTTGTTTCTACGGCGCAGAAACTGCTACAAAAATGACATGATAACTTAATCTAACACATAAGACTTTTTGATCGGTTTTTATTGCATTTTTTCTGGGAGACAGGATGACTAAAGAAGTGCATTTCTTGTGTTCTTTATTTTTTTTCCAGATGCGTTCACCATGTGGGGTAAATAATACATTACTTTGATAGAATGGACTTTTTTGGACGCAGCGATACCACATATGTATTTTTGTTTTATGATTTAGGTTTTTTTTATTATAGATAAGACAAAAGGTGGGTGATTTAAAATTTTATTACTTTTTTTTTTACAATTAGTAAAACTTTATTGATCTGATTTTTACTTTTTCTTTTAGCCCCCCTAGGGGACCACAACTAGCGATGCTTTGATCGCTCCTGCAGAATGATGTAATGCTATAGCATTACATCATACTGCATTCTGACAGGCAGTCTATTAAGACACCCCACGGGGATGGCTTGATAGGCAGTCTGCTGAGACAGCCCTGGGGCCTTTCAGGAGGACACCAGCTGCCATGACACCCGCACCGCTCCCCTAATCTCACTGCGGGGGGGTTGTACAAGACCCCTGAACATCGTTTGGAGGATTTAAATGCTGCTGTCTATCTCCCTCCATACATCATGGGTGTCAGTTGTTTACTACAGCTGACATTTGCCGGCAACAGCCCCGAAATGCTGCCCAGCCAATCGGGGCTGTTAACCCTTTAAAGGCCGCTGTCAATTCTGACAGTGGAATCTAAAACCCCTGAATATTGTTCAGGGGTCCCATACAGCCCCCCTCCCTGCGGTGAGATTAAGGGAGCCGTGTAGGTGTCATGGCAGCCGGGGGCCTTCTGAAAGGCCCCAAGGCTGTCTTGGCAGTATGCCTATTAAGCCATCCCTGTGGTATGCCTAATAATAGTCTTACACGTCGGTAGAGAAAACTTTATCTGCAATCATTTTATCATCATTCGCAGGATTGCAATGAAAGATGAAACATCTATACAAAGAACACAGGATGTACCATTAAAATATGTGATGGTTACAGTTTATCTGCTCTTTCCTCCCTGTACATTGACATCTGCACAGGTCACAGAACATGCCTAGAACAGTCTCCAATACAAGTCAATGGGTCCCCTCTAGTTCATTGTGTGAATGGCCCATGAGACTGCTGTAAAAGACCTCTAATGCTGTAAAATGTAGCTCAGGCAGGATGGCCGCCTGCATAGTCATGCACAGGCAACCGAATAAACAAGTCTAGAATCATAAAATAAAAACAGATTTAAAAATGGAGAAGGTTTCACTACCTGGTTTTAATTCGTAAAAAAGTGCTATCCTTCCTTTAAACTAGACTACTCCATTTGGATTTACACAAGCATGTATAAATACAAAAAAATGCGCAGATCACATGCAAGTTACATGGGTTAATAACTTTTACATTAACCCGTTCTCTCCCCATGACGTAAGGGTACGTCATGGGAGCGGGGTGCTTCCCGCAAAATGATGTATCCTTACGTCATATGGATAGCACGAGATCATAGCAGATCTCACGCTATCCCGCAAAGGCAGCCCACTGTCACTAGTAACTGGCCTCCTGCTGCGACAGCGGGGGGCATCGGAGATGCGCCCAACCGCTGTTAACCCCTTCCCTGCCACGATCTAAGTAGATCGCGGCAGGGAAAGGGTTCGCAGAGGGAGCGCACTCCCTCTGTGACTTCAGCCGGCTCTCGCGATATAATCGTGAGAACCCAGCTGGCTGCTATGGCAACAGGACACCAAATACCGGCGTCCTGTATTGGCAGAGCCTAAGATCATTATAATAAGCGATAAGGCATGGCAGGAGAGAAGTCCTGCCATGCCTTATCGTAGCGATCTTCAGTTCTGCAGAGGGACACAGATTGTGTAAAAAGAAGAGAAAAATAAAGTGCAAAAAATAAAAATGTAAAGAAAAGTTAAAAACCCTTTTTTTATGCTTTTTCTCATATTAGCATAAATAAAATAAAAAAAATAAAAAAATCCTACATATTTGGTATCGACGCATCCATAACGATGCATGCAATACATTGAACATGCTTTTTTTCCTGCACGGCAAAAAGCGTTAAAAAAACACTAAAAAACTGAGGCAAAATGCTAATTTTGAGTATTTTGCCTCCCAAAAAACGCAATAAAAGTGATTTAAAAAAACGTATGTACCCCAAAATAGTACCAATAAAAACTACAGCTCATCTCCCAAAAAAAAAAGCTCTCAAAGAGCTCCGTCCATGGAAAAATAAAAAAGTTGTAGGACTTTGAATGCAGCGATTTAGAAAAAAAAATAATTTCTAAAAAAAAAGGGGTTGTATTGTGGAAAAGTGGAAAAACCTTAAAAAAATATAAGAATTTTGGTATTGTTGTAACTGTACCGACCCGCAGAAAAAAATGTAGTGTGTCATTTATGCTGCATAATTAATAGAGATGAGCGAACACCAAAATGCTCGGGTGTTCGTTATTCAAAACGAACTTCCTGCGATGTTCGAGGGTTCGTTTCGAACAACGAACCCCATTGAAGTCAATGGGCGACCAGAGCATTTTTGTATTTCGCCGATGCTCGCTAAGGTTTTCATGTGTGAAAATCTGGGCAATTCAAGAAAGTGATGGGAACGACACAGCAACGGATAGGGCAGGCGAGGGGCTACATGTTGGGCTGCATCTCAAGTTCACAGGTCCCACTATTAAGCCACAATAGAGGCAAGAGTGGCCCCCCCCCCTCCCAACAACTTTTACTTCTGAAAAGCCCTCATTAGCATGGCATACCTTTGCTAAGCACCACACTACCTCCAACAAAGCACAATCACTGCCTGCATGACACTCCACTGACACTTCTCCTGGGTTACATGCTGCCCAACCGCCCCCCCTCCCCCCCACAGCGCACACCAAAGTGTCCCTGCGCAGCCTTCAGCTGCCCTCATGCCACACCACGCTCATGTCTATTTAGAATTGCGTCTGCCATGACGAGGGACCGCAGGCACACACTGCAGAGGTTGGCACGGCTAGGCAGCGGCCCTCTTTAAAAGTGGCGGGGCGATAGCCCACAATGCTGTACAGAAGCAATGAGAAATAGAATCCTGTGCCACCGCCATCAGGAGCTGCACACGTGGGCATAGCAATGGGGAACCTATGTGCCACACACTATTCATTCTGTCAAGGTGTCTGCATGCCCCAGTCAGACCGCGGTTTTTAATTCATAGACACAGGCAGGTACAACTCCCTATTGTGAAGTCCCTGTGGACCCACAGCATGGGTGGCTCCCTGGAACCCACCGGTGGTACACAAAAATATCCCATTGCATTGCCCAACACAGCTGAGGTAGTAATGTCGTGCTTAATGCAGGTGGGCTTCGGCCCACACTGCATGCCCCAGTCAGACTGGGGTTCTTTTCAAGTGTACAGATGTAGTAAAAACTCCGTGTGCACCTACAGCATGGGTGGCTCCCTGGAACCCACCGGCGGTACACAAAAATATCCCATTGCATTGCCCAACACAGCTGAGGTAGTAATGTCGTGCTTAATGCAGGTGGGCTTCGGCCCACACTGCATGCCCCAGTCAGACTGGGGTTCTTTTCAAGTGTACAGATGTAGTAAAAACTCTGTGTGCACCTACAGCATGGGTGGGTGCCAGGAAGCCACCGGCGGTACATAGAAATATCCCATTGCATTGCCCAACACAGCTGAGGTAACGTCAGCTGTAATGCAGGTGGGCTAAAAATTCATTTGATTACACTGTAGGCGAGGGCCCACAAAAATTGCTGTATCAACAGTACTAATGTACATCCAAAAAATTGGCCATGGCCAGCCAAGAGGGCAGGTGAAACCCATTAATCGCTTTGGTTAATGTGGCTTAAGTGGTAACTAGGCCTGGAGGCAGCCCAGTGTATTGAAAAATTGGTTCAAGTTAAAGTTCCAACGCTTTTCAGCGCATTGAAACTTTTAAAAATTGTTCAGAAAAATTATTTGAGTGAGCCTTGTGGCCCTAAGAAAAATTGCCCATTCAGCGTGATTACGTGAGGTTTCAGGAGGAGGAGCAGGAGGAGGAGGAGGAATATTAGACACAGATTGATGAAGCAGAAATGTCCCCGTTTTGGATGGTGAGAGAGAACGTAGCTTCCATCCGCGGGTGCAGCCTACGTATTGCTTACGTATCCTTGCTGTCCGCTGGTGGAGAAGAGAAGTCTGGCGAAATCCAGGCTTTGTTCATCTTGATGAGTGTTAGCCTGTCGGCACTGTCGGTTGACAAGCGGCTACGCTTATCTGTGATGATTCCCCCAGCCGCACTAAACACCCTCTCCGAAAAGACGCTAGCCGCAGGACAAGCAAGCACCTCCAGGGCATACAGCGCGAGTTCAGGCCACGTGTCCAGCTTCGACACCCAGTAGTTGTAGGTGGCAGAGGCGTCACGGAGGACGGTCGTGCGATCGGCTACGTACTCCCTCACCATCCTTTTACAGTGCTCCCGCCGACTCAGGCTTGACTGGGGAGCGGTGACACAGTCTTGGTGGGGAGCCATAAAGCTGTCCAGGCCCTTAAAGACTGTTGCACTGCCTGGGATGTACATGCTGCTCGATCTCCGCACCTCCCCTGCTACCTTGCCCTCGGTACTGCGCCTTCTGCCACTAGCGCTGTCGGCTGGGAATTTTACCATCAGCTTGTCCGCAAGGGTCCTGTGGTATAGCAACACTCTCGAACCCCTTTCCTCTTCGGGAATGAGAGTGGGCAGGTTCTCCTTATAGCGTGGGTCGAGCAGTGTGTACACCCAGTAATCCGTTGTGGCCAGAATGCGTGCAACGCGAGGGTCACGAGAAAGGCATCCTAACATGAAGTCAGCCATGTGTGCCAGGGTACCTGTACGCAACACATGGCTGTCTTCACTAGGAAGATCACTTTCAGGATCCTCCTCCTCCTCCTCCTCAGGCCATACACGCTGAAAGGATGACAGGCAATCAGCCGGTGTACCGTCAGCAGCGGGCCAAGCTGTCTCTTCCCCCTCCTCCTCATCCTCCTCATGCTCCTCCTCCTCCTCCTGTACACGCTGAGAAATAGACAGGAGGGTGCTCTGACTATCCAGCGACATACTGTCTTCCACCGCCCCCGTTTCCGAGCGCAAAGCAGCTGCCTTTATGCTTTGCAGGGAATTTCTCAAGATGCATAGCAGAGGAATGGTGACGCTAATGATTGCAGCATCACCGCTCACCACCTGGGTAGACTCCTCAAAATTCCCAAGGACATGGCAGATGTCTGCCAACCAGGCTCACTCTTCTGAAAAGAATTGAGGAGGCTGACTCCCACTGCGCCGCCCATGTTGGAGTTGGAATTCGACTATAGCTCTACGCTGTTCATAGAGCCTGGCCAACATGTGGAGCGTAGAGTTCCACCGTGTGGGCACGTCGCACAGCAGTCGGTGCTCTGGCAGCTTAAAGCGATGTTGCAGGGTGCGCAGGGTGGCAGCGTCCGTGTGGGACTTGCGGAAATGTGCGCAGAGCCGGCGCGCCTTTACGAGCAGGTCTGACAAGCGTGGGTAGCTTTTCAGAAAGCGCTGAACCACCAAATTAAAGACGTGGGCCAGGCATGGCACGTGCGTGAGGCTGCCAAGCTGCAGAGCCGCCACCAGGTTACGGCCGTTGTCACACACGACCATGCCCGGTTGGAGGCTCAGCGGCGCAAGCCAGCGGTCGGTCTGCTGTGTCAGACCCTGCAGCAGTTTGTGGGCCGTGTGCCTCTTATCTCCTAAGCTGAGTAGTTTCAGCACGGCCTGCTGACGCTTGCCCACCGCTGTGCTGCCACACCGCGCGACACCGACTGCTGGCGACATGCTGCTGCTAACACATCTTGATTGCGAGACAGAGGTTGCGGAGGAGGAGGAGGAGGAGGGTGCTTTAGTGGAGGAAGCATACACCTCCGCAGATACCACCACCGAGCTGGGGCCCGCAATTCTGGGGGTGGGTAGGACATGAGCGGTCCCAGGCTCTGACTCTGTCCCAGCCTCCACTAAATTCACCCAATGTGCCGTCAGGGAGATGTAGTGGCCCTGCCCGCCTGTGCTTGTCCACGTGTCCGTTGTTAAGTGGACCGTGGCAGTAACCGCGTTGGTGAGGGCGTGTACAATGTTGCGGGAGACGTGGTCGTGCAGGGCTGGGACGGCACATCGGGAAAAGTAGTGGCGACTGGGAACTGAGTAGCGCGGGGTCACCGCCTCCATGATACTTTTGAAGGACTCCGTTTCCACAACCCTATACGGCAGCATCTCAAGGCTGATGAATTTTGCTATGCGGACGGTTAACGTTTGAGCGTGCGGGTGCGTGGCGGCGTACTTGCGCTTGCGCTCCAACAGTTGCGCAAGCGACGGCTGGACGGTGCGCTGAACTACACTGGTGGATGGGGCCGAGGACAGCGGAGGTGAGGGTGTGGGTGCAGGCCATGAGGCGGTAGTGCCCGTGTCCTGAGAGGGGGGTTGCATCTCAGTGGCAGGTTGGGGCACAGGGGGAGAGGCAGAGGTGCAAACCGGAGGCGGTGAACGGCCTTCGTCCCACCTTGTGGGGTGCTTGGCCATCATATGTCTGCGCATGCTGGTGGTGGTGAGGCTGTTGGTGTTGGCTCCCCGGCTGAGCTTTGCGCGACAAAGGTTGCACACCACTGTTCGTCGGTCGTCAGGCATCTCTGTGAAAAACTGCCAGACCTTAGAGCACCTCGGCCTCTGCAGGGTGGCATGGCACGAGGGTGCGCTTTGGGAAACAGTTGGTGGATTATTCGGTCTGGCCCTGCCTCTACCCCTGGCCACTGCACTGCCTCTTGCAACCTGCCCTGCTGCTGCCCGTGCCTCCCCCTCTGAAGACCTGTCCTGAGTAGGCGTTGCACACCAGGTGGGGTCAGTCACCTCATCGTCCTGCTGCTCTTCCTCCGAATCCTCTGTGCGCTGCTCCCTCGGACTTACTGCCCTTACTACTACCTCACTGCAAGACAACTGTGTCTCATCGTCATCGTCCTCCTCACACACAGAAAGTTCTTGAGACAGTTGGCGGAAGTCCCCAGCCTCTTCCCCCGGACCCCGGGAACTTTCGAATGGTTGGGCATCAGTGACGATAAACTCCTCTGGTGGGAGAGGAACCACTCCTGCCCAATCTAAGCAGGGGCCCGAGAACAGTTCCTGGGAGTGTTCCCGCTCCTGAGCAGGTGTCATTGTAGTGGAGTGAGGAGGCAGGGAGGAAGGAGGAGCAGCAGACAGAGGATTCTGATTTGCAGCAGTGGACGGCGCAGAACTGCGGGTGGACGATAGGTTGCTCGAAGCACTTTCTGCCATCCAGGACAGGACCTGCTCACACTGCTCATTTTCTAATAACCGTCTCCCGCGTGGACCCATTAATTGGGCGATGAATGTGGGGACGCCAGAAACGTGCCTCTCTCCTAATCGCGCAGCAGTCGGCTGCGACACACCTGGATCAGGAGCTCGGCCTGTGCCCACACCCTGACTTGGCCCTCCGCATCCTCGGCCGCGTCCACGTCCTCTAGGCCTACCCCTACCCCTCAGCATGCTGTATTACCAGTTATTTGATTTCACAGGCAGGAAATAAATTGGCGCAAGACTGCAGGCCAAATATAATTTTTTCCCTTTTTTGAAAATGAAAGGCCCCACTGCCTCTATTGAATGAATAATCTAAGTTTAATAACTGTGCTGTGTCCCTGCTTATGTGTCACAGAACTTGAGGGTAGCAGAGTTATTAACTCTGGCAGAGCAGGTATTTTTTTCCCAATTAAGGAAAGCAAATGGCGAAGCCAGCAGTAAACCGTAGCTGGGTGCGTCTGATTTTTTAACGTTGTACACGCAGCTCACACGTGTCCACAGCCCTTAGGATGGACAGAGGCAGGACAAATAGATTTCGTTTCCCTTTTTTTTACACCAAAAGGACCCACTGCCTCTATTGAATGAATAATCTAAGTTTAATAACTGTGCTGTGTCCCTGCTAATGTGTCACAGAACTTGAGGGTAGCAGAGTTATTAACTCTGGCAGAGCAGGTATTTTTTTCCCAATTAAGGAAAGCAAATGGCGAAGCCAGCAGTAAACCGTAGCTGGGTGCGTCTGATTTTTTAACGTTGTACACGCAGCTCACACGTGTCCACAGCCCTTAGGATGGACAGAGGCAGGACAAATAGATTTCGTTTCCCTTTTTTTACACCAAAAGGACCCACTGCGTATATTCAATGAACCTGAGAAGTTTAACCCCTTCATGACACGGCCTATTTTGGCGTTGAGGACCAAGCGATTTTTTGGTATTTTTCCATCTCCATTTTTCAAAAGCCATAACTTTTTTATTTTTCCGTGGACGCGGCCGTATAAGGGCTTGTTTTTTGCGTGGCAAACTGTATTTTTTATCGATGCCAATTTTGGGTACATAGACTATATTGTTAATTTTTTTTTTTTTTTAATGATAGCAGAGAGAGAAAACGCATCAATTCTGCCATAGATTTTTTTTTTTTTTTTTTTACACCGTTAATCATGCAGCATAAATGAGACTTTCCATTTTTTCTGCAGACCGGTACGGTTACAACGATACCAAAATTCTAACATTTTTTTTAGGTTTTCCCACTTTTCTGCAATAAAAACCCTTTTTTTTGGAAATCTTTTTTCTATTCTAAATTGCTGCATTCAAAGTCACGTAACTTTTTTATTTTTTGATGTACAGAGCTCTATGAGGGCTTATATTTTGCGAGACGAGCTGTAGATTTTATTGGTACCATTTTGGCGTACATACGACTTTTTTGATCACTTTTATTGCGTTTTTAGTGAGGCAAAATGCTAAAAATGAGCATTTTGCCTCAGTTTTTTAGCTTTTTTTTAGCGTTTTTTTCAGTGCACAGTCAAAAGCATGTGCAACTTATTGTACGCGTCGTTACGGACGCGACAATACCAAATATGTGGGGTTTTATTTTTTTTTTTACCTTTTTTTATGCTAATCTGAGAAAAAGCATAAAAAATGTTTTTTTACTCTTTTTTTTACATTTTTTTTAATTCATTTTTTAAATCTTTCTTTTTTTTACACTGTTTGTGTCCCTCTGAGGAACTTTAATCACTGCCCTGATGATCGCTGTCATAAGGCATGGCAGAGCTACTGCTTTCCCATGCCTTATCGCTCATACAGCGATCTCAGGCATAGGCAATACAGGACGCCAGTGTCTGGCGTCCTGTTGCCATGGTGACAGGCCGGGCTCTCGCGATGACATCGCGAGTTCCGGCCGGAGACACAGAGGGAGCCGCGCTCCCGCTGTGAACTCTTCCCCTGCCGCGATCTACTTAGATCGCGGCAGGGAAGGGGTTAAAAGTGGCGGGCGCATCTCCGATGTCCCCCCGCTGCTGCAGCGAGACGCCGGCTGTGACTGACAGCTGGCTCCCGCTGCGGGATAGCGCTGGGATCACATATGATCCAGCGCTATCTCCAGGACGTAAGTTTACGCCCTGTTGCGGGAAGTACCCCGCTCCCAGGACGTAAACTTACGCCCTGCAGCGGGAATGGGTTAATAACTGTGCTGTGGCCCTGCTAATGTGTCACAGAACTTGAGGGTAGCAGAGTTATTAACTCTGGCAGAGCAGGTATTTTTTTCCCAATTAAGGAAAGCAAATGGCGAAGCCAGCAGTAAACCGTATCTGGGTGCGTCTGATTTTTTAACGTTGTACACGCAGCTCACACATGTCCACAGCCCTTAGGACGGACAGAAGCAGGACAAATAGATTTCGTTTCCCTTTTTTTACACCAAAAGGACCCACTGCCTCTATTGAATGAATAATCTAAGTTTAATAACTGTGCTGTGTCCCTGCTAATGTGTCACAGAACTTGAGGGTAGCAGAGTTATTAAATCTGGCAGAGCAGGTATTTTTTTCCCAATTAAGGAAAGCAAATGGCGAAGCCAGCAGTAAACCGTAGCTGGGTGCGTCTGATTTTTTAACGTTGTACACGCAGCTCACACGTGTCCACAGCCCTTAGGACGGACAGAGGCAGGACAAATAGATTTCGTTTCCCTTTTTTTACACCAAAAGGACCCACTGCCTCTATTGAATGAATAATCTAAGTTTAATAACTGTGCTGTGTCCCTGCTCATGTGTCACAGAACTTGAGGGTAGCAGAGTTATTAACTCTGGCAGAGCAGGTATTTTTTTCCCAATTAAGGAAAGCAAATGGCGAAGCCAGCAGTAAACCGTAGCTGGGTGCGTCTGATTTTTTAACGTTGTACACGCAGCTCACACGTGTCCACAGCCCTTAGGACGGACAGAGGCAGGACAAATAGATTTCTTTTCCCTTTTTTTACACCAAAAGGACCCACTGCGTATATTCAATGAATAATAACTGTGTTGTGGCCCTGCCTACACAATTCTTTCCCTGTAGTATCGATGGAGGGTGCAATGCTCTGCAGAGGCGATTTTGAGAAAAAAAAAAATATAAATATGCAGCACAGCTAACAGCAGCCAGCACAGTACTGCACACGGTTAAATATGGCCCTAGAAAGGACCGTTGAGGTTCTTGAAGGCTACACTCACTCCTAACACTCTCCCTGCCTATCCAACACTTCTGTCCCTAATGCCGGGTGCAACGCTCTGCAGAGGCGATTTTGAGAAAAAAAAAAAAAAGTCACTGCTAACAGCAGCCAACACACAGGTATTACTGGCCCTAATAAGGACCTTTGGGGTTCTTGCAGCCTACACTAACTGCTATTTCTCTCCCTACAGCAGCTCCGGTACCAGCAGCACTGTCCCTCATCTAACTCACACGGCATCTGAGGCGAGCCGCGGGAGGGGCCGACTTTTATATTAGGCGAACACCTGATCTCGCCAGCCACTCACAGCAGGGGGGTGGTATAGGGCTTAAACGTTGCAGGGGGAAGTTGTAATGCCTTCCCTGTCTTTCAATTGGCCAGAAAAGCGCGCTAACGTCTCAGGGAAGGAAGTGAAAGTAACGGGAACACCGCATGGTGTTCGTTACGAATAACGAACATCCCGAACACCCTAATATTCGCACGAATATCAAGCTCGGACGAATACGTTCGCTCATCTCTAATAATTAACACTTTAAAAAAAATCTATGACAGAATTGACGCGTTTTCTCTCCCTACGATCATAAAAAAATAGCAAAGTTTTACAATATAGTCTATGTATGCAAAAATGGTACCAATAAAATCTACAGTTCGCCACACAAAAAACAAGCCCTTATACGGCGGCGTTGACGGAAAAATAAAAAAGTTATTACTTTTGACAAATGGAGATGAAAAAATACCCCAAATCGTTTGGTCCTCAACGCAAAAATAGGCCATGTCATTAAGGGGTTAAACATATTATATAAAGTATTGTACAAATCGCTTACTCAAATCCTTCATGTATTCCCAGCGAGACTTGATGATGTTGAGATCAGCGGTCTGTGACGACATTTCATCATTTCCAGGACTCCTTGTTCTTATTTACACTGAAGGTAGTTCTCAATAACATTGGCTGTATGTTTGGGGTCATTGTTCTGCAGCAGAATATATTTGGGGCCAATCAGAGGCCTCCCTGATGATATTGAATGATGAATAATTATCTGCCTGTATTTTTCAGCATTGAGGACACCATTAATCGTGACAAAATCTCCAACTCCATGCTGACCCAAACTTCCAAAGAACCTCCACCGTGCTTCACTGCTGCCTGCAGACACTCATTACTGTCCCGCTTCCCAGCTATTTGGTGAACAAACTGCCTTCTGTTATGTCCAAATATTTCAAATTTTTACTCACCCGTCCAGAATGCCTGCTGTTGTTTCTCTGC
This sequence comes from Eleutherodactylus coqui, assembly GCF_035609145.1. NCBI lineage: Eukaryota > Metazoa > Chordata > Amphibia > Anura > Eleutherodactylidae > Eleutherodactylus > Eleutherodactylus coqui. Next base: position 136,858,045 of record NC_089845.1, on the reverse strand, counting down.
ACCCCAGTATATATGTTTTTGTCAAAGGTTGAGTTGCTTTAACTTGTTTCTATGTTGAAGGAATGGCTTTTTGGCAGCAATTCTTCCATGAAGACAACTTCTGGTCAGACTTCTCTGAACAGGAGATGAGTGTACCTAGGTCCCACACCCAGGAACGCAGTTCTGAGCTGATGGATCTGCTGGACATCTTCTGATTGTAAGCATGATGTGTCTTTCATCTGCTGCACTACGTTTCCTTGGCCAACCACTCCATCCACAGTTCTCAACGTTGGACGTTTCCTTGTGGTTTTTCAAATGAGCTTGAACGGCAGATCTTGAAACCCCAGTCTGCTGTGACATATGTGCCTGGGAGAGACCTTACTAATGCAGTATAACTACCTTGTGTCTTGTTGTTGTGCTCAGCCTTGCCATGGTGTATGACCTGTGATATGGAGCTGTCTTCCACAATCTCACTTTTGTAGAAGAGTTTGACTGTTCCTTAGCCACTTTTTTAACCTCCTACTCAGCTGTTTCTTTTTCAGTTAATGACTGTATTTAATCCCACATATGAAAATTCTGATCATCATATTACTATTAATTTATAAATTGTAACACCACTACTGTCATTTATGTTATTTAATGTACTATCTGTTGTGAGCAATATATTTGAGATAGGTTTCAAAATCTCTTTCAAAAGAAGCTTATTAGATTGTGCGGTTAAAAATCAGATTTCCACATGGTTTTAACCATATATCTGATTTTATGTTTGTATACTAATGTTTTTTTATTGTTTTTCATGTGTTTAATGTCCTCATTATTTTTTCTTTAGTAGTAGTTGTCATGGCTTTGCTATGTCCTATCCTGTTACCTTTTAATTACCTGCTTCTTGCACAGACTATAAGCTATGATTAAGGATTATTTTTTTGCCAAAACATTCCTGTTCATATATGTGAGCAGTTTTACCTTCCTATAGATATATTCTAGTAAAGTGCTGAAGCTATCTACATCATTTTTTCCCACTTAAACAGTCTTATAATCAGTTTTAGGGATTTTGGTGTAGGCGAATTTCCAATTCAGTTTGAACTAATTTGGAATAAACCAAACTTTTTGCAAAACTTCAGAGAAGTGGCCAAAATTAACTTTTCATAAATTTCCTTGATCACTAATAAGCTTGCTGGTCAGTATAAAAATAGAAAGGTATTAGGTTTTTAAAAAATATACGTAGTGACATGCAAAATAAAAAAAATCACCCCCCCCCCCCCAAAAAAAAAAAAATTAAGGCTGCTTACACACAGGCAACAATTGTTATTGTTTCATCGAGCACTAGCTCTGATTGGCTAAGCCATGGCGCTCGAGAACCAATCAGAGCCAGTGCTTCCTGGAGGCAGGGATTTTGAACCCCTGACAAGGAAGTGATGGCTCAAAACTACAAGCAAGTCTGCGGGAGATGCAGGGGAGACGCGCGGCGGAGCCGGACAGCTCCTCCTAGGTGATGTATTCTTTTTTATTTATTTTTTACTGCAGCTGCTGTTTATTTTAGGGCTTTTACAGTAGGACTTCCTACTGTAAAAGTTGTATTGCACCGCAAAAAAATCTGTGTTTTCGTGCAATGAAACATATCCTGCACAGAGCATTCTGATGACACATTCCCTTTAAAGACTGTGGGGGCTCAGCGTTAGGACAGGTAGCAATCTGGGCTTAACCAGTCAGAGACAGTGACACTCTGGATAAAGTCTGTAGTCCAGGCTTCGCCTGGGTTTATTTCAGTACAAAAACAAAGCAAAAACAGACCTTAACATCAGGCCAACATAAAGTAAATCCTGCTCGTCTGAGCACTTACTAGACATAGATCAACCCTGTCTATACTCTTGCAAAACAAATGCTTCCTAGCACAGCCAGCCAGGCTCTCAGACCTGCAGAGGTCTCAGCACACCACTCTAGGACCTGTAGGCCCAGGCTTTATAAGGCCTGGTACCAGCCTCACCTGGTACGTGGGAGTGACCATCCCACCCTTTACTTTGGCCACTCCAGGAAAAGCTGGCCCGGACTATGCGGCTTGGAGCCACTTACATACTACAACATGTCAGTAACTTAGTGCTACTGACACACAACTGCCGGCTTCCTCCACCGAGCCCAGGCTGCTCGGTGGCACGTATCTGCCCAAGTGCTCCCTAAAGCCGCATAGGAGAGCATCCTAGGCGAAATGTATCGGCCCTCCAGCACTTTGCCGGTCACTGTCTCACAAGACGAATATACTGTTGAGTTTATGGAAGGTTGAAAACTACATCACAATCTAAATAATAACTTACAAAGTCCATGTTCTGATGATTCATCTAAGTACAGTAATTAACGAACAAATATTTCTCATAGCAAGTTGTGTATGACATTTTTATATTTTCTATCACATTGCGATTTTCCATTTGTTGAACATATTTCATGCAAGTTGACAGAATTTTGTGATTTTCTGTAACGTCCATTTAGTTCATATGTAACGTTATTTTAGCTAAGATGTGTGAAATCACTCTGTACCATTAAAAAGAGGTGAAACCATTTGATCCATATTTTGCCTTCTTTTTTACTGTTACAGTGACTCTTGTTTCTATCAGACACAAAAATCAATATTCTTTTCAGTGAAGTGTAAAAATGTGTTTTGTTTGGTATGTCAAGTACTTGTCATACAAGTGACCATTGCTATTTGTCTTTTTGTAGCCTGAAACTCAAAAGAACATCCAGCTATTCTTCAGCACTAGTATAGCATGTTTTACTTACATAAAGTGAAGAATGGTACAGAAATGGTACACTATTTCGCACTTTTTAACCCATTACTGCCATTAACCCATTACAGTTCATTTTGGCCTTAATGACACAGCATCGTTTTGGAAATTTAACATGTCACTTTATGTAAAAATAACTTGATGCTTTTACTAATGGATGCCAATGTAGTGATCATGTTAGTGATCAGTTTTGGCTGATACATTGTGACCTTATTTGTAAAAATAAAAAATTATTCGAAAATTTTGGAAAATTAGCAAATCTCAAAATTTAAATGTTTCTACTTGTAAAATAGGTAGTCTATCCTACAACCTAGGGCTTGGATACCTAATACAATAAGGGCGGAAACAGGATTGGAGGGGAATGAGTTATGAAAGGACACACTGGCCCTTTAACAGATTAACCAAAATCTCACTGGAGCCCTGCGGGCAAAGGTCAGGGTACAAGCAGGGGGGGGGGGGGGGGGGGAAGAGCAAGAGCATGGTGGCGACCACCTACAACTGCAGGAGCATGTGAGCTGCAGCAGAAGTGTGCCATGGCCACAAAGAACTAAAGCCTCATGTGATCGCTTTCCCAGCTGTTCTCTATTTCCTTCCTTGCTCAGTCTATTTCTTTTGGAAAGGTGCCGATACAGGTCATTTTACTGCCCGTTCTTGCGCATGCACTTCAGCTCTGCACAGACAACGGATGGAACTGGATGGCAGAGGGGAACACCTATGGAAGTGGTCATATGATTACATTTCCATCACAATCTTCATTTGTAGTGATGGGGAGAGTTGTCTCCATTGTGTTCATGGGCAGCAGGGGGCCTTGAGATAAACGGTGCGGTAAGCACAGAAGTTCAGTACAATGCCTTGTAATAAAGCAGTCATTTATAACAGATTACAAATTTTAACAAAAAGTGGCCAACCCCTTTAAGCTCTTGGGACTAATCTGTAACAGGGCTCTCCACCTATCATGTGTATTTATGAAATTGGTGATTTTCCATTTGTTTTAGGGGTCCTTGGGTCTACTCAAGAGCCTGGGCAGTACACTACTGCTTTTTCTGCATCCCCTATAGCTAGACCTTTGTATAGAAAATTTTTGGCAGACTTGAAGTGAACCTTTATTTTAGCCAAAGACATCAGTGAATCCTAAAAAGAGAAAAACAATAGGGGAAAAATTCTGCTAATATTGTACTTCAGTACTCCTTTTTGGCTTTGAAAGACAAAAGCTGTCGTGTGCTAATTGTGCCATAGATTGTTTGATGTAGATTCAACATAGCAGCTGGCACAAATTGAAGGACTCTTTTTTTAGCGATGGTACATGCTATTTTTCAATTGTTCTATATGAAAAACTAAATAAGAAAACAACTAAAAATAACCCCAAAAAATGTGGCCATAAAAAGTTTACAGTTACCTACATTTTCTACAAAAGCAAGCAAGAATCCACAAAATACATAAATTCCAGACATCTGTATTTGGTTTCACATTTAATTATGGTCTTTTTCTGCCTGCCTGAAAATAGATGAAAGAAGTAAACAGAAAAGCCATTGTGCTCGAGGATTTGCTATTGCAAAGAAACGGCATACAGTAGACAAAAAATGGAATTAACTGACAAAGCACATACTATAGCTTGCTTCAAATGACCATTGTTTGGATGGGGTCAGATGCCAAGTTAGGCATCTTGTGTAGTCCTAGACCTCTGGATACCCCTCAGTTATCTGCAAGTTCTTCAAGGGCATTTAATCTGTAAACCAGATTTGCAGAATTTCATTGACGAAAGAAAGGAAAAATAAACAGATTTTGATACCTTTTGATACGGCACCTCCAGTTTTCCTGCAATTCTAAAAATGTAATGGAACTATCAAAATCCATTTAAATGAACATAAATCATGAATGCAAATAAGTCAAGAATCCAAGTGAACAAATAAGGGTGATGATACTTCTGAAAAACAATTTGGTGAAACTACTGTTGCATTACATGTTACAGAAAGTAGACATAACATTTTTAAAAACATACATAACAGAGTTATAGGTGAGGGTTTAGGTGATATATTGAATGAAGTTAAAAGAGCGCAAGATAGAAAATACACCCAAAATATTCAAGATATTTCCCCTTAATATCCTCCTTTCTTGTTATATTAGCCTCTTTTGCTGCAATAAAAACTGTGAGAAATGTATGAAAATGATATTCATGTATATCCAGCCAACTACCTCTCATCAGATGAGATGCTCATCCACCACTGGAGGGACGTGCCACCTGAGAAGCGATTTGTGGAACACCCTATGGATTCTCTACGTGTCAGCTTGTATGCCAATGGACTAATCTCTTTAGTGATAGGGGAAGGGCTCACAAATCGGGGATCTAGCTTCAACGAAGGAACCTTTAACTTCAGGTTCTTCGAAGACAGGTACACCAACTGGACCACAGACAAAGATTCAGAGATGGTATGTGTGCCTCTACTCCTCCTCAGCACTGCATCCCGGGACCGCTCCAAATTGCCCTGCACCTTTTTGGAGGGGGTTCAAAGAAGGGCAACTAAACTAATACATGGAATGACTGGACTGGAATACCCAGAGAGGCTATCCAAATTGGGACTATTTACTCTAGAAAAAAGAAGGTTAAGAGGCGACCAAATAACCATGTATAAGTACATGAGGGGACAATACAAGGATCTCTCCCAGGATCTGTTTATACCCAGGACTGAAACGGTAACAAGAGGGCATCCGCTACATTTAGAGGAAAGCAGGTTTCATCACCAACATAAAAAGGGATTCTTTACTGTTAGAGCAGCTAGACTGTGGAACTCTCTGCCTGAGGACGTAGTGATGGCAAAATCCTTAGAAGAGTTTAAAAGGGGACTTGATGTCTTTCTGGAGAGGTAGGATATTATAGGCTATAAATCTAAGATTATTTGTTAATCCGGGTATACAGACAGGTAGGAACTATTAGGGGTTGATCCAGGGAACAGTCTGATTGCCATTAGGGAGTCGGGAAGGAATTTTTTCCCCAAAAGGGCTAATTGGCTTCTGCTCTTGGGGTTTTTTGCCTTCCTCTGGATCAACAAAACAGGAGGCTAGACAGGCTGGACTAGATGGACATTGTCTTCATTCAGCCTTACGAACTATGTTACTATGTTCTCCCACACCTCCTGTAGGTCCTGAACCTGAGCGCCAGCAGACAGATTGTTAGAAGAGGAGGGGAAGCACACCGAGAACCTGGGATTAAAACCAAAATTACAGAAAAACGGAGACACACCAGATGCCGAATGTGTATGAATGTTGATAGCAAACTCAGCCAACGCTAGATAATTGACCCAGAGACTCTGACAGTCACTCACATACATTCTGAGGTACTGAACCAGTTCCTGGTTCATACGTTCCGTCTGCCCATTGGACTCTGGGTGGCAGGCAGAGGAAAATGACAATCCGATACCAATATTCTTACAAAACGCCCTCCCAAACCGGGCCACAAATTGGACCCCCCTGGTCTGAAACAATATCCTCAGGGACCCCATGCAGGCACCTAATCTCCCTGACAACTATGGTGGCTAACTCAGGTGCAGACGGAAGCGTCTTAAGAGCAGTTAAGTGCGCCATTTTGGAAAATCTGTCGACTACCACCAAGATGACCAAGCACCCCTGGGATTCGGGCAAGTCAGTAATAAAATCATATGCAGAAAAATAGAAGTGGAGAGGAGCTACTACCGTTAAAAAATTTTTTCCATACTTTATTGAATAAAAAGCATACAGCTCACAGGTCCATGCTGAACGCGTTTTGGCTACAGTAGCCTTTGTCAACAGCCAAAATAAACAAGCCAGTAATAAAATCAATCGACAGATGGGTGCATGTCCTCTCTGGAATGGGAAGAGGACAAAGAGGACCTTCACGTCATCTCCGTTCACTCTTCCCTCGAGCACAGATTAGGCAGGACCTGATAAACTCCCAGACGTCCTGAGACATTTGTGGCTACCAATACAAATGGCCACACAGCTCTAGGGTGCTTCGGAACCCTGGATGTCCAGCCAACACCGACAAATGCACTTCTTCTAATATGAGGAGCCGCAAGGCACGGGGTAGAAATATCCTCCCTTCCGGAAGGCCTTGGGGAACCGACTGCTGTGCCGACTGGAGTAAAACAGAGGTGTCAGACGTAAGAGAGGCAACCACATCGTTAGCCCAGAATACTCTCTGGCTGAGGCTCCTCTAACTCGGAAACCCTGAAGCTGCGTGACAACGCATCAGCCTTGACATTCTTGGACCCCGGAACATATGTGACTACAAAATTGAAACGTGAAAAAAACAACGCCCACCTGGCCTGACATGCGTTTAATCACTTAACGGAGTCCAGATAAACCAGATTCTTATGGTCATTGAGGACCGTAATAGTATGACAAAGTGGCCTCTAAGTAATGTCTCCACTCATCAAATGCCCATTTTATGACCAACGATTCCCTGTTGCCAATATCATAGTTGCTTTCTGCCTGATTAAACTTTCTGGAAAAGAATGCACAGGGTTGGAGACCAGGTCGGCCGGGAGATTCCTGTGAGAGAACTGCTCCCACGCCATTCTCGGAGGCATCCACTTTAATGATAAAGGGGCAATCTAGCTCCGGCTAAGCCAACAACAGTGTTGTGGAAAAAGTCCTCTTGAGAAGTGCAAAGGCCTCCACAGCCTCCCGCGACCAGGAATCCACTCTAGTCCCCTTCTTGGTCAAGTCAGTCAAGGGTTTGGCCACCACCGAAAAGATTTAATTGAATTTTCGATAGAAGTTTGCAAACCCCAAAAAGCATTGTAACTAGAGATGAGCGAGAACCCAAATGCTCGGGTGCTCGTTGCTCGAGTCGAACTTTTCGTAATGATTGAGAGCTCATTTTGAGTAACGAACCCTATTGAAGTCAATGGGCAACTCAAGCAATTTTGTATGGGACCGATGCTCCGCATAGGTGATGACTTGTCAAACACCAGAAAACATCAGAGAGTCATGGAAACACCACAGAAACGGATAGGGAAGGGCAGGGGCAGCATGCATGGCTGCATCTGAGACCTCAGTAACATTTCAGTAGCCAAAGTATAGGCGGACCTCAGTAACATTTCTGTAGCAAAAGTATAGGCAGACCCCAGTAACATTTCTGTAGCAAAAGTATAGGCGGACCCCAGTAAGATTTCTGTAGCAAAAGTATAGGCAGACCGCAGTAACATTTCTGTAGCAAGAGTATAGGCGAACCCCTGTAACATTTCTGTAGCAAGAGTATAGGCGAACCCCTCAAACCATTCAGTAGAAAAGGTATAGGCAGACCCCAGCAACATTTCAGTAGCCAAAGTATAGGCAGACCCCAGTAACATTTCTGTAGCAAAAGTATAAGCAGACCCCAGTAACATTTCCGTAGCAAAAATATAGGCGAACCACTGTAGCAATAGTATAGGCGAACACCTGTTAAAAATTTGTTTACCAAGAGTATAGGCGAAGCCTGGAAAAATTAGTTTGCTAACAGTATTGGCAATGGCCTGAAAAATTGGTGTACCAAGAGTACAAGTGTATCTCTGAAAAATTGCTCAACCGAGAGGGCTGGTGAAACCCACAAACATTTTTTGAAGATACAGCTCGTTATTGGTAAATTTGTAACAGAGCCTGGAGGCAGCCCTCTGCAAAATTTGGTTTAAGTTTAAGTTTTAAAACTTTAAAAACTAATAAAACTTTTTAAAGTTTTAAACGGAGCCTTTTGGGCTGCATAGAAATTGGCAGTTCATCGTGATGACATGCTGTTTTAAGAGGAGGAGTAATAATATCCGAGAGGGATACACAAAGCTAATTCTCCCCTTTTTCGGGGTGATAGAGGATGCATATTTCTACTGTTGCAGTGAAAAGATTCTTTAGGATCCGCTGCTTTCCACTGGTGGAGATGAGAAATCTGGGAAAATCCAGCCTTTGTTCATCTTTATGAGGGTAAGTATGTCGGCACTGTCAGTTGACAGGCAGGTACGCTTATACATGATGATTCCCCCAGCTGCACTAAACACCCTCTGTGACAAGACGCTAGCGGTAGGGCAGGCCAGCACCTCCAGGGCGTACAGCGCAAGTTCGTGCTACGTGTCCAGCTTTAGCACCCAATAGTTGTATGGAGCAGAGGCATCACGGAGGATGGTGATATGATTGGCTACGTACTCCCTCGCCATCTTTTTACAGTGCTCCCTCCGACTCAGCCTTGACTGGGAAGTGGTGACACAGCCTTGCTAGGGAGCCGTAAAGCTGGCAAAGGCCTTGGAGAGTGTTCCACTGTCTGCGCTAGATATGCTACCTGATCCCTGCACCTTCCCTGCTAATTGACCCTCTGAACTGCGTCTTCTGCTGCTAGCACTGTCAGATGGGAACTTTAGCATCACTTTTTCCACCAGGGCACTGTGGTATTGCATCACTCTCATATCCCTTTTCTCTTTGGGAATGAGAGTGGAAAGGTTCTCCTTATACCGTGGGTCGAGAAGGGTGTACACCCAATAATCCGTGATGGCCAGAATGCGTCTAACGCGAGGGTCACGGGAATGGCAGATTAACATGAAGTCAGCCATGTATGCCACGGTCCCAGTAGGCAATACACCGCTGTCCTCACTAGGAAGATGACTTTCAGGATCCTCCTCCTCCTCTTCAGCCCATACACGCTGAACAGATGAGAGGCAAGCAGCATGGGTACCTTCTGCAGTGAGCCAGCTGTCTCATCCCCCTCCTCCTTATCCCCCTCCTCCTCCAAGGGTCCCAGTATGCAACACATCGCTGTCCTCACTAATAGGATGACTTTCAGGATCCTCCTCTTCCTCCTCTTCAGCCCACACATGCTGAACAGATGAGAGGCAAGCAATATGAGTACCCTCTGCAGTGTGGCTAGCAGTCTCTTCCCCCTCCTCCTCCAAAATGCACTGAGATATAGACATGAGGGTGGTCTGGCTAGCACCTGTTCCAACCGCAAAGCGTTGGCCTTTATGCTTAGCAGCAAACTTCTCAGCAGGCAAAGCAGCGGGATGGTAACGCTAATGATTGCCGCATCGCCGCTCACCATCTGCGTAGACTCCTCAAAGTTTCCGAGGACCTGGCAGATATCTGCCATCCATGCCCACTCCTCAGTAAAGAATTGTGGAGGCAGACTACCACTCCGCTGCCCATGTTGCAGCTGGTATTCCACTAATGCTCTACACTGCTCGTACAGCCTGGCCAACATGTGCAGCATAGAATTCCAGCGTGTGGGCACGTCGCACAGCAGTTGGTGCTCTAGCAGCTGAAACTGACGTCGCAGGGTCCTCAGGGTGGCAGCGTCCGTGGTGGACTTGCGGAAATGTGTGCAGACGCGGCGCACCTTGCTGAGCAGATCAGACAAGTGGGGTAGTTTTTCAGAAAATGGTGAACCAACAGATTGAAGACGTGGGCCAGGCATGGCACGTGTGTGAGGCTGTCAAGCTGCAGAGCCATCACCAGGTTATGGCCGTTGTTACACATGACTGTGCCCAGTTGGAAGCTCAGCGGCGAAAGCCAGAGGTCGGTCTGCTCTGTCAGACCCTGCAATAGCTCGGGGACCGTGTGCCTCTTGTCACCTAAGCTGATTAGTTTCAGCACGGCTTGCTGACGCTTGCCCACCGCTGTGCTGCCCCGCCGCGCGCTACCGACTGCTGGCGATGGGCTCAAACTTCTTAATTGAGGGGTAGAGGTGGTGGAGGAGGAGGGGGAGGATTTTGAGGAGGTGGCATAAAATGCCGCCGATACCAGCACTGAGGTAGGACCCGCTATTCTGGGTGTGGGTAAGATGTGAGCGGTCCCAGACTCTGACTCGGTCCCAGCCTCCACCAAGTTCACCCAATGTGCCGTCAGGAAGATATAGTGGCTCTGCCCGCCAGTACTTGTCCACGTATCCAGTAACCACGTTGGTGATGGCACGATTTATGTTGCGGGAGTCGTGCTGGTGTAGGGCGGGGACGGCACACCAGGAAAAATAGTGGCGATGGGGGACCGAGTAGCGCGGGACCGCCGCCATCATGTTTCTGAAAGCCTCCGTTTCCACAAGCCTGTACGGCAGCATCTCTAGGCTGATTAATTTGGCAATGTGCATGTTTAAAGCTTGTGTATGTGGGTGGGTGGCGGGGTATTTCCGCTTTCGCTCCAATGCTTGTGTTAGCGACAGCTGAATGCTGAGCTGAGAGACATTGCTCGATGGAGTGGAGGACGGTGGAAGTGAGGGTGTGGGTGCAGGCCGGGAGGCACTCATGCCTGTGTCCTGGGAGGGGGATTGGATCTGTGTGCCAGGTTGTGGCACAGGGGAAGAGGCAGTGGTGTGACCCGGAGGCGGTGAATGGCCTTCGTCCCACCTTGTGCGGTGCTTGGCCATAATATGCGGACCCGAATATGGTCTACCATGCGGACCCGTAAATTGTGATATGAAGCTGCGGAGCCCAGAAACTTGCCTCTCTCCTAATCCCACAGCAGCCGCCTGTGATTTACCACACCCAGGAACTCTGCTTGTGCCCACACCCTCACTTGAACGCACGCGTCCGCATCCTCGACCCTTACCCCTATTCCTCATCATGGCAGATTAAGAATAGAGCAGGGCCCAAATAAATTACCCACTGTACAGCACTGACAACTGTGGCTTAATTCACCGCACACAAAGACTTGTAGATAGCAGAGGCTCTATGCTGTGACTTGAAAAAATTAACCCGCTGTCTTGCGCTGATACCTAGGGGTAATTTACTGCTCGCAGAGACTTGTAGATAAGAGGGGCTATATGCAGTAGGAGAAGACTCTAAAGCCAGTGGATAGTGCTGGTAACTGCGGCTATCTCAACCCCCCCCCCCCCTCCAAGGAAAGGGTATTGTGAGACGCTCTGCACAGTGGCAGAGCTGAAATACTTTGCAGTGGACCAGGAAATATTACAGTACTGTTTAGCGGTGAGACCTCTGTCTAATGCGCTGCAGACACAGAACGGTGTAACTGAAATAGTTTGCAGTAGGCTAGAAAATGTTAGAGTGCAGTTTCACGGTGAGAACTGGTTGTACGGCACTGCAGGCTGAGAACGCTATTACGGAAAGGCTGGGAACAGGCCTAGATGCGTAATGCAAATGTTGGTGCACTACTGCTCTCAGCCAGCCACAACTATAAAGCACACGGTCAGATGTAGTCCTAAGAAGGACCGTTTGGTTTCTTGCACAGAGGATCAGGACTTTGCCTATAGAAGTCGCTGTGTCCCTAAACTCTGCATTATGTACTGCACACACAGAATGGTATAACTGAACTAGTTTGTAGTAGGCTAGGAAATTTTAGAGTGCAGTTTCACGGTCAGATCTGATTGTACGGCACTGCAGTCTGAGAACGCTATTACTGAAAGGCTGGGTACAGACCTAGATGCATAATACAAAAGTTGATGCACTACTTCTCCCAGCCAGCCACAACTGTAAAGCACACGGTCAGATGTAGCCCTAAGAAAGACCGTTGAGGTTCTTGAACAGAGGATCAGGACTGTATAACTTTCCCTATATAGGCAGCTCTGTCCCTAAACTCTGCACAATACACTGCAGACTGAGAACGCCATAGTTGAAATGGCCTGCACAGCCCGAGATGCTTAAAAAAAAATTGGTACACTACTGCTCCCAACCAGCAACAACAGTAATGCACACGATGTGGAGTAGCCCTAAGAAGGACCATTGGGGATCTTGATGACAGGATCCTACTCTAACACTGTCCCTATATCAGCAGCAGCACTATCCCTAACCTCTGCCAGCATGCGTCTGAGGCGAGCCACGGGCGGGACCAGTTTAAGTACTTGGCGGTCACCTGATCAGCCCAGCCACTCACTGCTGTTGGCGGGCAGAGGGCTGGCACGTCACAGCAGGAAGGGATAATGCCTTTGCTGCATGTTTATTGGCTAGAAAATGGAGCTAAACATGCGGGGAAGGAAATGCAATTGACTTGAGTACCACATGGTGTTCGTCTCGAGTAACGAGCATCTCGAGTACCCTAATACTCGAACGAGCATCAAGCTCGGACGAGTGTGCTCGCTCATCTGTAGTTGTAACACCTTTAAGTTGGTGGGTTGCACCCAATTGGTTAAGAGCTTTAATCTTGTCCGAGTCAATTCGGATGGCCGATGGAGAAATGATATATCCCAGAAAGGCAATTTCCTGTACACCAAATAGGCATTTCTCCAACTTAGCATACATTTGATAGGCTCGAAGGCGGTACCGCACGGTCCTTAAATGCCTGACATGGCTCTCCCAATCAGGAGAGAATACCAGAATGTCATCAGAATAAACTACCATAAACGTGCCCAGAATGTCATGGAAAATGGTATTCATAAAACCTTGAAAGATAGCTGGCGCATTACATAACCAGAATGGCATGACTAGACATTCAAAATGCCCCAACGGAGTATTAAACAGTGTCTTCCATTCATCCCCCTGTCTGATACTGATAAGATTATAGGCTCCTCGGAGGTCTAATTTGGAGAACCAATGGGCCCCTACAACCTGGTTGAGGAGATCTGGGATCAGAGGCAAGGAATGCTGGTTTTTGATGGTTATCCTGTTCAAGGCTCTATAATCAACACAGGGCATAAGATCGATCTTACAATCCTATTCCCGGTGCGGGGGTAATGTCTCAGAAAGCTGTTTGGAGAAGACATCAGAAAAATCCTTAATATACGGAGGTAACCCCGTTACTATACACTCTGTGGAGTGCACCTGGACGGAGACCAAATGCTCACCACAACCTTGCCTCCACTGTATTAGTTATAAGGGGGACCAATCAAACTGGGTAACCCAAGAACCAAATCCATGGAAAGGCTCTCCATCACCAGGAATGAGCACACCTCAGAATGTAGTGCCCCTAAGGAAAAAAATAGTTCAGGGGTCCTCTTACTGATTAACCCCACTGATAAGGTGGTGGAATCGATACCCGAGACCCGGATGGGAGGGTTCACTGGTAGCAGGCATGCAGACACAGACTTAACAAACTCAAAATTAATCAAAGTTTGAGATGGCCCCTGAATTTATGAAATCCAGACCATTGAGGATATGCGTGTTATATGTAATAGAGAATGGCACTAACAATTTAGAACATTTTGGAAGTACCTGAGCTCCTAGGCGATCCCTCCGGACATCACCTAGGAGCGGAAGTTTCTCTGACGGACGTTTCTTGGGGAACTGGCGACCGAATGACCTGGACCTCTGCAATATAGGCATAATTGGTTCCTGAACAGAAATTCCTTGCGCTCCTTCAGGGACAAGAAGCCCACTTCCATTGCCTCAACTCCATTGGTAGTTGAGGTCACGGGCAGATTCTTGGATCGGGTCATGGCAGGTTTGGTCTGTCTCTTGAGTCGGCCCCTAAGATGACGGTCGGCCTTTACAGCAATAATCATAGCCTGTTCTAAGGTCTCGGGTTCCGGGACAACACAGATCTTTAACTGACTCTGACAACCCAGTCAGAAACGAATCTTTCAGAGCGCAGTCATTCCATCTAGACTCCACACAAAACTGCCGAAATTGAGAGCAGAACTCTTTCGCAGGATGACTACCCTGCTGATGACCTAACAACTTGCTCACGGAATAGCCCACTCTATCTGTCTCGTCATATATCTGCATGAGGGCCGCAAAAAAGCCATCGGCCGATTGGCGGGGTGGTGAGTCGCAGGACAGCGAAAATGCCCAGTGTTGCGGGTCGCCTCTCAAGCATGAAATTACTATGCCCACCCTTTCGTACTCTTAACTCCACAAGTGGGGTCATAGTTCGAAAAATAACTTGCACACTTCCCGGAAGACGAAGAATGACTTACGGTCACCTGAAACACGTCAGGTAGTGCAACCCTAGGTTCGACCCCCGAGTCTGGAACTGCAGCAATGATGACTGAGGTACCAGCAGCAGTCTGCTCCTGAAGCTAAAGCCAGGTGGACAATTCTTGCACCAACCCAGTTAAGGCTTGCACCTGATTGGCAAGGGATGGCTCAGCCTCCATACCACGGTAAAAATGCGAAGGTCGTAACAGGTTACCAGAAACTGTATGGCCAGGGTTTCTGTTAGGGCTGGCAAGGGCAGATGGACAGGGACTCCCTATGCCAACCCTCTCCCATGTCCCTGCCTACATGCCCCCCTGGGCTTAGCCCCAGGGCGACAAGTGGGTGATGGTCCCTACGCTGCACTAGTGTCAAGGATCCCAGGAAAGAGGGACTGGGAGAAAGACAGGTGGGAACCTGACAGTAACAGGGAGTAAAACGCAACCAGAGAATAGTCAAAACAGGCCGGGTCAGAACCAGAAAGCATGTGCACAGTACAGAGGGATGAACCAGAGGTGAATTCAAAGTCAAGCAGAAGTTAGAACACTAAAAGTCAGGTCAATGATAGCGGGCGTCGGCAGAACGGAATCAAAACCAAACACTGGCAAAGAAGGGCGGGGAGAAGCCACATGACCACCAGGGGGAATCATTAAACCGCCTTCCCTCGTTGGCGTGCACTGACCAGAGTGCCGCACGGCTGTGTAGTAGACAGACGCGCCCGCATACGATGCGGGGCGCACCGTCGGCAGCCGCGACCCATCACCAGAGCGGGGGAACCCAGGACATAGACAGCAGCCCGGGCCCCCGCATCCCTGGTGGTAACCCCAATTCTAAAACGGTGACATGTATTTCCCCTGCCCAACAAGAAAACCTTGCATTTATCAGTGTTAAACTTCATTTGCCACTTTGCAGAAGTGTTACAGAATATGCTGTCCCTGTATTCCACACCAAAATGCGCACTGCTAACTGTGGATTTTGATGCACAATTGCCGTCAGATTTTGCCATTTTCAATTTTGCATCAAAATTCACATGTGTGTCGATTATGGTGCTGAATATTTCTAAAGAGGCATATTCTGCAATGTTGTTGCCAAATATTCCATCCTGTGTAAAAGGTCCCTTAAACATCACAGCCACCAGATGTAGGCTAATTAAAGTCACTAGAGTAACTCGATGTTCGCTGTGGAAACTTTTAAATCTGCTTGATTAGGTGATTATTTAGACTGTCATTTTGTATCTGTCTTTCTCAGTCTGTCTCTGTGTCTCTCTGACTCTCACTCTGTCTGTCTCTTTCTCTCTATCTGTTTGTCTCTCTGTTTCTTTCATTGTCTGTCTCTCTCTCTTTCTGTATAAGTATCGCTCTGTCTGTCTCTTTCATTCTCTGACTCTCTCCGTCTGTCTTTCTCTCCGTTTCTATTGCTCTCTCTCTCTGTCTATTCCTCTCTCTATGTCTCGCTATTGCTTTTTCTTGGTCTCTCTATCGCTCTCACTCTCTGTCATTCTATTCCTCTCTCAATCTGTCTATTGCTCTGTCTAAACAGAGAGAGGAATAGAGAAACAAATAAAGAGACAGAGAAAAAGCAATGGACAGAGAGAGAGCAATAGATAGAGATAGAGCAATAGACAGAACGAGAGCAATAGACAGAACGAGAGAAATCGACAGATTGAGAGAGCAATAGAAAGACAGAGAGTGAGAGCGATAGAGAGACCCAGAAAAAGCAATCGGGGTCGATCTCATCACATGCCTGTGTGGGCTTGGATACGTAGGTGAAACAACTTTGGAGATATGATCACGAATGACGAAGCACAATAAGAACAAAAATATGGGACTGCCAGTATCCAAGCATTTTCTGGAATGTGGTCACTCTATCAGCCAGTTTAGATACAGGGTGATAGACCATGTTCCACCTATGCCGAGAGGAGGAGACCATTGTCTACTCCTGAAAAAATGTGAGCTCAAGTGGATTTATGAATTAGACACCATGTTCCCCAAAGGATTGAACTCGTAATATGCGTTTATGCCACATATTTGAAACCTACTGACTCTGTATTGGAAGAATTGTTTTTAGACCGGATATTTATCAGTTTTATAAATACTGTATATTTATTTGTGTTTGTCTTCTTATCTTGTAGGTTAATGGTATCTTGTCTCCAGTGGATCCCCCCATCTCTGTTGAAAGCCGTTGAAGAAAAAGGGTGTTTCTGATATTAATAGACAGGATTGTATACCTGCTAAAAAATTGAATACAAAATTAAAAATTCCTCTGCATGATTACCCTGTACCTTATTGCAGCTAAGTATTACTTTGGCTGCATTATATGGTTATAGACAATGAGAGATATGTGGATAATATTAAAATATTGTTGAGGTAAGGGTAAAATTAAGAGTTGGAGGCTGAGGGTAATAATGCTGGATGACATTCTTTATCTTACAAATTGATGAACAACAATCCAGATTGAACTGCCTCTTATTTTATAGTTTACCATTATTGTGGTAAGCGCTAGGTGCACGGTATATCCGGCAACAGTATGGACGCTGGCGTGGGTGTGACGGTTGCCGGGTATCCTAGCAACCGAGGTATCACACGTCTATGGGCGGGGGATGCCTCCGCGCATGCTCCCATAGAAGAATAGGGAGAGAGTGATAGAGGTAGCGGCTCTCGTGAAACTCTCCGCATCACAACAGTGACGTCATCCCGCGCATGCACGGTGAGCACATCTGGACGCTGAGAGCCATGGAGGAGTGGGCGAGAAGCTGGAGCATCGGCACCTGCAAGATAATCTATGTAATGTATTTTGTGACACCTGTGGTGGAGGTGGTAACTATTTGAGTGTTGTTATTGATTGGCTATGTATTTTAAATGTTGGTCTATATAAATGGGGGTATAAGAAATTTTGTTATAAGCTTGAGAAAGGCAACATGCCGAAACGTCGCTTGCTTGTGTGATGAGAGAATAAAATCAATATTGGATTAGCACTAGAGATGAGCGAACCTACTCGTTTCGAGTAATTACTCGATCGAGCACAGCGATTTTCGAGTACTTCAGTACTCGGGTGAAAAGATTCGAGGGGCACCGGGGGGTGGGGGGAGGCGTGGCGGCGCGGGGGGTAGCAGCGGGGAACAGAGGGGAGCCCTCTCTCTCTCCCTCTCCCCCCCCACTCCCTGCTGCAACCCCCCACTCACCCACGGCGCCCCCCGAATCATTTCACTCGAGTACGGAAGTACTCGAAAATCGCGGTACTCGGGCGAAAAAGGGGCGTGGCCGAGTAGGCTCGCTCATCTCTAATTAGCACCAATGATGCTGCTGGAACTTTTTTTCTTCTGACTATTGGATATATTGGGAGCTTGGATCTGGTCTCCTGCTTCAGCTGTTGCATTGGATAGCCCACCTATGATTTGGTCCTGATAGTGGTGCTGCTCACGGACTTTCATATATTGGATTTTCTGTCTCTATCACTCTCACTCTGTCTCTCTATTGCTCTTTCTCTGTCTGTCTCTCTATCACTGTTTCTCTCTGTCTCTCTATCACTCTTGGTTGGGCAATGTATTGTGCAGCTTAGCAGTGTATGCTTGTTGCTTAGCAATGCTTCACTCATTCCAGAGCATGCCTGAAGGACAGCAGCGCCACCCATAGACTTAACATTGTAACTTTCAGCCCGCCTGACAGGTTCCTGGATGTATTAAACTCACATTTAATGATTTTATGACACCGTTGAGCATGTGTGTCATCTAATGACACCAAAATCATACACCAAAGTTAAAGCAAAGAGGTCAAAATGTGGTGCAAGAAAACGCATGTAGGCTTCTTTATATTAGATTTGAACATGGACAAGGTTGGGACATGCGAGTCAAACTCAACAACAGGTGCCATTAATTGTGTTCTGGCATTGTTTTCAATTTTATATCTTTTTGTCCTGCAGTCTTTATTTTGTTATTTTTGTGTTATGTGTTTTTTTTTTATCGAACATATGAGTTTATATGCATATAGTAGTTTCACTAAACACATTTAATGAAGAAATACTTTACATGGGTACTTGATATTCAGGGGTGTCAAAAATTTGGACCACGACTGTGGACCACAACATGTTTTTAATTATTAAGAAAGTCTAACAGTAGTTTACAATCCACACATTGTAATGTGATTAGTTTTATGAGTTTCTCTATCAATGTGCAATAGTCAGTTTCTGATGCCAAATAACCTCTTTGCAGTTCTCTAACCCTCCTTACATTTTTATTAATGATATTTATAAGCCGTTGGCAGAATCTTGCAAGCATGGTGATAACATTAAACCTGAAAGAATATTAAGTAAAATTGTACGTCCGAAGCAATAAAAAGGAACAAGTAAATTCTCAAATCTGTTAAAATCTATGTGGCATATTTACTTAGATTAGCATTTCATACACTAGTCTAAGTAAACCCTGTGACAAATGCATTAATAGGTACCTCCATATACCAGATGCAAACTTACATCGGTTAAGAGTTGGTGTAGGTTTCTCTATAATGTATGTCAGTCTCTGGTGTACATTATAGTAAATGTGCGAGTGCAAAAGCATAAAAGTACTGGGAGTGTGACATGGTCTCTTGAGTAATGAGAAAAACACAGATTCAGAGAAATTAAAGAAGTTGTACCAGGATTTAAAGTGATCACCAATCTACAGGATAAGGAATAACTTACTGATCAGTGGAGATTTCACTGATAAGACCCCCTGCAATCTCAAGAATGGTGGTCCTGTGTCCCCCATCCTCCTCACTGTGGGGTTACTGCACCCTCCATAGTGAGGAGGAGACTGAATGAAGCTATGGTTGCACAAGTACACTAGTGATCAATTCACTTTCCATAGGACTGCTGAGATATGAAGTGCTGACTGCACGTGGGCACAGTGACAGGAGTGTGAGACACAGGAGTCCCATTCCCAGCGCTTCGACCCCCATCAATCAGCAAGTTGAAAGTCTGGTACAACCCCGTTAACTTGACTTCTCCTTTTATCATGTTGTAATTCAAGTATTTATTAACATCCGAACACCAGAATTCTTTTAAGCCATTTACACCGTGCAACACTACTTTTTGGAAAAGTGGCCCGTCATATTTACTATAATGTACATTAGGCATAGATTATAGGAAGAACATACTCCATTTCCAAACTACAGTAGGTTTTTCATGTGGTGCCTAGAGGTACCACCAGATGAAACAAATGCATTAAGAGGCTTCTCCGCTTAATATATTTGTCACTCAACAACCATGTGAAATGTTGGTCAAAGCAAATAGCTTACACTGACTAATAATTGGACAGTCTTAAAATGCACCACATTTATCACAGTGACGCTGGATAATAAGTCATGCACATCTTTAGACACATCTGTCTCACTTTATATCACATTATATTGGTTGGCTTTGCTTACATACGTTTTTGCAAACATAAATGGGGGAGCACAGCATTGCATATAGACGACACACTTTTATTTAAAGTGATACCCCTTTCCAGGAAACCACAACCCCTTTTGGGTTGTGGCAAAAACTTATTATGTCCTAAGTGCTAGAATTCGTATGTCCAAAAGTTTCAATTTTGGCGCACATGCCAAAACTGCAACTTTTGGGGCATTTACGCCACGCACTTACAATTTTACAAAGGGTGGATGGGACCCAACTTCAAAGGCCATGGCCGCATAAGTCCCTGGATACTTACTATAATCTACACAAGAAACTAGTATAAATTATAGCAAAAACCTGCTCTAGTTAGGAGCTAGTGTTGTTTTTCACCTGGCACATGGAAGTGTCCTCAGATGAGATAACTGTATTAAGAGGCAGTGTTAATTTTGATCGCAGTGTAAGTAAAAAGGCCCCAGAGTCTGAAAGTGTCTAAAAATCATCATAAATAATAGTAATAATCTTCTTTATTTGTATAGCGCCAATTTATTCCGCTTCGCTTACAAGCACGGGGGAACACAAACAGTATGACAATTTCATGTGGTATTCAATAGTTTGGAAACACACGGGGAGAGGGTGATACGGGAGGTGCAGGGGCAGGAGATGAAGGACGAGGGAACACAATCAGTATGATAATTACATGTGGTATTCAGTTATTTGGAAACAAAATGTGGCACAAAGCATGTAGGACAAATTTCTGATACAACTTACGTAAGAAAACTGGTGAATTTACGATAGTAAGTATGCCCTAGTATGTTTCAGTATAGATTTTAACCAATTCTGATCCAGGGTATTTTTAGTAGTCTTTTTTAGCATATGTAAGTATGAAAGCTATTATTCTCTCTTGTTTAGTTATCCCAAAATGTTTTCAGCAGGGGTACAATTGGGCCCAGAAGCCTGAGGAGGACCTAAGGGTATGTTCACCCAAGGTGTAAATACTGTGGATTTTTTGTGTGGAATTGCACATTGAAAATCCAAAGCATTTACAGTGCAGCCCATAAGTCTCATCCACATGGTGTCAAAAAATCCCTGTGAATTACGCAGCATGTCAATTGTTTTCTGTGGATCCCAGTGCAGGTTTCACAATTTTTTTTCCTTTTCTGGTGTTTTTTGAAAAATATGCAAACATTTTTTTAATTTTTTTATTTTACTAAAGTTGCACTAAAATGCATTTTAAGGTAGGTTGCTTTTTCAATTTCAGTCATTTTCACTATATGCATATTTTTGGGTCATGGGTGGAACTAAATCTGTGTCTTTCCTTACCTTTTCTTTTGGCTCAATAACGCCCAAGATGTGTGGCACAAGATAATCAGCTTTTCACGGAAACTTGATTTTGTGATACTACATACAGAAATTTCTATCCTATATGTGTTTATTTTGGTTACCAATTGTTGTGATGTGAATTACAGCCTCTCAAGGGTTTAGCTAGCATATTGCGATATTGTATTGAATTGGTTTCAAGACAAATTGGAGTCCTTAAATTATAAAAATGGTAAGGGTGGATGGATATGTACCATTGCTGCTTTGGCGAAGGATAAAAATCTGTTTTTACTGTAACATGGGAAAGGCAGCTTCCTTAACCCCACCCGATACATATATGGCTATATATATCTTAACTGCGCATACCCCGTGCAGTAAAGACATACATAGGTGTTCACCACCTATGCTGTGTGAGCAACAGGCTTGGGAGGCAAGCCTACACCATACACAGTGGGTATCAACTGTCTTGACAGCCAACATCTACCTGCCACTGTCAAGATTAGAAATAACTCAGATCATGGCTTTTAGCCCTTAAAATGTACTTGTCAACTCTGACAGTGGTATTTTAAATGTCCAGAACAGCCCTACCATGATAAGATCACCGGGTTGCAGTCCAAGTGCCTTCTGAAAGCCCCAAAGCTGCCAAGATTGTTTGATTATTAAAACTGGCCCGTGTCATGTCTTTAATAGGCAGCCTGTAATACAGTATAATGCAATACCATAGTACTGCATTATACTGTATAAGCAATCAAATGATTGCAAGTTCATAACC
The DNA here is from genome assembly GCF_035609145.1 of Eleutherodactylus coqui. Taxonomy (NCBI): domain Eukaryota; kingdom Metazoa; phylum Chordata; class Amphibia; order Anura; family Eleutherodactylidae; genus Eleutherodactylus; species Eleutherodactylus coqui. The sequence goes on along the minus strand of NC_089845.1, from coordinate 136,836,047 downwards.
CATATGAAGACTAAAAATGTAGTGTAAATAACTACTAAACACTTTTTAATTACAAAAATAAAAACTACTAAACAATTAAAAAATATCCCTATTCCCAGTTGTTGCCAGTCACTGAACCTTAGAATCAAGATTCTCCCTCATAGGAAACGAATCATTGCAAGAATATTAAAACTTAACTTTTATTAACGAAAGAATAAAAATAAAAATCTGGAGTTGATATCCTATGGTAAGTAATGCTAATGCATCTTTACCCAGCCATGCGACCAATAATGACATGGCACATCACAGATTTAAAATGGAGGAGGAGGAACCAGAATTACGTGCAAGTCCCCAAACCCCCAAGGGTGGGTAAAAATTGATCCCCCACATCAACAGATATGAACCAAAGACTTCAGTCCCCTGTTTCTCCACTGCACAGGGCTGTTTCTAAGCGGTGGTATCAGTAGTTTGCTGGTGAACTCAGCTCTGTGCTTGCGAGAGGAATTCCCACTTGCAGCATGTAAATGACAAGTGACCCTAATATTGGTGGGTTACTACCGAGCCTATCTAATAAGATAACCAAGAGAAAACAAAAAAAATCTTGCTCAGCCCTGATGGTAGGCTGGTGGCAGGTTGGGAATGGCTGACGCGTTGTTAGCCACCCGCCTTTTACACTCTAAGCACTGCCTCAAACCTGCAGGCCAACAGTATTATAAATGGGGCATTGAACTAATTTACTATTGAGGGTTAGAAGTTTAAAGCTTTGCCTCAGGCGATACATTCCCTATAAGCTATGAAATTATTTTGCACATTGACCATATAATGAGCAAATCTTGCATGTTCCAGTTGAGCAATGACTCTTTAATATGCTACTTATTCTGGTCACTGTTGGCTTTCATCGGACATGAACATAATTTTATATTGCGATTATTTATTTAGGATAGTTAACATACTGTAATTGTTCTGATAAAAAGCAGAACGTTCATTCGTGTGATATGTTTTAACTTTCTAAGACAACTCATTCCAGTTAGCTGCACTTTGTCACACAATGTGCGGAAGTGCAGCTGTCAAGGGCAAAGCATTTTCTGCTCTGGTTATTACTTGATAAGAATTCCATATAACTCAGGAGGAAGACTCTCCGAGAAAGATTCTGTCCTTGACTGGAAGTCATTCCAATCTTATTTGTAGAAGTCTACCACTATAAAAGTAGAGTAGGCTGATTTATGAATAAAAGGCAATTTTTTGCCTTTGTTATTATTTAACCATAGGTCACAAAAGAAACGAGTAGGCAAAATGATTTGCAGCATTCAGTTAAATTACACATGAAAAAAAGATCTTTTGCAAGTTACTTTTTTAATATTTTGTAACATATTCCAAAAACTCCCATTATCTGCTGTATGGAAATCTGACCTTCGTAAGCTTAATACTACATTGAATATAGAAGCTATTAGTGCTAAAAGGTTTAATATCTTTTTTTTGTACAAAACATTTAAGAATGTGGTATCTTAAAACGTTTGTGTGTGAAAAGCAATTTTGTAACCAGAAAGTGGAAATTTGAAGGCCACTGTGAATATTTAACAATGCGTTGGCTTGGAAAACATGAATTACTTTGATATACCCTGTACATTGTAAAATGACAAAGTCCATGTAAACTAAACTCTGTTAAAATGAATAGATGTTTGTTCAATGACTGAACAGGTGGGCCATTATAGAGGAAAAATGTATTTTGCCTGTAAATATATAAAAGATACTACAGTTAGTGGGCAGTATTATAATAAGTAGAACATTTTATGTAAAGTGGATAATAACCCTACAGGTATTAATGATGTAATATCACTGCAAGGTATTAGAAGGTGAAAGTGAAATCTTAGGACAAGTTATGGTTAAAAGTAGAAGACATGGGGGGTAAACACTACAATCTCATACATTCTAAATGTACAGTGACTGCATTTGAACCTGCAGTGCAAGTAGAATAAAGAAAAACAAAAAAAGGCTGCATTTGTGAATTACTGAAGAGCTGAAATTGTTAAAGTTTTCAGAGGGTGGAGCATAAATCAAAAACTTTGCTTAAAAAGAAATTAAAAATATTTTAATATATCCTGTGCATTATAAATTGGGAATGTCAATGTTTAAATAGGGCCTCTTGTACTCTGATCAGCAAGCCCCGTTGAATAACTTTGCAACAGCAGCCCTACTGACTCAAGCACACCTTTTCTTTGTACCCCCCTCCGCTTATCCCACACAGAACTCTATTAGTTTCAGTTCCCAAAGTTTTAATCTGTTAAGTCAGTGGTCTCCTCAGCTCACTGTCAATGTTGATGTCAGAGGACAGAGGAAACCTGATGTCACACATTGGCAATTAGCAGAGGAGTCTGCCCACTTGGCAGATTAAAAGCCCGGGGACCTAAATCTAATTGAGGTTAGTCCTGGAGACCAGGGGGTTTACATAGAAAAGAAGAAATGTGATACAGTCAGTAGAGCTGTGGCTGCAAAGCTATGCAACAAACCTCACTGATTAGTGGAAATGGAAGGTCCTCTTTAAATACATTCTGCTAAGATGAATCAATACATGTGGAGTATCAAAGGAGGTAATTAAAAAAAAATAAGAATCTTAAAGAAAAAAAGAAGGTATTGTTGCATTTCTATGTTATTAGTTAAGGTATACAATATAAAAAATTGCAGTATACATGTGTAGTGTACAGGATTGTACACTACATGAAGACCTGTGGACTCTGAGGAGATGTAATTAATGTATGTTCATGTCACTTTAATTTTTCATGATTGTTGGTCAACCACACTTTACTGGTACAAGGTACAGCCTAGTTTAAGGGCATGAGTTGGCTAGTTAGATGAGAAATAGCCTATGATAGGCATAAAGGTTCTTGGTGGAACGGAGTAAGTGTAAGAGAATAGGAGGAGTTGGAGTAGGAGAGGAGGGGGTCGGTCTAAAGAAGGAGAAGGAGAGAAGGGGAGAAGCAGATAGAGTGTTAGAAGTGAGAAGCAAAAGCTGAGAATCAGTGTGGTGGGAAGGAGAGAAAGTGTGAGTACCCCAAAAGTTCTGTATTTCTAACTAAAAGAAAGAAAAGAAGAGAAATAAATCAGCTTCAGCTAGAATCTAGATTAACTGTAAAGCACTATGGAAATCACAGTACTAGAAAGAATAGAAAAGAACCAGCGAAAGACTAAAGTAACTGTAATGATTGCTAAGAAAGGAAATTCAGGAATCAAGAAAATAGAAGAAACTAGAAAAAGAGAAGCAGGAGGGCAAAGCATACAGGGTAGGAGAAAATCCAGTGTTTATTCACTGAAGGAAGAGCCCATTTGTAGTCCAGATGAAAAGTCTGAGCTTCATACATGCACACACTTCATTTGTACTGTTATCACCATGAAGTAAAGTAAACTAAGAAATGCACTTTAAAGAAAAGTCGAATCTGCAAATGAATTGCAAAGTAATTCTTAACTGTACTAAATAAGCTGAAGACAATTGTTGTGCTAAGGGAAATAAACTGTTGAATGGTTTCACCATCAATTTTGCCTTCTGGAGTCCCTTCCCACCATTCATCATTTGCGCTGAGGTACCACACTATAGTTTAAGAGAAAGAAATGTTTTATTTTATTTTTCTCCTTCTTATATTATTTTGTCTGACACAGGCCTTGGTCTGTATACTGACTCGCATCACAAATTTGACAATTGCCCTTTTCACCTGTCAGCAGCCACACCAGAAATTCACCTTTCCTAGTGTAAGAGAGCAGCAGCACCACAATGACAGACAGCTGCTTTTCCACTGCTCCTCCACTAAGTTTGATCCATCCTACTGCACATGGATCAGTCATAACATTAAAACCACTGAAAGCTAAAGTATATCATATCGATTATCTCATAAGAATGTAGCCTGCCAAGAAATTGGATATATTTTGCAGGAAGTGAATAGTCATTTCTTGAAGTTGATATGTTGGAAGCAGGAAAACTTCATAAGTGATCTAAGGGACATTCTCAAGGGCCAAATTATGATGGCTAAAAGAGTGGGTTAGATTATCTCCAAAGCAGCAGGTCTTATGGGATGTTCCTGGTATGTAGTGGTTAATACCTATCACAAGTGGTCCAAGGAAGGACAACCAGTATTCAAGAATGGTTTAAGGAACATAGCAAAGAGTTTAAGGTATTGATCTAGACTTCAAATTCCCCTGGTCTCAATATGTTTGAGAATCTGACATTTGGTAGAAAAACAAATCTTATCCATAGAGATTCTACCTCACAACTTAGAGAGTGTTTGTTAGGATCTGCTGATAATGTCTTAGTGCCAAAGAAAAAAGTACAGAAGTCTTGTTGAGTCCATGCATTGAAGAGTCAGAGTAAATTTGGTGGAGACCAACACAATATTAGGTAGGTGTTTTTAATATGATCTGCAAACACATAGAAAGAACAAGCTCACCATGCAGGATTCAATCAGTCCATATATAGATAAAAAGGTACAGGGAAGAAAACACTCCAGTGCTGAATCAACAATTCACAGGAAAAGCAGGACTTCCTGAAGCCTCTTAAAAAAACAATACAGTGGGGAGCAGAAGATAAAAAGGAACATTTTAAGGCCTTTTTCACATGAGCATTGCAAATTTTGGACGGCTGCATTGTGACCGAAAAATTGCATGAACGAGGGCAAACAGCAACCAAGTCGCAGCTAAATCTTTCTCACCCATTTACACGGCCAGCCTGAACTTCCTTTGGCTGACATAAGTACTTCAACTAGCTCAATAGAGCCAGCTGTCAGTTTAACAGCACTATCCACTGCTAAACTCGCTCCCCCTCCACCCCCCCCCCCTTCCTTTGCCGGCAGCTCCCATAGAAGGCTATGGGAGCTGCTGGCTGATCACTGCCAAAAGATAGGGTAAATCAAACATCAGCCGCTGATGTTCTACCTTTGCCGACTGTACGTTTTTACATGGCTAATAATCAGCCAAACAAATGAATGCATTGGAATCCAATGCTTCACAAGGTCGAGATTTTTTATTGCGGCTAAATTAGCCACCTAAAAAAATAACAAACACATAAATAAACAAAATACATCACATGATGTGTTAATGTTTCATTAGCACAATGAGTGTCAGAAGAAATAAGAGGAGAGGACAGAAAAAACACTCCTCCCCCCTCATATTCCTCATCAGTAAATGCATAATAAATTGTTCTTGTAATTTAAACCAGATAGAAATCTTGTGTGCAACTCGAAAATACAAAATGTTTGCTGTTTAGCAGCTTCCTCTTTCTGCGTTTTAGTTGTCCAGTTGTCACGCCACATACGTTAACTGGCACGCCAAACATTCAATGATGTATACAACCCATTTGCTGTTGCTATTTATTTTATAACTACCCTGTTTCACTGAGAATAAGACATACCCTGAAAATAAGACATAGCATGATTTTCCAGAATTTTTGAGGATGCAAAATGATTTTTCAGGCTTTTTGAGGATGCTTGAAATATAAGCCCTACTCCAAAATTAAGCCCTGCTAACAATTAATTTAAAAAGTCAATTTAAATAGTGTCCAGGCAGCTATACATGTAAAAAAGTTAAACCTTTTTGAACAAAAATTAATATAAGACACTGTCTTATTTTCGGGGAAGCACAGTAATATCAAAAACATGTGGTAAATCTATACAGTGTGAATGTGAACCTACTTGTCTCGCAATCATTCCTCCCACACTTAAAATTTCCATTAGGGCTCAGTCAGACGAGTGTTTTTTTCACGCATGAATAGGTGCGTGGAAAAGAAACCCAGAACGCATGTATAAAGAATACGTGACCGTAGCTGCAGACACGTTTTTTTTTATTCGCACTTGTTTTACGGTCACACGATAGTATAATTCGCATATAAATAGTGCAGCCACATTGAAAGCAATAGGAGAGGATCGCTTTTCCCTGCTGCGGCTGTGATAGCTGCTGCAGGGGATTCCTTGGATGTGAAACCTCTGGATGCTGTCACATCCAGGGGTTTCACTTTTTTGTCATTGGGGTTGACAACAGCAGGACTATCTCCATTGAAAGTAATGGGAGAAGATGGCGCTCCTCTGCCACTTCTGTGACAGCTGTGGCAGGGGATTCCTTCATTCCTGCAGGGAGTCCCCTCATCACTGAACACTGTGACAGCACTGTGGTCAAACATAATGCTGGTCAAACATGAAGTAATTATGCTGTAATAAATATTGAACTACCATAATAATGTGTTCTTTCAATTAACAGGTGTATTGGCTGTAATTGTATAAATGGAAAGCTAGTGCTGTTAATGCTATATGGTGTGGTATGGTAGAATATAGGGCTTTGATGTCAGAAGTTAACTAGAGATGAGCGAGCACCAAAATGCTCGGGTGCTCGTTACTCGAGACGAAATTTTCGCAATGCTCGAGGGTTCGTTTCGAGTAACGAACCCCATTGAAGTCAATGGGCGACCCGAGCATTTTTGTATATCGCCGATGCTCGCTAAGGTTTCCATTTGTGAAAATCTGGGCAATTCAAGAAAGTGATGGGAACGACACAGCAACGGATAGGGCAGGCAAGGGGCTACATGTTGGGCTGCATCTCAAGTTCCCAGGTCCCACTATTAAACCACAATAGCGGCAAGAGTGGGCCCCCCCCTCCCAACAATTTTTACTTCTGAACAGCCCTCATTAGCATGGCATACCTTAGCTAAACACCACACTACCCCCAACAAAGCACAATCACTGCCTGCATGACACTCCGCTGCCACTTCTCCTGGGTTACATGCTGCCCCCGCACGACCCAATGTCCACAGCACACACCAAAGTGGCCCTGCTCAGCCTTCAGCTGCCCTCATGCCACGCCACACTCATGTCTATTTATAAGTGCGTCTGCCATGAGGAGGAACCGCAGGCACACACTGCAGAGGGTTGGCACGGCTAGGCAGCGACCCTCTTTAAAAGGGGCGGGGCGATATCCCACAATGCTGTACAGAAGCAATGATAAATATAATCCTGTGCCACCGACATCAGGAGCTGCACACGTGGGCATAGCAATGGGGAACCTATGTGCCACACACTATTCATTCTGTCAAGGTGTCTGCATGCCCCAGTCAGACTGCGTTTTTTTATAAATAGTCACAGGCAGGTATAACTCCGCAATGGGAATTCCGTGTGCACCCACAGCATGGGTGGCTCCCTGGAACCCACCCGCTGTACATAAATGTATCCCATTGCAGTGCCCTGGACAGCAGAGCTAACATTAGATTAAATGCAGGTGGCCTTCGGCCCAAACTGCATGCCCCAGTCAGGCTAGAGTTTTTTATAAGTATACACAGGCACGTACATCTCCCTAATGGGAAGTCCATGTGGACCGACAGCATATGTGGGCCCCAGGAAGCCACTGGCGGTACATAAATATATCCCATTGCAGTGCCCAGCACAGCTGATGTAACGTCAGCTTTAATGCAGGTGGGAAAAAAATTAATTGGATAACACTGTAGGCAAGGGCCCAAAAAAATTGGTGTACCAACAGTGCTAATGTACTTCAGAAAAATTGCCCATGCCCAACCAAGAGGGCAGGTGAAACCCATTAATCGCTTTGGTTAATGTTGCTTAATTGGTAACTAGGCCTGGAGGCAGCCCAGTTAAAATAAAAATTGGTTCAGGTGCAAGTTTCAACGCTTTAATGAGCATTGAAACGTATAAAAATTGTTTACAAAAATTATATGACTGAGCCTTGTGGGCCTAAGAAAAATTGCCCGTTCGGCGTGATTACGTCAGGATTCAGGAGGAGGAGCAGGAGGAGGAGGATGAATAGAATACACAGATTATTGAAGCAAAAAGGTCCCCGTTTTTGATGATGATAGAGAACGATGCTTCCATCCGCGGGTGCAGCCTACGTATTGCTTAGGTATCGCTGCTGTCCGCTGGTGGAGAAGAGAAGTCTGGGGAAATCCAGGCTTTGTTCATCTTGATGAGTGTTAGCCTGTCGGCACTGTCGGTTGACAGGCGGGTATGCTTATCCGTGATGATTCCCCCAGCCGCACTAAACACCCTCTCTGACAAGACGCTAGCCGCAGGACAAGCAAGCACCTCCAGGGCATACAGCACGAGTTCAGGCCACGTGTCCAGCTTCGACACCCAGTAGTTGTAGGGGGCAGAGGCGTCACCGAGGACGGTCGTGCGATCGGCTACGTACTCCCTCACCATCCTTTTACAGTGCTCCCGCCAACTCAGCCTTGACTGGGGAGCTGTGACACAGTCTTGCTGAGGAGCCATTAAGCTGGCAAAGGCCTTGGAGAATGTTCCCCTGCCTGCGCTGTACATGCTGCCTGATCTCTGCGCCTCCCCTGCTACCTGGCCCTCGGAACTGCACCTTCTGCCACTAGCGCTGTCGGATGGGAATGTTACCATCAGTTTGTCCGCCAAGGTCCTGTGGTATAGCATCACTCTCGAACCCCTTTCCTCTTCGGGTATGAGAGTGGAAAGGTTCTCCTTATACCGTGGGTCGAGCAGTGTGTACACCCAGTAATCCGTAGTGGCCAGAATGCGTGTAACACGAGGGTCTCGAGACAGGCATCCTAACATGAAGTCAGCCATGTGTGCCAGGGTACCTGTACGCAACACATGGCTGTCCTCACTAGGAAGATCACTTTCGGGATCCTCCTCCTCCTCCTCCCCCTCAGGCCATACACGCTGAAAGGATGACAGGCAAGCAGCATGGGTACCCTCAGCAGTGGGCCAAGCTGTCTCTTCCCCCTCCTCCTCATGCTCCTCCCCCTCCTCCTCAACGCGCTGAGATATAGACATGAGGGTGCTCTGACTATCCAGCGACATACTGTCTTCCCCCGCCTGCATTTCCGAGTGCCAAGCGTCTGCCTTTATGCTTTGCAGGGAACTTCTCAAGAGGCATAGCAGAGGAATGGTGACGCTAATGATTGCAGCATCCCCGCTCACCATCTGGGTTGACTCCTCAAAGTTTCCAAGGACCTGGCAGATGTCTGCCAACCAGGCCCACTCTTCTGTAAAGAATTGAGGAGGCTGACTCCCACTACGCCGCCCATGTTGGAGTTGGTATTCCACTATAGCTCTACGCTGCTCATAGAGCCTGGCCAACATGTGGAGCGTAGAGTTCCACCGTGTGGGCACATCGCACAGCAGTCGGTGCACTGGCAGATTAAACCGATGTTGCAGGGTCCACAGGGTGGCAGCGTCCGTCTTGGAGTTGCGGAAATGTGCGCTGACCCGGCGCATCTTTCCGAGCAGATATGACAAGTGTGGGTAGCTTTTCAGAAAGTGCTGAACCACCAAATTAAAGACATGGGCCAGGCATGGCACGTGCGTGAGGCTGCCGAGCTGCAGAGCCACCACCAGGTTACAGCCGTTGTCACACACGACCATGCCCAGTTGGAGGCTCAGCGGCGCAAGCCAGCGGTCGGTCTGCTCTGTCAGACCCTGCAGCAGTTTGTGGGCCGTGTGCCTCTTCTCTCCTAAGCTGAGTAGTTTCAGCACGGCCTGCTGACGCTTGCCCACCGCTGTGCTGCCACGCCGCGCGACACCGACTGCTGGCGACGTGCTGCTGCTGACACATCTTGATTGCGAGACAGAGGTTGCGTTGGAGGAGGAGGAGGGTGGTTTAGTGGAGGAAGCATACACCGCCGCAGATACCAGCACCAAGCTGGGGCCCGCAATTCTGGGGGTGGGTAGCACGTGAGCGGTCCCAGCCTCCACTAAATTCACCCAATGTGCCGTCAGGGAGATATAGTGGCCCTGCCCGCCTGTGCTTGTCCACGTGTCCGTTGTTAAGTGGACCTTGGCAGCAACCGCGTTGGTGAGGGCGCGTACAATGTTGCGGGAGACGTGGTCGTGCAGGGCTGGGACGGCACATCGGGAAAAGTAGTGGCAACTGGGAACTGAGTAGCGCAGGGCCGCCGCCGCCATCATGCTTTTGAAAGCCTCTGTTTCCACAAGCCTATACGGCAGCATCTCCAGGCTGATCAATTTGGCAATGTGCACGTTTAACGCTTGAGCGTGCGGGTGCGTGGCGGCGTACTTGCGCTTGCGCTCAAACAGTGGCACTAGCGACGTCTGGACGGTGCGCTAAGAGACATTGCTGGATGGGGCCGAGGACAGCGGAGGTGAGGGTGTGGGTGCAGGCCAGGAGACGGTAGTGCCTGTGTCCTCAGAGGGGGGTTGGATCTCAGTGGCAGGTTGGGGCACAGGGGGAGAGGCAGTGGTGCAAACCGGAGGCGGTGAACGGCCTTCGTCCCACCTTGTGGGGTGCTTGGCCATCATATGCCTGCGCATGCTGGTGGTGGTGGCTCCCCAGCTGATCTTGGCGCGACAAAGGTTGCACACCACTGTTCGTCGGTCGTCAGGCATCTCTGTGAAAAACTGCCACACCGTAGAGAACCTTGACCTCTGCAGGGTGGCATGGCGCGAGGGGCCGCTTTGGGAAACAGTTGGTGGATTATTCGGTCTGACCCTGCCTCTACCCCTGGCCACCGCACTGGCTCGGCCTGTGCCCACACCCTGACTTGGACCTCCGCGTCCTCACCCGCGTCCACGTCCTCTAGGCCTACCCCTACCCCTCAGCATGGTGTATTACCAGTAGTGCAGAAACAGAACGCTGTAATTAAATGTGCCGCTTATTGGCCTGTGGTTGGAGGCTGACTTCGCTTACTGAACGTCACTCTGAATGTGACTCACAGCACACTTCAGGATTTTTAAGCCAGTACAAAGATGACTATTAAGTCCATGGGATGCACGCCACAATTTCGGGGTCAGAGCCTCCAGAGACCCCAATGTACCTGTGTTCCACTTTCTCACCAAAGGAATGGCAGCATCCAAGGCGTGGTATAATATAATAATTTATTCCTCCAAAGTCCTGCTACGCTTCGACCCTCTTGGGGTCTTTGTCAAGCATAAAGGCAACATACATCAAACACCTACATATAACAAACCAATACTCATACCACCACCAATCACCTTTACAAGATCCCATCTGTGTGCAATTAGCCTTATTACCTTATGGCTCAACCTCGCAGTCTGGTAAATTTCCATTACTAATAGCATGGGGAACGTCCACCCCGGCTGTCTCCATGTGCAGTCTCCATTGCATTAATGTCCAGCGTTATCTTTATCTTACTGCGCACGCGCAGAATATAACAAGGCTCCCTCCACACGTCTTGAGGATGTGAAATATGGATAGGGATGCTTCCTCGACTCTCCTCATGTGTACGAAAAGTTGATCATAGAACAAGCTTTAGACCGTTATAGAGCCGTAGAAACTTATGGATCACTATGTTGGCTGAGATGTGAAATATGCTTACTTCTATTTTCTAACTAAGTATGGAGGCCCCTTCTAATTTAATATGGAGTATGTAAAATAACTGCAGACTGTTGCACTGTGGACTGGAATACAGCGGTGATTTAAGAGCCAACACAGAGCCAGGAAATAATTTTGCGCAAGCCTGCTATAACACTTAGCTGGCTGCGTATGAATTAGGAGGACAACTACACCCAGCACAGACCCAGTACACTGAGGACACTCACAGGCAGCCCAAATAGATTTTTTTTCCCAAATGTTTTTGGAAAGGCCCACTGCCTATATTCAATAAATATATGTCTTCTGTCCCTGCCTCACCACTACTGGCCCTGGAGTATGTAAAATAACTGCAGACTGTTGCACTGTGGACTGGAATACAGCGGTGATGTAACAGCCAACACAGAGCCAGGAAATAATTTTGCGCAAGCCTGCTGTAACACTTAGCTGGCTGCGTATGAATTAGGAGGACAACTACACCCAGCCCAGTACACTGAGGACAGTCACAGGCAGCCCAAATAGATTTTTTTTCCAAAATGTTTTTGGAAAGGCCCACTGCCTATATTCAATAAATATATGTCTTCTGTCCCTGCCTCACCACCACTACTGGCCCTGGACTATGTATAATTACTGCAGGGCGCAATGCTCTGCACGGCCGATATACAAAATAAAAAAATGTGCAACACTGCAAAAAGCAGCCTCCACACTACTGCACACGGTTAGATGTGGCCCTAAGAAGGACCGTTGGGGTTCTTGAAGCCTAAAATACTCCTAACGCTCTCCCTATAGCAGCTCCGGCATCAGCAGCACTTTCCCTGATCTCTGTCAGAATGCATCTGTGGCGAGCCGCGGGAGGGGCCGATTTATATACTTGGGTGACACCTGATCTCACCAGCCACTCACTGCAGGGGGGTGGTATAGGGCTTGAACGTCACAGGGGGAAGTTGTAATGCCTTCCCTGTCTTTCTATTGGCCAGAAAAGCGCGCTAACGTCTCAGAGATTAAAGTGAAAGTAACTCGAACATCGCGTTACGTTTCGAATAACGAGCATCTCGAACACGCTAATACTCGAACGAGTATCAAGCTCGGACGAGTACGTTCGCTCATCTCTACCTGTTATCCATTCCTTTTCTTTTAGAGGCATGAACATAGATTTTTGTCAATTTCTAAGCCTGAGAAGCTTCCAAATTTGTCTATGATTGATATATCATTTGGTAAAGAGTATCTTGTGTTGGAAATAAATTATATCATATCATCAGCATACATATAATCCTACACGGTCTTCCCTGACACCAATTGTTATGCCTTGACATTCTGGGTCTAGTCTAATTAAAAATGCTAAGGGCTCAATAGCTACTACAAATAAGAGAGGTGACAAGGGGCATCCTTGCCATGTTCTTCTATTGAGATTAAAAGAAGGTGAAAAAAAGCCATTCAGGAAAATTCTAGCATTCAGTATTTTATATATGATAAATATTAGGGATGAGTGAGTATACTCGCTAAGGCACTACTCGCTCGAGTAATGTGCTTTAGCCGAGTATCTCCCTGCTCGTCCCTGAAGATTCGGGAGCCACTGTAGCTGACAGGTGAGTCGCGGCGGGGAACAGGGGAGAGCGGGCGGGAGAGAGGGAGAGAGAGATCTCCCCTCCGTTCCTTCCCGCTCTCCCCCGCAGCTCCCCGCCCCGCGCCGCCCCCCGAATCTTCAGGGACGAGCAGGGAGATACTCGTCTAAAGCACATTACTCGAGCGAGTAGTGCCTTAGCGAGTATACTCGCTCATCCCTAATAAATATCCATTTAATATAATAGTTTTAAAAATCTGTAAAAGCATACTTTTGTTTTTGTTTCCATCCTATTTGGATTACCTGTACCCTTCTAATATTTTCGAATGGGGATGTTCCAGGTATGAATCCTGACTGATCATAATGGATAATGTCGTGATTAAACAAATTTAGTCTATAGTATTTGCTAGTAATTTTGTAATAATCTTTATAGTCTGTATTTAGGAAAAATATGAATCTTAAAGATCTACACTTTTTAGGGTCTTTGTCAGGTTTTAGTAGGATTACAATATTTGCTTCATTAAATTAGTCTGGGAATTTACCCTCTTTTATGATCATTTTGAAAAGAAACATTAAACGTGGGATTTTGCTGTACTGCAAATAAATTTAAATTGGAAGACCCTCTGGGCCAGGTGACTTGTTCTTGGCCATGAAAGATAAAGTTTCAGTCATTTCCTTCTGAGTGATGGGTGAATCTGAAAGGAAGCACGTTCTGTTGAAAGTTTAGGGAAATCTATCTTATTTAAATATATTTTAAGTTCTTTAGCTTCATAAGAAATTCATGATTGACATAGATCTTGATAAAATTGAGTTATTCTGTTTAGTATGCTATTTGAGTCAGTAAGTATTCGGTTTTCAGGGGAGCATATTTTAAATTTGGGGGGAGAGGAAGTATTTTGACGAAACATATAGGCAATGAGTTTACTCTATTGATTGCTAAGTTTAAAAATAGTCTGTTTGATAAAAAAAAGTTTATATTTAGCTATTTCCTTTAAGGTTTGTAAATATTCTCTTCTAGGCATCAGTCATCTAGTTTTATTAGCTTCAGTGGGGTATTTTATATATAAGTTTTCTTATTTAGTGCTCATAATTTTAAGATCCTCCTCTCCTTGGGCCGTAGGTCTTTTAATAAATGAGATGGAAGATTTTGAACATTGATGTAGATAACATTTATGTTAAAAAATATTTTATTAAAGTTATTTGCAACATACAACTTACAGTATTGTCATTTCTTGTCGCGCTAAGGTGTATTATTTGAGTTTTTCATAACGTATTGCAATTCAACTGAAACTGAAGTAAAACATATGCTGCTTGTCTGATCTCGTGTTACACAGTAGATACCTCCTGAAACTTCAATACTGTCCTCCAGCTAAGTTTATCTTCATAACTAACGTTGCTACTTAAATCTTTTCTTACGGAAAACCAACATTATAACCGCGTAACAATAATTATAATCTGTTATCCGGCTTCCACCCCGCCCCGGGTATAAACCAGGACATGATGGTCGTCCGAGCCAAACAAAACTTTTGAAAATACTGGTGATAAATCTAATCATGAGGAGTGTGGGGGAGAGGTGTGGGAATGGGGAATGAAGAGGGGTTTGGGGGGAGAGGGGGGTAATGGGGGAGGAAAGGAAATATAGGAGGGTAGAGAAAACCTCATGATGCCTCAAGTCTCGGTGCGCCCATTAGTCCCTGAGCTTGTTATCGATCGGGCAATTCGCCCCTCTGAAGCCACCCATCAAAATCTGCTGACCTTCGAAATGTCAGCCATGGTTCCCAGGTCGCGTGATAGGATGCGTATTTATTCTCGTCGCCTGCTCTCAATTCCTCCATATGACTTATCTCTTCTAGCGCTGTTACCCAATTAAGTCTAGAGGGCGGGACTTGTGATCCCCAAAGGCGAAGAATTGAAACCCTCGTTGCTAATAGGAAGAATCGGAGGATTTTTTTCTTGTTTATCCCTATTGACCCCGGTAAGATTGACAGAAGAGCATTTTCGGGAGTAAAGATTAGAGAATCTCTGGTCAAGGCATTATGTAGTTCCTCGACCGCCTTCCAGAGAGGTGAAATCTGAGGGCATGCCCACCATATGTGTGTGAATGACTATTTTTACATCAGGCATCTCCAGCATTGGTCAGAAACTCCTGGGTAAAATCTAGCCAATTGTTCCGGGGTACGATACCATCGCGTGAGGAATTTATAGTTTAATTCTTGGTGGTTACCTGATACTGTCATCTTGTGTGTCAGACACTGAGCCTTCGCCCAATCCTCCACCGGCATGGTTCGTCCTAGCTCCTTCTCCCAGGATTTCCTGAATCCCTCTCCGGTGTCCCGGCCCCCCTCGGCGACCAGAATGCCATAGACCGCGGAGACATCCCCCTTCCTTTTCTGAGGTGCTACACATAGCTCCTTAAAAGGGGTCAAGGGCAGTGTCAGTGTGGTTATCGGACCCAAGGTTCCTATGTAATGCGCAATCTGATGGTATTGGAACCACGTGCCTGCCAACGGTCCCCCCTCTCCCAAGAGTGCATCTATTCGTAGGATTCCATCCTTGTCTGTGATGTCTCGCACCCTGGGGCATTGCAATCTCAGTCCCTCCAGCAAAGGTAATCCGGTGTCCCCTTGAGGGAAGTCCGGGTTCCCCGTCAAGGGTGTCCATGGCCCTGGTACCCTTACCAGTCCGCATTTCACTGCGAAGCCATCCCAAATTTTTTGTATTGAGCTCATTACGGGGGATACCTTAATACCGCATCTGCCTAACCCTCCTTTAAGCCAGAATAGGCCTTGTATTTGTTTAGTTGTTCGTTCTAGTTCTACCCAGTGTTCCGTGGAGACTTCTCGTGTTAGGTCTAATACTACTTTGCAAATTGCTGCTCTATAGTATGACTGCAAATTCGGAAGCCCTAATCCACCTCTATTTTTCTTCTGTGTCAGTAGTTTGTTGCTAAGGCATGGCCTAGATCCTTTCCAAATGAAGCGGGTTGCAATTTTTTGGAATCTGACAAAATAGTCTTTTGGTATATTTATGGGTAATGTTTGGAAGAGGTAGAGGAGTCTGGGCAGGACTTTCATTTTCAGTGCATTAATTCTGCCCAGCCAGGATAGATTCAGTGCTCTCCATTTATCTAGATCTTTTGTGATTGATGTGAGAATAGGTTCGAAATTTAGCCTAAATAATTTCCCCGTGTCTGAGGACAGGACCACCCCCAGGTATTTTATTTGATCCTCTCGCCATCTTAAGGGGAATTTTGTTGATAGTTGTGTGATCTCATCAGCCAGGAGTGTAATGTTTAATATCTCCGATTTGGTCATGTTAATTTTGAAATTGCTAACCCGGCTATATTTTTCACATTCCTGCAAGATAGCGGGTAGACCTCTTTGGGGGTTTGTCATATAAATCAGCAGGTTGTGTGCAAATACCTTGTGTTCATTCCTGATGGCTTCATAGCCCATTATTTCTTTATTGTCCCTAATGGCGTTAGCTAGCGATTCCATTACAAACGCATACAATGTTGGGGATAGAGGGCATCCCTGGCGTGTTCCATTCTTTATGCTAATTGGGTTGGATAGCGCGCCATTCACCCTTATTTGCGCAGTGGGCTTGTTGTAGAGGGCCATAATCCACTGCCTGCATCTGTTACCCAGTCCTATCTGGCTCAGTGTGGTTTCTAGAAATGACCAGTTGACTCGGTCAAAAGCCTTTTCGGCGTCGACCGAGAGCAAACACAGTGGTGTGTTTAACTCCTTTGCTCATTCTACCAGGGAGAGTGTCCTTATAGTATTGTCCCTGGCTTCTCTTCCAGGGACAAACCCTACTTGGTCTCTGTTAATAATCTCCCGAGTATGTCGTCTTAGGTGTGTAGCTGTAATTTTCACGAAGATCTTCGTGTCGATGTTTAGTAAGGAGATCGGGTGATAGTTCTCGCATGCCATCGGGTCTTTACCCGGTTTGGGTAATACAGTAATGGTAGCCTGCATGGCTTGAGGAGGGAAGGAGCATTTATCTGAGATTGTGTTGAAGGTTTTGCATAAAAGTGGGGCTAGGAGATCTCCAACGGATTTGTAAAACCTTGGAGTGAAGCCATCAGGGCCCGGGCTTTTCCCTATTTTAAGTTCTTTGATTTCTTTGATAACTTCTTGTTCAAGAAAGTCTTCTTCTACTGCCCTTGCTTGGTCTGTGGAAATTGCTTTCGGCGTATGTGACTGTAGGTATTGGTCTATCTGCCTTTGATCTACTGGGTTATCTATGTTGTACAGCTCGCTATAATAGTTCTGGAAACATTCTAGAATATCTTTCGTCGTATGAATTTTTCCTTTCTCTTTTGATTTCATCGCAAATATATAATTTTGGTTACTCCTGGGGTTTAACGCTCGTGCTAGCCATGATCCACTTTTGTTACCATATTCGTAGAATTTCCCTTTAAATTTATCCCTCATACATAGGTGATTTTTATCCAATATTTTTAGCACCTGCTGGCGTAAGTCTGAGATTATCGCGCTTTAGGTCTGTGTGGGTTTCGCTTTATTGGATTGTTCCTCTCTATCTAACCGGGAGATCAAATTTGACAATTTACCCATCCATCCCTCTTAAGGCGTGTCCCGTGGGAAATAAAGACCCCCCTCAGTACGGATTTGAAAACCTACCACTGTACAGTTGGTGGTGTTGTATCTGTTTTGTGTATATCTATGAAGGTCTCAATTGTCTGTCTGATCTCCTGTTGACAACACAAGTCACTCAAGAGGTTGTCATTTAGTCTCCAGGAGTTCAGGCCCCCTCTTTTCCCTTGCCCCAGGAGTGCCCCGTAGACAGGCGCGTGGTCCGACCATATGAAATTGCCCATAGAACACTTGGGGTCTAGATCTAGGAGATCGTGTGAGATGAAAATGTAGTCAAGCCTCCCGTAGCTATTGTGAGACACTGAGTGATGACTGTAGTCCTTGACCCCCGGATGAAGAATCCTCCAAAGGTCAATGAGTCTCAGCTCCACCAACTGTCTCCACAGTCTACGCCAGGCCGCCAGAGAAGGTCCAGACTTACCCAGAGATGAGTCCAGTTCCTGGTCCAATCCGAGTTTGAGATCCCCATCGAGCACAATCCTTGAGCCGGAGGCGAACCGCGCCAGTTCTCCCAGGATACGACAGCCGAATGAGACCTGTCCAGAGTTTGGAGAGTAAACATTGGCTATTGTAAGTATACGTCCTCCCAAATCAAGCTTTAGAAAAATAGCTCTCCCTTCGCTGTCTATTTTTGAGGTCAGTACTCTATGTGGGAGTGTCTTGTGTATTGCGATCGATACTCCACATGCTCTCTTGTCGGGGTGCGCGCTGTGATACCAACTAGGGTAGTATCTATTGTTCCCTTTTGTGACTTGGCCTGTTTTGTAATGTGTCTCCTGGAGGAGGGCTATCATGATCTGCTTCTTGTGCATGTTTGACAGAATCTGGCCCCGTTTAGCTGGAGCATTCAGTCCCCTGGTGTTATATGAACAAAAGGTCAAGCTAGCCATGAGATAGTCACTTTGGGTGGGTGGGTAGCTCTGGGATGGTGTCGCATCCGAGGTGTATGTGAGGCATGGGTCCAGGAAAGATAAGTAAGCAAGGAAGGTGTGGGGTAGGGATGGATGACAGAAAAACGTTTTTCTGTCGATTGAAGTCCGAGTCTCCAATCTATCAGAGTGGGAAACCAACCTGTAGTTGGCTGCAGACGATGCAAAAGCATCGTCCATCCCGTGGGGAGAAGCAACCGGGCAGTAGAGGGAGCCCCCTCCCACCGCCCTCACCGGCAAGTCGAACAATAAATTGGGGATATACTGAAAAAGTTACTTTCCGCGTAAATTGGAACATTTGTACAACCGTGGTGCAGTTTGAAAGAGAGAAAATAAACAGATTTTTGGGTGGGCTATGTTACTACCCCACGGGGCCCCCCTCTCTCCAGCCAGAGAGTTCCGCCCATGGGGTCTATCAGTAATCAATCGTTGGAGTCATTAGTACGTTTCTTGCATATTTTTATGGCTTAGGTCCATAGTTCTTTAGTCGTTGGGGCAATTCTCATGCCGAATGTTCAGCGCTTTGCCCTGACGTTGGTCTCGGAAGGTCTGGATCTGTGGGGTCTGACCTCCTGCCATGACTCTCTTGGGGCCCCATAGGTAACTCCAGTGCTCCTAGAAACCCTGGTAAATCTGCTGGGGATTTGAAGGTAGCCATTTTCCCATTTCTTGTTGCTGTGAGTTGAAATGGGTACCCCCATCTGTATAGCATATGGTTCGCTCTCAGCTGATCTAGAATCGGTCTAACTGCCCTTCGTAGCTGTAGCATGCGTTGAGCCAGGTCCGGGAACACTTCTATGGGGGTGCCGTTATGCGTTATAATGTCTTTCTTTTCGCGGGCTTTTCTCATAATGGCTTCCTTATCTTTATAGTAGTGGATGCGACAGACCACATGTTGTGGTCTATTTGAGTTATCTGGTTTAGGGCCTAGAGTCCTGTGTATACGATCAATCTCGACCGGAATCTCAGGACCCCTTTGCAGCAGTGAGCCGAAAAAATTGCAAGCCCAGTCCTCCAGTTGCGCCGGCGTGATCTCATCTGATAGGCCCCTCAGGCGCAAGTTGTTTCACCTATGACAGTTCTCAATATCATCAATATGAGTTAAAATGTCCGCCATCTGTATAACTTGTGCATTAATAGCATGGCTGTGCGCGTCTAGTGTAGAGAGAACCTTCTCGTGTGATTCCTCCACTATGCTTAGTCTGTTACTCACATGTTTGATCTCCTGCTGCAACATTTGCATAGCTTCCTTGTGGGAGGCTTCCAATCTTTGGAAGTTGGTTTTGGTTGGTAATGCGCGCAAATGGTCTCTCCAGTCCCACTCATTCTCTAACGAGGGGTCTCGGTATTGCGGGTTATGTTTAAGTGTTTTGGGCCTGGCCGCGATAATTGCGCTTCTGCGGGACTTTTGTGTGGGGTTCTGCCCCCTCTCTTGCGAAGTGCCGCTGCCGCTACCCGTATCAGCTTCTGCTGTATTGGGGCTCTGCCTGTCACCCTTTATGCCTCTTGGAGGTCTGGGGTTATCACAATCCCCTGTTGGAGGGGGCTGGGAGGACGGGTCTCTTTGTGGGTGAGTATCTCCCCCCTTATGTTGGGGCTTCAGGCCCTGTGAGTCACTTTAGGGTGATACTGGGGGAGATATGGCTTCTGCAGCCTCGCAGTACTTAGCTGTCCCGCCGGCCTCCGGAGCTACCGTCTCCTCTTCTGCCCCGATCTCCTCTCCTCCGCTGTCAGCTGTGAGCTGTGCCGCTGGCACATGTTCCAGCACCATCTTGGGTGGGGGAGCCGCCGAGCCGCGGCTCCCGAAGTAGTTCTGGATTGTCGACGGGACCTCTTCAGTGGCGTCCGGCTGCTTCCTGGTGACTCTCTTCTTCACCATCTCGGCTTTGGGGGGTTTTTCTGCTGTTTGGTCCGCGGTAAGTCTGACTTGCCGATGTTTGCAGCGGGAGCCGGGGCGTCTCACTCCTGCATAGTCAAGCTCTGCCTCCCATAGATAACATTTAAAGGTGTCCCAGACTAGCATAGTGTCATACTCAAGGGTGTTTCACTTTAAAAAAAGACATATCATTAGTCTTGGAATCTATCTGTGGGTCAAAACAGGGACAACCAAAATGGGTGTATCTTGTATTTTTTAAAATATTGAGTAGATAGAGATTTTAAGGAGATCCATATTGGAGAATGGACTGAAATACCTCATGGTAAATATTGGACGTTTTCTGTTAACACAAGAAAGGATGGAGATCCTAGAACATGATCAATGCAACTTAAGGTATGGGTATAGGCAAATTATATTCCCTCCAGTATATTAATTAACTAGGCTGGAGGTGGGTTGTATATGTTTAGGGGTATGTAATGGGTATTGTTTATTTTGCCTGCTACAAAAATGTATCTTCCATCTAGGTCTATTCTGATTTAATCTGGTTCCCATTTGATGTTATTGTGTATAAGAAGAGATACTTTTCTAGAGTATGGGTGTGGAAAGCATGCCGGGATCATTGGGTCAAGGGTTTATCAAAAAGATTGGTAGTTGATGGGGTAAGATGAGTTTTTTCGAGGCATATTATATGGGGTTTATGTGTGCTTATAAGTGAAAAATACATAGCTCTTTTTTGTGGTGTACCCAGTCCCATTACATTCCAAGACAAAGTTTGTTAGCTATTTGATAAGAAAAGCAATGGGGTGGTTATAAAGTGATAGGATTGCATAATAAACTTTTCTGTTGAATAATTAATCAATGCACTTATCAGTAAGCACCTTATGTAGAAGTATTGGTAAGTACATTGACCTATATAGTGTTATTTTAACGAACAAATAACTTCCTGTGACTTAAAGGGGTTGTCTCGCGGCAGCAAGTGGGGTTACACACTTCTGTATGGCCATATTAATGCACTTTGTAATATACATCCTGCATTAAATATGAGCCATACAGAAGTTATTCACTTACCTGCTCCGTTGCTAGCGTCCACGTCTCCATGGCTCCGTCTAATTTCGCTGTCTTCTGGCGTTTTTAGACGCGCTTGCGCTGTGCGGTCTTCTGCCTGGTGAATGGGGCCGCGCGCAGCGGAGAGCTGGTCACCGCGTCGTCATCGTAGCTCCGCCTCCATTACGTGGTGCCGATCAGCCAATGAGGTGGCTGTATCGGCAGTGGAACGCGGAAGACAGAAGAAGAAACTCCACGGTGCACCATGGGAAGACCCGCGGTGCACCGTGGGAGAAGACCAGCGTCGCCATCTTTAAAAGAAGAAATGAAGAAGCTGCAGAACGCTGATGCAGGTAAGCGCAATGTGCTTTTTAAAAACTAACAAATGCTTTCTTTTTCACAGGGCATAATGCGGGGGTCCATTTAAAAAAAAAAAAAAAATCCGCTTTCGCCGCGAGACAACCCCTTTAATGTAGAAAATTGCGGATAAAGGTTCATTTATGAGGAAAACAAAGACACAGAAGCCTGTAAGTAATAATACCTTTTGTGGTGATAGTCTAGGGGGGTATTAGTGTATTGTTGAGTTTGACCTTTACGCCTGGCATTTTGTAGAATTATATCTCAGTTTTTACAGTTTAGTAATCTAGCTATTAAGGGTTGAGGGGGAGCTTCAGGAATGAAAGGTTTAGCTGGGATATGATGGGCTCTTTCCACTGCAAAGCCTATAGAAAAGATACTTCAGGAAATAAGTCATGGATCCATTTTCTTATGAATTTCTCAAGTCTTTGTTCCTCTACTTTTTCAGGTAGTTCTATAATTTGAGGTTTTTTCTTCTTGAGTGGTTTTCTAGATCTTCTACTTTCTAGCATCAAAGGTTTACTTTTTTGGTTAGGTCATTATGGTTAATTTCAAAGGAGATGTTATGTCTTCTAATATACTTATTTTGTCTTCTGTATGTTTAACCCGGTCACAGAGATTTTGTATATCTTGACACAGGAGGTTAACATCTCATTTAACTTCTTCAATTTTACCTGTCAAGGTGGCTGTTGATAAATGTAAAGCAGAAAGGAATTGTTCAGAAAGTTGTTTTATTGTAAACTCATGTTCTTCAGTATTAGATGGAGTTATATCAGGTTGTGAAAGTTTGTATTGTGAGCTACGATTTATTTGTTGAAGAGTGTCTTTATTAGTCTCTTGAGGCTATTCTATAGCGGAGGAATGTTTGGTGGGGGCCATTGAGGTTAATGAAAATTGACCACTTTTTTTTGTTCTGGAAATTATTTTGAAAATTAGATTTCCATCTCTCTATGAATCTTTATTTTGTTTTGGCTTTATTCAAAATTCAAAATGGCAGAGGCAGTTTCTTTTATCTGGCATTTCCTATTTTACTCTCTGAACTATCTTCTATTCCTGACCCAGCTCTTCTTTTTGAGCTGTCCTTCAGCACCACTAATTGATTTTTGAAACTATGCTGGCAGGGTCTGTAATTAGTCCCCCACCCCCTTTACTTGGTTAGTCATGTTTTTATGTTTTTTAGTGGGTTTTGTCTACCTAAGGGCTACTTCATACTGGCATATTTTTATCAGTATTTTATGAGCTAAATCCAGAAGTATAATGTACAGAGAGAAAGTATAATGAAAAGATTTGCATTTCTTCCATATTTTGGACCCACTCCTGGCTTTGGCTATATGTGTTGGAGTCATTTTGTATATATTTACTTTTTTCTTTTTTTAAATGATTTTAACTATGTGTTGTTTCCATAGCATTTATATATTTACTGGTGTCTTCAATCTTCATATACTTCTGCATTCCTTGGTTTGACTTTGGATGCCTTAAACTGTTCACTTTTTCCCCTTTGGGGTGTACTTTGTCACTTTTAGCACTTATCTTTGCTTGCATCAGATGTAACATACTTCTATAGAGTATAATATTGAATACGGCATTTGAGTATGTTAATTTTTGCTTCATTGTTCAGTCTGGGCATGCTGATGCAGAGACTATAACTATTATGTTTTCATTTTTATATTTTTTTCTATTATTTTTGTTCACTGTAGTTTAGGTGAGATTTAAGGTCAATTATTTTTCTTAGGGGTATATTGATTGCACTGTTTATATTCATATTGCTTTATTATACTTTTATGATATAATTTGTATCTTAAATGGACCTGTGAAATATAAAATCAGGTGACTGTTATGTGACCATAAGGGTCTTATATCTCGAGTATATAGTATTATTGACTAGCACGGCATTTGAGTATGTTAATTTTTGTTTCATTGTTCAATCTGAGCATACTGATGCATGGACGATCAATATTATGTTTTTTTATGCTGCTCACTGCAAGTTATGTGAGATATAAGGTCAGGTGGTTTTCTCATATGTTTAATAAGGTATGATTGCACTATTTATATTGCTTTGCATTTATTATACTTTTATTATATAATTTGTGTGTCGATAAGATCTGTGAAATACAAAGTCAGGTGATTGTCATGTGACCATAACGGTCCTGTATTCTGAGTATATTACTGACTGGCACTGTTTTTTTTTATTTACTTATTTATTTGTATATATTAATATTTGTGTATATATTGTATTTATTATTGCATTAGTCATTTCTCAATTGCCTATTATTAATTATTTATCATGAGATTGTGTATTGATTTATGTTTTTGTGTTGTAAGACCTGAGAAACATTGAATTAGGTCAGTGTTTCTCCACTCTAGTCCTGCAGGGCCCCAACAGGTCATGTTTTCGGGATATCCTATAGTAACACTTGTGGCAATGCCTGAGGCACCAACAATAATTACATCACCTGTGCAATACTGAGGAAATCCAGAAGACATGACTTGCTGGGGACCCTGAAGACTGGAGTTGAGAAACACTGAACTAGGTAACTTTTCCATATGACTATTATATTCCTCCCCTTTTCCTTTTCTCCTTCCTTGATGTCAGGTGGGCGCAACCATTTCCTAGCATCTTGAGATGGTGTAGAGCCTTGATTGTGGTGACTGCAATATATTTTCTTATGGTGTAACCCACCTCTACTATTTGAGCTGCTCCGGGGGTGGAGCACCAATGATGTCATTTGTACTTGATTTTGTGGTAGATAAATACCCACCCACGTCCAATGTCCATTGATCCCTTGAGAAAGCAGGTGGTGAAACACATGTCGGGGCTCAAGAATGCACTCTACTGGTATATTTGTAGACCTCCGTGTCTTTATGCATATTGTGATTGAATTATTACATATACAAGAACTGACTATTTCTATTATTGTGTATGCCAATGTATTGGCTTGTTTAAATGTAATTATACCAGATTGTGTGAGCCTGTTTATATGGACACTGCATACTATATTTTTAAAACATTTTTTAGTAATCTTGAGTAATCTAATAAAATTCTATTTCCTATGCTCCTGTGTCTTGTGTGTTGGAATTTGTGGTTTGATGTAGCTTTTATTTACGTGTCAAGGTTATTACGGATGTGAATTAATTGAGTATTTTAAAATGGTGCATGCAGTTCTTTTTGACGGGTTATTTCTGCTCCTTCTCTCATATTTCTAGTCGGGCTATTCTGTGTGAGCTGTCCTCCAGCACCAAACATTCGTCTCCAGTCCAATGTTACTGGATTTGCAGTCTGATCCATCCCACTGCAATCCGAATATATATATATATATATATATATATATATATATATATATATATATATATATATATATATATGTACCTGACCCAATGCGTTGCAGTTTTGAAATGTAGGAGGCGGTCCCTAACAGCAGAAGTAGTCTGGTCTCATTTCATTTCTACCGCTTATTCCAAGCTCAGGTCTAGTTCCCTCCCTGTGAGGATCATCTCCTCATACTCTTCACTCACTTGTCCACTGACACCATCAGGTCCTCCTTTTTTTTCTGATTTTAATCAGGTCCAACCTTTTGTCCTTTGCTTCCCTGCAATACTCCTCTCAAAATGTTTTAGAATTGCTTTATATTTATAGGCCTCCCACAATTAATCATTTCTATCGAACAAAGCTTATATCATACTTCACCCTTTATATTCTTACCCCAGGCAGAATATCTATTTGCCAGGTTTAGATTTGGAGACTGTGTGCTACCTGCTTCCATGTTGAGCAACAGCCGGAGATGTCTGCATCTTTAAGACCCAGATACAATTAAATTTGACAGCGACACTGCATGAATTCAAGCTCCTCCTGTTCTGCTACCTTCTTTGTCATGCAGGCATGCCACTTGTGGTGTTCCATACCATATTGGCCAGAAGAGGCTAAGGCAGAAGAGTAAGACTCAGTGGGTGTGTTTAATATTTCTATTTTATTTATTGCTGCGACACAGTGTGGCATTGAGAACTACTCGTGGGGGTCTATAAATGACTCAGATGGTACAGGAGGGCCTATAAATTACAAAGGGGCGTACTGTGACTGTGTCATCAAAGAGTCCATGTAAACCTGAGGCCAGCTCTGTCTGTGATTATATAAGTTTGATTTAGTAGAACTGTGAGGTCCCAGTTTTGATACCACAACACAGACACTATTGCGGCATTGTAAAGCTGTTCGTGTTATCATACTACATTATTATTTAACGCCACATTTAGATATGTAAAGTGCTCCCATTTTTAAAGACTTGGCGATCTAAGAAAAATTGTGTATTATTTACTATATTCAGAGTCCAGTATAATCCCAATAATTGGAACCACTAAATATATGAACGAGAAATAGTTTGTAAACAACATAAAACCAAATGAAAATCAAATGGATTAAACAATGGATTAACTCATTTGCTTCTCTATTGTTTGCTATATGGTCTACTATCACCTGTTATGGGTTAAAGATTTTACTTTTACTTGCATGTGCGGTACTACAGTATCTGACTGCACATTTTATGATTTTGAATAATGAAGCATATATCATGTGTGCTGTTTGAACTCGATGTGTCAGCATATGATGTATCTTGTTTTTCACACACAATTGACCTCATTTTGAATAGCTTTCCACAAAATTACTAGGCATAGACCAGACAGGATACTAAATTGAAATCTGCAGTCATTTCAGGCATTCCAAAACACGGAGGAAACTACTATAACTACAGCGAATGCAATATTTCATCTCATCAATTACTGCAGTAATTTGTTGTGCAAAAGTAATTCTATAAAAACATCATAAACTCCCCCAAAAATTCTGTCTGCACAACCACCAATAAATAGTATGTACTGGCCATAAAAATGTGTTACTTCTTTATGGGTTTCTATAACCATTTAATACTGTAATGTGTGAATTGAAATGACAGTGATCATACAAGATGGCTCAATAAGCGCAAAAGTAAAATTAAATGTTATATCAGGCTCGGGAGTTCATAAGCGAGCTCGTCTCCATAATGTTTTCTCAGCACTTTCTCAAATACTGAAATCTGAGATACCGGGGATGTTCTGGGTCATATTTTAAAGGATGAAATCTTTTAACTACACCCATGAAAGCAAAAGTTATCTTCGGAAAGTAAGTTATTTATAGTTAATGGCAATCACCGTGCTGCCATATGAAGTCTACTGTATTATGGCGCCATATTCTGGAGATACTTCTAATAACATTGCTTCTAGGGGAGAATAGCAAAGTCATACGGTCACAGATGGGACATGACATAACTTTTTCATTGGATTTAACTGATTCTTATGAAATCTGAGGCATACAGTTGAACCACAAAGCATCATGTTCGTCTTTCGGTATTGTATAACAGGCCCATAAATGATTACAGAGCTTAATGAGGTTGCGTTACACAAAAAATGCTGAATATTTTTATGTCCTCTGTTTACTAAGCAGGCAAAAAACATTTACTTTGCATTCTAAATACAAGCATTCATGCCAACTACCCCAATTTTGGTGGGACAATCCCGCAAAATGGACAGTAAAATGGCCCCCAAAAGTGGTCATTTTTGCATCCCTTACTGCATATGCTCTGATTTTAGTATACACTAGTGGTGTTTCTAGCCTCCTTGCTGTCTAAGACAAAGCAGAGATGGTGAGGGAACACATAGCTAACTTAAATGAATTCAAGTCTCAAGGTCCAGATGAAATACATTCTAGGATATTAAAGGAAGCAGAGGAAGTAATTGCTGAACCACTTGCCATAATCTTTGAAAATACCTGGAGAACAGGAGAAGTCCCAGAAGATTGGAAAAGGGCAAATCTTGTCCCTATCTTTAAAAAAGGGAAGAAGATGGATCCAGAAAACTACAGGCCTGTGAGCCTGACTTCTATACTGGGAAAGATCTTTGAACAAATTATTAAACAGCATGTATGCAAGTATTTGGATACAAATTGAGTAATTAACCAGAGCCAGCATGGGTTTGTAACAAACAAGTAATGCCAGACGAATCTAATTTCCTTCTATAACAGAATCACAGACTGGGTTAATCTGGGAAATCCAATGGATATAGTATATCTTGACTTTAATAAAGCATTTGACAAAGTATCTCATACCATACTTATTGAAAAAATGACCAAAATATGGGATTGACAAGGCAACTGTTAGGTGGATTCGCAACTGGCTGAGTGATCGTACTCAAAGAGTGGTCATAAATGGCTGCACATCCAAGTGAAAGAATGTATCAAGTGGGGTACCACGAGGCTCTGCCCTAGGCCCAGTGTTGTTCAACATTTTTATAAATGATGTGGAGGAAGGAATTGATGGGAAACTGATCAAATTTGCACATACAGAATGGAAGGAATTGGGCTAAGCAGCAGCACATCATAGACTGAACATGAGTCAACAATGTGATGCAGCAGCTAAAAGGCAACACATAATTCTGGGATGTATTAAGAGAAGCATAGAGTCTAGATCACGTGAGGTCATTATCCTCCTCTACTCTTCCTTAGTGAGACCTCATCTGAAATATTGTGTCCAGTTCTGGGCACCCCACTTTAAAAAAGACATAGACAAACTGGAGCAAGTTCAGGGAAGAGTTACCAAGATTGTGAGTGGTCTGCAAATCATGTCCTATGAGGAACGTTTAAAGAATCTGGAAATGTTTAGCTTGCAAAAAAGAAGGCTGAGAGGAGACTTAATAGCTGTCTACAAATATATGAATGGCTATCACACAGCAGAGGGATCAGCCCTATTCTCATTTGCACAAGAAAAGACTAGAATCAATGGGATGAAACTGAAAGGGGGGAGACGCAAATTAGATATTAGAAAAAAAAAGCCTTCTGACAGTGAGGGTGATCAATGAGTGGAACAGGTTACCACGGGACGTGGTGAGTTCTCCTTCAATGGAAGTGTTCAACCGAAGGCTGGAAAATGTCTGGGAGGACTTAGTGAATCCTGCACTGAGCAAGGGATTGGACTTGATGACCCTGGAGGTCCC
Source organism: Eleutherodactylus coqui (assembly GCF_035609145.1). Classification (NCBI taxonomy): domain Eukaryota; kingdom Metazoa; phylum Chordata; class Amphibia; order Anura; family Eleutherodactylidae; genus Eleutherodactylus; species Eleutherodactylus coqui. The sequence goes on along the minus strand of NC_089845.1, from coordinate 136,807,379 downwards.
TTCCATCTCTATGATTCTGTGAAAAAGTGGGAAGATAAGACTAAAAGAACTGGTGAAATAAATATTAAAGATGATACAGTGTTAAACTTTTCCTTTACTAAAAAACGTGCATAGCCAGCATGGTAAAATGCATTTAACCCTTCATCAGTTCATCGGATTAAGATATATGTACAGACAATTGGAAACCAAGGGATGTTGGGGTCCCAAAAGTCAAGCGAAATCCTGACAACCAGTGTGAACTGGGGGGACTGAGACTGGAGAAAAAGTAACGCATTTTTATGGCCAGTGCATACTATTCATTGGTGGTTGTGCAGACAGAATTTTGGGGGAGTATGATGATGATAAAAGCCCTACTGTAAGTCCTGCAGGTACCGTACCTGAGTATTTAGAGATACAGTTACCATTATATAGTAACATAGTATGTAAGGGTGAAAAAAAGACATATGTCATCCAGTCCAGCTTATTACCCCCCTATGTTGATCGAAGATCAGAAGAATCCTTGGATCAACAACCCTTTTGAAGCTATTAATGATCATAACATAGATACAGATACAAGTGGGGTTAAATAAACAACAAACTAAAAGACTAGGAAGCAAGAAATGGAGAATAAATAACCACAGGATCAGAGCTAATTTGACAAGAAGCAAAGGAAAAAATACTAGAAGCATACAAAGAATACTGAATTTAAATGGTGTACAAAAAGAGAAAGCGGCATAATAAAATGAAGGTACACTCAAGGAATGGAAATAAATACACACATATATATATATATATATATACACAAAAAACTTTATTTCTGACACAAAAAAACAAACATTAAAACACCCTAAAAAACGTCTAAAAAATAATGTACACTGTACACTGATTGGGTTATTATAAGAAGGTCACTTTTTTCCTTGTTTATTCAATGGTGCCCATTTTGTCCCCTTTCCTAATGGATTTCAATGAACATAGCTTATGCTATAACCAGCAACACATTGCAATAAAACATAAAGACAGGCTACCCAATCAGGCACTCTTCTTGAAATTAGCCTGCACTGCAGTAGTGTGTTCAGCTGATCCACTCTAATAGATCAGCTATAAGACAGTTGCAGCCCCAACAACAAACTAGTACACAGAAGATAATGAAAGAACAGGAGCATTCCTGCTGATCGTAACATTGGGGCACTAATAAGAATTCAATTCAACACTATATTTAAATCCCGATCCGTGATTTGTACAGTACCATGACTTATTGCATAACAACTCTTGCAAATGTAATTGCTGTTTGAACCCTACTGGTAAATGCTAATAAGGGCAGCAAAGTGGCATCTTGATTGTACCATGTGCCACATTTAGATGTTGGTTCGAGCGGCATTAAACTGGTGATAGGTTCCCTTTAAAGCTGATTATCCTTCATCACACATCTCGAGATAAGTCAAGGGAAGAGGAAGAGTAAGGCACATATGTACTTTTTGTTACTAGTCTATGCCCTGGCTAAAAAATAAGAAACTCATCTATTAGCACTTAATTATTTAACACAGTATTTGAAAATGGATTTTCTAAAACTACCTCTTGAAATGTTACAGTGCTATAAATTTACATAATTCTAAACTAAGCAATTCTATTTAGTTGATCTGGGGTTTCTGGGGAGTTCCAGAGGAAATGATTCTGAGAGCCCACCCTCCATCTATACAAAATGTGTGCATCTCTACTTTTAATTGCATCATACCCAGGGCCGTGTTAATAACCCAATTGGAACATTTTGTGGGTATTAAAACGGACCCTCTACACTGTAACCCCAACCTTCCATCCCTAAACTTTTTTCTGAGGCCAAAAAACCCCACTCATACTCATCTACTCGAGGCCCAGCAGGTGGCAGGCTTTACCAAGCTCTCTGCTCTCTTCCAGGTCCAGTAGTCACTAGAGATGAGCGAACGTACTCGTCCGAGCTTGATACTCATTCGAGTATTAGCGTGTTCGAGATGCTCGTTACTCGTAACGAGCACCACGTAATGTTCGGGTTACTTTCACTTTCATCTCTGAGACGTTAGCGCACTTTTCTGGCCAATAGAAAGACAGGGAAGGCATAACAACTTCCCCCTGCGACGTTCAAGCCCTATACCACCCCCCTGCAGTGAGTGGCTGGCGAGATCAGGAGTCACCCGAGTATAAAAATCGGCCCCTCCCGCGGCTCGCCACAGATGTGTTCTGACATAGAGGAGGGAAAGTGGTATCATGGTGGAGCTGCTATAGGGAGAGTGTTAGGAGTATTTTAGGCTTCAAGAACCCCAACGGTCCTTCTTAGGGCCACATCTAACCGTGTGCAGTACTGTAGAGGCTGCTTTTTGCAGTGTTGCACTTTTTTTTTTTTTGGTATATCGGCCGTGCAGAGCATTGCGCCCTGCAGTAATACTCCAGGGCCAGAAGCGCTTAGGCAGGGACAGAAGACATATTGATTGAATATAGGCAGTGGGCCTTTGCAAAAACATTTTGGGAAAAAAATCTATTTGGGCTGCCTGTGACTGTCCTCAGTGTTCTGGGTCTGTGCTGGGTGTAGTAGTTCTCCAAATTCATACGCAGCCAGCTAAGTGTTACAGCAGGCTTGCGCAAAATTATTTCCTGGCGTTCCGTAAGCGAAGTCAGCCTCCAACCACAGGCCAATAAGCGGCACATTTAATTACAGCGTTCTGTTTCTGCATTACTGGTAATACAGCATGCTGAGGGGTAGGGGTAGGCCTAGAGGATGTGGACGCAGCCGAGTACGCGAAGGCCCAAGTCAGGGTGTGGGCACAGGCCGAGCTCCTGATCCAGGTGCATCGCAGCCGACTGCTGCGGGATTAGGAGAGAGGCACGTTTCTGGCGTCCCCACATTCATCGCACAATTAATGGGTCCACGCGGTAGACCTTTATTAGAAAATGAGCAGTGTGAGCAGGTCCTGTCGTGGATGGCAGAAAGTGCATCCAGCAATCTATCGTCCACCCACAGTTCTGCGCCGTCCATTGCTGCAACTCAGAATCCTCTGGCTGCTGGTCCTCCTTCCTCCCAGCCTCCTCACTCCATTACAATGAGACATTCTGAGGAGCGGGCAGACTCCCAGGAACTGTTCTCGGGCCCCTGCTCAGATTGGGCAGCAGTGGTTCCTCTCCCACCAGAGGAGTTTATCGTGACTGATGCCCAACCATTGGAAAGTTCCCGGGGTCTGGGGGATGAGGCTGGGGACTTCCGGCAACTGTCTCAAGACCTTTCAGTGGGTGAGGAGGACGATGACGTTGAGACACAGTTGTCTATCAGTGAGGTAGTAGTAAGGGCAGTAACTCCGAGGGAGGAGCGCACAGAGGATTCGGAGGAAGAGCAGCAGGACAATGAGGTGACTGACCCCACCTGGTTTGCTACGCCTACTGAGGACAGGTCTTCTGAGGGGGAGGCAAGGGCAGCAGCAGGGCAGGTTGCAAGAGGCAGTGCGGTGTCCAGGGGTAGAGGCAGGGCCAGACCGAATAATCCACCAACTGTTTCCCAAAGCACCCCCTCGCGCCATGCCACCCTGCAGAGGCCGAGGTGCTCAAAGGTCTGGCAGTTTTTCACTGAGAGTGCAGACGACCGACGAACAGTGGTGTGCAACCTTTGTCGCGCGAAGATCAGCCGGGGAGCCACCACCACCAGCCTCACCACCACCAGCATGCGCAGACATATGATGGCCAAGCACCCCATAAGGTGGGACGAAGGCGGTTCACCGCCTCCGGTTTGCACCGCTGCCTCTCCCACTGTGCCCCAACCTGCCACTGAGATCCAACCCCCCTCTCAGGGCACAGGCACTACCGTCTCCTGGCCTGCACCCACAACCTCACCTCCGCTGTCCTCCGCCCCATCCACCAATGTCTGTCAGTGCACCGTCCAGCCGTCGCTAGCGCAAGTGTTGGAGCACAAGCGCAAGTTCGCCGCCATGCACCCGCACGCTCAAGCGTTAAACGTGCACATTGCCAAATTTATCAGCCTGGAGATGCTGCCGTATAGAGTTGTGGAAACGGAGTCCTTCAAAAGTATGATGGCGGCGGCAGCCCCGCGCTACTCAGTTCCCAGTCGCCACTACTTTTCCCGATGTGCTGTCCCAGCCCTGCACGACCACATCTCCCGCAACATTGTATGCGCCCTCACCAACGCGGTTACTGGCAAGGTCCACTTAACAACAGACACGTGGACAAGCACAGGCGGGCAGGGCCACTATATCTCCCTGACGGCACATTGGGTGAATTTAGTGGAGGCTGAGACCGAGTCAGAGCCTGGGACCGCTCACGTCCTACCCACCCCCAGAATTGCGGGCCCCAGCTCGGTGGTGGTATCTGCGGCGGTGTATGCTTCCTCCACTAAAGCACCCTCCTCCTCCTCCTCCTCCAACGCAACCTCTGTCTCGCAATCAAGATGTGTCAGCAGCAGCAGCACGTCGCCAGCAGTCTGTGTCGTGCGGCGTGGCAGCACAGCGGTGGGAAAGCGTCAGCAGGCCGTGCTGAAACTACTCAGCTTAGGAGATAAGAGGCACACGGCCCACGAACTGCTGCAGGGTCTGACAGAGCAGACCGACCGCTGGCTTGCGCCGCTGAGCCTCCAACCGGGCATGGTCGTATGTGACAACGGCCGTAACCTGGTGGCGGCTCTGCAGCTCGGCAGCCTCACGCACGTGCCATGCCTGGCCCACGTCTTTAATTTGGTGGTTCAGCGCTTTCTGAAAAGCTACCCCCGCTTGTCAGACCTGCTCGGAATGGTGCGCCGGCTCTGCGCACATTTCCGCAAGTCCCACACGGACGCTGCCACCCTGTGCACCCTGCAACATCGGTTTAATCTGCCAGTGCACTGACTGCTGTGCGACGTGACCACACGGTGGAACTCTACGCTCCACATGTTGGCCAGGCTCTATGAGCAGCGTAGAGCTATAGTGGAATACCAACTCCAACATGGGCGGCGCAGTGGGAGTCAGCCTCCTCAATTATTTCAGAAGAGTGGGCCTGGTTGGCAGACATCTGCCAGGTCCTTGGAAACTTTGAGGAGTCTACCAAGGTGGTGAGCGGCGATGCTGCAATCATTAGCGTCAGGATTCCTCTGCTATGCCTCTTGAGAAGTTCCCTGCAAAGCATAAAGGCAGACGCTTTGCGCTCGGAAACAGAGCCGGGGGAAGACAGTATGTCGCTGGATAGTCAGAGCACCCTCCTGTCTATATCTCAGCGCGGTGAGGAGGAGGAGGAGGATGAGGAGGAGGGGGAAGAGACAGCTTGGCCCACTGCTGAGGGTACACATGCTGCTTGCCTGTCATCCTTTCAGCGTGTATGGCCTGAGGAGGAGGAGGAGGAGGAGGAGGAGGATCCTGAAAGTGATCTTCCTAGTGAGGACAGCCATGTGTTGCGTACAGGTACCCTGGCACACATGGCTGACTTCATGTTAGGATGCCTTTCTCGTGACCCTTGCGTTACACGCATTCTGGCCACTACGGATTACTGGGTGTACACACTGCTCGACCCGCGGTATAAGGAGAACCTTTCCACTCTCATACCCGAAGAGGAAAGGGGTTCGAGAGTGATGCTATACCACAGGACCCTGGCGGACAAACTGATGGCAAAATTCCCATCCGACAGCGCTAATGGCCGAAGGCACAGTTCCGAGGGCCAGGTAGCAGGCGAGGCGCGGAGATCAGGCAGCATGTACAGCACAGGCAGGGGAACACTCTCTAAGGCCCTTGACAGCTTTATGGCTCCCCAGCAAGACTGTGTCACCGCTCCCCAGTCAAGGCTGAGTCGGCAGGAGCACTGTAAAAGGATGGTGAGGGAGTACGTAGCCAATCGCACGACCGTCTTCCGTGACGCCTCTGCCCCCTACAACTACTGGGTGTCGAAGCTGAACTCGCGCTGTATGCCCTGGAGGTGCTTGCTTGTCCTGCGGCTAGCGTCTTGTCAGAGAGGGTGTTTAGTGCGGCTGGGGGAATCATCACAGATAAGCGTACCCGCCTGTCAACCGACAGTGCCGACAGGCTTACACTCATCAAGATGAACAAAGCCTGGGTTTCCCCAGACTTCTCTTCTCCACCAGCGGACAGCAGCGATACCTAAGCAATACGTAGGCTGCACCCGCGGATGGAAACATCATTCTCTATCCCCATAAAAAACGGGGACCTTTTTGCTTCATCAATCTGTGTATAATATTCCTCCTCCTCCTCCTGCTCCTCCTCCTGAAATCTCACATAATCACGCCGAACGGGCAATTTTTCTTAGGGCCACAAGGCTCAGTCATATAATTTTTGTAAACAATTTTTATACGTTTCAATGCTCATTAAAGCGTTGAAACTTTCACCTCAACCAATTTTTGTTTTAACTGGGCTGCCTCCAGGCCTAGTTACCAATTAAGCCACATTAACCAAAGCGATTAATGGGTTTCACCTGCCCTCTTGGTTGGGCATGGGCAATTTTTCTGACGTACATTAGTCCTGTTGGTACACCAATTTTTGGGGGCCCTCGCCTACAGTGTAATCAAATTAATTTTTAGCCCACCTGCATTACAGCTGACGTTACATCAGCTGTGTTGGGCACTGCAATGGGATATATTTATGTACCGCCGGTGGCTTCCTGGCACCCACCCATGCTGTTGGTCCACAGGGAGTTGTAACTGCATGTGTCCACTTCTAAAGAACCCCAGTCTGACTGGGGCATGCAGTGTGGGCCGAAGCCCACCTGCATTAAACATGACATTACCTCAGCTGTGATGGGCAATGCAATGGGATATATTTATGTACCGCCGGTGGGTTCCAGGGAGCCACCCATGCTGTGGGTCCACAGGGAGTTGTAACTGCATGTGTCCACTTCTAAAGAACCCCGGTCTGACTGGGGCATGCAGTGTAGGCCGAAGCCCACCTGCATTAAACATGACATTACCTCAGCTGTGATGGGCAATGCAATGGGATATATTTATGTACCGCCGGTGGGTTCCAGGGAGCCACCCATGCTGTGGGTCCACAGGGAGTTGTAACTGCATGTGTCCACTTCTAAAGAACCCCAGTCTGACTGGGGCATGCAGTGTGGGCTGAAGCCCACCTGCATTAAACATGACATTGCCTCAGCTGTGATGGGCAATGCAATGGGATATATTTATGTACCGCCGGTGGCTTCCTGGCACCCACCCATGCTGTTGGTCCACAGGGACTTCACAATAGGGAGTTGTACCTGCCTGTGTCTATGAATTAAAAACCCCGATCAGGTTGGGGCATGCAGTGTGGGCCGAAGCCCACCTGCATTTAATCTGACGTTAGCTCTGCTGTCCAGGGCACTGCAATGGGATACATTTATGTACAGCCGGTGGGTTCCAGGGAGCCACCCATGCTATGGGTGCACACGGAATTCCCATTGCGGAGTTGTACCTGCCTGTGACTATTTATAAAAAACCGCGGTCTGACTGGGGCATGCAGACACCAGCATTGTGGACTATCGCCCCGCCCCTTTTAAAGAGGGTCGCTGCCTAGCCGTGCCAACCCTCTGCAGTGTGTGCCTGCTTTTCCTCTGGCAGATGCACTTATAAATAGACATGAGGGTGGCGTGGCATGAGGGCAGCTGAAGGCTGGGCAGGGACAGTTTGGTGTGCGCTGTGGACACTGGGTCGTGGGGGGGTGGGGTGGACAGCATGTAACCCAGGAGAAGTGGCAGCGGAGTGTCATGCAGGCAGTGATTGTGCTTTGTTGGAGGTAGTGTGGTGCTTAGCTAAGGTATACATTGCTTATGAGGGCTTTTCAGAAGTAAAAGTTGTTGGGAGGGGGGGGGCACTCTTGCCGCTATTGTGGCTTAATAGTGGGACCTAGGAACTTGAGATGCAGCCCAACATGTAACCCCTCGCCTGCCCTATCTGTTGCTGTGTCGTTCCCATCACTTTCTTGAATTGCCCAGATTTTCACAAACGAAAACCTTAGCGAGCATCGGCGATATACAAAAATGCTCGGGTCGCCCATTGACTTCAATGGGGTTCGTTACTCGAAACGAACCCTCGAGCATCGCGAAAAGTTCGTCTCGAGTAACGAGCACCCGAACATTTTGGTGCTCGCTCATCTCTAGTAGTCACATATCCATCTAAGCACATGACCGCTGCTGCCAATCATTACCTTCAACATGAACTGAGACCAGTCATTGGCTGCAACAGTAATGAAATTCAACTTGCATGTGATAACTCGATCTAGAGGCTAGTGGAGACACACAATAGGGGAGTATACTTTTTTAGTATTTTTTAACCTCCTCAATAATTTTCAACTGTATCTACAGTCTGAGGACATCGCTGCCAGGGAGCCTTGGGCTGCAGATGCACCATTTGTCCTATGGTTAAAGCAGCTTTAATCCTAATTTTTGTATTAATCATTGCACAACCAGGGCATATCATCAATAAGATCTGGTAGGTTATTTGTGTGGGAACTTATGAAGGATAGACAACAGTGGCAAGTGATTGGCCTCAAAGCTACTTCAAAAAGGGGCAGAACTCTACCCGGCTAATGAATGTCTCAAAACCTTTGCAGACCAGAAGATCCTCTGTCATCTAGTCCCACCCTGATTTTGCAGCTTTGTTCCAGTGATCAGTAGGGGTCTTAACAGTGACATATAAATGTACTATAGAAGCAATAAAAGTAACTTCTCCACAAGTTTTAGAAAAGAAAAAGATCAGCTTTAAATATCCCGTTACCACTGAAATGATGAAAAATGTCTGTCGAATATAAGAAGGGTAGAAGATAATAGAGCATCATACAGCTGTGGGAGCGTGATCACTTACACTGCTTTATCTAATTACTACAGTATATCAGTTTTAATGCTGCATTCTCTGTAAGTTATAAGCAAATTATCTTTTCTTAATGATGACAGCAGGCAGCTAAAACACAGTATAAATATTTGGAAGCAACATTGATGAACAAATCGTTGGTTTATAAAGAAGAGCGACGACTCCTTACTGAAGCAAAGGTATAACAGGCTCTCCTTTATAAATGGCCTTATCTGATCAGAGCAGGAGAGTCAAACGGATTCCAATAATATACACAAATCTCAGCTAGGAATAAAAATTTGTCTCCGGTAGACATAAAAACATAACCAGAAATACAATGAGTCCCAAAGCAAATGCTGAGGATGAATTGAGGCTGTAGATAAATGTAGCACAATGCATATTATAATGATGGACAACTCTGTGTGTCTGGCAGACGACCAATAGTCAGGATTGGCCACTAGCCAGGAATTACTATAATTGGGAAGTTGACGGCTTGCCAGAAATCAACTGTAGTTAGGGCCGCTGAATAGGGACTGAAGAGGTAGGGGTTTAAGCACTTATTTTTAACTACTTGCTGTAATCAGGATGACACAGTCAATGATACACGAAACCCGACTTAGACTTTTGTGATGGAATTGAAAGTCATTTCTGAATTAATCAACATGGCTTGTGGTTGATTGCAATGTGATCAGCTATTTTGGACCATATTAAATTTTGATCGCTTGCCATCTTACCGCGCAAGCCAATCCCAAACTCAAAAATGCCTGGCGATGAGCCGAAAACATTGAAGGGAATGCTCATCTGCTGTATCAATCCCATTATGACAAACAAGTACAGTATATGGGAGAACAGGTGGTCGTTCAATATATTAAAGCAGCAGAAAATATGCTTAAATTAAGTCGAGCGGCGTTAAATAATAAATAGAAAGAACACATTGTGGATTATTGATCAAAGCAGCAGGAAAGCGTATTGATCACATCAATCAGAATTAAAGTCCAACTCAAGTCAAGAATGATAGTAATGGAAAAATACCAGAAGATTCCTAATAAAGGCCCTGTAAAAATATAGATTACTTCTGCATTAAGTTATCCCAGATTGAATTCATAGGACTCAGTACCCATGGCAACACTTCCTGCCCAAGCTATTTGATTATTTATTTGCAATAAAGTTTGTTGTACAAAAAGATACACTGGCTCTAAAAAATTCTGTTGGTTGTTTCTTTCATTTTTTTCACTGAACATTTTTCACGATTCTGCGTCTTGCCGAACAGTTTTTATAGCTTTTACTTTTATGCTTTTGTATTTTTGCTTTCATTGTATGTAAGCATGCATTAAACAGGTTATTGTAACTCATTATTTAAGCTGTGTTCACACATCAGATTATGCCATAGATTTAATGTGACATCTGCAGTTGCCTTACCCAAGATTTGGACTGTATTACCACAAAATGTGTGATCTGTTGTAATCGTTTATAGTGTATAATGGGTGTATTTTGCCTATTCTATTTTACAGGTGGTGGCTGCTCCTTACCCACATAGCATGGTAAGGGCTAAGCAGTCAGTTATGGTCCTACAGATAGATAGCCAATCAGAGCTAGGCAAGTGGGTGGTGCTAAACTTATATAAAGTCTGGCAAAGGCTTAGTTGAGTCAGCTGTGGGTTGCAGGTTTAGGTTGAGTTCAGTACATGTAACTTTCCAGCTGTCCTCAAGACCTAGGCAAAGCAGGTATTGAGGCCAAGTAGTAAAATTCTAGCCCAAGGCTATGCTGGTTCCTGATACCTGTTAGACCTATCTCAGGAATTCAGGTGAATACTAAGATTTAGCACCACTGATGGAAAAGCTCCCTAAAAAAGAGTACAGCCACCACTAGTACTAACATATATCTCAATTGTTGATGTTCAAAGAAGTACAACTCCATTTTGGAGGTTTGTAACCATCAAGCTTAAGTAAAGCATGAATTTGGTCTAGCCGCCCTAAGTCCCTGGACTATCCAATGGGGTTCGTACTGCATAATAAACTCTTATACCTGATGACAGAGACCAGCCTAGTGCACCCCAACATCAACCTCATTTTTTTTAACAATTCTTTCTTTAATAGAATCTTTTCAAAGATGGGTTCACAAAAGTTGAATAGTAACACTGCTAATTTCCAACATAAGACTTAGTAAACAGAGAACATAAAAAAACACAGTAGAAAGCAAAAAAGCACAGTTGAACGGAGTATATAAGGGTGTTCTTATGTATAGATGCATATACAAAATTAGATATTAAGCATCCACCAACACCATTTCAGAAGAGAAGAAAGAGGAGAAGAGGCAATGGTCGAACAGAGCCATATGGTGATATTGTGCTCAACCATGTAACTTGCAGAATTATTTCACTGTATTTTAAAGTAACCATAAAAACAATTATGATTGATTCATTGCAAGAAATGCTGTCCAGGATACCAAGAAGCAGTATGTAAGAGTAATCAAATTAATGACTTCAGTAAGAGAGGGTAGACCTGAAGACTTCCATGTTTTGGCAATTGCCATGTGAGCTGCAAAAAGTATATGAGAAATCAAAGTACTAATAACCACTTGTCCGTGAGTGAGTTACATGCTCCACTCCTGATCAAATGATGGTGATGTCATCACAGGTTCTAAAGCATAAAACATGTAAAGCCTGACAGCTGCCGCGTACTTACAGGGCCTGTGTTGATGTCACCATCATGTGATCAGTCTCCTAGGTTCTGACCTCCACCTCTGATCGCATGACGATGACGTTATCACAGGTCCTTCACTTTATTGAAAACTTGCAGAGTCGGACAGCATCCATGTGCTTACAGAACCTGTGATGATGTCACCATCATGTGATCAGTTACCTGTGTGGGAGGAGTCTGGGTCACATGACTAGGGAGGGATCAGTGTGCGCAGGACTCTGCATATCGGTTGTGATGCCTGTTGTATGAGATAAAGGAATGTATGTAGCAGAGCTGAGTGTGTGTTATGTGCACAAGTAGCAGAGTGTGTGTGAGAGCATGCATATAGTAGAACTGTGTGTGTGTTATGCATGCATATAGCAGAACTGTGTGTGTGTTATGGGTGCATGTAGCATAGCTGTGTGTGTGTGATGCGGGCATGTAGCAGAGCTTTGTGTGTAATGCACGCATGTAATTGAGCTGTGTGTGTGATGCATGCATGTAGCAGAGCTGTGTGTGATGTGCGCATGACGCAGAGCTGTGTGTGATGCATGGATGTAGCAAAGCTTTGTGTGATGTACGCATGTAGCTGAGCTGTGTTGTGTAATGCACACATGTAGTAGAGCTGTGTGTGTGATGCGTGCATGTAGCAGAACTGACTGTGTGTGACACACGAATGTAGCAGAGCTGTGTGTTATGCGTGCAAGTAGCAGATCTGTGTGTGTGCGCATGCATGTAGCAGAGGAGTGCGTGTGACATGTGCATGTAGCAGAGCTGTGTGTGATACATGCATGTAGCAAAGCTATGTGTGATGACACATGTAGCAGAATTCTGTGTGTGACATGCACATGTAGAAGAGCTGTGTGTGTGTGATACGCACATATATCTGAGCTGTGTGTGTGATGCACACATGTAGTAGAGCTGCATGTGTGATGCGCAGGTAGCAGAACTGTGTGTGTGACACACACATGTAGCAGAGCTGTGTGTGTAACCGCACATGTAGCAGAGCTGTGTGTGTGATGCGTGCACACCAGAGCTTTGTGTGTGTAATGCACAAATGTAGCAGTGCTCTGTGTGTGTGATGCGCACAGCTAGCAGAGCTCTGTGTATGTGATGCACACATGTAGCAGAACTGTGTGTGACGCACACATGTAGCAGAACTGTGTGTGACGCGCACATGTAGCAGAGCTGTGTGTGTTGCACGCATGTAACAGAGCAGTGTGTGTGACGCACCCATGCAGCAGAGCTCTGTGTGTGACAAGCGCATGTAGCAGAGCTGTGTTTTACATGCGTATGTAGCAGAGCTGTGTTTGATGAGCGCATTTAGTAGAGCTGTGTTTGACGTGCGCATTTAGCAGAGCTGTGTTTGTGACTCAAGCATGTAGCAGATCTGTGTGTTTGTGACACACACATGTAGCAGAGCTATGTGCATGTGACATGCATGTAGCAGAGCTATCTATTATCTATCAAACACCCTAGAGGAGCAATGACGGTGACGTTATTACAGGTCCTAAGGCCTCATGTCCACGGGGAAAATCAGGCCCGCTCCGGATTCTACATGGAGAATCCGTAGCGGGTCCCTCCTGCCCCGCGGACATGAGCGCTGAAAATAAGAATAAATCAGAATAAACTTACCTCCCACCCGCTCCGGATACTTCCTTTGCTGCGGCGTCATCTTCTCTGCGTCGCAGCCGGATCTTCTTTCTTCGGCCCGGCGGATGCGCAGGATGACGTCGGTGACGTGCCCCGCGCATGCGCCGGCCCGAAGCAAAATGATCCGGCCGCGACTGAGAGAAGATGGCGCCGGGGCGAAGAGAAGAACCGGAGCGGGTGAGTAAAATCTGATTTTTGTCTCCCGCGGATCCGGACGGCTTCCATAGGCTTCAATAGAAGCCTGCGGGAGCCGTCCCCGCGGGAGACCCGCATGAAAATGGAGCATGGTCCGGATTTTTTCATGCTCCATTTTAAAAAAAATCACTTTTATTGACCATCCGCGGGTATTTATCTACCCGCGGGTGGTCAATGCATCCCTTTGGGGTGCGGATCCGCGGGCAGGAGAAGAGTTAAAATCCGCTGCAGATTTTAATTCTTCTTTTGCCCGTGGACATGAGCCCTAAACCAGCAGGATTTAAAACAGCAGCCATGTGCTTACAACTCCTACCCCTTTCACTATATTATATCAGCAAGAAACACTGGTACTATAATTTTCTAATAATTACTAGTAATTACAGAACAATGAGGTGGAAATATGTGTGTATTTAAAAAACATAGAGAAAGTGCCGAGTCTGAAGGCACTAAATAATGACTTATCGAATAAATGAAGATGAAAATATTGTTACAGAGGGAACAGATAATCAGACATGACCACAACATGTGTAGATAAGTTCCCTTGAAACCGCATTTACTCCAACATGTCTCAGTGATAGATTTATTCATTTTAGCGAGCCTAGCAGGGGTTAAATACCAGCACATAAATAGTTTTTGCGAAGACTTCTAGTGCTTAATTCCATGTGAGACCATGAGACAGCCTTCTTCCTTTAGTGTTTGGAATCTTGTTCCCATAACAGCATGTGAGACTTACTTTAGGAAACTGGGGAGAAAAAGTCATCATAAAATACAGAGATACCATGGGATGCACGAGGGGACAGAGAAAAGAAGGTAAAGGCTGGCTTAGGAAAGACTAGTTTATGGATATCAAGGGAACACAAGGCATGTTGGATTCTCAGAAAAGCAAAAAACAGGCCTTGAGGCAGTGCAAATAAGCTAATTGTGGTATGTTTACACGTACAGGGTAATGGTACAGCCTGTCCACTGTGAACACCCCACACCATTTTTTGGTACGTGTAAACATACCCTTAGGGTGATTACCCACTACAGTTTTTTTTACTGTGAAATTCGCAGCGTTTTTTTTTTGCAGAGGTTTATGGGACTTGTAATGTTAAAATCGCAATAGCTAAATTGCGATTTTGCATGATCGCGATTTTAACATTACAAGTCCCATAGACCCCTGCAGAAAAAAAAATGCTGTGAATTTCGCAGTGAAAAAAAAAACTGTAGTGGGTAGTCACCCTTAGGGCGCCCACCCACTGGCGTTTGCGATTTTCGTGCGTGAAAAACGCCGCGTTTTCGCGGCTTTTCCATTAATTTCCATTGACTTTCATGGGTGCATTAGGAGAAAAATAAGGACACATATGCAACTGACAGTTCCTATGTTAAAAAACGCAACGCAACGCAACGCAAAACGCCAGTGGACAGGAGTACATTCAATTCTAATTGCTCTGCAGGAAAAACGCAAAACGCAAAGAAAAAAAAATCGCCAGTGGGTGGGTGCCCTTAATGTGGAAAAATCTAATAGCAAATTGCCATCATAAAGATTGCAAATTATTTTAACGCCCAATGATTTCAAAGTCAAGATCTGAAAGAATGGAAGATGAAAATTGCAGGGGGAGGACTGGGCTCAGAACTGAGGTGGCTAAAGAAGATATAAAATGTTGTCAATTCCAATATTTCACTGTGCGAATAGCCAGCTTGGGGCAAAACATATTCATTATCAGCCACTGTGGAGTGGGAAACCAGCTGCCCAAAGCATCGTTCCCATCCAGCATGTCACATATGGAATCCATGCAGATTCCGCAACAAATTTGCAGCTTGGAAATCTGCGCTGTACACTATATGACCTGGATTTTTCCCATGCACAAATTTGACACCTGTATGCAGAAACAAAAGTAGTGATATGTCACTTCATGATGTGGATTCCCGGCATAATCCACATGGAATCTGTATTGGGTTTTCTGCAAGCACCCATTGAATGAGGTTAATCTGTGTGCAGATCTGCAATAGATTTCAGTGCCAGAAGTCCAAATCCGCACTTTGGTGGGTGGATTTCTGCCATGGTGTTTCTGTTAAATCAACGTCAGATTTTTCTCATGTGGATGTAAGAAGCGAGTGATCGCGAATGCACCTTGCCCTTTTCAGTATATGAATATATAAGAAGTATGAGACTTCCAATGTCTATGACATTATACTTTACTTTATGACAGAATTACAACTCCCAATATGTCTTGATAACCGCAGGTTAGGAGCTGTAGTTGTACAACTGCTGCAGGTTAAAGTTCACAGCTTCATTAATTATAATTGGCCAAATGGGAGGGGAGTGTATTCTGAGAATAAACACATCTAAAGTAAATCATCTCTGAATGAGAATATACCGGCAGGTCAACTACTGTATGGTTTAATTCAATATTACTGTTGCATAAGTAAAGCAAACTATGTATGATGCTTGATTGTTGATTTAAGCTTAAAGAGATTCTGTCACCATCTTTTTGCACCCCTCTCTGAGGGCAACACAAGGTAGTTTTGAACATTTTTTATTTTGTGGCATACAAAACAATTATGCTATATCTGCATGACAAGTGAGACAACAATCTCAATATCTCACAAGGCACAACATTTCCCAATTCTCTACACGGACTTCTTAACATTTTTGACAGTTGCTTATCTTTATTCTTAGAAATGTATAGCTTTAGGTAAATGAACATTTAATAATTAAATAACTATAACAATAACTGCTCCCTTTTGGCATTAATTTGGATAATGTGTAAGCCAAATGTTCCACACTTCTTGATACTTATGAAAAGTATGTGACCTGAAAGCCATCAGTTTTTCCATTGTGGCTTGAGTGGAAAGTAGGATGTGAAGGTCTTTCCCTTCTGATGGTAGTTTGACCTTCCAATTCCTGGTAATTAAATTAGAAGCTGCCATTAGGATATGACCGAACCATTTCCTAAGGCCAGCCTAGTAACCCTCTAGATTTAATAGGAGTAATGCTGTTTGGGGTCTTTTGGACACATGGTTATTCGCTATAGTGTTTATTGTATTAAATACTACTTCCCAGAAAGGTTTAATGCCAGGGCACTCCCAAAAGATGTGGAGTAGTGTTCCTGGATGACCACACTCCCTCCAGCAGTTGTCATTATTTTGTAGGCCACTGTTTTTTACAATTGCTGGAGTGAGATACCAACCTGTAACAATTTTTGTATAGGTTTCCAGGATCGAGGCTCCTTTTGTTGCTCGCATTGCTAATTTGAGGGACAACTTCCAATTTTCAATGGGAAATACTTTTCCCAAATATTTTTTCCAATTTAGTAGGTGGATATTTTTGCTAACCTCGTGGTTCCCCATCAAACAGTCGTACAAATTTCTAGTTAATGAAATATTTGGTTGGTTGGCTTTCTGCAAGCCCTGTAGGACCATTTTAGGGAATTTTCCTGCACATACGTAAGACGACTTCAGGAAGGAGCGGATCTGAAAATAATGAAGTCTCTCACCCTTCTGGAGTATAAACTATGCCTGTAAATCTTTAAAATATTTTATTTTACCACCATCAAACAAGTCATTTATATACTGTAGTTAATACCACTGCTTTTCCAAGGGTTTGTGGATAGACCTATAGTAAAACACTTTAGTATCTCTAAAGGGAGATTTGGTTCACACCATGGGGATGAGGCTGATTAACTCATAAGGAATGTATGCCAGGCTTCCAAGGAGGCGCGCATAGTTAAGGGTAGATTTGGGTTAGTAACTTTTAATGTCTGACTGGCCTGGTACAGAATCAGAGAAGTCGCCCACAGCAATGTTCCCAAAGTTCTTGGGCCTATTATCGTTCTTTCAATCCCTTTAAACCTGATGTTGAGGATGCCTCCATCCATTGTTTAGTTTGGTTGATAATAATTGCTTTATATTATGCCTTAAATTTGGGGATTCCTATCCCTCCCTTGCCCAATCTTAATGCCAAAATATTAGCTGCATTTCTAGTTTTTTTGCTCAACCACACAAATTTGGAGATTTGGCTTTGGGATTTATTTAGAACCCTTTTTGGAAAGGTGATGGCCCGGGTAGGATTTTAGGTAGTGTAATAATTTTATATGTCAATATTCTGCTTAACCAATACAATCCCTGCTTCATGTGAGAATTAATATCTTGTTGGATAGATTCCAAGAGGGGATTGGAATTCTTCTAGATTAGTAGTTTTAAAGGAAAGGTCAGAAATGATTATTCCCAGATATGGGAATTCAAAGGGGAGTTCTTTTTGTATTGCTGTTTTTAAGTCTGACTGGATGTTAGCTCCCAAAATTTGGGATTTATTTGTATTTCATTTATAGCAGGATAATGCTCCATAGTCTTTAATAGTTTGATGGGTCTTACAAAGCGATGGTAGGAGATTTGTTATGGTGAGTACAATGTCGTCTGCAAATAGACCTATTGTGTACTTGTGAAGACCCACGTTAATCCTTTTTTCCTGGGTTAAGCAAAGAAATTGGGTGCAAGTTTTCAGGTGCCTGGGGTTCTTTACCTGGCCATGGCAAAGTGATTATTGTGGCCTGGAGGAATTCCTTACGAAAGTAACCCATACGGGATTCTATATTATATGCTTTTAGTAGATGTGGGGAGATTTGGGGTACAAACATACTTAAAAAAATCATTGGCAAATCTGTCCAGGCCAGGAGCTTTGGAATGTTTAAATTTAGTAATTGCTTCAGCCATTTCTGACAATGTTATTCGGGGCCCTAATTTAATCCTCTTTAAGATATTTTTTGAAATGAGATTTTTTTGGAGGAAGTCCGAAATATTGTTTTTATTGTGTTGGAAAGTGATAGGGTCGCTATTCAAAGTATATAATTTGTCATAGTAAAGTCTAAAAATTTCTGCCATCTGTTCTGGACGAGATATTTTGCCTCCATGGTACCAGACAAAAGGGATTGTTGTTCTAGCCTCTTTTCTCGTAACTTAGTTTGCTAGCCATTTAGATGGCTTGCCTATTGAGGAATACATAAGGCCCTAAGGTTCGTAAGGTCTCCATCATAGTCGCTTAGTAGGGAATTACATAGTTACTCCCTGAGTTTAAAAAGTTGGTTAGGATTTGCGTCTGAGGGGAATGTCCTCAATTTAAGTTCTACATCTTTGATACCTTTTATAAGGTTGTCTATTTCCAATGCTTTTTCTTTTTTGTACTGTGAGCCTAGCTTGATCAGAATCCCTCTCATATACGCTTTATGAGCTAGCCAAATAGTCATTGGGTTAGGTGCCTTTCGTATTATTCCATTTGAAGGAATCCTTTAGCTTCCTAATTGTTATTTTGTCATATTTAAGCATTTTCAATAAAAATGTGTTCATTCCCCAATTACGGGGAGGGAGTGATGTGGCTATGCCCATCACCAGGGATGTAGTGCAAGGTGCATGGTAGGACCATGTTGCAGTGCCAAGTTTGGAGGCAAATACATTGGGAAGTAGTGACCAATTCTTGTAAACGTTTTGTGTCGCGCTGAGTAAAAGGAGAATTCCTTAGAGGAGGCATTCTTACATCTGTATGTATCATTTAGGGCTTCGCTCCGAAGCTAGGGTAATTAATGTTGGACCATGTCTACTGCTCTTTCCAGTTGTATCTAAAACTTTGTCGGGTATTATGTTGAAATCTCCTGTTACCATTATGTTGCCTCTTGATAGTCCGCACCTTTTTCATTAGCTTATTAAAGAAATTGATTTGTTTATAATTAGGCACGTACACATTAACCAATGGCACCAGGGAGAAATTGGCCTTTGGGGTCTAAAATGTGCTCCACAACTGAGAATTTTAAGGAGTCTTTGACAGCTAACATGAGCCTAGCTTGTTTTTTGTTTGCATTGGCAAAAATTGTCATAGGAAATTTTGTGTGGGACATTTCAGGAGATGCGGAAGCTATGAAGTGCATTTCCTGGAAACATACCACGTCTGCCCATGCTTTTACCGCCGATTTCTATGCAGCTCTTCTTCTGAAAGGGGAGTTCAGACCATTCATATTCAAAGTAAATATCTTAACCGACATTGGAAAATAATTGGCAATGACCCAGTGACATAGAGCACTAAAAAAGAACGCATGAAAACACTAACTGAAAAGTAAAGAAAAACACTCACAAGTGCAGTATTAACTTTTGGTCTGAGATCCAACCCACCCCCCAACAGGAGTGCACCAATAAAGGCCAGGACACCCCTAGGGGACCCCCAACCCACACAGATAAACTACTAACATGGCAGGATTCAACTTGCAGAGGTTCAGGGTGGAAAGTAGAGATGAGCGAACGTACTCGGATAGGCACTACTCGTCCGAGTAATGTGCCTTATCCAAGTACCGCTGTACTCGTGCTGAAAGATTCGGGACGCGCTGCGGAGCGGGGAGCTGCAGGGGAGAGCGGGGAGGAACGGAGGGGAGATCTTTCTCTCCTTCTCTCCCGGCCGCTCTGCCCCGCTCCCCGCTGCGACTCACCTGTCAGCAGCGGAGCGCCCCGAATCTTTCAGCACGAACACAGCGGTACTCGGATAAGGCACATTACTCGGACGAGTAGTGCCTATCCGAGTACGTTCGCTCATCTCTAGTGGAAAGTCCTTCAGGAATATTGAACATCGGCTCCATTATAAAAGTTCTTTAAACAGAAATAGTTTCTTTCAAAAGTTTGCATGTCTTTTCTTTAAAGTTGGCGAACTTCTAGAATCTAAATAGTAGAATCACACAAAAGACTATTATATACGTTCATTCTGTCTTGAGGGTTTGGCGGTCTGTGGGCTGCTAGGGAGTGTACTCAGAGGAATCCCCCAGGAACTGAGAATCACTTTTCCAGTAGAAGCCTTGTTAATCAAATGGAGTTTACCGTCCTTAATGACAATCAACTTTATGGGGAAGCCCCATTTGTATTTGATGCCAGCCTGCCTGAGCTAGGTGGTTATTGGCAGAAATGTGCACCTTGCCTGTATTGTGGCTTGTGAAAGATCTGTAAAAATTTGTAACGTGGAGAAGAGAGATGGGAGGCAGTCCATACTTCTTGCTGTGGACATTAATACAAATTTGAGATGATAAAAATAAATGCAGGGTATTATGTCATGGGGAGTTTTTTCAGAGAGAAAGCTGGGTCTTGGCAGCTTGTGAGCTCTAATATTGACTAGGTCGTTTGGAGGAATGTCTGGCAGGATTTTTACAATCATGCGTTTTAGATAGTTCTGAAGTTCTTGAGCAGGGATTGATTCTGGAATGCCACGGATTTTTATGTTGTTCCTCCTGCTTTGGTCCTCTATATCTGCAAGTTTGGTTTTAAGAAGGCACAGACATGCTGTGATTAATAGTACCTAGATAACTACCAGAAAAGGATGAGTATAACAGTAAATACTGCCCTCCCATGGGATCATGTGTATATGTTTTTATATAAGTGCGTCTTTAGATCTGCTCCACTATGCCTGAGGAAGAACCCTGAGTAAGTCCAAAAGCTTGCTATAACATCTTGTATTTTTGTTAGGCATTGAAAGGTACCATATCTACAAGGTTACTTGTTTTCTCTTACTGAGAACAATCACACTGCAATCAGCATGATAGGCAATACCTTATGGAGCTCTCAGTGAGAGCTGCAAAAACATAGTGACAGTCTCTTTAAAGGGGTTGTCCGGTTAGAATTACCTTTTTAAATCTGAGTCAAAAGGGTTAAAACAAAAAAATAAAGGGTGATTACCTGTACTCAGCCCCAGGAATCCAGCGCTGCAGCCCTGCAATTCTCTCGGTCTATGTTAACAGTGGCAGTCAGATGACTATTGCCTGCCACTCAGAAGCTGCAGGGTCACCATTCGGAGCTACTGGCATTATGGAGGCCAGGATGTGAGCACTCATACCAGGAAAACGGGAGTTAATGCTGCAGTGTCTGATTGGTAGGCAGTGGTCACCTGACTTCTGCTGTCAACAGAGACCAGAGGAATTGCCAGGGCTGAGGATGGGTAATTACTCAAGTATTCTTTGTTCTATTGTTTTAATCTTTTTGATTCTGATTAAAAAAAAATAATTATAACTAGATAAGCCCTTTAAAGAGACTCTGCCATGTCCTACAAGCTCCATAAACTAAGTTATGGTGCTTATAGGCAGGGCTGGTTTTAGACAAAGTGTGACCCTGGACAAAATTAAAAGTGCGGCCCAAATTTTTGAAAAACTCACTTTTCCTGAAAACTGCAGGTTTCAAGTACCCATGGGTGTGTGCTGAGAATGTCTGTAGAGGATGATTTGAACTTTGGGTCTGAGGTTGGTGTCCTGGGCACTGCTGCAATGAGTCCATATGCTGTCCAGTATAAGGATGTTATGTGAACCACAGCTGCTGTATTATGTTTGGATGCTGAACAATGGCTGCCAAGAACTGATCCAGAGCCTTCTGCTACATCACTGCATCTCTTAAATGGATTTATGGGGCAAAGGGAATGGTGCAAAATAAAATAAAAATAAGGAATACTCACTTCTTTTGTTTCCTCCAGTGCAGCTACCCCCATTGCCTACTGCTCCAATCCCATAAATGGCTGCAGAGGTCAAGTGCTGTTCATGTGATTGCTGAAGCCAATCACAGAAGTCACATGCCATTCATTTAATTATCACTATTGAAGCCTGTGATTAGCAGCAGCAGTCATGTGAGCAATGAAAGGTATGGGACCCTGAAGCATATTCCAAGACCAGGACAGCCGGGATGGATCGAGGTACGGATGTGGGGCATTCAAGAGGTGAATATAACTTATTTTATCTTTTATTTTACATACTTCCCTACCCACAAGATTTTTTTTAAGGAAAGTTACGTTCACCGTTCCATCGATGCAGCACTGGCAACAAGGGGTATTTTTAACATCTCAAAAGATCGGGAGCACAAACCGTAAGGCATACATTTTGCTTCTTACCCCATAAAATATATTGGAGGTAACTACTATAACATGATAGGCTCTGATGTTGACGCTCAGCTTTAACATACCTCTAAATAATGCAGTCAACATATAATAGTCAGATTCCAGCTCTACACAGTGATAGTAATTACAGTGCAATTACCTCCGGTGATGATAGGTGACACTTCCTCTGATTAGTGTTGTTTGCTTTCCCTTTCTTTCTCTATCAGGATCCCGACTGCCATGATGACTTTTTCAGCCAGAACTTTTTTCTACATACTTTACACATTCTGCTGCTACTTTCAATGCCCCTTTCAGTGCCGCCCACAGTAATAGTGGTCCACAAAGCAATAATTCACCTTTAGTGCTCACCACACGTGTAATAGTGCTCTCCTCTGTGCCATCAGATAGTAATAATTCCCTTTGTGCCTCAAAGTAGTGATAATTTTGCTATTTGCTCCTATATTTTAATAATGTCCCCTGTATGACCCTGAAATATAATAGACCTTCTGAGCTCCCACAAAGTTAGGCCATGCTCACACTGGTGTTAGTCCCCTTAACATTTTTCATTTCTCTGTTCCGTTTGTGGCGCAAAGAAATGGAAAAAATAGTGCGATTTCAGTTGGTTTTAAAAAAAACAGAAATCTTTCCGTTTGTTTTAGTTCCATTTTACTTCCATTTTTTAAATAAAACAAATAGCGCAGAAAACTGAAATGAAATGGAACTGAAGCATACCAAAATAAACAGAAATATTTGGGTTTTCTGAAAACCCATTGAAATCAATGAAGTAATAACAGAAACATTTTTTTTTCCATTTCTCGCTCCACAAATGGAACAGAAAAATGCAAAAGGTAATGGGGCTAACACGAGTGTGAGTTTCTCCCACATAAAGTAAAAGTGCCTCTTGGTGTCCCATTTGTAAACTCACAGACTAAGGGCGCCCACCCACTGGCGTTTGCGATTTTCGTGTGTGAAAAACGCAGCGTTTTCGGCGCGTTTTCTGCGGCTTTTTCGCGGCATTTTCGCGGCTTTTTCCGTTAATTTACATTGACATTCATGGGTGCATTAAGAGAAAAATAAGGACACATATGCAACTGACAGTTCCTATGTTAAAAATTGCAACGGACTGAAAAAAAAAACGCCAGTGGACAGGAGTACATTCAAAACTAATTGCTCTTGAGAAAAAACGCAAAACGCAAAGAAAAAAAAAACGCCAGTGGGTGGGCGCCCTTAGAGTGACCCATCTGCACCCACACAAACTGATTGTGCACCTCAAAGTACTAACCCCCTTTATATCAGCCCTTCCCATGCAGTTTAATATCCATGGCCCCTCATTTACAGTGATGGGCAGCTAAACAGCTGCACTGAAGCAGGGGGCAATTGTGCAGTTTGCCTTCTCTAAACACCAGCCCTGATTATAGGACAGCCCCCAAGGAGTCCAGGGGTGTAATTTGTACCCTTACTGGGCTCCCCATTCACATACTATCACCTCTAGTGGTCTGCTCTCGATCTGTGAATGTAATTCCATTCTTCAGTCAGTTGGCGCGCACACACACACTGTCTTCTATGGATGTGCGCACACACTGGCTGAAGAAAAGAGTTACACTCACAGACGGAGTGCTGGCTTTTAGGGGGGATAGTGTTCCTTGGGACCTGTTCTATAAGCACCATAACTTATTCTATGGGGCTTGTAGGATGTGACCCTACAAAGTATAAAGTCCCTTTAACCCTTAATACTGTATTTCGGGCCTTAAAGACCATATGACTTTTACCACTTTTCTGCTCACACTAACACAACCAACATACATTTTTATTTTTGTATGCTATTAAAAGGATTTGTGTGTTTTATGTAGAGATGAGCGAACGTACTCGTCCGAGCTTGATGCTCGGGCGAATATTAGGGTGTTCGGGATGTTCGTTATTCGTAACGAACACCACACGATGTTCGGATGTTCGGGTTACTTTAACTTTCTTCCCTGAGAAATCTTTTCTATATGCGCTCAATGGGTGTGAGTGAGGGCTGGCCTCTGATTGGTCAGGCTGTGACCATTCAGAGGCATCTTATTCAGCAGGCGGGGATTTTAAATCCCCGGCTGCTGAATACTACTCACAGCTGTTCAGAGCAGTTCAGGAGAACTGCAGCCTGCCGCGCTGAACTCTGTCTGTCGGCACCAGGTGAGTATATATATATTTTTTATTTTTACACATTTCTGGATGAATTGCAGGAAAGGGCTTATATATTTAACCCCTTTCCGACAATTCATCCCGCGATCGCCGGCAGCCCATTGCATTCAGTGGAGTCGGCTGTATTGACGGCTCCATTGAATTCAATGGGCTAACATCGTTCTTCTCTTCCACAGCTGTTACAGCTGTGGCAGAGGAGAACTTGCTGTGTCGTTCCCATCATTTTCTTGAATTGCCAAGATTTTCACACATGAAAACCTTAGCGAGCATCGGCGAAATACAAAAATGTTCCGGTCGCCCATTGACTTCAATGGGGTTCATTATTCGAAACGAACACCCGAACATCGCGGGAAGTTCGTTTCGAATAACGTGAACCCGAACATTTTGGTGTTCGCTCATCTTTAGTTTTATGTCCTCAAAATAAGCTGTAACCTTTTTACAGAATTTTACATAGTATTTGTTTTAGTATTGGGATTTTAGCGTATTCCAATGGCAAAAAATAATTTTCGCTTCCTTGTCTAATGTTGATTTTCTTATATAATGTGTAAGGGGAATTGTTTTGGGGCTAGGACTCTGTTTTTACATTACTAATAAGTACAATAGGTGAAATCATATCAATATTGTGGTGTATAATATAGCAAACGATATATTCCATTAATTTAGAAAGATTAGTTTGTGTAAATACTAGAGATGAGCGAGCATGCTCGTTCAAGCATTAGCATACTCAAAGGTACTCGTTATTCGAGCGAGCACCACGCCGTGCTCAAGAAAATTTCACTCTCTCCTCCCCACATGTTTAGCGGCTTGTTTTAGCCAAAGAACATGCAGGGAAGGCTTTGGCACCTCATGCTATGACGTGCCAACCATGTGAACGCCTATAGCAGTGACTGGCTGGCCGGATCAGGTGACTTACGAACATAAAAACCCAGGCCACCTGATGCTCGCCTCACACGCAGGCTGGACTAGCTGATGGACAGAGCTGCTGTGAATGAGAGAGAGTGGTAGTGTAGGCTAAAGAAGCGTTTAGGCAGGGATCCTTTTTCCAAGAACCCAACAGTCCTTTTTAGGACTACAACTCCACTTTTGTGCATCAGCAGTTTGGCTAGCTGGGACCTGTAGTGCGCACAAAGTATTCATAAGCATCCCGTCTGTATACTGCATACTGCTACCGGCTCTATACAGTATATTGCTACTGCTGTAAACAAACTGGATAGGAAGTAACAAAACTATTTTGGGCTTAAAGTGTATGCCAAATCAACCGCTGGGTGTGTCCTGTTGATCCACACTACCTAACAAGACTATACACAGTTTACAGTGTCTATTTTGGGCCTAAAGTGTACGCTATATACCCCGGTGTGCGTCCTGTCAGTTCACACTATCTAACAAGACTTTACGCAGTTTACAGTGTCTATTTTGGGCTTAAAGCGTACGTCAAATTAACCCCTGTGTGTGTCCTGTGGATCCACACTATCTAACAAGACTATACGCAGTTTACAGTGTCTATTTTGGGCCTAAAGTGTACGCAAAATTAACCCCTGGGTGTGTTCTGTCGATCCACACTATCTAACATGACTGTACGCAGTTTACAGTGTATATTTTGGGCCTAAAGCATACGCCAAATTAACCCCTGGATGTGTCCTGTTGATCCACACTACCTTACAAGACTATATGCAGTTTACAGTGTATATTTTGGGTTTAAAGGCTACCCCCGCCCTACACCAGCACATGTCACGGAATATCAACCGTGACCTCACCAATGTGGATACTGGGAAGATCTACTTAACCACAAACACGTGGACAAGTGTTGGCGGCCAGGGACACTACATCTCCCTGACGGCACATTGGGTTAACCTGGTGGAGGCTGGGACTGAGTCTGACCCTGGGTCCGCTCACGTGCCACCCACACCGAGGATTGCGAGTCCTACCTTGGTCATGGTTTCTCCAGCGTATTATGCCACCTCCTCCAACCCCCCCCCCCCCCCTCCTCCTCTTCCACCTCTCAATTAACATCTGTGAAAATGTTGCCTTCAGTTGGTAGGTTAAGGCGCTGCAGCACTGCCGTGGGGAAGCATCAACAGGCTGTGCTGAAACTCCTGAGGTTAGGTGACAAGAGGCACATCACATTGCCCAAGAGCTGTTATAGGGTTTGACGGAGCAGACAGATCTGTGGCTTTCACCGCTGAACGTCCAACCAGGCATGGTCGTGTGTGACAATGGGCGTAACCTGGTGGCAGACTAACACATGTGCCTTGCCTAGCCCACGTGTTCAATCTGGTGGTTCAGCGCTTTCTTAAAAACTACCCCAATTTTTCAGAGATGCTCAGCAAGGTATGTCACATGTGCGCACATTTCAGAAAGTCCACCACTGATGCTGCCACCCTCAGGACACTGCAACATCGCTCCCAGTTGCCAGTGCACCAACTGTTGTGCGACGTGCCCACGCGCTGGAATTGTAGAGTCATTGTTGAATACCAGCTGCAACATGGCCATCAGAGTGATAGTCAGCCTCCGCAGTTCTTCACAGAGGAGTGGGCATGGATGTCTGACATCTGTCAGGTGATAGAAAACTTTGAGGAGTCAACACAAATGGTGAGCGGCGATGCCGCCATTATCAGCATAACCATCCC
This sequence comes from Eleutherodactylus coqui, assembly GCF_035609145.1. Classification (NCBI taxonomy): domain Eukaryota; kingdom Metazoa; phylum Chordata; class Amphibia; order Anura; family Eleutherodactylidae; genus Eleutherodactylus; species Eleutherodactylus coqui. The sequence continues at coordinate 136,780,433 of NC_089845.1, read as the reverse complement.
ACTGCTTTGCCTGCTGAGAAGGTCGCTGCTAAGCATTATGGCTGACGCTTTGCAAAAAGAACAGGAGATGGGGGATGACAATACATCGCTTGATAGCCAGACCACCCTCAGGTCTGTTTCTCATTGCGTATTGGAGGAGGAGGGGGGAAAGAGACTACTACCCACACTGCAGAGGGTACTCATGCTACTTTCTTCACATCTGTTCAGTGTGTATGGGCTGAAAAGGAGGAGGAGGAGACTGAGAGTCATCCTCCTAGTGAGGACAGCGATGTGTTGCATACTGGGACTCTGGCACACAGGGCTGACTTCATGTTAAGCTGCCTTTCCCGTGAACCTCACGTTAGACGCAGCACATTCTGGCCAACACGGATTACTGTGTGTTCACCATTCTTGACCCATGGTATAAGGAGAACCTTTCCACTCTCATTCCCAAAGAGGAAAGGAGTACGAGAGTGATGCAATACCGCTAGCAATAGAGGACTTGGGGACTCCGTGGCTCTGCCCCAAAGGGAGGCGGCAGAGGGGCGGCTGCGGTGCATTGACTTGACTATGCACCTCTCCACTCCTTCTCGGTGCTTTGAGAAAATAGGTCACAGACCGCCAGCTCTCACCCAGTACTCCCTGACAAAGGCGGGTTGACCCGAACCCCTGGGACGAGAGGAGAGGGCCACTCCTCTTTCGTGTGCTGCTCCGTGCGGGGGCAGCATTGGTCTGTCGAACGGCAGGAGCCTGAAGGACCAGCCTACAGTGTCACCGAGCTCCCGTCGGCGAAGTAGGCGAAGGGGTGCGCCTTACCCCATCAGGGATGGGGACAGCTGGACACTACGCTGGGAAAAATCTCAGTATGCTTTAGAAGCAGGCTTGTGCCTGCATGCTGGGGGGGATTGGACAGTAATGCCAGCATGTAACACAGGAGAAGAGGCAGAGGTGTCACCCGCAGGCAGTGATTGGCCTTCATTCCACCTAGTGTGGTGCTTAGCTAAGATGTGCCAGTGTGTGTGTTTTGCTGATTATGGTCTGGCCCAACTAAAGTGTTAGGGGGGTGACCACCAGGCTCTTGCCTACACTATATCCAACCAGAGGTGAGCAGGCTTCTCCTTCCAGTACTTGGCCCGGGGTGGGAAAAGATCTTGAATCCTACCTTCGTTTCCTCCTAGTGGCATTTAGCTTGCACCTTTTCTCTAACTACCTCTTGCCTTCCTCATCCAAACTTTCATAGAGGGAGGAATCTGCAGAGTTGGTCTCCTCCTCCCTCTGGATCCTCCTGTCCTCTTCATCTAACTCGCTGTCCCTCAAAGCCTCAGCTGCAATTGAACCATTGAACCACCTGCCACGTGGGCTCCTGCCAGCTCCCTGCTCAGTCTGCGATTCTCATGATGCCGCTGATGAGCAGCTGTCTTTTGCCGTTTCTTCCCTGGCTCCTGGGCCCCCTCACATCTGCTGGTCCCCTCTCCCCCGGAGGTCTCATCACCACCCCAATCCGTAGGAGCTGAGACTGTATTGGCAAAGGAGTGCGGACAGCGGCTAAATGAGTGACCACGGTCACCACACAGGTTACACCTAATCTCTGCACAGGAGGCAGTGGGATGACCCAGACCCCACACAGAGCGCACTTCACGGTCTTACAAGCGGCGCTCAAGTGTGAGGGGTCGCCGCACCTGTGGCAGAGCTTCGGCTGCCCTTGGTAAAAGGCCAGGATACGATCCCTGCTGAGGAAGGCTGCAAATGCTATGTGAGCCACTGAGCTTCCTGAACGCTTCAGCTTGACCATAAACGTCCAGATCCTGACCATATGCCATGCTCATCCCTGTTATTTTTGGGCATGTCTGTCACTTCACTGAACCAACTGAGCCACGTCATAATGTCATAGCAAGAAAGGGACTCGTTACGGGTCAAAGCTGTCACCTTCTTGACCTCATTCTGGCGAGACACCATCTGGACGTCAAAGTTTCGCCAGTCGGGCCCATTTTTCATCAGCTCTTAGTTTCCCCAGAAGATCTCTAGACCGTCTGGGCGAACAAAATTGATGTCAAACTCAGACGTGCCATAGGGATGGATCAGGGCAAAGATGTCAACCGCCATGAAGCCCATCTTCAGTAGAAGGTCCACTACCTTCCCCCTCGGGGGACATGCATCATTGCCTCTCCAGCAAAGACAGACCGCATTCCTATGAGCTACGTCCTGCCCGGGTGTCGGTAGGGTGTCTCTCTATCCAGAGAGATAGGTCCACTTCTCTTCTTCCAATTGTAATTGAACTCTTCCCCCTCTGCAAAGCCCCCAGGAGGCGCTGTTGCAAATCACCCTCCCTAGAGCCTAGAGACAAGGAGGACCCTCCCTCCAGCAGCGACACTGGCATAACTCCTACTAGATGTTGTCGCCACCGGAGGGGTGACTGGAACCTGCGACCCCTCCTGACCACCTACAGATACAGTACCTGCTTGTGCAGTAGGTGCCCCCATATTAGGAGCGCCAAGAGCTGCCCGGGTCTCTGAGCTCTTAACAGCATCAGAAACTCAGGCGGAACCAGGAGTATTCCCATTCACACTTGTATCCCTAATGCACACACTCTCACCATCCGGACCAGACCTTGGATCAGGACCAGGTACCAAGTGAGCCTTAGCAGACCTTGGGGGTAATGTCCTGTATCCTGGGGGGGGGGGGGGATTGGACAGCAATGCCAGCATGTAACACAGGAGAAGAGGCAGTGGTTTCACCCGCAGGTGGTGATTGTCCTTTGTTGCACCTACTATGGTGCTTAGTTAAGATGTGCCAGCACGTGTGCAATGCTGATTATGGTCTGGCCCAACTAAAGTGTTATGGGGGTGACCACCAGGCTCTTGCCCACAATTTGGCTTAATCGTGCGACCTGTTGAGTCTCAGATGCATCTATGCATGCTGCCCCTGCTGTTCCCTATCCATTTCTGTGGTGTTTCCATCACTTTCTGATGTCTTCAGGTGAATCACACACCCTCCCCTATGCAAAGCAACGCTCACCTTTAAAAATGCTCGAGTCTCCCATTAACTTCAATGGGGTTCTTTACTCAAAACGAGCTCTTGAGCATTACGAAAAGCTCGACTCAAGTAACGAGCACCCGAGCATTTTGGTGCTCACTTATGTCTAGTAAATACCAATACATCTTAAGGCCCATTTAGACACAACGATTCTCGCTCAAAATTTGCTCAAATCCGTCTTTTGAGCGATAATCGTTGGGTCTAAATGCATGAACATCATGCAGTTTTCATGCATGATTCGTTATAGAATTGAGCAATGAACTCTTATCAGCTGTGCAGGATGTTATCACAGTCAGCAGCACTGATAAGATTCTTTCGGCTCATGTCCCACTGGTAGTTCACAGCTGGATGTTTATGCAAAAAAAGCTGTATTGTTTGCCGAGCAATAGCAGTGGTGACCTGCTCCTCATGAATAGCTCTTTAGTAGCTACTTAGTAGCTACTTTGCAGAATATGGAAAGATGATCACTCAAAACTTCCAGTCAAACTGTCATTTGAGTGATTTTTTCAGTGTAAATGGGGTCTTAGATCAGGGGTGCACAACTCCAGTATATAAGGGAGCCAAACAGATCATATTGTCTGAATTTCTTCAGTATTGCACAGGTGATGGAATTATTGTCGGTGCCTCAGACATTGCCATAGGTGTTTTTACTAAAGGATATCCTTAACCCCTTAGTGACCAGCCAATAGTGTATTTACATCCTGGCCTGCTGGGCTTTAATCCTCCAGGGCATAAAAACATGCATTGTGTGGGGATTAAAAGCCTATAGGCTCTGGATGTGTAGCTGACATCCTGGAGCTGTCATCCCAGGCTGCGGGACCCCCCATCCTGGTCACGCAATCGCCGGCATTCACGATAAAGTCAATGAAAAAGTAAATTGAAGATAAAGTTTCAGCTCACTTTACGGATTGGCTCTGTAAGGGGAGCTGAGAATACTCACCCCCGTCCTCCGCGATGTCCCGGGCGTTCTGGTCCTGCAGGACCAGATGTCATTATGTCACACGCACACAGCAGGCCCGGGAAATTTAAAAACTCCCTGCTCTCGGCTACTCATACCAGCCAGGAGCAGGGAGTTTTTAAATTTCCCAGGCCGGCCGGCCCTCTGTGTGTGCGCATGACATAATGATGTCTGGTCTTGCAGCTGTCACAGGGAGCTGCAAAATGGGTATGTTTCTGAAAATGGGACAAATGAGGAGATTTATTTTGGGGTGAAAGTCTTCATTCATATATGTGCTGTACAAAAAATAATAATTTTAAAATGACACAATTGCCAAAAAAACCAAAAATAGTATTTTTTTTACTTCTGCTTTCATTCGATTCATTCAAAAACTGTGGGGTCAAAATACACAGTTCACCCCTAGATGAATTAGGTAAGGGGTCTAGTTTCCAAAATAGTGTCATTTGTGGGGGTTCTCTATTGTTTTGGCTGCTCAAGGGGTCTACAAGTGAGCAATGGGGCTTAAAACAGCTTCAAGCAAAATGTCTCTTCTGAAAGCCACCGGATGCTCCTTTCAGTTTGGGCCCCGTCATGCATACGGACAGAAGATTATGGCCACAATGAGTTTGTTTCTGAACACCGGACAAACGGGGGTATCCATTTTGGGGTGAAAATCCTCATTTTCATGTGCATTATAGAAAAATTCCTGTCTTTAAATGACACATTTGCAAAAATATGAAATTTTATCTTTTCTCCTCTAAATTGCATTAATTCCTAAAAAGAAACTGTGGGGTCAAAATACTCATGACACCCCTTAGTAAATATATATAGGGGTATACTTTTTAAAATGGGGTCATTTGTGGGGGTATCTATCATTCTGATACCTATGAGCCTTTGCAATCTTGGCTTGGTGCAGGAAAACAAAGTGTTCCTCAAAATGTTAATAACTTATGTTAAATTTGTACGTTTCCTAAATGGTTTATAAAAAGTTTTTCCAATGTGCGTCTAGAATAAAGTAAACAGAAGGAAATATATATCTTATCAAAAATGTCTGTTATGTTTGCACATATTTGAGATATTGCAGTTGAAAATGGGAAGAAATGACATTTTTTTCAAAATTTTCCAAATTTTTATGCTTTTAATACATATACACAAATTCTATCAGTCTATTTTTACCACCTAAATTAAGTGCAATATGTGGCAAAAAAACAATCTCAGAATCACTTGGATATGAAAAACCTTTACGGTGTTATTCCATGTTAAAGTGACATGTCAGAATTCCAGAATTTGGCCATGTCATTAAGGTACAAACAGGCTTGGTCACTAAAGGGTTAACACATGAGCTGTTGAGGCCCTGGAAGACTGGAGTTGTGCGGCCCTGTCTTAGATGGAAAAGTATAGAGATAGTAGGTTTATCTGATGGTGGTAGTATTATGAAGTTTATATATTAATATTTTAGAATTGGCTGTAAAATTATCGTTGTTGAGGAATAATACTAAATGTCCCATATTTTGTGGAATTTTTCAGGACATTTTCTGTTTTTAAAATTATTTTTTTTCATAAGAGATGATTGTGTTGACCATGTCATACAATTGAGTCAAAATTGGGGGTTTCCTATCCATCCATTTCCTCGCTATGGGTTGTGAAAAGTGTTTGACATAATAAGATTTGAATATAATATTGCTATTGTTTGTCATCTATAAGACCCAATAAACAAATATTTGGAGTTTTTACAAATGGAAGACCAAGTTTTTGACTAAGTAATTTTGTTACTTCAGACCAAAATGTCTGAATTACATTACAAATCCACATTAAATAAAATAAATCAGCTTCTGGTGCTAAAGACCTATGGCATTGAGAAGTGGATCATCTCCCCATACAATACAGCTTAGTGGGAGTGAGGCAGCATTGGTGTAAGATGTTATGCGAATAAATCATATTCCATCTGAATTCACTGTCTGCTCCATATTGATTATAATAAGAACAGCATGTATGCTTATACATAGCCCGGGACACACACATCTGTATCAAAGGGAATATAGTTTTGGTTTATTATTAACCCAGTAACACAAAAACACGCCCCCAACGTCATAACTCATTTTTGTCTTAGTTTGTAATGACTGACACGTTAATGCCTTAAGGTGTATGTTACTACTAAACAGATAATTTCTTGAAACCGAAACTAGATTAGACATTATCAATATCCCTCGCCAAACTAAGGAATCCAAAGGTGGGGATAAAGAGCAGCGCCACCTCCCACCCCATCCTTATGAGCGGTGGGCATCCCAGGTTATTGGAACCATGCGTGGGAGATACTGCACAAGCGATTTACTAAGGTGGTATATATATATATATATATATATATATGTGTGTGTGTGTGTGTGTGTGTGTGTTTGCCTAGGCTGATGTGAGAAACATATGACATGATATATATACAATAGAATACATATATTATTACTATAACAATGTACAGCTGAATTAGTTAATCGTGTGTTGCTGGAGATACCAACAAATGTGATTCCATAGCACTGGACTAGTCTTTGTTTATAAAAGATGATGTAAAGGCTCTTCATTTATCTTCTACCTTAAAGGGGTTGTCCCGCGAATGCAAGTGGGGGTATACACTTCTGTATGGCCATATTAATGCACTTTGTAATGTACATTGTGCATTAATTATGAGCCATACAGAAGTTATTCACTTACCTGTTCCGTTGCTAGCGTCCTCGTCTCCATGGTGCCGTCTAATTTTCAGCGTCTAATCGCCGGATTAGACGCGCTTGCGCAGTCCGGTCTTCTTCTTTTCTGAATCGGGCCGCTCGTGCCGGAGAGCGGCTCCTCGTAGCTCCGCCCCGTCATGTGCCGATTCCAGCCAATCAGGAGGCTGGAATCGGCAATGGACAGCACAGAAGACCTGCGGTCCACCGAGGGTGAAGATCCCGGCGGCCATCTTCACCAGGTAAGTAAGAAGTCACCGGAGCATGGGGATTCAGGTAAGCACTATCCGGTTTTCTTTTTTAACCCCTGCATCGGGTTTGTCTCGCGCTGAACGGGGGGGCTATTGAAAAAAAAAAAAACCCGTTTCGGCGCGGGACAACCCCTTTAAGTGCTCATTCGCATGGGCGTATTATCACCATGTATTACGCACACATATTTCCCATGCGTAACATGCGGTGAATGGAGGCAATGAAAGTCTATGGACTTTCATTCTTCCATTCACAACTGCGTTGGAACTGCAGTGCCTATCACCGTGCATATGTGATCTCTGCCGGGTCTCTCCCAGCAGAGCGAATGGGCTGCAATGAGTACAACGCTGTGAGACTCGCAGCATTGTACTCATATGCCCATGTGAATGAGCTGTAGGGTGAAAAGCTGAAAATATAGATTTAATTAAATAAGTGTATAATTGTGAAATTAATGCTTTAGGTCCTGGAGTACGTGAAATCCCAATTAAAGGTTATGACGAAATGGATGGATAAGGTTCTGAGTATTGAATACATATAACATGACACAATTGAAGAAATTTGTGAAAATCTGATTGGCGTATATCATACATCTGTTGCATTTGTTTGAAGAATATAAAGGTCCATTGAATAAATAAATGTGATAGTGACAATACCCAATGTAAAAAAAATTACAAAGGTGAGGATGTCCTCTATTGTTCCACAAAAGAGTTTCAGATGGGAGTTCTTAATATATTGTCACTTGTTTGGATAAGTCCCATATTCAAATAGCTAGTTTATATATGGGTGAGAGATTTCTAATATATAATCCTTGATTTTTCAAAACTGACCATGGATGAGTGGAGGAGGAATAGTATGCCAAGTGTTGCTCAGAATTAGGTAGGAAATATATGTTGAAAGAAACCCTACCTACAGTGAAGCATGTTGGTGGCTCAGTGATGATTTGTGGTTACTTTGCTTCCTCTGGTACTGGAAAACTGCAGTGTGTGTAGGATAAAATGGAGTCAATCAAGAATCAGGAAATCCGAGGAGAAAATGTCATGTCTTCTGTACGGAAGCTGGAGCTTTGGAATGATTGCACCTTCTAACAAGGTAATGTTCCCAAACATACCTTAAAGTCCACCAAGTTTTGGTTTCTGAAGAAGTTCTGGATGATTCTGGAGTTGCCATCACATTCGCCTGACTTGAACCCGATAGAAAATCTTTGGTGGGATTTGAAGAAAGCAGTTTCAGCACTCAACCCAAAGAATATTAGTGAGCTGGAGGCCATTGTCAATGTGGAATGAGATGAGATTCCTCAGGAACGCTGTCAGAAGCTGCTGTCTGGCTATGCATCATTTTGCAGTGGGTCATAATAGCAAAAGGTGCTCCACTAAGTGCTAAAGACGCATGTCATAAAGGGTTGAATAATTCTGAGACTGCAGTAGTCATTCCAAGTGGGATTTTGTGTTGAAATGTTGAATTTGGTGAAACCACTTTTTATATTAGTTATGTACAGCTATTAAAATTCCTCTTGGCAAGTAAACCTAATGTGCAATGGGGGCTATACACACATATATATTGCTGGGCACCATATTGGGTTAAACGTGCAGCACATCACTTTATTCATGGTTTACATAGTACACATATGTTACAGTATGACACTGGCCTGAACTCTAAATTGCAAGTACTGTAAATATGAAAGTGATTTTCAATCTGTTGCACCAATCTGTTTAATTTTCTTGGAAAGCGTAATCTAACGTTAAGCGTTTTCCACAGCTTTGGTGGCAGTTTCTCTGTATTGGCAAAATGCATTGTGTCCGAAGCCTGCTATTCTAATGCAGTTAGAAGCAAAAAAAGCGGAAGCAGTATGTATTTACTTGTATGTTCCACTTATCATCACTGCATATAAATATTCCCCTAGAGGAAATGTTTTCCAGTTCCCATCTGCCTAGTATAAATAAAATCAGGAGAAATGCTTCACCCTCCAGCAGTAAACTCACAATGCAGCTTGCTAATCTACATATGGCTGCATTCTAATCTCTTCCCGGACTGGCAATGCGCATATCAGAATTTATTTTATGAAACAAAACCCTCCAGCGTAGTGATCTGTGATATGTGCGGACACATAAAAGACTTTTATTGAAAAGTATCACTGGGGAGAAAAGGATTAATTAGATTTATTCCATAATCTGCTAAAGGTCATCGGCTACAGACTATCAAATGAGAGAACATACACTGCTAATACATGTAGTCATTCATCTATTCATTGTCATCAAGGTTTACCAGAGGCACCAGAAGACAAGAAGAAGATTCAGTAGTGGGTTTAGGGCGTAAACAGATGGGCGTGTTAGAGTTCCGTTACACGGCCATATAACAGGATGAAACCAAACCATTGGTTTCAATGGTTTTGTTTTTGCTATCATTCTTGAGACAGATGGGGTTGGACTAGAGATGAGCGAGCATACTCGTCCGAGCTTGATACTCGTTCGAGTATTAGGGTGTTCGAGATGCTCGTTACTCGAGACGAGTACCACGCGATGTTCGGGTCACTTTCATTTTCTTCCCTGAGAAATTTGCGCGCTTTTCTGGCCAATTGAAAGACAGGGAAGGCATTACAACTTCCCCCTGCGACGTTCAAGCCATATACCACCCCCCTGCAGTGAGTGGCTGGCGAGATTAGGTGTCACCTGTGTATATAAATCGGCCCTCCCGCGGCTCGCCACAGATGCATTCTGACATAAATCAGGGAAAGTGCTGCTGCTATAGGGAGAGCGTTAGCAGTTATTTTAGGCTTCAAGAACCCCAACGGTCCTTCTTAGGCCATAGAAATCGCAGATCTGCGATTCCTGTTCTCTTCTCTATATGCGCTCAATGGGGCCGGCGGCAGCAGCGCCGACCCCATTGAGAACATATAGAAGACAAATCATTCTTCTCTGCCACAGCTGTAACAGCTGTGGCAGAGAAGAACGATGTTTGCCCATTGAATTCAATGGAGCCTGCAATACAGCAGGTTCCACTGAAAGCAATGGGCTACCGGCGATCGCGGGATGAATTGTCGGGAAGGGCTTAAATATATAACCCCTTCCCTGCAATTCATCCAGAAATGTGTTACAATAAAAATATATACGCCCCGTCGCCTTATACGCCAGTATATACGGTATATATTTTTATTGTAACACATTTCTGGATGTATTGCAGGGAAGGGCTTATATATTTAAGCCCTTCCCGACAATTCATCCCGCGATCGCCGGCAGCCTATTGCTTTCAGTGGAACCTGCTGTATTGCCGACTCCATTGAATTCAATGGGCTAACATCGTTCTTCTCTGCCACAGCTGTTACAGCTATGGCAGAGGAGAACGATCTTTATGCTGACAGTGGGGGGGGGGGGCACTCTTGCCGCTATTGTGGCTTAATAGTGGGACCTGGGAACTTGAGATGCAGCCCAACATGTAGCCCCTCACCTGCCCTATCCGTTTCTGTGTCGTTCCCATCACTTTCTTGAATTGCCCAGATTTTCACAAATGAAAACCTTAGCGAGCATCGGCGATATACAAAAATGCTCGGGTCGCCCATTGACTTCAATGGGGTTCGTTACTCGAAACGAACCCTCGAGCATCGCGAAAAGTTCGTCCCGAGTAACGAGCACCCGAGCATTTTGGTGCTCGCTCATCTCTAGGTTGGACCCATTTAGCTCATGCACCCATGTGTTTTAGATCTTAGATACAATAATGGGACACAGTGTAATGGTCAAGTAAGTTAGGAAATGAACAAGACTTCACAATTCACCTATAGGACGCTGTTTTACAACGACTGTGTGAGGTCAAGGTGAATAGTTGACTCAAACATGTAGAAACTCCAGCGTGGACCAAAGACTTAAAGCCCCCATACATATATCGCCCGGTTAAATAATTAACCCCTTAAGGACCAGGGTATTTTTGTCCTAAAGGACCAGATACTTTTTAGGGATTTTACCCATGTGGTGGTTTTACTGTCCTATTTTTTTTCTTCAGTTACCAAAATTATTTTTGCTGCATTTTCTTTTTGTGACACAGAGTTATTTTTAATATCTTTTTTTCACTGACTTTTCCCCCCATGTTTTAGCTTAATTCAGGGTCATCAGCAAAAAAAATATATATTTTTTTAAATTTAGGGTGGCCTCACATGAGCATAAGCGCATATACGCTCAATATCACGGGACGTATATGCCTTATGCATAGCACACAATCCTGTGCTTTAATCCTGTTCCATACTTTTGGTATTGGTTGGGATTAAAGCCCAGGACCAAGCACCACTAATTTACTGCGTTTGGTCCTTTAGAGGTTAATGCCATCCATATTTTTATTTCATGTGCTTTTGTCCGATACAATTCAGCAGACAGAATGAAGTGAGTCAGCTTCATATAGTTAAGTTCAGTTCTGAATTAGAACATAAAACATATTTTGTTTGAATCAGACATTTCCTTAAGGCATAATTGGTTGAGCTCAACTAAGGGGAAGAAAGATTTTCCTCTGCTTCGCTTACAATGTTTCTTTTCATTAAATGTTTAGTGAAGTATTCATTAAAATTTGTGACCTCCAGCCAGTGACTCAAGTTATTAAATGGGATGTCAATACAACAGCGTGTATCTGTAACTATGCATTATGTCTATCATTATCATCACACGTAAGAAAGACTCTTATACAGGATGTAAACTGTGAAAGAAATCGAAATGACCACAGACCAAATATGATGAATCTTGGGAAAGACAGAAAGGGAGACAAGAGAGCGGTATCTGGTATAGTACAGTGATCCCTCATCTATCGCGGTGGGTTACGTTCCAGAGACCCCCACAATAAGTGAAAATCAGCTAAATAGCGGCATTATATTTACACAAATCAGTCTGTCAGGTGAACTGCCAAACAATCGCAAAAGTGAACAAACCGATCGATGCTGCAATCAGTGAGCCAATCAGCACCCGATACAGAACAAATTCCATCAGCCAATAGTGTGCTGTGTACAATCTCGCGTTAGCAAGTGCTAGTGACGTACTGCTATATGCTCTCACTTAGTACTGTTGTTGTTACGTCCAACCCAGAGGTATTGTTTGCCCTCCAACAAGGACTAATATATATGCACTTAATATAAATGTGGATACACAAAACGGGGAAAAGGGGAATCTAACTCTAAATCATTTGTTATAGGAAGACCCTACCTACAAGTGGAGCACTCACCCTGATTAGGGAATTTATTTCTAGAAGAATTAAAACTTCCAAGTGGTCTAATGACATAATGGTGGGTTCAATTTTAGAAAAAAGTTTCTTTAGGGTAGCACTCCCATTTTTGATATAGGTGAGGGGGGTTAGTAGCCAACAGTTGTTCCTGTTAAACTGGATTCACACAGACATATGTGAGTTGCACTAAGAATTTTGGGAGTAACTTGCATGAGACAGCACACTGACACCTGTCTGCGCGATTTACTGCACTTGATTTCAATAGGTTCATCCTCACTACTGGTTTTTGCTCATGCATGCTCTATTTTAGTGCATATTTGAGCACCAAAGACCCCGTAGATGTCTATGGGAGATGCGCAAATGCACACTCAATACCCGAGCGATGGCACAATACGCTGCACAATTCTGTGGGGAAAAGAACACATCTGCAACTAATTAGGCTTAATAGCCTTGTAAATTGGGGCACAGCTATGTCGTGCGCCCATGATAAATGGCTCTGCCAGAACATAAGCCCATGTGAGATTGCCCTAGATTGGTTCCTTCTTATTGTCATTTTTGCACACATATTCTGCGCACTCACTTTCGCTTTTGTGTACTCAATAGAAAAATAAAACATGCTGTATTTAGGTGTGCATTTGCACACCATAAACACTATAGGGGTCCAAGGAAGGTGCACCAAAAAAGCACCCGATCTCCACAAATTGCGCGATGAACTGTGCGATATAGTGATTTTAACAGCACAAAAAGTCATGCTGCTGTGAGCTTTTCTGCGCTTACACTCATCTGAAGGAGCCCTCAAAGTTCAATATTGATCCGCATTTCTTGTACTGATATCGCACTCGCCGGCGTGAATGCACCCTAACTACGCTGCTTTCTTCAATGCTTGAAACGCTTTTCCCGATAAAGACCAGAGCTCTGTTCACTCCTATGAGATGAGCAAGATTGCCAAGCACATCACTGTCCCTCGATCCCATAGAAGTGAATACAGCGGTGGTCACACATGTTTACCATTGCTCCATTCATATTCCAGGTGTGCAGATCTTTGGAACCCAACAATCGCATATTTATCCCCTATCCAATAAATGTCTTTGACAAAGTTGAAAAACAATTGTAGAAGAATCTTGGACTACTCAGAAGTTTTCAAATGGGTTCAAATCTGGAAGCTTCGAGCAATAAGAACATTTGATTGTGTGATTCTACAACCATTTCTGTGTGGATTTTGATGTTCCCCTACGGTACTAGTGTAGCATGTCTCCACCGAAAGACATGGGTTGGCCGGGCTGAGCTGCAGGTAATGCCCAGATCACGCTCACAGCTGCCAATTGGCTCCCGCGCACACATCTTCACAGATTTCCCATGCTCGCGTCCGATCATCTGAGCTGAGCATCTCCCCCCCAGGACCTGTGGGATCTGCAGAGCATCCCCCGTTGACAGGACATCTGTGTGGTGGGGAGAGGAGACTACAGCCCGGAGAGTGGGGCGCGGCAGGGACGGTGAGAGCGGGGCCGGCGAGGGACAGGGGGGGCGGGATGGCTGGTACATGTGTGTATGGGGAGATGTGTACGAAATGTACGGACATGGGAAATCTGTGAAACTGTGTGTGTGAGCCAATCGGAAGCTGGGGCGGGACTTAGGCATTACCTGTAGCTCAGCCCGGCCAACCCATGTCTTCCGGTGGAGACATACTACACTAGTACCCTGCCCCATTAAAGGGTTTAACTATGTCAAAGTTTTAGGGAAGACAACTGTTTGTTTGTAATTAATTTAGTTAGATTATGTTTGTCTATAAATGTGGCTCACATAATAATCAAACCACATTTTACTGGTAATTAATGCAATATTCTTATACATATATTTACATTTGCATTTTGCTCTTACACTGAATACCAATGTGTATTTCTTATCTGTATGTCATTTGTATTCATCTGTGCTTTTTACATGATAATATTCAGCAGCGAGGAATATTATGCAGAAAGCCACTTATTTGTATTTTTTTATCTAACAAAAATGCATTTTAAGTGTTTAAAACGTCTTTACACGTGAGCGCTGAGCACGTATTAAATTACTGAACCACATCAACTGTAAAAGGATTGTACTCCGAAGAATTATATCCTGTGGATGATAAAATATTGATTTGCAACCAACCAGCAAACCATATGGTGATTATGAGAGAGACGAAAATAAAATATCCTTCAGCAGCAGCAACCTTGAGGAGGATAAACAATGCATGTAGAACTTAAAGATGATTATGATTTGCACGATATTCTATATTAAAAAACAAGGTTTATTTGCTTTTGTGTGAAGAAAGAATCCTTCACCGTAGTCATCCTTTATTTCTTATTTCTAATTCACATCAGGCTAATTTACTTGTTAGAATATCTGAAAACGATGATTAGGTTATTATTATACAACGCATACCTGTCAATACTGTTCTTTATTGTTATCTAAGTGGTATTCCAATGACAGATATTTATGACATATCCATTCAAGTTTGCATAAATGTCTCATAGATGGGCCCCCACTTTTGAGGTGAGAATGGAGAACCAAGGATCCCACTATGTAGTAGGCTCTGGATGATATAAATGGGAAGGGAAGCCAAACGGACTGTGTGCACCTATCACCATTATACTTTATGTGGATTCGGAAACAGCGAAGCCAGTGGTAGTGATGAGCGAAAAACTGAAAAGTTTGGTTCAGCTGGTACCCTCACCGATTCCCTCACCAGTTCCAAGACAGCCACAGTCATAATGCTGCATCTCTTTAAATGGGTCATGTGATCTTATTCTGACCACCTGAGGTTTACTTGGGTTTGTACTTTCAAATTAGTCAGTTTTACAGTCAGTATAATTCCTGTGTGATTATGTTACAGGAGGGTAAACATAAACTCCCACCACATTGCTGCTGATGATTAGAGGCTACTGTTATACAGTTATAATGCATAATATGGTAGTTTAGCCTCCTTACTGTTTATTTATGGTCTGTAGCTTATTTAGGAAATACAGATGGTAATAGCACTGTCCTCCAGAGGCGTAACTTGAAGCTCCCGGGCCCCGATGCAAAACTTGTAACAGGGCCCCCAACTATAATGCTTTACTCATAGTACTGGGTTCCCTATATGGAGAAGAAAGGCCTTATGGGCCCCTCAAGACTCCTTGGGCCCCGGTGCAACCGCATCCCCTGCATCCTCTATAGTTACACCCCTGCTGTCCTCCCCTCAGGCAGTGATGGTACAGTCTTCTATCTGGTCATCTGATACTCTGCTGATGCTTTGCAGGATTTACATCACAGAATAGTAAAAGATTGAGCATGTAGAAATTTCAGCATCAAGATGGTGCACTGCATGGAAGTGACGGCAATATACATAAGAGACATGCAGAGTGTGACAGGTAATCTGGTAAGATCTTTAGGATGATTTTTAATATACACAAAGCGGCATTCACAAAAGCTTTTATGTCAGTTTCCTAAAGTTAAAAAGTTGCAATTTTTTTAACAAATTGGGCCTTGTAAAAAGTATGTGGGACTTTTCAGGAATGGCCTAGGCCACCCCGGACCGACACATTAATGTAGAATTTATGCCAGAAACTGGCGTAAATTATAACACAAGTGTATGTCAGGTTGGACTTGACCTACATCTCTGTGAAGGAGCACAGAGATGCTGAGATGCGTCTGATATATGAAGACGTACGTGCCTATTCATTAATTAGGCACATGGTATGCTGCTGAAAATCCTAATAACAGCAGAGCTTAAAATGTTGGTCTTAATAAATTTCCAAAATAGTGACATGAGAAAATAAAACAAAAACGAAAATGTGGGATAAAATATGTTTAAAATAAAAACTTGATTTAACCCCGTAATGACCCCCCATACATCTATTAACAGCAGCAGTTAGGGGGCTTTATTCTTTTGACAGCATGAGAAACCTGACATGGGTCTCCTGTGCAAGGGAGAGCGGCTGTTGGATGACAGCTGTGCACTTGCTTTAACAATCTGGACCAAAGAAACTTCAATCCCCACTGTTTAACCCTTTAAATGTCATGGTCAATGTGACCCCTGCATGTAAAAGGCTTACAGAGGGAAGATGCTCCTTATGTCACCCATCGGGTATGATCATGGAGTCCCAAAGAGTTGCAATGGTCCCCCAGAGGCTTGAATATAGCCACTTTTAGGTCTGTTAACTTTGGTGTCCTTAGAGGCCTATAATAGTGTATTAAAAGAATGATAAAATATGGTGACAATCAAGTCCCCTAGTGGGACAAAAATGAAAGTTAAAAAAGTATTAAAAAAATGGTAAAAATAAATTAAAATGCCAAAACCCCATCTTTGCACATTATATGGACCAAAAAATAATGCCATTTAAAAATACAACTTGTGCCGCAAAAAGCAAGCTTTGATATGGCCACGTGGATGGAAAAATTAAAAAGTTATGGCTCCTGAAATGCAATGATATAAAAAACAGAAAAATTACTTGCCCATTAAGGCGCAAACAGGCTTGGTCACGTAGGGGTTAAACAATGTATCATTTCCCGATGACACATTTCTTTTTAGGAACCAAGCACATCATTATTGCTATATAAGAAGTTGGTACAAGAACTTAGTCAATGTTGAAAGTTGAAGACTGAACTAGAGATACACATCATATTGAAACTCTTACCGACTGTAGATAGCTGCTCTGAGTTATGGTATAATTGTGAACCAAAAAAAAAAACTGCAAAGAACTACGCTACAAAATTTTCACCCTTGAGAAGAGTATTTGACCTAATGTCAAGGGCCTAGTTCCAAGAATAAGACTTTTTCTTAATATTAAATTTGCCCTTTAATACAGTTTTAGCTTTTCTGAGAAGTCATCACTTCTTATAAGGATGCTTGAACATTTGGTATATTTCGTACAAGTATCTTCTGACCTTGTGAAGATCTCCGCTGAAACTATGACCTCAAGGACACTCAATGGTAGCAACATTGGGATCTGCTCGGAGGTTCAGAACTGTTAACATCCTATGAATAAAATGCTCAGATTTTTTTCAGATTTCTGTTGCTTCAGGTGTCACAAATATGTGAGAGGAGCCTGTAGGTATTTTATTGAAACTCATACAAAAGTTCATTTGTTCATGTTACAAAGAAAAAGTACAAACATACTATAGCGATATAAAGAATGACAAGGTTTATATTAAAACACTTTATCTGCTTTTTTAATTCATCTCGTTTATTTACATCAAATACCAGCCTTGCTCTTTTAAGTACTTTGAATTAAGCTGTATGTAAATGAGCTGTTATATCAATATAACACAAATTAATCATTATTACTTTAACGTGAAAGGACTCAATGTTCTACAAGTAAGAATACAAGTCTTATCACATGAACATGTGTATATAACAGCACTGAAGTTAAGAAGTATACATCTCACAGAGGGCTTGATCCAAAGCTCCGGATAATCCAAATCCAATAAAGTAGAAGGAGACAGCAAAATGTACTTTATTGGATGTCTAGTCTTAGCACCGTTTTGCAACATTAGTATCCTAAATTTCAACTTTGGGCCTCCAATACACTTGCATATTTGGGGCCATGTGTCGGGAAGATGTTAATCCCTCCTCAGCCCCAAAGAACAGGCCTCTGCGACAGACCTGACTGCTGGAGAACTAGCTGCCTATTTCAAAGAAAAAATCGACAACATTCGAAAAGAAATCTCTGAAAGCTGCATGGTTAGCCCCGATCCCAGTTTCATCAGCACTGCATCCAGCACCTACTTACTATCTACGCTAGAACCAATGACAGAGGAAGAAGTCTCCAGGCTCCTTTCCGCTGCCCACCCCACCACCTGCGCTAGCGACCCTCTCCCCTCTCACCTCCTCTGGTCCCTTTCCCCAGCTCTCATTACTCACCTCACTACAATCTGCAACCTCTCCCTAACCTCTGGCACTTTTGCCTCCTCATTCAAACACTCCATTATATCCCCTCTGCTTAAAACACCAACCCTGGACCCAAGTGATGCTGCCAACTACCGACCCGTCTCAAACCTCCCCTTCATCTCCAAATTACTGGAACGCCTGGTCTACTCCCGCCTTACTCGCTTTCTCTCTGACAACTCGCTCCTCGACCCCCTCCAGTCTGGCTTCCGCTCTCTACACTCGACTGAAACTGCCCTTACAAATGTAACAAATGACCTGATGACTGCAAAGTCGAGAGGTGATTACTCCCTACTTATCCTCCTTGACCTGTCTGCTGCATTTGACACTGTCGACCATAATCTCCTTCTCACTATGCTCCACTCTATTGTTCTAAAGGATACTGCTCTCTCCTGGTTCTCTTCCTACCTCTCTGACCGCTCTTTCAGTGTTTCCTTTGCTGGTTCTAGCTCTGCTCCATTTCCTCTCGCTGTTGGGGTACCCCAGGGCTCGGTCCTTGGTCCCCTTCTCTTTTCTATCTATACTGCCCCGATTGGACAAACCATACACAAATTTGGCCTCCAGTACCATCTCTACGCTGATGACACCCAACTATACAACTCCTCTCGTGAGATCTCTGGACCATTCCTCCAAAATATCACCGACTGTCTGTCCGCTGTCTCTAACACTATGTCCTCCCTTTTTCTCAAAGTAAACTTCTCTAAAACTGACCTCCTTGTCTTTACACCTTCTAACCGACCTCCCCTCAACAGCTCCATTCCAGTGTCTGGCACCATCATAACCCCCAGACGGCATGCCCGATGCCTTGGGGTCACACTGGACTCTGACCTCTCCTTTGCCCCCCATATCCAATCTGTGGCCCAAACATGCCACATGCACCTCAGAAAAATTGCTAAAATACGTCCGTTCCTAACTACGGACACGCTAAAGACGCTCGTGGTTGCCCTCATCCACTCCCGCCTTGACTACTGCAACTCGCTACTCATCGGCCTCCCCCACACTAGACTCGCTCCACTCCAATCCATACTAAATGCAGCAGCTAGACTCAATTTTCTATCCAGTCGTTATTCAGACGCCTCTGCATTATGCCAGTCGCTGCATTGGCTGCCCATCCACTGCAGAACTAAATTTAAACTCCTCTACCTCACTCACAAAGCTCTGCATGGCGCTGCACCACCATACATCGCCTCCCTACTGTCAGTACACCACCCAGCGCGCTCACTCCGATCGGATAACACCCTCAGACTAAACGCCCCTGTAATACGAACCTCTCATGCTCGCCTACAGGACTTCACTAGAGCAGCACCCATCCTCTGGAATGCTCTACCCCAAGGCATCCGGACAATTCCCGATGCACGAAATTTCAGACGTGCCTTAAAAACGCACCTCTTCAGGGAAGCATACCAAATCTCCTGACCTAGTCCCTCGCCCCTCCCTATGGTGCCCCACCCTGTTTGCCTTCTGATAAATGATCTGTACATAAAATTTCCTATTGCCTGTGTTCCCCAACCCCTGCACCTCCTGTACCACCCTCAACCCATTTTGTGTCTAACCCAATGTATCTCACATTGTATTTGTTGCAATTGTTGTATTGTTTTGCATTTATCCATGCCTGAAAGCGCTGCGGAATAAGTTGGCGCTATACAAATAAAGATTATTATTATTTATTAATCCACAAATAGCACACAGCCCGATTATAGTATATGAGGATATACCTATAGATATTTGTTTTTTCACATGGACCAATGCAAGCGTGAAAAAAATCAGGATATGTTCTTTTCCTGTCTGTTTCATGAACAAGAAATAGAACATGTCAATGCATATCAATGTGTAGAGTCCATGTTTATAGGACAGCACACAGACGGGTATCCATGTGCCGTCCATTGCAATTTGCATCTAGCCTTATATTGATTGTCATAATGTTTTCCACAAAGTAGTCCCTATTATGCCAGCTTCCTAATATTCCATACAATGTTCGTTCCAATTAATCCATGTTGGCCTTAAGGGGAATCTGTGAGCTTTGCTGCGATTTTACTTTCGCTTTCAGCCGCAGCTCCCTAGGGCTAATAGTGTGTTGTAGCACACCCCATCATTGTGACGGGTGATGAGGTGCACTAAACGACCAAAGATAGAGCAGACAGCACTCAAAAATAGTTGCATCACGATTGTACACAAGTCTGCAAAGCCTCATTGATTTCAATGGGAGCGTTATACTGCAATTAACGCGATGTTCAAAATTTATTAATTAATCGCGGTAAAAAGTGCCTGTGTAAGAGAGGCCTTAGTCACATTTTCCACCCATCTAGCAATACTAACAATGGAAAAAATACACATATACAGTACCATAGCTTTTGATTTATGATCCATACTTCCATGGCACCGAATTTGCTGTTTGGAAACATCCCACGCAATATGCTAATTAAGTGGGTAAAAACAATTTGATGAGCAACACACTGCTTAGGAATCTTCAAGGCTGTTTCCGTCTCCTTTTGCGTTAACCCCATCTATTTAAAGTTCATTAAAATCTCCAGTTTCATTAGCTGGAGATGTTGACATCACGTGCCCGTGCAGATTCCAAAAGTGCAGCACTCGCTCCATGTCTGGAAAGGACAATGGGGCTCATTTACTAATATTGTGTAAAAGATGCAAACCATGACCAGACTGTCTTAAAATGCACCAGTTTTATCACAATAGCTCTGTTGAATGATAAATCTGTTGAATTTTAAAAATGCCTTCTCTAACTTTAGACCACTTTTTAGTTTATGACAAAAATTGCACCAAAATTTTGGTGCAATTTGTGGCAGTTTGGCGCACTTTGAAAAATTTAGGCAACAACCCCTTTTAATTTACAACAAAATATCTCTTTGTCAGACGCAACAAAAAAATACCCAAAAGTGTTTAAAACACATAGTAAATGTGCTGGAAAGCACGTTTGACATTTTTCTGGTGCAATTTCTCCAAGACATCTGTTGAATTTTCAATAAATAAGCCCCAATGTATCTATCTCAGGGGTCAACTGCCAATGAGCAGGGTTGGAGCTGGAGGAGGAGGAGAGAGCTCAACCGATTCCTAATCAGTGTTATCCATTGCACTGTTTGCACCTAATTAGCTTACAGCATGGGATGTTTTTAAACAGCAATTTTGGGGCCATGGAGGGACGAACCGTAAAACAAGTTAGGGTTTGGTTTGTCTACATTTTTTCATCTCCAGTTAGTACTGGTAGATAGGGAAAATGTGACTGACAGATTCCCTCGAGAGATTTGTTTTTAAACATCTTACTAGGGCATGCTGATTTAATGAAGGGAGTCTCTGGCTTTGTGTGGCCATTAATTCACTAAAAGAATATTAACCTCTCTTTTGAGTATATCTATGCATTACACACGGTAGATGGACCATTGTTTCAAGGGGTACCATGCAGTTCTTCATTTCCTCGGTTGTGTTCTTGCAGCTTACAGCTAATCACTAGAGGTCCCTGCAATCAGACAATCTGCATTGACTAACTTTTTAGATAACTTCCTAAAAAGAAGAGATTGTAAAAAGTGGACAACCCCTTCATCTGGATCAGAGGAACTGTTGGCCTCTGCATCCCTAATTCTGTCAGCCATAACAATTATTGAATCCTATAGAAACATATTCTAGTCTGCTTTTCCAGGCCATCACAAATCTTTGGAGGGCTTTCAGCATAGAATGCTATACTGATTTACTCTCTGCTCGATATAAATGCATTTTCTTCTGTTAAATATTACAAGAAAACAATTAAAGGTTTATTTACAGGTTGTATAACCAGAATCGAGGCAGAATATAAAACAACTATATGCAGGCCCCAGGTTGTTATGATCTTGGAACCTATCCAGGAGAATCCTAAAGAACTATACATCTTGCAAACCTAGATTTCCCTAACTAGGGCAAATACAGGAACTTAATTTATTACTAGAGATGAGCGAAGGTACTCGTCCAATTGATACTCGTTCGAGTATTAGCGTGTTCGAGATGCTCGTTACTCGAGACGAATACCACGCGATGTTCGAGTTACTTTCACTTTCATCTCTGAGACGTTAGCGCGCTTTTCTGGCCAATAGAAAGACAGGGAAGGCATTACAACTTCCCCCTGCGACGTTCAAGCCCTATACCACCCCCCTGCAGTGAGTGGCTGGGGAGATCAGGTGTCACCGGAGTATATAAATCGGCCCCTCCCGCGGCTCGCCACAGATGCATTCTGACATAGATCAGGGAAAGTGCTGCTGATGCTGGAGCTGCTATAGGGAGAGTGTTAGGAGTTATTTTAGGCTTCAAGAACCCCAACGGTCCTTCTTAGGGCCACATCTGACCGTGTGCAGTACTGTTGAGGCTGCTTTTAGCAGTGTTGCACATTTTTTTTTTTTTTGTATATCGGCCGTGCAGAGCATTGCGTCCTCAGTCTGCAGTCGTTGTACATAGTATAGGGCCAGTACTGGTGAGGCAGGGACAGTGGGAAAGGTGAAAGAGATATACTGTCTATATAGGCAGTGGGCTTTTTCAAACAAATTTTGGGAAAAATACTATCTTTGGGCTGCCTGTGACCGTCTTGAGTGTACTGTGTCTCTGCTGGGGGTAGTAGTCCTAATTAATACGCAGCTAAGTGTTACAGCAGGCTTGCGCAAAATTCTTTCCTGGCTCTGCGTTGCCCATTACATCACCGCCGTCATCCCGTCCAGTGGGAAACAGTATACATATATACGCTGCCTACAGTATCTGTCTGCTGTCTCAGCTCAGCCTTTAAAAAAATAGAAGCAAAACACTTAAGGCCTACTAGTGGCCTTTGGACACGTGACTGCTTCTGCGCTGTGAATTCCACTAGCTCAGTCATACGCACCTACGTCTCACTACAGGCTTGCGCAAAATTCTTTCCAGGCTCTGCTGTGCGTTCCATAAGCAAAGTCAGCCTCCAACCACAGGCCAATAAGCGGCACATTTAATTACAGCGTTCTGTTTCTGCACTACTGGTAATACACCATGCTGAGGGGTAGGGGTAGGCCTAGAGGACGTGGACGCGGGCGAGGACGCGGAGGCCCAAGTCAGGGTGTGGGCACAGGCCGAGCTCCTGATCCAGGTGTATCGCAGCCGACAGCTGCGGGATTAGGAGAGAGGCACGTTTCTGGCGTCCCAAGATTAATCTCACATTTAATGGGTCCACGCGGTAGACCTTTATTAGAAAATGAGCAGTGTGAGCAGGTCCTGTCGTGGATGGCAGAAAGTGCATGCAGCAATCTATCGACCACCCAGAGTTCTGCGCCGTCCACTGCTGCAACTCTGAATCCTCTGGCTGCTGCTCCTCCTTCCTCCCAGCCTCCTCACTCCATTACAATGACACATTCTGAGGAGCAGGCAGACTCCCAGGAACTGTTCTCGGGCCCCTGCCCAGAATGGGCAGCAATGGTTCCTATCCCACCGGAGGAGTTTGTCGTGACCGATGCCCAACCTTTGGAAAGTTCCCGGGGTCCGGGGGATGAGGCTGGGGACTTCCGGCAACTGTCTCAAGAGCTTTCAGTGGGTGAGGAGGACGACGACGATGAGACACAGTTGTCTATCACTCAGGTAGTAGTAATTGCAGTAAGTCCGAGGGAGGAGCGCACAGAGGATTCGGAGGAAGAGCAGCAGGACGATGAGGTGACTGACCCCACCTGGTTTGCTAAGCCTACTGAGGACAGGTCTTCAGAGGGGGAGGCAAGTGCAGCAGCAGGGCAGGTTGGAAGAGGCAGTGCAGTAGATGGGGAAGAGGCAGGGCCAGACCGAATAATCCACCAACTGTTTCCCAAAGCGCCCCCTCGCGCAATGCCACCCTGCAGAGGCCGAGGTGCTCAAAGGTCTGGCAGTTTTTCACTGAGAGTGCAGATGACCGACAAACAGTGGTGTGCAACCTTTGTCACGTCAAGATCAGCCGGGGAGCCACCACCACCAGCCTCACCACCACCAGCATGCGCAGGCATATGATGGCCAAGCACCCCACAAGGTGGGACGAAGGCTGTTTACCGCCTCCGGTTTGCACCACTGCCTCTCCCCCTGTGCCCCAACCTGCCACTGAGATCCAACCCCCTCTCAGGACACAGACACGACCGTCTCCCGGCCTGCACCCACACCCTCACCTCCGCTGTCCTTGGCCCCATCAACCAATGTCTCTCAGCGCACCGTCCAGCCGTCGCTAGTGCAAGTGTTTGAGCGCAAGCGCAAGTACGCTGCCACGCACCCGCACGCTCAAGCGTTAAACGTGCACATAGCCAAATTTATCAGCCTGAAGATGCTGCCGTATAGGCTTGTGGAAACGGAGGCTTTCAAAAACATCATGGCGGTGCTATTCGGTTCCCAGTCGCCACTACTTTTCCCGATGTGCCGTCCCAGCCCTGCACGACCACGTCTCCCGCAACATTGTACGCGCCCTCACCAACGCGGTTACTGCCAAGGTCCACTTAACAACGGACACGTGGACAAGCACAGGTGGGCAGGGCCACTATATCTCCCTGACGGCACATTGGGTGAATTTAGAGGAGGCTGGGACAGAGTTAGAGCCTGGGACCGCTCACGTCCTACCCACCCCCAGAATTGCGGGCCCCAGCTCGGTGCTGGTATCTGCGGCGGTGTATGCTTCCTCCACTAAACCACCCTCCTCCTCCTCCTACGCAACCTCTGTCTGGCAATCAAGATGTGTCAGCAGCAGCACGTCGTCAGCAGTCAGTGTCGCGCGGCGTGGCAGCACAGCGGTGGCCAAGTGTCAGCAGGCCGTGCTGAAACTACTCAGCTTAGGAGAGAAGAGGCACACAGCCCACGAACTGCTGCAGGGTCTGACAGAGCAGACCGACCGCTGGCTTTCGCCGCTGAGCCTCCAACCGGGCATGGTCGTGTGTGACAACGGCCGTAACCTGGTGGCGGCTCTGCAGCTCGGCATTCTCACGCACGTGCCATGCCTGGCCCACGTCTTTAATTTGGCAGTTCAGTGCTTTCTGAAAAGCTACCCACGCTTGTCAGACCTGCTCGGAAAGATGCGCCGGTTCTGCGCACATTTCCGCAAGTCCAACTCGGACGCTGCCACCCTGCGCACCCTGCAACATCGGTTTAATCTGCCAGTGCACCGACTGCTGTGCGACGTGCCCACATGGTGGAACTCTAAGCTCCACATGTTGGCCAGGCTCTATGAACAGCGTAGAGCTATAGTGGAATACCAACTCCAACATGGGCGGCGTAGTGGGAGTCAGCCTCCTCAATTCTTTACAGAAGAGTGGGCCTGGTTGGCAGACATCTGCCAGGTCCTTGGAAACTTTGAGGAGTCTACCCAGATGGTGAGCGGCGATGCTGCAATCATTAGCGTCACCATTCCTCTGCTATGCCTCTTGAGAAGTTCCCTGCAAAGCATAAAGGCAGACGCTTTGCGCTCGGAAACGGAGGCGGGGGAAGACAGTATGTCGCTAGATAGTCAGAGCACCCTTCTGTCTATATCTCAGTGCGTTGAGGGGGAGGAGGTGGAGGAGCATGAGGAGGAGGGGGAAGAGACAGCTTGGCCCACTGCAGAGAGTACCCATGCTGCTTGCCTGTCATCCTTTCAGCGTGTATGGCCTGAGGAGGAGGAGGAGGATCCTGAAAGTGATCTTCCTAGTGAGGACAGCCATGTGTTTTGCGTACAGGTACCCTGGCACACATGGCTGACTTCATGTTAGGATGCCTTTCTCGTGACCCTCGCATTACACGCATTCTGGCCACTACGGATTACTGGGTGTACACACTGCTCGACCCACGGTATAAGGAGAACCTTTCCACTCTCATACCCGAAGAGGAAAGGGGTTCGAGAGTGATGCTCTACCACAGGACCCTGGCGGACAAACTGATGGTAAAATTCCCATCCGACAGCGCTAGTGGCAGAAGACGCAGTTCCGAGGGCCAGGTAGCAGGGGAGGCGCGGAGATCAGGCAGCATGTACAGCACAGGCAGGGGTACACTGTCCAAGGCCTTTGACAGCTTTATGGCTCCCCAGCAAGACTGTGTCACCGCTCCCCAGTCAAGGCTGAGTCGGCGGGAGCACTGTAAAAGGATGGTGAGGGGGTACGTAGCCGATCGCACGACCGTCCTCGGTGATGCCTCTGCCCCCTACAACTACTGGGTGTCGAAGCAAGCTGGACACGTGGCCTGAACTCGCGCTCTATGCCCTGGAGGTGCTTGCTTGTCCTGCGGCTAGCGTCTTGTCAGAGAGGGTGTTTAGTGTGGCTGGGGGAATCATCACGGATAAGCGTACCCGCCTGTCAACCGACAGTGCCGACAGGCTTACAATCATAAAGATGAACAAAGCCTGGATTTCCCCAGACTTCTCTTCTCCACCAGCGGACAGCAGCGGTACCTAAACAATACGTAGCCTGCACCCGCGGATGGAAGCATCATTCTCTATCACCATAAAAAATGGGGACCTTTTAGCTTCATCAATCTGTGTATTATATTCATCCTCCTCCTCCTGCTCCTCCTCCTGAAACCTCACGTAATCACGCCGAACGGGCAATTTTTCTGAGGCCCACAAGGCTCAGTCATATAACTTTTGTAAACAATGTTTATACGTTTCAATTCTCAATTCAATAAAGCGTTGAAACTTGCACCTAAACCAATTTTTATTTTAACTGGGCCGCCTACAGGCCTAGTTACAAATTAAGCCACATTAACCAAAGCGATTAATGGGTTTCACCTGCCCTCTTGGTTGTGCATGGGCAATTTTTCTGAAGTACATTTGTACTGTTGGTACACCAATTTTTTTGGGCCCTCGCCTACATTGTAATCCTAGTAATTTTTATCCCACCTGCATTAAAGCTGACGTTACATCAGCTGTGCTGGGCACTGCAATTTATGTACCGCCGGTGGGTTCCAGGGAGCCACCCATGCTGTCGGTCCACACGGAGTTGTAACTGCATGTTTCCACTTCTAAAGAACCCCAGTCTGACTGGGGCATGCAGTGTGGGCCGAAGACCACCTGCATTAAACCTGACGTTACCTCAGCTGTGATGGGCACTGCAATGGGATTTATTTATGTACCGCCGGTGGGTTCCAGGGAGCCACCCATGCTGTGGGTCCACAGGGACTTCACATTAGGGATTTGTACCTTCCAGTGTCTATGTATTAAAAACCCTGGTCAGACTGGGGCATGCACTGTGGGCCGAAGACCACCTACCTTAAACCTGACGTTACCTCAGCTGTAATGGGCAATGCAATGGGATATATTTATGTACCGCCGGTGCCTTCCTGGGACCCACCCATGCTGTCGGTCCACACGGAGTTGTAACTGCATGTGTCCACTTCTAAAGAACCCCAGTCTGACTGGGGCATGCAGTGTGGGCCGAAGCCCACCTGCATTAAACCTGACGTTGCCTCAGCTGTGATGGGCAATTCAATGGGATTTATTTATGTACAGCCGGTGGGTTCCAGGGAGCCACCCATGCTGTCGGTTCACACGGAGTTGTAACTGCATGTGTCCACTTCTAAAGAACCCCAGTCTGACTGGGGCATGCAGTGTGGGCCGAAGACCACCTGCATTAAACCTGACCTTACCTTAGCTGTGATGGGCACTGCAATGGAATTTATTTATGTACCGCCGGTGGGTTCCAGGGAGCCACCCATGCTGTGGGTCCACACGGAGTTGTAACTGCATGTGTCCACTTCTAAAGAACCCCAGCCTGACTGGGACATGCAGTGTGGGCCGAAGACCACCTGCATTAAACCTGACGTTACCTCAGCTGTGATGGGCACTGCAATGGGATTTATTTATGTACCGCCGGTGGGTTCCAGGGAGCCACCCATGCTGTGGGTCCACAGGGACTTCACATTAGGGATTTGTACCTGCCAGTGTCTATGTATTAAAAACCCTGGTCAGACTGGGGCATGCACTGTGGGCCGAAGACCACCTGCATTAAACCTGACGTTACCTCAGCTGTGCTGGGCACTGCAATGGGATACATTTATGTACCGCCGGTGGCTTCCTGGGACCCACCCATGCTGTCGGTCCACACGGAGTTGTAACTGCATGTGTCCACTTCTAAAGAACCCCAGTCTGACTGGAGCATGCAGTGTGGGCCGAAGCCCACCTGCATTAAACCTGACGTTACCTCAGCTGTGATGGGCAATGCAATGGGATTTATTTATGTACAGCCGGTGGGTTCCAGGGAGCCACCCATGCTGTGGGTGCACACGGAATTCCCATTGCGGAGGTGTACCTGCCTGTGACTATTTATAAAAAACCATAGTCTGACTGGGGCATGCAGACACCTTGACAGAATGAATAGTGTGTGGCACATGGGTTCCCCATTGCTATGCCCACGTGTGCAGCTCCTGATGGAGGTGGCACAGGATTGGATTTCTCATTGCTTCTGTACAGCATTATGGGCTATCGCCCCGCCCCTTTTAAAGAGGGTCACTGCCTGGCCGTGCCAACCCTCTGCAGTGTGTGCCTGCGGTTCCTCCTCATGGCAGATGCACTTATAAATAGGCATGAGGGTGGTGTGGCATGAGGGCAGCTGAGGGCTGCGCAGGGACACTTTGGTGTGCGCTGTTGACACTGGGTCGCGCGCGGGGGGGGGGGGGTTGGGCAGCATGTAACCCAGGAGAAGTGGCAGAGGAGTGTCATGCAGGCAGTGATTGTGCTTTGTTGGAGGTAGTGTGGTGCTAAGTTAAGGTATGCATTGCTAATGAGGGTTTTTCAGAAGTAAAAATTGTTGGGAGGTGGGGGGGCACTCTTGCCACTATTGTGGCTTAATAGTGGGACCTGGGAACTTGAGATGCAGCCCAACATGTAGCCCCTCGCCTGCCCTATCCGTTGCTGTGTCGTTCCCATCACTTTCTTGAATTGCCCCGATTTTCACAAATGGAAACCTTAGCGAGCATCGGCGATATACAAAAATGCTCGAGTCACCCATTGACTTCAATGGGGTTCGTTACTCGAAACGAACCCTCGAGCATCGCGAAAATTTTGTCTCGAGTAACGAGCACCCGAGCATTTTGGTGCTCGCTCATCTCTATTTATTACGTATTGCACCCTACCAGACTATGGCTCCGTACAACTTCCCCAGTTGTACAGCACAGTGATAGGACTCAGAAAAGTCTATGGGGACTTACTTTTCTTCCATATGCCATCATCTTCACATGAGGTCTGTTTTCATGGCTTGCTTTATCATAGAGCATATTACAGAGGTATTGTCCCACAAAAGCATTGCTTCTAGGGAAGATTATCTGTATAACATGCAACCATACAAGGGTATCATACGATGACATGCTGATGTAAGAGGACTTAGTTTTCCTACATATCTGTGATATCAATAGGGGTAGTGACAAATTTTTTTCAGTATTTGACTGTGCCTTTAAAAATTATGAGCGGGTAGTTGTGGAACCACGAGATAAAAATGCTGGCGCCATCCTTGTGGCATAGTGTATATCGCAATGAGATGTGGGAGAAGAAGCTCTTTGTAGAGTGTAGAAGAGGCAGGGGAATTGCTGTCCTGAAGACTGCGGAGAGACTCTCACTGTGATAGAGGTCTGTAAACAGTGTGCACCAAACTCCAAAATGGCTATTTCTTCCAATTGGTTTCCCACCACCTGTACTGCAGCAAGCTGTTACTTAAGACAGTCTATTGACTGTTTCAATCTACTTTGGTGTTAATAACGTTAAAGCAATCCTCTGGTTTTGGAAAATAAATCTGTCCTATGACATGAGGTGTAACAGGGTATATTACCTGCAGTTATTCTCCCTTGCCGTATCTCAGATTTGATGGTTCCAAGTAATATTTTTGAACATCTAAGATGGCTGCAATCTGCAGACTACCTAATACCCATAGTTCATTAATAGACTACCAATACACTATACCTGCTCTCTGATTGGCCAGAGCGGCTCACATGATCAGCTCTGGTCGATGAGAGAGCAATGCACAATACGCATTAAGTAGTTAGAAAAAGAGACCCAAAACTAGAGGATCGCAGGGGCAGCAGATAAGAACAAGAGCAGGTAATATATCCCCTTCCCACTCTTGTCCCGAGACAGAATTTTAACCTTAAACTGGAAGGTTGCTTTAATAAAAAGTTCTGATTAGTTCCCCAGATAGGTAGAATCAGCGCCATGCTTTGGCCTTCAACTGAAAGTGCAGTGACATGGGTGTGACCGGATATCCTTCCTACATTGTTCAACAGTGAAACCAGTGTGGGAGTAGAATACCTGCATTGCTCTACCAGGGAATGGGTAGATAAGCCCTCAGGTCTGTTAACCCGTTGTCTTATTCCTGAAGGTAATGGGCTCATGGAAGGCCTAAAACCTACTATATTGGTAGCTATTTCTCTATAATATGGAGCAGTGTGGGCCTTCAAATAGGTTCTCTGCATACAGCTCTGCAATGTATGTAAAGCTTAAGACTGATGTAAGCAAAATATTTTTTGGATTATTCGATAGCCTTCCA
Source organism: Eleutherodactylus coqui (assembly GCF_035609145.1). Taxonomy (NCBI): domain Eukaryota; kingdom Metazoa; phylum Chordata; class Amphibia; order Anura; family Eleutherodactylidae; genus Eleutherodactylus; species Eleutherodactylus coqui. Next base: position 136,749,989 of record NC_089845.1, on the reverse strand, counting down.
TAACGCAGGTTTAATTCAGGAGATATTTTGCTACATAGAGCGATAATACTGAGCTGGCTCAGATGAAAGCATAATGTCAAGAAAGGATTCTCGAGCTTCCAAAGTTAAAAACAGTAGAACTTTAATTAAACATGTAATGAAAACTAAGACACAGGGCTCCACTTATGTGTTTTGAACCGTGTAGAGGTTATTAATTGTAGCTGATGATGAGCTAAGATTAAGAACTCTACATGGTTCAAAATGCGTAAGAAGAGTTCTGTTTCCTTGGATACAAATACCATATTGTTGTTTAACTTTGGATGCTTGAGATCTATGAATCCCTTATTGACCCTTCAAGTCATGTAGGCACAAAGCATGGAGTCATGGGTAGTACTTCACAAAGCAGCTCATATTAGCTTGGTTCTAAACCAAGATATTGGACGAACAAGCATAATATATTGAATGTGACATTTGATTGATATTTTTGTGTTCAGTATATGAAGATTAGGTTAAGATATTGTAATGCTGGATATACATATTCTCATATATTCCAATAAAGGTCATAATAAAAGTTCTATAGTTCCAAATGTGGCTCTTTCATGGTCAGATATCTTTTATAACCTTCCAATTTGATTGCAGGGAGAGAAATAAATTATCCATTAAGTAAAAGCGGATAATAAGATTCATTACACTCTTGGCCCATAAACTCTAATGCATTTCCTATGGAAGGCTTTCATGTGTGAATGGGAGATTTAAAGTAATAAGTAATCTAATTCCCTATTATATTTATACTCCTCATAAGTGCAAGAGCATCATTTGACAGCCGCATTGCAATATTAGATAATCTACTGCACATCTATTCTTTACGGCTTAGTCTACATAGACAACAGTCTATTATAGTTTACTGTTTAGATATAGTTTTAATTTATGTTTTGTATTTCTGGGCAAAGACACTTTGAAAAACTGAAATTGAATATAGTAGATATAGGTATGATAAATATCAAAAACCAGCTATCATCGCTATTTTGGGGAAAAAAAATTTAAATGGACTGTCTCAAGACAATTTTTTTTTACTAAAGCCAATGCATCCAACATCGGAAACAAAAAAAATTCATATTGCAAGGGAAAGCCAAGGGTATTATTTTCTTTCAAAAGCCCCAATAATGGCCCATTTTTTCTTTAATCAATACCCATAGTATTGTATGTGACTGTCCCGTATATATATATAAAATGCTTGCCAGTTAACATACATTAAGTGTGAACATGCTCTAAAATAACGGAACTTGGCATACCCAATTTTTTCTCTAGTGCTATTCCAGTCAAATTCAAAATAGCTAAGATGAAGTTTTAAAGCCATGTTTTGTGAGGAGATAAAAACTACAAAAAGATATACAAACATTTTAGAAGGTACTCCATGTTTCTAATTTAAGTAACTCCAGGAGATTGCAAGAAAAAGATTGGCTTCATTTGCCCTAACCCTAGGTAGATGCGTAGGATGCTTCAATGTGCTTTCTTTATTATAAAGTAGGATGAATGGTGTGATATCAATATCTGTCTGTATTATCTGTTTAACTAGTTTGCCCCCCTGATAGATTAATAGAGGAAAGTGTATTTATTTATGCTAATATAATGATTCACATTTTGATATTGTTCTATTTAGCACATGTAAGTAAATACCACTTTGAGAAAGTGGGAAATCTAGCCCATCTTAGTCAAAAAATTCACTTTCTTTTACGTTTTTTTTCTGTGGGGTGGTTGTTTGTGTCTGTAGGAAAAACTTGTGGTGTTTAGGAGTAATTTATTACATTGGGGATGCCTGTTCAAGTATATTCTTATTGTTCACCCTACCACAGCCCCCCCAAAAAATCGCCAAAAACTTGGATATATTCGTTTTGTGTAGTGGGTAAATTTGAAAATGATGATAAATTGACTAAATAAAAAAAGTTTTGGTACCATGATAGCCAGTAGAGCAAAGTGGGATTGTTCTCAGTAAGAGAAACCAAGTAATCTTGTAGACATGATACTTTTTATTGGCTAACAAAATACATGATGTTATAGTGAGCTTTTGAACCAACTCAGGGTTTTTACTTAGGCAGAATGGAACAGATCTAAGGTGTATTTATATAAACACATATACACATGATCACGTGGGATGGCACAAACATGGTGTGCTTAATTTGCACTTTGAAACGAATTCCAAAACAGGATAAGATGGCACAGACTTGTTGTGATTAATAGCACTTAGATAAATACCAGAAACAGATGAGCATAACAGTAAATACTTGATTAGTCCAGTGATAAGAAATGGGAAAGTTTTATGGTATCTATATTGATGTTAGAGGTTCAACATGCCAGCATGTTACCTCTGCTCTCGGTTTCTCATATCTCATAATCTCCACTGATTTAAAAACCCGCCTCTGAGTTTCATTAAGTTTCTGATAATATCAAAGGTGGTTCTGTGATGTTGGGACATAAATAAATTGACTGTCATGTAACAAACTCAGAGCTAACCTTCTTTCATGTTTTCCTTAAAGGGGTTGTCTGGAAGTTTGTGAATTTGTTCTACTGATGACTTATCCACAGGATAGGTCATTAACAGATGATTGGCAGGGGTCTGCTCCTTGAGATCATTGCTGAGCATCTAATTCTCACTACTGCTGTCAGTACAGACAGGATAGGAAGCAGATTATGCCATCCTTCTTGTGGTGGCCGAGTAAGTAATGCAAGCATAGCTTCCATTGAATTCAGCAAGAACTGTGTCACCACTACCAAATGGGGCGGCTGCAATATCGATGGCGCAATCTGTTTTTTTGCACTGTCTATACTGATAGCGGTGCTGGGAATCAGCTGATCAGCGGGAATCGTAAGCAATGAACCCCTGCCCACCGATCAACTATTGATTACCTGAGAAAAATGTGTATTATATTGAAAAGAATAACAACAATGTTTCAAGTATTGCTAGGAATTTTGTAGAATGTCATGAGGGGTCTTTAAATACCATATATTCCGGCGTATAAGACGACCCCCCAACTGTCGCTTCATACGCCGGGAATACAGTGTAGAAAAAAAAAATGCTCACCTCCTGAGGCATTGCTGCAGGCTGTCGCTCCCTCCTCCTCGCCGACAGAGCATTGCTTTCTGGATGCAGGGCTTGAAACCCCCGCCTCCAGAAAGCTAATGCTGTGATTGGCTAACTCAGGCAGCGTCAGCCAATGAAAGCTGGTGCTGCATTAGCCAATCACAGCCATTCAATGACATCATTGAATGGCTGTGATTGGCTAACTCAGGGGGCGTCAGCCAATGAAAGCTGGCGCTGCGTTAACGCTCTGTCGGCAAGGAGGAGGAAGCGACAGCCTGCAGCAGCGCCGCAAAACGCCGTGGGAGGTGAGTGTTGTTTTTTCTTCTTCTTTCAACTGCTTATACCAGGCATATAAGATGACCCCCGACTTTGGAGAAGATTCTCCGGGGTTAAAAGGTCGTCTTATACGCCAGTATTTATGGTACTTTTATATTTTGTGGAATTGAAGGGGTTCTAAAGTCTCACATGGGAGGTGACTAGAGAAAATGCGTTCTGAGTAGGGAAGCATACTAGATATTAAAAGTAGGTACATAGCAGCCAAAGGTATGAATTTTAGATTTACTCTATATTTATTAATTATGCTATGTCTATTTGCACAGTTGTATTTAAGACATAACTGTTGATTGGTCCATGCATTGTTTTTAAGGAGGAATATTTTAGTGTTCAGGAAGCTGTGATCAAAGAGGTAGTTGCTTTCAAAACGTGTGGACATAGTCTTGCATGGCACCTTTTACTATTTCATTTCAAATTCATGAAATAAAGAAGAATCCTTTTTATAGAGCCGTCACTTCTTTATGGTTTGCTATTTGCCAAGTGGCTCATGGTTGGCCAGTGCACCAAAGGATCTTCGTTTCTGATGCTTGAAATTATGCAACTAACCAGCAGAGTGGAGCGGTAAATATTTAAGTTGAAATATAGAGACTGAGTTTTATTGCGCTTCTTGCTGGAATGTGTTTAAGCAAGCAATATATAGCTGTAATGGATACAGACTGCTGGAATGAAACACAAATATGCCAAGATAAATTAGTACAGGTCTTTGGTTCCACACCTGCACTTTCAAGTTGAATTTCTGAATGCAAGGAACTGTTTGGAGCTTTGGAAAAAGTTAAAAACCAAGAAAGAAGTGTGTGGTGGGACTAAAGCACACTACAAACATATGTGGAGCATAACATGATCCCACGTTGACTACGGCTATCAAAAATACCTACTGCAGTTTTTTTTTCTCTTACATTTCTAGAAAAATGGAATACAATTTTATTGCAGTGTTCATTGACTCTGATGGGATTTATCATAGAATATGAGGAAAAGAAAAAAAAAATGAAAGTGACAATCAGTATTGCACAGTCTGAACTGGATAAGTATAACAAACATAAGGCCTATGATTTGCTACATGCGAGAAATGATTGACAGTGTCTCAAAGTTCGAAAAATCAATAATGAAAATGAAACGTGTCAAATATGAACGGCATCAAAAAGACTATTTAAATAACATAGCATACAATTGGAAAAGAAAAACATCTACAGTCATGCCAAAGTCAATCTTGGGTTGGTGTAGGAAAACAAAGTGCTCCTCAAAGGTGTTATTAATGTTAAATTTGTACGTTTCTTAAATGGTTAAAAAAATCTAAAAATCCCAAAATAAAGCAAAAAGATGGAAATATATATCTCATCAAAAATGTGTGCAGTATGCTTGCACATATTTGACATATTGCAGTTATAAATGTGAAAAAAATTATAATTCTTTCAAAATGTTACCAATTTTTGTGTTTTTAATAAATATACACAAATTCTATTGGTCTATTTTTACCACCTAAATGAAGTACAAAATGTGGCAAAAAAAAACAAGGTAGGAATTACTTGGATATGCAAAACCTTTACAGAGTTATTCTATGTTACTGTTACACGTCAGAATTCAAACATTTGGCCTGGTCATTAAGGCGCAAACAGGCTTAGTCACTAAGGGGTTAAAAAAAGTAAAATTACATAGTAAAAGGTTCCATGCAAGGCTAAGTCCACACAGAGACAAGCTCAGAAACAACTGTCTCCTTGATTACAGCTTCCTGAACAATAGAATATCCCTCCTTAAAAACAATACATGGATCAATCAACTGTTATGTCTTAATTATAACTGTGCAGGTAGACAATTACACAATTAAATGTTTTACCCATCATGTAAATATGGAATTGCATCATTAATAAATACAGAGTAAATAATTTCTGAAATTCAAACCATCCTGCTGCTGTGTAGCTAGTTTTAATATCAAATATGCTTCCCTACTCAGAACACGTTTTCTCCAGTCTCTCAGGGATTTCTTAGGCCTCATGTCCACGGGGAAAAGAAGAATTAACATCCGCAGCGGATTTTAACTCTTCTCCCACACGCGGATCCGCACCCCATAGGGATGCATTGACCACCCGCGGGTAGATAAATACCCGCGGATGGTCAATAAAAGTGAATAAAAAAAAATATGGAGCATGAAAAAAAATGGACATGCTCCATGTAGGTGCGGGTCTCCCGCGGGGACGGCTCCCGCAGGCTTCTATTGAAGCCTATGAAAGCCTATGAGACCTAAAATAAGAATAAACTTACCCGCAGCGGACCGTGCAGATCTTTTCTTCTTCGCGGCCGGATCTTCTTTCTTCGGCACGGCAGATGTGCCCAGCGCATGCGTGGGGCACGCTGCCGGCGTGCCGAGCACATCCGCCGGCCGAAGAAAGAAGATCCGGCCGTGAAGAGGAGAAGATCTGCCCGGTCCGCTGTGGGTAAGTTTATTCTTATTTACAGCCCTCATGTCCGCGGGGCAGGAGGGACCCGCTACGGATTCTCCATGGAGAATCCGTAGCGGGCCTGATTTTCCCCGTGGACATGAGGCCTTAACCCCTTCAATTCCACAAAACATAAAAGTATTTAACCCTTTCCAATCCACTGTCTGACCTCTGAATACATTATGATTTAAGGCTGTACAGCTCTGATGTTCGAAGACATCCATTGGAGTTCTCTTACTGTATATTGCCAGCCCCTCTGCTGTTGGAGCCTATCCAACGTGTAACCTCATGCAATACTGGCTTTAGCCAGCATACAGTGCTGTTGTATAATGGCAGAAAAAGAGTAAGCCCCCTAGGAAAACCAGGATACAAACTGGATTGGAAAGGGTTTAATACCCAGCATGACATTCTACAAAATGCATAGCAACCCTTCAAACATGTTTGTTATTCTTTTCAATACTATACAAGTGCTGTAAAATTCCAAAACTCTGGTTTTTAGTTTATGGATACTACATCCTGTATAAACTAAGTGGTGCAAAACACATTGCATGTGATGTGCTTGGTATAACAGTTAATAAATCATCTAACTGCAAAATTAAGAATACCTTCCACATTCTGAAATTCCTGTGTTTTCATGCCATATCTACCTGCATTACAATGTCTGGTACTACACATAAAAACTTATTTGAGATAACCAACATTTACTACTACTAATTGATGTAACTGACTTTGGGGAAGTCTATTACCCAGACTATTATTTATCTTTGATACACAGTGACCCCCTTGTTCTAAAATGTGCTTCAGAATTTCATTCTGCTTCAAAATAGGTAGGATAGAACAAAAATTATTGCTTAATTTTATTAAAAGTTTCTACTGCGTACAATGGAAAAAACAATCCACCTTGATTTTTTACTTTTTTTATCCATTAACAGACTTTGCCAGCTAACATTTTTTATTTAACTGGTGGCCCTAGATAACATCTAATCTTTGTATGCTTGCTGTATTAAATATTCACATATGTCTTTCTGAGTATCAATAAAATCTGCATCTTATAAACATGTCTTTTTGGCCCTAGTAAGTTCTCCAAGGGGTATTGCTTTAATAGTATGTAATGGATGAAAGTTTTTTGATTGTAAGATGGTATTCCCAGCATCAGAGGCGTAACTTGAAGCTCCCGGGCCCCAATGCAAAATCTGTAATAGGGCCCCCGACTACAATGCTTTATTCATAGTACTGGGCTCCCTATATTGAAAAAAATGTCCTTATGGACCCCTTAAGGCTCCTGTGCCCAGGTGCAACTGCATCCTCTGCATCCCCTATAGTTGTGCCCACACCCAGCATTATCCTTTCTATTAAATTAAATGACCACCCTTTTATTATCATGATCAGCCCTGAGAGAAATGTCCAAGAATGGAATGACAGTATCATATGTTCAAATGGCTAATTTCAAATTCTAACAATTATCATTGAGCTACTGTGTGAATCCTGAATGGGCATTACGCTAGGACCCCACACAATCAAAAAGTCGTTGATGTAGTGCCCACACTGCACTATCTGTGGTATACAGGGATTGATAGAAGTATAAAAAGATTGCTCTTCCCACCATGCCATCATTATGTTTGCCAATGCTGGTGAGAACTCATGATGAATTCTATGAAATTTTCATCACATGTACTATTTTTAAAAAGATGAAAAGAAATTGCAGTCCCAGCTACATGGTGAAGAATGCAAGAATATAAACCCACTACGTCACATACCAACCAAGTATATTCATCTTCCCACACAAGATTTTAGAACTGCTTGATTACATCCCTCCCATCCTTCAGATATCCACAAATACATTGAACTAATTGTTACAAAACCTGATCCACCCAGGCACCGAGTGTCTCATTTAGTGACCCAGTACCTGCTACTATGGGACGTAAAGGATGGGGAAAACATTGTTTTTGCATTGTAGGTAATCCATAAAATATGGAAATTATTGGGTGATCTGAAAACAAATAATCCACTTCTTTTTCAGTTAATACTAGAGATGAGCTTGATACTCGTTCGAGTATTAGCGTGTTCGAGATGCTCGTTACTTGTGACGAGTACCACGCGATGTTCGAGTTACTTTCACTTTCATCTCTGAGACGTTAGCGCGCTTTTCTGGCCAATAGAAAGACAGGGAAGGCATTACAACTTCCAGTGCTGCTGGTGCTGGAGCTGCTATAGGGAGAGCGTTAGGAGTTATTTTAGGCTTCAAGAACCCCAACGGTCCTTCTTAGGGCCACATCTAACCGTGTGCAGTAGTGTGGAGGCTGCTTTTTGCAGTGTTGCACATTTTTTTTTTGTATATCGACCATGCAGAGCATTGCGTCCTGCAGTAATTTTACATTGTCCAGGGCCAGTAGTGGTGAGGCAGGGACAGAAGACATATTTAGTGTATATAGGCAGTGGGCCTTTCCAAAAACATTTGGGAAAAAAAATCTATTTGGGCTGCCTGTGACCGTCCTCAGTGTACTGGGTCTCTGCTGGGGGTAGTTGTCCTAATTCATACGCAGCCAGCTAAATGTTACAGCAGGCTTGCGCAAAATTCTTTCCTGCCTCTGTGTTGCCTCTTACATCACCGCTGTATTCCTGTCCACAAGTGTACTGGGTCTGTGCTGGGGGTAGTTGTCCTAATTCATACGCAGCCAGCTAAGTGTTACAGCAGGCTTGCACAAAATTCTTTCCTGCCTCTGTGTTGCCTCTTACATCACCGCTGTATTCCTGTCCACAAGTGTACTGGGTCTCTGCTGGGGGTAGTTGTCCTAATTCATACGCAGCCAGCTAAGTGTTACAGCAGGCTTGCGCAGAATTCTTTTCTGCTCTGCTGTGTGTTCCGTAAGCGATAACAGCCTCCAACCATAGGCCAATAAGCGGCACATTTAATTACAGTGTTCTGTTTCTGCACTACTGGTAATATAGCATGCTGAGGGGTAGGGGTAGGCCTAGAGGACGTGGACGCGGGCGAGGACGCGGAGGCCCAAGTCAGGGTGTGGGCACAGGCCGAGCCAGTGCGGTGGCCAGGGGTAGAGGCAGGGCCAGACCGAATAATCCACCAACTGTTTCCCAAAGTGCCCCCTCGCGCCATGCCACCCTGCAGAGGCCAAGGTGCTCTAAGGTGTGGCAGTTTTTCACAGAGATGCCTGACGACTGACGAACAGTGGTGTGCAACCTTTGTCGCGCCAAGATCAGCTAAGGAGCCACCACCACCAGCATGCACAGGCATATGATGGCCAAGCACCCCACAAGGTGGGACGAAGGCCGTTCACCGCCTCCGGTTTGCACCACTGCCTCTCCCCGTGTGCCCCAACCTGCCACTGAGATCCAACCCCCCTCTGAGGACACAGGCACGAGTGCCTACCGGCCTGTACCCGCACCCTCACCTCCGCTGTCCTCGGCCCCATCCAGCAATGTCTTTCAGCGCACCGTCCAGACGTCGCTAGCGCAACAGTTTAAACGCAAGCGCAAGTACGCCGCCACGCACCCGCACGCTCAAGCATTAATCGTGCACATAGCCAAATTGATCAGCCTGGAGATGCTGCCATATAGGCTTGTGGAAACGGAGGCTTTCAAAAGCATGATGGCGGCGGCGGCCCCGCTCTACTCGGTTCCCAGTCGCCACTACTTTTCGCGATGTGCCGTCCCAGCCCTGCACGACCACGTCTCCCGCAACATTGAACGCGCCCTCACCAACGCCGTTAGTGCCAAGGTCCACTTAACAACGGACACGTGGACAAGCACAGGCGGGCAGGGCCACTATATCTCCCTGACGGCACATTGGGTGAATTTAGTGGAGGCTGGGACAGAGTCAGAGCCCGGGACCGCTCACGTCCTACCCACCCCCAGAATTGCGGGCCCCAGCTCGGTGCTGGTATCTGCGGCGGTGTATGCTTCCTCCACTAAACCACCCTCCTCCTCCTCCAACGCAACCTCTGTCTCGCAATCAAGATGTGTCAGCAGCAGCAGCACGTCGCCAGCAGTCGCTGTCGCGCGGCGTGGCAGCACAGCGGTGGGCAAGCGTCAGCAGGCCGTGCTGAAACTACTCAGCTTAGGAGATAAGAGGCACACGGCCCACGAACTGCTGCAGGGTCTGACAGAGCAGACCGACCGCTGGCTTTCGTTGCTGAGCCTCCAACCGGGCATGGTCGTGTGTGACAACGGCCGTAACCTGGTGGCGGCTCTGCAGCTCGGCAGCCTCACGCACGTGCCATGCCTGGCCCATGTCTTTAATTTGGTGGTTCAGCGCATTCTGAAAAGCTACCCACACTTGTCATACCTGCCCGGGTCAGCGCACATTTCCGCAAGTCCAAGACGGACGCTGCCACCCTGCGGACCCTGCAACATCGGTTTAATCTGCCAGTGCACCGACTGCTGTGCGACGTGCCCACACGGTGGAACTCTATGCTCCACATGTTGGCCAGACTCTATGAGCAGCGTAGAGCTATAGTGGAATACCAACTCCAACATGGGCGGCGTAGTGGGAGTCAGCCTCCACAATTCTTTTCAGAAGAGTGGGCCTGGTTGGCAGCCATCTGCCAGGTCCTTGGAAACTTTGAGGAGTCTACCCAGATGGTGAGCGGGGATGCTGCAATCATTAGCGTCACCATTCCTCTGCTATGCCTCTTGAGAAGTTCCCTGCAAAGCATAAAGGCAGACGCTTTGCACTCGGAAACGGAGGCGGAGGAAGACAGTATGTTGCTGGATAGTCAGAGCACCCTCATGTCTATATCTCAGTGCGTTGAGGAGGAGGGGGAGGAGCATGAGGAGGAGGGGGAAGAGACAGCTTGGCCCACTGCTGAGGGTACCCACGCTGCTTGCCTGTCATCCTTTCAGCGTGTATGGCCGGAGGAGGAGGATCCTGAAAGTGATCTTCCTAGTGAGGACAGCCATATGTTGCGTACAGGTACCCTGGCACACATGGCTGACTTCATGTTAGGATGCCTTTCTCGAGACCCTCGCATTACACGCATTCTGGCCACTACGGATTACTGGGTGTACACACTGCTCGACCCACGGTATAAGAAGAACCTTTCCACTCTCATACCCGAAGAGGAAAAGGGTTCGAGAGTGATGCTATACCACAGGACCCTGGCGGACAAACTGATGGTAACATTCCCATCCGACAGCACTAGAGGCAGAAGGTGCAGTTTCGAGGGCCAGGTAGCAGGGGAGGCGCAGAGATCAGGCAGCATGTACAGCGCAGGCAGGGGAACATTCTCCAGGGCCTTTGCCAGCTTTATGGCTCCCCAGCAAGACTGTGTCACCGTTCCCCAGTCAAGGCTGAGTTGGCGGGACCACTGTAAAAGGATGGTGAGGGAGTACGTAGCCGATCGCACGACCGTCCTCGGTGACGCCTCTGCCCCCTTCAACTACTGGGTGTCGAAGCTGGACACATGGCCTGAACTCGCGCTGTATGCCCTGGAGGTGCTTGCTTGTCCTGCGGCTAGCGTCTTGTCAGAGAGGGTGTTTATTGCGGCTGAGGGAATCATCACGGATAAGCGTACCCGCCTGTCAACCGACAGTGCCGACAGGCTTACACTCATCAAGATGAACAAAGCCTGGATTTCCCCAGACTTCTCTTCTCCACCAGCGGACAGCAGCGATACCTAAGCAATACGTAGGCTGCACCCGCGGATGGAAGCATCGTTCTCTATCACCATCAAAAACGGGGACCTTTTTGCCTTCATCAATCTGTGTATTCTATTCATCCTCCTCCTCCTGCTCCTCCTCCTGAAACCTCACGTAATCACGCCGAACGGGCAATTTTTCTTAGGCCCACAAGGCTCAGTCATATAATTTTTGTAAACAATTTTTATACGTTTCAATGCTCATTAAAGCGTTGAAACTTTCACCTGAACCAATTTTTATTTTAACTGGGCTGCCTCCAGGCCTAGTTACCAAATAAGCCACATTAACCAAAGCGATTAATGGGTTTCACCTGCCCTTTTGGTTGGGCATGGGCAATTTTTCTGGGGTACATTAGTACTGTTGGTACACCAGTTTTTTGGGGCCCTCGCCTACAGTGTAATCCAATTAATTTTTTGCCCACCTGCATTAAAGCTGATGTTACATCAGCTGTGATGGGCAATGCAATGGGATATATTTATGTACCGCCGGTGGCTTCCTGGCACCCACCCATGCTGTGGGTCCACAGGGAGTTGTAACTGCATGTGTCCACTTCTAAAGAACCCCAGTCTAACTGGGGCATGCAGTGTGGGCGGAAGCTCACCTGCATTTAATCGGACGTTACCTCAGCTGTGATGGGCACTGCAATGGGATTTATTTATGTACAGCCGGTGGGTTCCAGGGAGCCACCTATGCTGTGGGTGCACACGGAATTCCCATTGCGGAGTTGTACCTGCCTGTGACTATTTATAAAAAACCGCGGTCTGACTGGGGCATGCAGACACCTTGACAGAATGAATAGTGTGTGGCACATAGGTTCCCCCTTGCTATGCCCACGTGTGCAGCTCCTGATGGCGGTGGCACAGGATTATATTTCTCATGGCTTCTGTACACCATTGTGGGCTATTGCCCCGCCCCTTTTAAAGAGGGTCGCTGCCTAGCCATGCCAACCCTCTGCAGTGTGTGCCTGCGGTTCCTCCTCATGGCAGACGCACTTATAAATAGACATGAGGGTGGTGTGGCATGAGTGCAGCTGAAGGCTGCGCAGGGACACTTTGTTGTGCGCTATGGACACTGAGTCGTGCGGGGGGGGGGGTGGGGTGGGGTGGGCAGCATGTAACCCAGGAGAAGTGGCAGCGGAGTGTCATGCAGGCAGTGATTGTGCTTTGTTGGAGGTAGTGTGGTGCTTAGCTAAGGTATGCATTGCTAATGAGGGCTTTTCACAAGTAAAAGTTGTTGGGAGGGGGGGGCACTCTTGCCGCTATTGTGGCTTAATAGTGGGACCTGGGAACTTGAGATACAGCCCAACATGTAGCCCCTCACCTGCCCTATCCGTTGCTGTGCCGTTCCCATCACTTTCTTGAATTGCCCAGATTTTCACAAATGAAAACCTTAGCGAGCATCGGCGATATACAAAAATGCTCGGGTCGCCCATTGACTTCAATGGGGTTCGTTACTCGAAACGAACCCTCGAGCCTCGCGAAACTTTCGTCCCGAGTAACGAGCACCCGAGCATTTTGGTGCTCGTTCATCTCTAGTTAATACTCTAATACTTACACCCTCATATCATAATTTCTTCAACTTGGTTTGACACTGACCTATGGGATCACAGGTCACTTTGTGATAGGTGTTGATGTCATCCAATATGCTATGGCAAGATTACAGTATAAAGCAACATGAAGAACAGCTAACTTTTCATGTTTATGAGATTTTTTATTACTTTTTCTTTTTTGCTAATGTATCTAATTATTTATATTGCTTTTCAAAGGAGTGAGTGCTAAACAATTTTTGAGAAAAAATAGCATGACACCTTTGCCTCACCCTCCGTACTAACCCAATCTCATTTTGTACAACTCTTTTGTATGAGTGCTTTGAGCAGTGGAAAAGGAAACAAAATTTCACAGCTGCCCATTGTTCATATGAATCAGCCATCCCAACATAGGAGAAAAACCGAACAACTTGTTGAAAACATAAAATCACTGGAGCCGAACACAACCTTCTCAGCAACGTTGGTTGGTGTACCACCTTAAAAGGGTTCAGCAGTAGAGATGAGCGAGCATACCCTTAGCGAGTACCTGCCCGCTCGAGAGAAAAGGTTCGGTGCCGGCGCGGGGAAGCGGTGAGTTGCGGCAGTCAGCAGGGGAGAGCGTGGGGGGGGGGGGGGGTAGAGGGAGAGAGAGATCTCCCCTCCGTTCCTCCCCGCTCTCCCTCGCAGCTCACTGCCCGCCGCCGGCAGCCAAACCTTTTCTCTTGAGCGGCCAGGTACTCACTAAGGGCAATGCTCACTCAATCATTTGCCCTTAGCGAGTATGCTCGCTCATCACTATTCAGCAGACATTCACCTAGGAACAGAAGCCTGTACTAGTAACACCCCACTCACCAGAAGAAGATTCCTGTTTCCTTTGGGTACCCCTCATATGTCCTAGTAGGGAACATAAACTGGGGTAGTATTTTTGGCACAACCCTTTAAACCATTTGGATCTTATTGATGATGTATCCTTCATGTGTAATGGTAATAAAAATAACATGATTAAAAGGGGGCGTGTGCATGTACTGTACAGGGTAGACCCTCAGAACCATTTCCTCTGGTGGGCCCAAAGTACCCCGGTTTGACACAAAGCTCATGGAACTCCGAAGCACTAATATTCTAAAGTACTTAAGAAACTTACCGACAATTCTTCGGCTGAGTAATTAGTGCTGTAATAACGTACATGCAGCTTTCGTATGAAAAATGAGCTCACTGATTAAGCATAGGCTGTCAAATGGATTCCTGAGGTGATATACTGAGCAAAGAAACCTACGGACAACCAGAATTATTGTACTTACTGACAGAGAATTAGAGAAAAATATGAAATGCTGTTTTAATAGCTTTTACTAATGTGGAAACGTAGAGCAATCTAATTAAAACTAAATCAGATATTGATGTGGTAAAAAGTAAATGAGAGATTATAGACGCTAAAGAGAACTTTCCCAAATATTTGCAGTGCTCCGAAAGTGTCCTTGAAACATTAAAGAATGAAATGCTGCTGCATAAATTACAGAAAGTCACAGGGACACACTTTATTCTTCACAGGATCAAGTAATAGGAAAGATCTAAGAGAAAAAGAGGAAACAATGCACAGTGTGAACATGATCCCATTAACTTACAATCAAAATGTTATAAAATATGGCCCTGCACAATGGCTATAAAATACCACACACAAATACTCTGTATAATGTCCAATCAGCTAATTGATTTGACATTCTAAAAATAGAAGCTCTTAGGCTCTTTGTATAGATACAGTGAAGTTATAAACTATAATATCAGGGCAAGGTACTGACATGGATTTATTTTTGGGGTGCACGGCGTAATCAATAGGAATGTTTTCACCCTTCCAGATTTATGTTCAGAGATTGTGCGCAGAATGGAATAGAGATCACACAGAGACAAGACTGTCAGTGTAGAAAGTCTTCCTGACTCGGTTTATTAGTAAGTGTATAGCATCTTATATAGCATGATGAGTTAATTGCCCTTTATGGCATGCAGGAAGCAATACGTGGTTGGAAATCAAAGCATGGGATTGGGTGGTCTAAATATGGTCTTTTTACATCTGGTCTGCATGAGTTGCTGTCGTCATGGACGTCCGACATCATGTGGTTTCAGATAAAAAAACAGCGCCATCTTTCCGAGTTCAATGGAGGGGGCAGGGCCGGGAATGAGCAATGTGTCCTCAATTGACGCCTGAGGGTTCTGTGCGGGTAAACAATGTGCCCTGAGGTTATGAGCGTGTACTTCTGATAACGGTTAGCAGAACAGGATGTGCCGGCACATTGAATTCTAATGGCTTAGATAGTGAAATAAACGTTTCACCATATATATATATATATATATATATATATATATATATATCCTCCCCAAACCCCCCTTGAAACTGTCTGTTTTACTAACTGTCCCTATACTACCCTGCAGTCCTCACCAGTTGACCCTCCTCGATGTCCCAGATCGAGGCAGGCCCTTTGAGCCAACCAATGCAAGCTCTCCAGGTCAACAACAGGGTTATTCACAGCCCTTGCGACTGGACCACAGCTAGCCTGAGTCCCCTGTAGCCACTGGCTCATTCCAAGGAGGGTGATCTGGCCCTAAGGCTGGAGTGTGTTGTAGACAGGGGTCAGAGGCTTCAAGGAGATGTGAGGCTTGTTCACATTCTGTGAAGACACATTCAGCAGGTTCATGGTGGAAACAGCACTGGCGGCAGCGGTTTCACAGGTCCTCTGGATACAGGGGATTATACAGCAAGCCACAACAATAGAGATAATTAATACACACATAATAAAGATTCCTATGTGGGCCGTTCTACCAAGGGTACTAGCTGGTCAGCAATTCTCTGTAAGGCATCTTTAATGTAATTCACAAGTCTCTGTTGGTTATAATAGATATAGTTTAACCAATCTATGTTTTTTTCTAACAATGAAAATGGTAAATAACGACTCCTATCCTGTTTTTACCTGATCCCTGGTTTTGTATCCATCTGGTACCCCCCTAGGCACCCTTATGGTATCTAGGTACACATGGGGGTCAAAGCTTCCTTCTCGGGTCTCGATTTCTCTTTTTGTTTGGTGTGGGGGTTTGTTCTCTGTGGCATTGTCAGGTAGTATTTGCAAGGGCATTAAGGCTTTTGCGAGAGTGCATTCTCCAGCCCAGTCCCCTTCGAGTCTGGTGCGTATGTTCTCATCACCACACACGCAATAGACATTTCCTAGGGACTGGACTTGTCTCCGTGCTGGGGTGCCATTCTTCCAAACAGCACAGTAACCATCTGTACAGTTCCCTAGGAATCTACCATTGTCACAATTGACAAAGCAGGTGTAGTTTGCTGGGTATATCACAATCCCCTCCCTTGGGCGCAGTACTTTAGTAATAATGGGGTATTCTTTTCTTTCATTTTTTACAGCCTGTCCTATTGGTGGTGGTGTTAGTATAGAGGCTGAGATAACAGGGAAGGACCATCATATTTGGGGTTAAAGGGGTGTTTTCTAACAATTTTCTTCTCATAGACCCAATCCCCATGTCAGTCTCTGGATATGGAAGGGAAGTAAACACTTGAGAATATACATTAGTTAAGTATTTTGTGAAAGCCATTACACAGTTTGTCAAGCTACCATGCTGCATCTGGAGGTATAACGGTAAATACAATCCTAAACTTGGGGCCAACCTAAAAAGTGTCTCATATGGGCTGAGGCCTATTCTGTCAGGTGTATACCTTTCAGAGTAAAGTACCAAGGGGAGGCACTTGGTCTATGGTCTAATGAGCTCTGCCATGGCCTTCTGCATTGTGGTTTATAAGGTACCATTTAAACTTTCTGCTCTACCACTGCTTTGTGGATGGTACGGAGCATAAAAGAAGAGTTCTATCCTCAACACTTTCATTACTCTCTGCCTCACTTCTCCCGTGGAGGGAGTACCTTGGTCACTCTAATTTGTCTCTGGTACTCTGTACCTGTATTTCACCTCAGAGGTCAGTTTTTGTTGGTGTTTGTGGGCAGGTATGTCAGACTGACTACCCTGAGAACAGGTCTAGGCAGACCAGACCAAACTCGTACCTGCCCACCCTTGGCAGTTAGAAGTAGTCTACTTGAAGACGCTGGATCGGGTAGTCAGGACGAGGGATGCACTGCATTGAAGCCTATACAGACTTATCCACGTTGTTCTGTGCACTGAATCAGGCAGCCCTGTGTGTGTGTGGCTGCCATGACGCTAAATTCTGGTGCAAACCAGTGACTAACAACCACAGCTGTTTGTGACAGGTGTGTATTTTCATGGGAGGCCGAAGCCATGGCCATGACAGGATAGGGGTCTGTGGGAGACAAGGTTTGTTGGATACCATTCATTTATCCCCAGGTGTCTCTTTGTCCCTCCATGTGGTCAAGTCTGCCTTGCCCCACTGTGTGAAGGTGTACCAGCAAGACATGGATACACGGAAAAGGAGTGTGATAAACAAACATACATCAGTTGAAAGGCATTGAGGTGAGTGCTATAATGTTATAAAGTACATGATTTTATTGAGATAAGATTGTGAATGAGCGCTATTTTTGACAAATTGTGGGAAAAAGTTTGCTGAGTGACTGAGATATTATTCTATCTTCCTTATTTACTAAAGCTGTTATATGCTATATTAAACGTCAATGTATTTTCCAATGGCCATGGTGGACTATGCAGTTGGTCTTCTCTGTCTTTTGACCCTGAACAAAGAGTGAAGTCTGAGAATGACAACCCCCACTTTTTCAAAATAACTCTGACTGTTATCTCTCTGTGAATATGAAACACAGACTGAACAAAGTCGTTTTAGTTTAACTATTCCCTGCAGTTAAACAAAAGAAAAGTAAACACATGCTAGGAGCTTCTGACAACACAACCTTTTCTGCATTTTAACCCTTGTATTCTTAAAAGTCTCCAAAGGATGTGAGTGGTGTATAACTTTTTTACATTTGTATGGAAGAGACCAAGAAGTACAACAAAGAATAGATTACATAACATCAAAACATACAAGACAAACAATAGTGGTTATTTGTCACATAATTGTCCACAGATTCTCCATGAACTTGCTTCTTCTTCTACCACTGGAGTCTAATGCTCCACCTGCTCTAACAATTTAGTTAGAGATGAGCGAGCACTAAAATGCTTGGGTGCTCGGTACTCGAGTAAAGAACCCCATTGAAGTCAATGGGGGACTCGAGCATTTGTGCATGGGAACGATGCTCCGCATAGGGGATGATTTGTGAAACACCTGAAAACATCAGAAAGTCCTGAAAACACCACAGAAATGGATAGGGAACGGCAGGGGCAGCATGCATGGCTGCATCTGAGGCTCCCAGGTCCCACTATTAAGCCAAAATGGGAGCAAGAGCCTGGCGGTCACTAGTGCATCTGCGGTGAGGAAGAACCAGAGACACACACTGCAGAGGGTTTGCAGGGCCAGGCAGCAACCCTCTTTGAAAATGTGGGCGATAGCCCACAATGCTTATGAGAATTGATGATAAATTGACGTACGATCATAATTCCAATCCCGTGCCACCTCCATCACAAAATTGTCAGGAGCCGCAAATGTTGCCCTAAAGGGGCCTCAGGTGCCAGCACTTCTACACATCTCCACAATGCAGCAGCACATACTAACACCAAAGATTGGTTTGAAGCCGGAGGTGTCGTAAAAGTAGCCACCACACGTATACAGTGACTCTGTCTCATAAAATCTCATAAAATCCATTTTGCTTCCTGTGAACGCTCCAATCCAGTATCTCGGATAACTGTCATAATTTGTAGCACGAGAGATAATACATGTCGCCCAGCGCTGATCCCATGACCTCAAGCAGGAGAAGGAGGTGGCATAATAAGCCCGAGAAACCATGACCGAGGTAGGACCCGCAATACTCTGTGTGGGAAGCACGTGAGCGGACCCAGGGTCAGGCTCAGTCACAGCCTCCACCTTGTGTGACCCAAGGTGCCACGAATTACATAGCAATGGGAAATCCATTCGTCCCCACACACTTCATTCTGTGTAGGTGTCAGATAACTGAACACCACAATGGGAAAGCCTTCTGCGCCCCACCCAAGTCAGTCAGTGTATTTGTGCCAGATAGGTAAAACACCGCAATGGGAAAGTCGCCTGCACCCGAGCCAAGTCAGTCAGTGTATTTGTGCCAGACAGGTAAAACAATGCAATAGGAAGTTTTTGTGCACCCATAGCATAGGCGAGCTCATGAAGCTCAAAGACAGTATTACAAATGAAGAAATCAGAGTGCCCACACATGGCAGTTTCAACCAGCCCAGGACCTCGGCCCACACTTCTGCCCTAGTCAGTCAGTGTATTTGTGCCAGATAGGTTAAACAACGCAATTGGAAGTCTTTGTGCACCCACAGCATAGTCGAGCCCATGAAACTCTAAGATGGTATTACACATAAAGAAATCAGAGTTCCCAAACATGGCAGAGTTTCACCCTGCCAAGGACCCCAGCCTCATCCCACACCCTCAGTAATCATGGGCGTAAAGCGAACTCGAGAGCTAGTACAGCTGTGAACGTCTCATTAAATCAGTTACAGTTGCTTTCATGGCTCCAAAGACTGGATGAACCACCAAGAAGTTCCACAGACCAAACCTTGCACAGTTGATTCTTCCCCACAAGGACCTCGGCCTCTGCCCACACTCTCAGTAATAGTGGGCCAAAAGCGGACTCGGTGCTAGTACAGCTGTGAATGTCGCATTAATTCAGTAACGCTTCTTTTGTTTGACCCAAACCACTGTCTCAGATACCTGTGGTAACACAAGAGCAAATACATGTTGCCCAGCGCTAATCCCCAGACCCCAAGCAGGAGGAGAAGGTGGCATAATAAGGCCGAGAAACCATGACCAAGGTAGGACCGGCAATACTCTGTGTGGGAAGTACGTGAGCGGGCCCTGGGTCAGACTCGGTCTCAGCCACCACCTTGCGTGACCCAAGGTGCCGTGATTTACATAGTTATGGGAAATCCATTTGTCCCCACACACTTCATTCTGTGTATTTATCAGGCAGCTGAACACCGCTATGGAAAAACTTTGTGCACCCACAGTATAGGCGGAAACTTTTCTGTTGCAAGAGTATAGGTGAACCCCTAAAACCTTTCAGTAAGAAGTGTATAGGCGGACCCCTGAAAGTTTTCTGTTGCAAGAGCATAGGCAAACCCCGCAAACCTTTTAGTAGCAAGTGTATAGGCGGACCCCAGTACCATTTCTGTAGCAAAAGTACATTTCTGTAGCAAGTGAATAGGCAGACCCCAGTAACATTTATGTAGCAAGAGTATATGCGGACCCCAGTAACATTTCTGTAGCAAGAGTATAGGCGGACCCCAGTAACATTTCTGTAGCAAGAGTATAGGCTGACCCCACTAGCATTTGTGTAGCAAGTTTAAAGGCGGACCCCAGTAACATTTCTGTAGCAAGAGTATAGGCGGACCCCAGTAACACTTCTGTAGCAAGAGTATAGGCAGACCCCAGTAACATTTATGTAGCAAGAGTATATGCGGACCCCAGTAACATTTCTGTAGCAAGAGTGCAGGTGGACCCCAGTAACACTTCTGTAGCAAGAGTATAGGCAGACCCCAGTAACATTTATGTAGCAAGAGTATATGCGGACCCCATTAACATTTCTGTAGCAAGAGTGCAGGCGGACACCAGTAACATTTTTGTAGCAAGAGTATAGGCGGACCCCAGTAACATTTCTGTAGCAAGAATATAGGCGGACCCCAGTAACACTTCTGTAGCAAGAGTATATGCGGACCCTAGTAACATTTCTGTAGCAAGAGTATAGGCGAACATCTCAAACCTTTCAGAAGCAAGTGTATAGGCAGACCCCAGTAACATTTATGTAGCAAGAGTATATGCGGACTCGTGTAACAATTCTGTAGCAAAAGTATAAGCTGACCCCAGTAACATTTCTGTAGCAAGAGTGCAGGTGGAGTCCAGTAACATTTCTGTAGCAAGAGTATAGGCAGATCCCTGTAACATTTTTGTAGCGAGAGTATAGGTGGACCCCAGTAGTATTTCTGTAGCAAGAGTATAGGCGAACACCTCAAACCTTTCGGTACCAAGTGTATAGGCGGACCCCAGTAACATTTCTGTAGCAAGAGTATAGGCGGACCCTAGTAACATTTCTGTAGCAAGAGTATAGGCGAACACCTCAAACCTTTCAGAAGCAAGTGTATAGGCAGACCCCAGTAACATTTATGTAACAAGAGTATATGCGGACTCATGTAACAATTCTGTAGCAAGAGTGCAGGTGGAGTCCAGTAACATTTCTGTAGCAAGAGTATAGGCAGACCCCTGTAACATTTTTGTAGCAAGAGTATAGGCAGGCCCCCAGTAGTATTTCTGTAGCAAGAGTATATGCGGACCCTAGTAACATTTCTGTAGCAAGAGTATAGGCGAACACCTCAAACCTTTCAGAAGCAAGTGTATAGGCAGACCCCAGTAACATTTATGTAGCAAGAGTATATGCGGACTCGTGTAACAATTCTGTAGCAAAAGTATAAGCTGACCCCAGTAACATTTCTGTAGCAAGAGTGCAGGTGGAGTCCAGTAACATTTCTGTAGCAAGAGTATAGGCAGATCCCTGTAACATTTTTGTAGCGAGAGTATAGGTGGACCCCAGTAGTATTTCTGTAGCAAGAGTATAGGCGAACACCTCAAACCTTTCGGTACCAAGTGTATAGGCGGACCCCAGTAACATTTCTGTAGCAAGAGTATAGGCGGACCCTAGTAACATTTCTGTAGCAAGAGTATAGGCGAACACCTCAAACCTTTCAGAAGCAAGTGTATAGGCAGACCCCAGTAACATTTATGTAACAAGAGTATATGCGGACTCGTGTAATAATTCTGTAGCAAAAGTATAGGCTGACCCCAGTAACATTTTTGTAGCGAGAGTATAGGCGGACCCCAGTAGTATTTCTGTAGCAAGAGTATAGGCGAACACCTCAAACCTTTCGGTACCAAGTGTATAGGCGGACCCCAGTAACATTTCTGTAGCAAGAGTATAGGCGGACCCCAGTAACATTTCTGTAGCAAGAGTATATGCGGACCCTAGTAACATTTCTGTAGCAAGAGTATAGGCGGACCCCAGTAACACTTCTATAGCAAGAGTATATGCGGACCCTAGTAACATTTCTGTAGCAAGAGTATAGGCGAACACCTCAAACCTTTCAGAAGCAAGTGTATAGGCAGACCCCAGTAACATTTATGTAACAAGAGTATATGCGGACTCATGTAACAATTCTGTAGCAAGAGTGCAGGTGGAGTCCAGTAACATTTCTGTAGCAAGAGTATAGGCAGACCCCTGTAACATTTTTGTAGCAAGAGTATAGGCAGGCCCCCAGTAGTATTTCTGTAGCAAGAGTATAGGCGAACACCTCAAACCTTTCGGTACCAAGTGTATAGGCGGACCCCAGTAACATTTATGTAGCAAGAGTATATGCGGACCCCATTAACATTTCTGTAGCAAGAGTGCAGGCGGACACCAGTAACATTTTTGTAGCAAGAGTATAGGCGGACCCCAGTAACATTTCTGTAGCAAGAATATAGGCGGACCCCAGTAACACTTCTGTAGCAAGAGTATATGCGGACCCTAGTAACATTTCTGTAGCAAGAGTATAGGCGAACATCTCAAACCTTTCAGAAGCAAGTGTATAGGCAGACCCCAGTAACATTTATGTAGCAAGAGTATATGCGGACTCGTGTAACAATTCTGTAGCAAAAGTATAAGCTGACCCCAGTAACATTTCTGTAGCAAGAGTGCAGGTGGAGTCCAGTAACATTTCTGTAGCAAGAGTATAGGCAGATCCCTGTAACATTTTTGTAGCGAGAGTATAGGTGGACCCCAGTAGTATTTCTGTAGCAAGAGTATAGGCGAACACCTCAAACCTTTCGGTACCAAGTGTATAGGCGGACCCCAGTAACATTTCTGTAGCAAGAGTATAGGCGGACCCTAGTAACATTTCTGTAGCAAGAGTATAGGCGAACACCTCAAACCTTTCAGAAGCAAGTGTATAGGCAGACCCCAGTAACATTTATGTAACAAGAGTATATGCGGACTCATGTAACAATTCTGTAGCAAGAGTGCAGGTGGAGTCCAGTAACATTTCTGTAGCAAGAGTATAGGCAGACCCCTGTAACATTTTTGTAGCAAGAGTATAGGCAGGCCCCCAGTAGTATTTCTGTAGCAAGAGTATAGGCGAACACCTCAAACCTTTCGGTACCAAGTGTATAGGCGGACCCCAGTAACATTTCTGTAGCAAGAGTATAGGCGGACCCCAGTAACATTTCTGTAGCAAGAGTATATGCGGACCCTAGTAACATTTCTGTAGCAAGAGTATAGGCGGACCCCAGTAACACTTCTGTAGCAAGAGTATATGCGGACCCTAGTAACATTTCTGTAGCAAGAGTATAGGCGAACACCTCAAACTTTTCAGAAGCAAGTGTATAGGCAGACCCCAGTAACATTTATGTAGCAAGAGTATATGCGGACTCGTGTAACAATTCTGTAGCAAAAGTATAGGCTGACCCCAGTAACATTTCTGTAGCAAGAGTGCAGGTGGAGTCCAGTAACATTTCTGTAGCAAGAGTATAGGCAGACCCCTGTAACATTTTTGTGGCAAGAGTATAGGTGAACCCCTCAAAACTTTTGTGAGGGTATATGTATATATTGCCATATGTTTTGTATGCTTTTTATACCTGTATGCAAGTTCTATTCAATTCTAAAATGAGAAAAACTTAATACGTCGCCTTACATCAGATATTCCAAAGGCCTTCCAAGGCAAAGACAAAATATATCCTAAACACCGCAAGGAAGAACCGGATACGAAGGCCGTGTGCTTGGCTGTTTTCCCAGAAGCGCCGTATCTAGATAAAGACTGTTCAACTACGTATATAATTATCACTGTCTCAGGCGGAAATGCGGACTTCACATATATGGTTATGCGGTGAAATTGAGCCAATGAGACCATTACCCATTCCTAGTGACGTAAACAAAGGGTATAAGACCCCATGTAATCTGTAATAAAGTGCGCAGTTATGTCCCCGTGTGAGGAACTATACCAGACTTCCGTGTGTGGTCTCTCTTCTTTACCGCCGGCAGCGGGGCATTGGGGTGGGCCTGATTGGTGCTGTACGCAAAATTTCCCTGACAAATGGCGCCCAACATGGGGCGACAAAACCGGAGCCGTGCAGCGCAGTGCACCCGGATCCACGCCACGGGGAAGCCGTCCTGCTACAAACCGAGCCTGTTCAACTCACAGAACTCCAGGTAAGACCAGCATATATTTATGTTGTGTTTTACGCTGAGAGTCTTGCAGAAGGAGGAACTATCTGTGTTTTGTGACCGGACGGGTTGGGTTAAGAGTTCTACACGGTAACTCGTGGGCTTCGGGTTTGCCGTCACGGACCACTGACCGTGATAAGCGCACCACTCACCCATCCAGAAACTAGTCTGTAGTCTATTTGTACTCTGAAGTCCGTAGCGTTTTAGCAATAGTGAAGGATGTTTGTTGTATCTGCAGATTTTTTTTCTCTTTCTCTTTTCATTTTGTCTCATAGAAGAAGGGACCCTCGGTTTTA
Source organism: Eleutherodactylus coqui (assembly GCF_035609145.1). Lineage (NCBI taxonomy): Eukaryota > Metazoa > Chordata > Amphibia > Anura > Eleutherodactylidae > Eleutherodactylus > Eleutherodactylus coqui. Next base: position 136,725,399 of record NC_089845.1, on the reverse strand, counting down.
GTTTAGTTAGTTGTTGATGATTTAGCTGAGGAGAGGGATGCACTCTATGGGACTGGTTCCATAGAAGGAGATACCTTCGGTTGTTTTGCCGTATATAAGGGGCTAACAATTCGGGTCAGAAGGATGCACTCTATGGAGCGTGTTATTATTATTATTATTGTTGTTCTAATATGCGTAAGACCTTATTAAGGAAGGCGGAGCCCCTCAAGGGCTGTAGTCAAACGGATGAATTGGTGGAGGAGAGACAAGGGTCCCAATTTGTAAAATGTAAGAAAACTTATGAAAATGTGTGACATGGACCCGCACGATAGATTACAGCATGGTGACTGGGAGGAGGTCTTTAGGACCAAGAAGGGCGCCTAGAAAGACCAAGGTTTGCTACAAAGTGCTGAAGTGAGGAGGAGAGTGACAGTCAGAGAAAGTTAAGTATGTACACATTATTTGTTTAAGAAAGTATCCGTAAGTGAAATGTTGGAAAGTACAGTAAGTGATCAAGAGGGTGTCGGGAGAGTGTCTATTGAAGGTTACATTGGCAGTTAGGTAGGGAGTGAAGTATCGGGAACAAGCAAAGTCGAGAAGAAGGTTACAAGACATGTGATTTGTTGGTAGAGAGAGGAAAAGGTGTATAATACTAGGTGGATAGATATAGATGTATGTGTGTGTGTATATTATATATATATATATATATATATATATATATATATATATATATATATATATATATATATGTACAAATGGTTAACTGAGCTCACTTTTAGTGAGAGAAGGATTGTTTACTTGAAGCTGCAGCTTGTGTCTAGCTTTCCAAGGCCAAGCAATAACAGAGCGAGAGAGAATGCGATACCAACCTGAAAAGTATCTTTGCTTGCCTTAATAGAATAGAAGCTTGTAATGAATCTAATGAATTATACTGTCTTAGAAGGCAGGAAATATAGCAGTTTCTAAGGTATATTCTTACTGGGTTCTGAGGTCACAAATGGACACGTCTTGGTCTCTTTCATAAAGGTGTAAGAAAGTTATACCCCACTCACATCCTGTGGGGGCTTTTAAGAATACAGGGGTTGAAAATGTAGAACATGTTGCATTGTTAGAAGGTCCCAGCATATGTGTTAATTATGAGTTCAAATGCAGTTAAACTAAAACAACTTTGTTCAGTCGGTGAATGCATATTCCCAGAGAGATAACAGTTATTTTGAAAAGGTGGGGGCTTTCAGCTCAGGGTCACAGACAGAGAAGGACAGGAAGGGGGGGCTGAAAGATACCCACAGATTCTAAAATACTTCAGCGTTTAATACAGCATATAATAACTTCAGTAAATAAGAAAGATAGAAAGTCTCAGTCACTCAGCAAACTTTTTCACATAATTTGTCAAAAATAGCACTCATTCACAATCTCATCTCAATAGAATCATGTACTTTATAACATAATAGCACTCACCTCAATGTTTTTCAACTGATGTATGTATGTTTGTCACACTTTTTGTCTGTGCATCTGTATGTACTGGTACACCTTCAATAGGGGGTGACGGGGCAGACTTGAGCGCATGGATGGATGAGAGTTAGTGCCCAGTGTTCAGGCTGTGATGAATGTAAAATGTGTGATGCAGATATTGACTGGGGATAAAAGTCCCCTCTCCCCCCATGCATAAGACTTTACTTGCTTGTGATGTGGACGTGCAGACTGTTAAGCTTAAATGAAGGTGTGAAGAAAGACGCAAGAGGCCAGTATCGAGGGGGTGGAGCTAGATGATGTAAAAGTACGTAATGGGTCATCCTTCTCTTGTCCACAAAGGAGGAGGTGAGAATCTTGAGCAGCTAGTAAAAGTTTTTTCTTCCCCACAAATTTGATAAGACATTGCAGGCAGGATCAGATTAATAATGAATTTGCTTAAAGGATATCACATTTCCAATACTAAGCAAAGGAAGAGATTAGTGGCGCTCCAATGTGGGGTGGAGAAAGAAAGGCGCTTAATTATAAAGTGGAGTAAGTGACTTACCCCAGATGTAACTGTACCCAAATGGTGGGGTAACAGTATCGTCTAAGTTGTCCAGACGATCAGATGATGTGGAGTGCAGGGTCCAAGGAACTGGTCAAGCAGACATCCCAGGAAGGGAGAGCATCACGGGGTGGCTCTAGGTATAGTGTATACCAGAGAAAGCACGATACACGGATATTTACAAAAGAAAAAACCCCTGGTGCTCCAGTTAATTGGTATATGGAAGGAGGAAAGATGGAATGTAACTTACTTCGTAGGGGTGTCAATGCCCGTGACACCCCTAAAATCCAGGTTAGCATGTAGGATTATAGATGGAGTTCGTATCCATGAAGTTCCAGGATAAAGATGTTTATTTTACAGACATGCAACGCGTTTCGGCTAATATAAATAGCCTTTATCAAGCATATAAAAATTACAGCAATAGGTCATCTATATATATAAAATTGAATGTATGTCTGTCTGCGTGCGTGCGTGCGTGCGTGTCTGCGTGCGTGCGTGTCTGTTTGTCCTTTATGCGCTACTACACCATTCATCCGATCGCCATGAAACTTTGGGAAGTTGTTAAGTACACTCCTGGGAAGATTATAGGCATAGTACAAATATCCTACGATAAATGGCGCGCGAGCGTCGTCGAAAGTTACGCCCCCCCCCCCCCCACGTAGATCGAGTAAGTAAGCCACCTGCTATTGTGATGTCATCACTGATGTCATCAACATCGGACGCCCTTGAACATGCCCCAACATGTTCTATAAAGCTGCATTGTGATGTCATTAAGGCTGTATTATGACACGTACAGCTTGGAACCACTAGAGCACGCCAGCCAATTACCATTGGAGTTGGAAGTGGGTAAACAAGTACTAGGATATCTTCCTAAGAAGCCACAGCAGCCGGATAAATTGTATGTTCCACCCAACGGCTATTTTATTCAGCCCGCAAGGGGGAAGCAGCGGCCTACAAAATCTCATTCAGGTAGGTAGGTTCAGTTCTTGGAGGTTGGGGAATGCTTATGGGCAAGGCCTTATGTCTCATCCCAACTTAATTCTCTCACTTCCCAATGTCATAGAAACTTAAAATTTGGCACGAGCATTGATTATGTCATAAATAGGAAAAGTTAATGGGTCCCAACTCGATTATTCAATTCAAAGCGCCAAAGAATTAGCGTTCAAATTTTACGTACGGAATCTAATTCTCTCATTTCCTGATGTCATAGATAGATAGATAGATAGACTGTATGCAATAACCCTGATAGATAGATAGATAGATAGATAGATAGATAGATAGATAGATAGATAGACTGTATGCAATAACCCTGATAGATAGATAGATAGATAGATAGATAGATAGATAGATAGATAGATAGATAGATAGACTGTATGCAATAACCCTGATAGATAGATAGATAGATAGATAGATAGATAGATAGATAGATAGATAGACTGTATGCAATGACACGTACAGCTTGAAACCATAAATACTAGAGCACGCCAGCCATTTACAGTCAGTCTCCATTGGAGTTGGAAGTGGGCAAACAAGTACTAGGCTATCTTCCCAAGAAGCCACAGCAGCCGGATAAATTGGATGTTCCACACAACGGCTATTTTATTCAGCCTGCAAGGGGGAAGCAGCGGCCTACAAAACCTCAGTGGTCGCTGCTGCCGTCATCTAGATATATAAAAACGAATGTATGTATGTATGTCTGTCTTCGCAGCAACGCGCGACGGGTACGCTAGTATTTATATATAAAAGGAAATACCTTAGGATGTATGATCGGCTTGTCAGAAGGATGTGTGTGTGGGGGACGGCCCCTTTTAGGTCACATGTTCAGTGTCACATGTTCAGTCAAGGGAGGGGGGAAGGGAAAGAGGGGGGGGGGAGGTCCAAGAGAGCGGAATGGTCAGGATCCATGTACTGCATTAGATATTTTAATGTAATAAAGTCAATGTTAAGCAGATATTCTATAACTAGTAAAGTTAGAAAGGTCCTATGTATTTGCATAGAGATACGGGAACATAATGACAAAGTCACATGACTGGTCACATGGGAAGTGGGTGAAGCATGGTGACGTGAGGCGTCATGACGTAGAGTGTCATGACGTGGTCACATGAACGTAAGGGAGGGTGAAAGGACGCTGAAGTTATAGCATTATAACTGAGGGGCGTCGCAACGTGATGACGTGGTGTCATGACGTTGTATGCCGGGTCACATGAGTGATAGATTGAAGGCGTAAAGGCCGGGATTGCAGCGTCATGACGTAGGTACGTATATCTGATCTGGGATGGCGTACCTCAATAGAGTAGAGGTGTACTGGATGGTGACATTATGAACGTAGACACGTATTGACGTTCAGTGAATGGAAGTTTGTGACAGGTGTCACATGACTGGTATCATCAGCCTCGTTATGTGTTAGTAACGTGTATGGCTTATCTGTAGAAGATATTTGGTAGAGTCACTGAAAGGTGACTGAATGGTGCAAATAATGGTGATGAGTTATTGAATAAAATTATGGTGACCACTGAATTCAAATAGAAGAAAAAAATGTGAAGATGTACAATGAAAAGATAATAGTTGAATATTATGAAATTCATGTGGAGGCACGCATCTCATAAAATCAAAATATAAATGAAGATATATTTAAAATAATCGTTATAAGGGCGCCCACCCACTGGCGTTTGCGATTTTCGTGCGTGAAAAACGCTGCGTTTTCGCGGCGTTTTTTGCAGCGTTTTCGCGGCTTTTCATTTAATTTACATTGACTTTCATGGGTGCATTAGGAGAAAAATAAGGACACATATGCAACTGACAGTTCCTATGTTAAAAATCGCAACGCAACGCAAAAAAAACCGCCAGTGGACAGGAGTACATTCAATTCTAATTGCTCTTGAGAAAAAACGCAAAGAAAAAAAAAATCGCCAGTGGGTGGGCGCCCTAAATATAGTAATTTTTGGGTACATGACTGAATGAAGCTGCACCTGGGAGACAATGGAGATGCAGAGACATTACAATGGGAATGAAGTGAAGGTGGATGTTAATAGAGATATATGTGCATATATACAAATATGTATGATAAATCATTATAGCTAAATTCATATGAGAATAAACGCATAAGACAAAAGTTAAAAAGAAAGAAAAAAAGGAAAAATAGATTTTTTTAGAACATTAAGATAAAATATAAATACATAAAATTGCATATGAATCAATCTTATTAAAATCCTATGTTTAGATATAGATGGTAGAGTTGAAAATATGCAATATTTAAGACAATATATGTAAAAAAGCATATAAGTGCGTATATTTAAAAATTGCAACATGTCGGCGAAAGGGACTCTGGTTACTAAATTTTTTCGAGAACCTCATTTAATCCATAGGGGTGTAGAGTATTAAAATAATAAATATAGAACATTTCTTTTGCTCGCAACTTGGCGAACTCTCCTTTTGGGATCCGCTCAATGGGAGTAACTTTCATGGAGGAGGGGTCAGACTTGTGGTGCAAATGGAAGTGTTTAGACAGACTATGTTTCAAAAAGCTTTTGTTTATATTGTGTCTATGCTGATTGACATCGGACAAACCTTTTATAATTAAACAATACTTGAATTGTGCCTCTGAACACCTGGTTTATTTAATTGAATCGTGTCAGATGAAGTATATCGGCCGCACAATCAATTCCCTGCGAATGCGAATAAATCAGCATAGACACAATATAAACAAAAGCTTTTTGAAACATAGTCTGTCTAAACACTTCCATTTGCACCACAAGTTTGACCCCTCCTCCATGAAAGTTACTCCCATTGAGCGGATCCCAAAAGGAGAGTTCGCCAAGTTGCGAGCAAAAGAAATGTTCTATATTTATTATTTTAATACTCTACACCCCTATGGATTAAATGAGGTTCTCGAAAAAATTTAGTAACCAGAGTCCCTTTCGCCGACATGTTGCAATTTTTAAATATACGCACTTATATGCTTTTTTACATATATTGTCTTAAATATTGCATATTTTCAACTCTACCATCTATATCTAAACATAGGATTTTAATAAGATTGATTCATATGCAATTTTATGTATTTATATTTTATCTTAATGTTCTAAAAAAATCTATTTTTCCTTTTTTTCTTTCTTTTTAACTTTTGTCTTATGCGTTTATTCTCATATGAATTTAGCTATAATGATTTATCATACATATTTGTATATATGCACATATATCTCTATTAACATCCACCTTCACTTCATTCCCATTGTAATGTCTCTGCATCTCCATTGTCTCCCAGGTGCAGCTTCATTCAGTCATGGACCCAAAAATTACTATATTTAGGGCGCCCACCCACTGGCGATTTTTTTTTCTTTGCGTTTTGCGTTTTTTCTCAAGAGCAATTAGAATTGAATGTACTCCTGTCCACTGGCGTTTTTTTTTTGCGTTGCGATTTTTAACATAGGAACTGTCAGTTGCATATGTGTCCTTATTTTTCTCCTAATGCACCCATGAAAGTCAATGTAAATTAAATGAAAAGCCGCGAAAACGCCGCGAAAACGCGGCAAAAAACGCCGCGAAAACGCAGCGTTTTTCACGCACGAAAATCGCAAACGCCAGTGGGTGGGCGCCCTTATAACGATTATTTTAAATATATCTTCATTTATATTTTGATTTTATGAGATGCGTGCCTCCACATGAATTTCATAATATTCAACTATTATCTTTTCATTGTACATCTTCACATTTTTTTCTTCTATTTGAATTCAGTGGTCACCATAATTTTATTCAATAACTCATCACCATTATTTGCACCATTCAGTCACCTTTCAGTGACTCTACCAAATATCTTCTACAGATAAGCCATACACGTTACTAACACATAACGAGGCTGATGATACCAGTCATGTGACACCTGTCACAAACTTCCATTCACTGAACATCAATACGTGTCTACGTTCATAATGTCACCATCCAGTACACCTCCACTCTGTTGATGTCATGACGCTGCAATCCCGGCCTTTACGCCTTCAATCTATCACTCATGTGACCCGGCATACAACGTCATGACACCACGTCATCACGTTGCGACGCCCCTCAGTTATAACGCTATAACTTCAGCGTCCTTTCACCCTCCCTTACGTTCATGTGACCACGTCATGACGCTCTACGTCATGACGCCTCACGTCACCATGCTTCACCCACTTCCCATGTGACCAGTCATGTGACTCCGTCATTATGTTCCCGTATCTCTATGCAAATACATAGGACCTTTCTAACTTTACTAGTTATAGAATATCTGCTTAACATTGACTTTATTACATTAAAATATCTAATGCAGTACATGGATCCTGACTAGAGATGAGCGAGCACCAAAATGCTCGGGTGCTCGTTACTCGGGACAAAATTTTCGCGATGCTCGAGGGTTCGTTTCGAGTAACGAACGACATTGAAGTCAATGGGTGACCCGAGCATTTTTGTATTTCGCCGATGCTCGCTAAGGTTTTCATGTGTGAAAATCTGGGCAATTCAAGAAAGTGATGGGAACGACACAGCAACGGATAGGGCAGGCGAGGGGCTACATGTTGGGCTGCATCTCAAGTTCACAGGTCCCACTATTAAGCCACAATACCGGCAAGAGTGGGCCCCCCCCCTAACAACTTTTACTTCTGAAAAACCCTCATTCTCAATGCATACCTTAGTTAAGCACCACACTACCTCCAACAAAGCACAATCACTGCCTGCATGACACTCCGCTGCCAATTCTCCTGGGTTACATGCTGACCAACCACCCCCCCCCCCATGACCCAGTGTCCACAGCACACACCAAACTGTCCCTGCCCAGCCTTCAGCTGCCCTCATGCCACGCCACACTCATGTCTATTTAGAAGTGCGTCTGCCAGAGGAAAAGCAGGCACACACTGCAGAGGGTTGGCACGGCTAGGCAGCGACCCTCTTTAAAAGGGGCTGGGCGATAGCCCACAATGCTGTACAGAAGCAATGAGAAATATAATCCTGTGCCACCGCCATCAGGAGCTGCACACGTGGGCATAGCAATGGGGAACTTATGTGCCACACACTATTCATTCTGTCAAGGTGTCTGCATGCCCCAGTCAGACCGCGGTTTTTAATTCATAGACACAGGCAAGTACAACTCCCTATTGTGAAGTCCCTGTGGACCGACAGCATGGGTGGCTCCCTGGAACCCACCGGCGGTACATAAAAATATCCCATTGCATTGCCCAACACGGCTGAGGTAGTAATGTCGTGCTTAATGCAGGTGGGCTTCGGCGCACACTGCATGCCCCAGTCTGACTGGGGTTCTTTAGATGTGGAAACAGATGCATTTATAATTCTCTGTGGACCCACAGCATGGGTGGGTGCCAGGAAGCCACCGACGGTACATAAATATATCCCATTGCATTGCCCAACACAGCAGATGTAACGTCAGCTGTAATGCAGGTGGGCTAAAAATTCATTTGATTACACTGTAGGCGAGGGCCCACAAAAATTGCTGTATCAACAGTACTAATGTACATCAGAAAAATTGGCCATGGCCAACCAAGAGGGCAGGTGAAACCCATTAATCGCTTTGGTTAATGTGGCTTAAGTGGTAACTAGGCCTGGAGGCAGCCCAGTTTAACTAAAAATTGGTTCAAATTAAAGTTTCAATGCTTTTAAGAGCATCGAAACGTATAGAAATTGTTTAGAAAAATTATATGAGTGAGCCTTGTGGCCCTAAGAAAAATTGCCCGTTCGGCATGATTACGTGAGGTTTCAGGAGGAGGAGCAGGAGGAGGAGGAGGAGGAATATTATACACAGATTGATGAAGCAGAAATGTCCCCGTTTTGGATGGTGAGAGAGAACGATGCTTCCATCCGCGGGTGCAGCCTACGTATTGCTTAGGTATCGCTGCTGTCCGCTGGTGGAGAAGAGAAGTCTGGGGAAATCCAGGCTTTGTTCATCTTGATGAGTGTAAGCCTGTCGGCACTGTCGGTTGACAGGTGGGTACGCTTATCCGTGATGATTCCCCCAGCCACACTAAACACACTCTCTGACAAGACGCTAGCCGCAGGACAAGCAAGCACCTCCAGGGCATACAGCGCGAGTTCAGGCCACGTGTCCAGCTTCGACATCCAGTAGTTGTAGGTGGCAGAGGCGTCACGGAGGACGGTCGTGCGATCGGCTACGTACTCCCTCACCATCCTTTTACAGTGCTCCCGCTGACTCAGCCTTGACTGGGGAGCGGTGACACAGTCTTGCTGGGGAGCCATAAAGCTGGCAAAGGCCTTGGAGAGTGTTCCCCTGCCTGCGCTGTACATGCTGCCTGATCTCTGCGCCTCCCCTGCTACCTGGCCCTCGGAACTGCGCCTTCTGCCACTAGCGCTGTCGGATGGGAAGTTTACCATCAGTTTGTCCACCAGCGCCCTGTGGTATAGCATCATTCTCGAACCCCTTTCCTCTTCGGGAATGAGAGTGCAAAGGCTCTCTTTATACCGTGGATCGAGCAGTGTGTACACCCAGTAATCCGTAGTGGCCAGAATGCGTGTGACGCGAAGGTCACGAGAAAGGCATCCTAACATGAAGTCAGCCATGTGTGCCAGGGTACCTGTACGCAACACATGGCTGTCTTCACTAGGAAGATTACTTTCAGGATCCTCCTCCTCCTCCTCCTCCTCCTCCTCTTCCTCCTCCTCAGGCCATACACGCTGAAAGGATGACAGGCAAGCAGCATGGGTACCGTCAGCAGTGGGCCAAGCTGTCTCTTCCCCCTCCTCCTCATCCTCCTCATGCTCCTCCTCCTCCTGAACGCGCTGAGATATAGACAGGAGGGTGCTCTGACTATCCAGCGACATACTGTCTTCCCCCGGCTCTGTTTCCGAGCGCAAAGCGTCTGCCTTTATGCTTTTGCAGGGAACTTCTCAAGATGCATAGCAGAGGAATGGTGACGCTAATGATTGCAGCATCGCCGCTCACCACCTGGGTAGACTCCTCAAATTTTCCAAGGACCTGGCAGATGGCTGCCAACCAGGCCCACTCTTCTGTAAATAATTGAGGAGGCTGACTCCCACTGCGCCGCGCAAGTTGGAGTTGATATTTCACTATAGCTCTACGCTGCTCATAGAGTCTGGCCAACATGTGGAGCGTAGAGTTCCACTGTGTGGGCACGTCGCACAGAAGTCGGTGCACTGGCAGATTAAACCGATGTTGCAGGGTCCGCAGGGTGGCAGCGTGCGTGTGTGATTTGCGGAAATGTGCGCAGATCCGGCGCACCTTTCCGAGCAGGTATGACAAGTGGGGGTAGCTTTTCAGAAAGCGCTGAACCACCAAATTAAACACATGGGCCAGGCATGGCACGTGCGTGAGGCTGCCGAGCTGCAGAGCCGCCACCAGCTTACGGCCGTTGTCACACACGACCATATCCGGTTGGAGGCTCAGCGGCGCAAGCCAGCGGTCGGTCTGCTCTGTCAGACCCTGCAGCAGTTCGTGGGCCGTGTGCCTCTTCTCTCCTAAGCTGAGTAGTTTCAGCACGGCCTGCTGACGCTTGCCCACCGCTGTGCTGCCACGCCGCGTGACACCGACTGCTGGCAACGTGCTGCTGCTGACACATCTTGATTGCGAGACAGAGGTTACGTAGGAGGAGGAGGAGGGTGGTTTAGTGGAGGAAGCATACACCCCCGCAGATACCAGCACCGAGCTGGGGCACGCAATTCGGGGGGTGGGTAGGACGTGAGCGGTCCCAGGCTCTGACTCTGTCCCAGCCTCCACTAAATTCACCCAATGGGCCGTCAGGGAGATATAGTGGCCCTGCCCGCCTGTGCTTGTCCACGTGTCTGTTGTTAAGTGGACCTTGGCAGTAACCGCGTTGGTGAGGGCGCGTACAATGTTGCGGGAGACGTGGTCGTGCAGGGCTGGGACGGCACATCAGGAAAAGTAGTGGCGACTGGGAACCGAGTAGCGCGGGGCCGCCGCCGCCATCATGCTTTTGAAAGCCTCCGTTTCCACAAGCCTATACGGCAGCATCTCTAGGCTGATCAATTTTGCAATGTGCACGTTTAACGCTTGAGCGTGCGGGTGCGTGGTGTCGTACTTGCGCTTGCTCTCAAACTGTGGTGCTAGCGACGTCTGGACGCTACGCTGAGAGACATTGCTGGATGGGGCCGAGGACAGCGGAGGTGAGGGTGTGGGTGCAGGCCAGGAGACTGTAGTGCCTGTGTCCTCAGAGGGGGGTTGGATCTCAGTGGCAGGTTGGGGCACAGGGGAAGAGGCAGTGGTGCAAACCGGAGGCGGTGAACGGGCATCGTCCCACCTTGTGGGGTGCTTGGCCATCATATGCCTGCACATGCTGTTGGTGGTGCCTCCCCAGCTGATCTTGGCGCGACAAAGGTTGCACACCACTGTTTGTCGGTCGTCAGGCGTCTCTGTGAAAAACTGCCACACCGTAGAGCACCTTGACCTGTGCAGGGTGGCATGGCGCGAGGGGGCGCTTTGGGAAACAGTTGGTGGATTATTCGGTCTGGCCCTGCCTCTACCCCTGGCCACCGCACTGGCTCGGCCTGTGCCCACACCCTGACTTGGGCCTCCGCGTCCTCGCCCGTGTCCACGTCCTATAGGCCTACCCCTACCCCTCAGCATGGTGTATTACCAGTGATTTGATTTCCCAGGCAGGAAAGAAAATTGGCGCAAGCCTGCAGCCAAAATAGAATTTTTTCCCTTGTTTTTCAAAGGACAAGCCACACTGCGTGTATTCAATGAATACTACTAAGTTTAATAACTGTGTTGTGGCCCTGCAAATGTGTCAGAGAACTGCAGTGATGCAAAGTTATTCGCTACAGCAGATCAGGGATTTCCCATGCAGGAAAAAAATTGGCACAAGCCTGCAGCCAAAATAGAATTTTTTCCCTTGTTTTTCAAAGGACAAGCCACACTGCGTGTATTCAATGAATACTACTAAGTTTAATAACTGTGTTGTGGCCCTGCAAATGTGTCACAGAACTGCAGTGATGCAAAGTTATTCGCTACAGCAGATCAGGGATTTCCCATGCAGGAAAAAAATTGGCGCAAGCCTGCAGCCAAAATAGAATTTTTTCCCTTGTTTTTCAAAGGACAAGCCACACTGCGTGTATTCAATGAATACTACTAAGTTTAATAACTGTGTTGTGGCCCTGCAAATGTGTCACAGAACTGCAGTGATGCAAAGTTATTCGCTGCAGCAGATCAGGGATTTCCCATGCAGGAAAAAAATTGGCGCAAGCCTGCAGCCAAAATAGAATTTTTTCCCTTGTTTTTCAAAGGACAAGCCACACTGCGTGTATTCAATGAATACTACTAAGTTTAATAACTGTGTTGTGGCCCTGCAAATGTGTCACAGAACTGCAGTGATGCAAAGTTATTCGCTACAGCAGATCAGGGATTTCCCATGCAGGAAAGAAAATTGGCGCAAGCCTGCAGCCAAAATAGAATTTTTTCCCTTGTTTTTTAAAGGACAAGCCACACTGCGTGTATTCAATGAATACTACTAAGTTTAATAACTGTGTTGTGGCCCTGCAAATGTGTCACAGAACTGCAGTGATGCAAAGTTATTCACTACAGCAGATCAGGGATTTCCCATGCAGGAAAAAAATTGGCGCAAGCCTGCAGCCAAAATAGAATTTTTTCCCTTGTTTTTCAAAGGACAAGCCACACTGCGTGTATTCAATGAATACTACTAAGTTTAATAACTGTGTTGTGGCCCTGCAAATGTGTCACAGAACTGCAGTGATGCAAAGTTATTCGCTACAGCAGATCAGGGATTTCCCATGCAGGAAAAAAATTGGCGCAAGCCTGCAGCCAAAATAGAATTTTTTCCCTTGTTTTTCAAAGGACAAGCCACACTGCGTGTATTCAATGAATACTACTAAGTTTAATAACTGTGTTGTGGCCCAGCAAATGTGTCACAGAACTGCAGTGATGCAAAGTTATTCGCTACAGCAGATCAGGGATTTCCCATGCAGGAAAAAAATTGGCGCAAGCCTGCAGTAAAACGTAGCTGGCTGCGTCTGATTTTTTTTAACGTTCTGCACGCAGCACACACGTACCCAGAGCCCTGAGGACTGTCAGAGGCAGGCGAAATAGAATTTTTTCCCTTGTTTTTCAAAGGAAAAGCCACACTGCGTCTATTCAATGAATAATGTATGTCTTCTGGCCCTGCCTACACAATTCTATCCCTGTAGTATTAATGCCGGGTGCAATGGTCTGCACAGCCGGTTTTGAGAAAAAAAAAATGCAACACTGCTAACAGCAGCCTGGACAGTACTGCACATGGATAGATGTGGCCCTAGAAAGGACCGTTGGGGTTCTTGAAGCCTACACTCACTGCTAACACTCTCCCTGCCTAACCACCACTTCTGTCCCTATTGCAGGGCGCAATGCTCTGCAGATCCAATTTTGAAAAAAAAATTAAAAATACAGTGCTAACACAGTACTGCACACTATTAGATGTGGCCTTGAGAAGGACCGTTGGGGTTCTTGAAGCCTACACTAACTCCTAACGCTCTCCCTACAGCAGCTCCAGCACGATAGCACTTTCCCTCAGCTAACTCACAAGGCATCTGAGCCGAGCCGCGGGAGGGGCCGATTTTTATACTCGGGTGACATCAGATCTCGCCAGCCACTCACAGCAGGGGGGTGGTATAGGGCTTGAACGTCACAGGGGGAAGTTGTAATGCCTTCCCTGTCTTTCAATTGGCCAGAAAAGCGCGCTAACGTCTCAGAGAGGAAACTGAAAGAAACCAGAACATCGTGTGGTACTCGTTACGAGTACCGAGCATCCCGAACACGCTAATATTCGCCCGAGTATCAAGCTCGGACGAGTATGTTCGCTCATCTCTAATCCTGACCATTCCGCTCTCTCGGACCTTCCCCCCCTCCCTTGACTGAACATGTGACACTGAACACGTGACCTAAAAGGGGCCGTCCCACACACACAGGTCCTTCTGACAAGCCGATCATACATCCTAAGGTATTTCCTTTTATATATAAATATGACCTATTGCTGTAATTTTTAGATGCTTGATAAAGGTTATTTATATTAGCCGAAACACGTTGCATGTCTGTAAAATAAACATCTTTATCCTGGAACTTCATGGGTACAAACTCCATCTATAATCCTACACGCTAACCTGGATTTTAGGGGTGTCACGGGCATTGACACCCCTACGAAGTAAGTTACATTCCATCTATCCTCCTTCCATATACCAATTAACTGGAGCACCAGGGGTTTTATTCTTTTGTAAATATCCGTGTATCACATTTCCAATACTAATAGGTGTTTGTAGAATATTCTGCCCTGATGTAACTCATGTCTTTGTTATTGGTGCTAACATTTTACAGGCCTCATCTGCATTCATCAAATCTTTTTCCAATGTTGTACTACTTTGAACTTGGCTACTCTTCTACCAATTGAGTACCCTGGTTCAAAGGGGGGGGGGGGGAGGCATAGGTGATCTAGGTATTGCAAATCAGCCATTTTTAAAATTTTTTGCAACAAGGTTCTGATCTTTTTGAAATAGAATATCAGCATGATTGTCACGCATTGATGCAACAAGAAAGTTTAAGTTTTAAAAAGTTACTGAAAGCCCTTGTTAACAATGCATATTTTGAGTTGTTTTTTATAGATGGTACCAGGGGTGATTGTCGACTCCACACTGGATATGCAGTGGTCACACAACAAGATGTCCTAAAAGCAGAAGCTCTGCCTCCGCATGTCTCAGCACAAAAAGCGGAACTGAACGCCCTCACTGAGGCATGTAGAGTGGCAGAAGGTAAGACGGCAAACATTTACACTGACTCCCGGTATGCATTTGGCATAGCTCATGATTACGGCCCAACATGGAAAGCCGGACAGTTTTTTACCTCAACAGGACAGCCAATTAAGAATGGTGCAGCGGTGCAGAGTCTCACAGAGGCCCTACTTCTACCTAAGAAAGTGGAAAGCTCACACCAATTCCTACACCGGAGAAACAAGAGGCAACGCCATCACAGACCACACAGCAAAGGCAGCGGCCCTCAAGCCGTGGAAGAAAAGAAGAATTTAACAATAACTTTGGACTTTTACTAAACTTTTGACTTTGACTAAACTTTGGACATTGACTATCAACTTTGGACTTTGATAAAAACTTTGGACTTTGATAAAAACTTTGGACTTTGATAAAAACTTTGGACTTTGATATGCTAAAGAATTTACAGTTACAAGCCAGCAAGGAAGAAAAAGACGAATGGACTAAATATGTGAGCAGCAGAAACAGGACGGCATATGGCAAACAGTCAACAGAACTTGCCTACCACGGTCCCTGTGTCCCATGATGGCCCAGCTGATGCATGGAAAGACGCACCTCTCAAAGCAGCAATGATGTCGACGCTTGAACAAGGACGGGTGGCTCCTGGGTTTTCTGTAGCTGCTGCATCATTTGTCCAATTTTGCATGATCTTTGCCGTAAGCAACAGGGCAGAAGTAAAATTTGCCACATAACACTTGCCATTCTACCCATTTCAGGGATTGCAAATTGGCTACACTCAGCTCCCACTTGTTGGGAAGTATGAATATGTGCTTGTTGTTGTTGATGTCTTTTCAGGTTGGAGGCCTACTCTGTTACCAAAGTACATAAGCAGGTAACCACACAGAAGCTCATGAATGAGGTAATCTGCAAATACGGGCTACCGGAAGTGATTGAGTTAAACAAATGTACACACTTCACAGGTGAAATAATGCAACACATCATGTCTGCTTTGGGTATATTCCAGGCTTTTCACACACTCTATCATCTACAGAGTAGTGGGAAGTAGATCCAAAAGGCAATGTGGAAATGGGAAAATTTTGAATTGAGTGTCTTCCATTAGTTTTTTCTCCAGAAGGTACATGCCACAGTAGCTGAGTTTGGGGAATTATTTTCTTGTTAATTTTGTCATAGGCCTCTCTAAGGAATTGTCAATAACGCATTCTGCAGTCTCTTTTTTTCTCCCAGGTCCTGCAGATGAGTGTCACAATCTGAAATCAGGTGACAGGGTCTATGTAAAAACGTTTGAGAGAGAAACCCGGTTTGAAGGTCCTTACCAGATGTTGCTCACCACCCCAACTGCAGTCAAGCTCGAAGGAAAGCCTACTTGGATCCACACCTCGCACTGCAAAAAGGCCCTGGGTCCCGGAGCACAGAACTCATGATCCTGCATATCCTTTACATGCTATAATGTGGTACAATTTCTCTAACACACCCATAGCCACATACACCTTTGACTACTGTACACTAGGCCACTGTTTCAGGGATCAGAACAAATTAATACAATCAAATGTGCAATATGAAGACTACACTGAGGGTGAGAATCCAACACCGCATCGTGATAATAGAGAAGTTGACGCTCCAGGTGGTAACTTTGATCCACATGTATACATGGATGCAATAGGAGTGCCAGATGAATTTAATTCTAGAGATCAGGTTAAAGCAAGTTTTGGGTCCTTATTTGCTATTGTCACTGTTAAAAAGAATGTAGATTGGATGAATTATATCTATTACAATCAGCAGAGGTTTGTAAACTACACCAGGGATGCTTTGCAAGGGTTAGCTGACCAGTTAGGGCCCACTGCATCCATGGCGTTCTAAAATAGAGTGGCCCTGGATATGATTTTAGCAGAAAGAGGTGGGGTATGTAACTTCCTGTACATGTATTATCCCTTTGATCAAAAAGAGTATGAGTAAGGGACTGGACAATGTGACACCAACGTTTCCCTTGTTTAAAAAAGATGAAGAGCTAGTTCCGATAATGCCAACCACGTACGTTACCAGAAGAATGGAGAAATGTACTAGTACTGTGCCTGCCCCGATCTCCTAAGATGGATTGTCAGTGGACTTCCCATTTGCCTAGGGATAGTGCAGAAGACCTTAGGTTCGAGCGAGGGCACACTCTGCGGGGTGTTAACTTGTACAGATAGAGGGTATGGATGCCCGCAAATGAGGCCAGGGAATCCATGGCCTCCTTTTGAGGTGACGTAGGGATCCCCCCTCCTAGGAGTAGGGCCTTACGGGCAGTAGGGAAACCCTGACGCAAGGGAGTGGCGACCGAGGAAGAGTGCAAGGTCTGGTGCTTGATCGCCATATTAAGTTTTTAGGGGGGGTTTGTGAGGGTATATGTATATATTGCCATATGTTTTTTATGCTTTTATACCTGTATGCAAGTTATATTTAATTCTAAAATGAGAAAAACTTAATACGTCGCCTTACATCAGATATTCCAAAGGCTTGGCAAGGCAAAGACAAAATGTATCTTGAACACCGCAAGGAAGAACCAGATATGAAGGCCGCGTACTTGGCTGTTTTCCCAGAAGCGCCGTATCTAGATAACGACTGTTCAACTACGTATATAATTATCACTGTCTCAGGCGGAAATGCGGACTTCACATATATAGTTATGCGGTGAAATTGAGCCAATGAGACCATTACCCATTCCTAGTGACATGACCAAAGGGTATAAGACCCCATGTAATCTGTAATAAAGTGCTCAGCTATGTCCCCGTGTGAGGAACTATACCAGACCTCCGTGTGTGCGTCTCTTCTTTACCGCCGGCAGTGGGGCATTGGGGTGGGCCTGATTGGTGCTATACGCAAAATTTCCCTGACACTTTCAGTAGCAAGTGTATAGGCAGACCCCAGTAACATTTTTGTAGCAAGAGTATATGCGGACCCCAGTAACATTTCTGTAGCAAGTGTATAGGCGGACTCCAGTAACATTTCTGTAGCAAGAGTATATGCAAACCCCAGTAACATTTCTGTAGCAAGTTTATAGGTGGACCCCAGTAACATTTCTGTAGCAAGAGTGCAGGAGGACCCCAGTAACATTTCAGTAGCAAGAGTATATGCGGACCCCTGTAACATTTTTGTAGCAAGAGTATAGGCGGACCCCAGTAACATTTATGTAGCAAGAGTATAGGTGGACCCCTGTAACATTTCTGTAGCAAGATTATATGCGGACACCTGTAACATTTCTGTAGCAAGAATATAGGCGAACCCCAGTAACTGTGAAAAAATTAGTTGCAGTTAAAGTATAAAAACATTTGAAACTTTTAAAAATTGTAAAAAACTTTTAAACAGCCTTTTGGAGCGCAGTAAAATTGCCAGTTCAGCGTGATGACATGCTGTATTAGGAGGAGGTGTAGGGGGAGGAGGAGGAGTAATAATATCCGAGAGGGATTAACAAAGCTAATTCCCCCTTTTTTTGTGGTGATAGAGGATGCATTTTCTCCTGTTGCAGTGAAAAGAATTATTAGGTTCCACTGCTTTCCACCAGTGGAGAAGAGAAGTCTGGGGAAATCCAGCCTTTTGTTCATCTTTATGAGGGTAAGCATGTTGGCACTGGCAGTTGACAGGTGGGTACACTTATCCATGATGATTCCCCAGCTGCAATAAACACCCTCTCTGACAAGACGCTAGCGGCAGAGCAGGCCAGCACCTCCAGGGCGTACAGCACAAGTTTGTGCCATGTGTCCAGCTTTGACACCCAATAGTTGTATGGAGCAGAAGGACCATGGAGAACGGTGGAACAATCTTCTATGTACTCCCTCACCATCTTTTTACATTGCTCCCTCTGACTCAGCCTTGACTAGGGAGTGTTGACACAGTCTTGCTGGGGAGCCATAAAACTGGCAAAGACCTTGGAGAGTGTTCCCCTGCCTGCGCTGGACATGCTCCCTGATCCCCATGCCTCCCTTGCTAGTTGGGCCTCGGAACTGCGTCTTCTGTCGCTAGCACTGTCAGATGGGATCTTTAGCATCACTTTTTCCACCAGTCCCCTGTGGTTTTGCATCACTCTCGTACCCTTTTCCTCTTTGGGAATGAGAGTGGAAAGGTTCTCCTTATACCGTCGGTCTAGAAGCGTGTACACCCAGTAATCCGTGTTAGCCAGAATGCATCTAACGCGAGGGTCACAGAAAAGGCAGCCTAACATGAAGTCAGTCATGTGTGCCAGGGTCCCAGTACGCAACACATCTCTGTCCTCAATAGGAGGATGACTTTCAGGATCCTTCTCCTCCTCTTCATCCCATACAAGCTGAACAGATGTGTGGCAAGCAGCATAGGTACCCTCTGCAGTGTGGCCGGCATTCTCTTCCCCCTCTTCCCCCTCCTCCTCCTCCTCCTCTTCCTCCCCCTCCTCCTCAAAATGTGCTGAGGTATAGACATGAGGGTGGTCTGGCTAGCAAGCGACATACTGTCATCCCCCATCTCCTGTTCCAACCGCAAAGCGTCGGCCTTCATGCTTAGCAGCGAATTTCTCAGCAGGCAAAGCAGCGGGATGGTAACGCTAATGATGGCTGCATAACCGCTCACCATCTGTGTAGACTCCTCAAAGTTTCCGAGGACCAGGCAGATATCTGCCAGCCATGCCCATTCCTCAGTAAAGAATTGCGGAGGCTGACTACCACTACGCCGCCCATGTTGCAGCTGGTATTCCACTATTACTCTACACTGCTCGTACAGCCTGGCCAACAAGTGCAACATAGAATTCCAGCATGTGGGCACATCGCACAGCAGTCGGTACTCTGGCAGTTGAAACCGACATTGCAGGGTCCTCAGGGTTGCAGCATCTGTGATGTACTTGCAGAAACAAGTGCAGTTAGTTTTTCAAAAACCGCTGAGCCATCAGATTGAAGACGTGGGTCAGGCATGTCACGTGTGTGAAGCTGTTGAGCTGCAGAGCCGCCACCAGGTTATGGCCGTTGTCACACACGACCATGCCCGGTTGGAGGCTCAGCGGTGAAAGCCAGAGGTCGGTCTGCTCTGTCAGACCCTGCAACAGCTCGGGGGCCGTGTGCCTCTTGTCACCTGAGCTGATTAAGTGCAGCCCATCTTGTTGACGCTTGTCCACCGCTGTGCTGCCGCGCCACATGCTACTGACTGCTGGCGACGTGCTCACACTTCTTAATTGAGAGGTGGAGGTGGCGGAGGAGGAGGGGGGGTTTGGAGGAGGTGGCATAAAACGCTGCAGACACCAGCACCGAGGTAGGACCCGCTATTCTGGGTGTGGATAGGACGTGCGCAGTCCCAGGCTCTGACTCGGTCCCATCCTCCACCAAGTTCACCCAATGTGCCGTCAGGGAGATATAGTGTCTCTACCCGCCAGTACTTGTCCACGTGTCCGTCGTTAAGAGGACCTTCCCAGTAACCGCATTGGTGAGGGCATGATTTATGTTGTGGGAGATGTGCTGGTGTAGGGCGGGGATTGCACACCGGGCTAAATAGTGGCAACTGGGGACCGAGTAGCACGGGACCGCCTCCGCCATCAGGTTTTTGAAATCCTCCATTTCCACAAGCCTGTACGGCAGCATCTCCAGGCTGATTAATTTGACAATGTGTACCTTTAAAACTTGTGCATGTGGGTGGGTGGCAGCGTATTTCCGATTGTGTTAGCGACAGCTGAACGCTGGATGGAGTGGAGGACAGTGGAGCTGAGGGTGTGGGTGCAGGCCGGGAGGCGCTCGTGTCTGCGTCCTGGGAGGGGGATTGGATCTGTGTGCTAGGTTGTGGCACAGGGGAAGAGGCAGTGGTGTGACCCAGAGGCAGTGAATGTCCTTCATCCCACCTTGTGGGGTGCTTGGCCATCATATGTCTGCACATGCTAGTGGTGGTCAGGCTGGCAGTGGTGGCTCACCGGCTGATCTTGGTGCGACACAGGTTGCACACCACTGTTCCACACTTTTGAACACCTAGCCCTCTGCACAGAGGCTTGCACCGAGGGGGTGCTTTGGGAATCAGTTGGGGGACTCTTCGCTCCAGCCCTGCCTCTACCCCTGGCCACTCCTCTGCTTTTTCCAACTGGTCCTGCTGCTGCACTTGCCTCCCTAGGCCGGGAGTAGTGGACTGTGTAGAAGACTGGGAGTTCAACACATTGCTGGAAACGTTATCTGCGATCCACGATGGGACCTACTCGCACAGCTCTGCTTGTAATAAAGGTCTACTACGCGGACCTGTAAATTGTGATATGAAGCTGGGGAGCCCAGAAACTTGCCTCTCTCTTAATCCCTCAGCAGCCGGCTGTGATTTACCTCGCCCAGGAACTTGGTCTGTGCCCACACCCTCACTTGGATGCCCATATCCGCATCCAGATCCTCGACCCTTACCCCTACTCCTCATCATGGCGGATTGAGTATAGAGCATGGCCCAAATAAATTACCCCATTGTGCAGCGCTGACAACTGGCTAATTCACCACACACAGAGACTTGTAGATAGCGGAGGCTCTATGCTGTGACTTGAAAAAATTAACCCGCTGTCTTGTGCTGATACCTAGGGGTAATTTAGCACTCACAGAGAGTTGTAGATAAGAGTGGCTGTATGGAGTGGGAGAAGACTGTAAAGCCAGTGGATAGTGCTGGTAACTGGCGCTATCTCAACCCCCCCTCCCCCCCCCCCCAGGAAAGGGTATTGTGAGATGCTCTGCACAGTGGCAGAGCTGAAATACTTTGCAGTGGCCTAGGAAATATTAGAGTACTGCTTCACGGTGAGACCTCGGTATAATGCACTGCAGACTGAGAATGCTATAACTGAAAGGCTGTGCACAGGCCAGATGCGTAAAAAAAAAAAAAGGTGCTCTACTGCTCCCAGCCAGCCACAACTATAAACCACAAGATGAGAAGTAGCCCTAAAAAGGACTGTTGGGGTTCTTGTAGAGAGGATCCCTACGGTAAAACCTTCCCTATCTCAGCAGCTCTGTCCCTAAACTCTGTGTAATGCACTGCAGACAGAGAACGGTATAACTGAAAGGGTTTGCAGTAGCCTAGGAAATATTAGAGTACTGTTTCACAGTGAGACCGCGGTGTAATGCACTGCAGACTGAGAACGCTATAACTGAAAGGCTGTGCACAGGCCTAGATGCGTAAAAAAAAAGGGTGCACTACTGCTCCCAGCTAGTCACAACTATAATGCACACAGTGAGAAGTAGCCCTAAAAAGGACCGTTGGAGTACTTGTAGAGAGGATCCCGACGGTAAAACTTTCCCTATCTCAGCAGCTCTGTCCCTAAACTCTGTAATGCACTGCAGACTGAGAACGGTATAACAAAATGGTTTGCAGTAGCCTAGGAAATATTAGAGTACTGTTTCACGGTGAGACCTTGGTGTAATGCACTGCAGACTTAGAACACTATAACTGAAAGGCTGTGCACAGGCCTAGATGCGTAATTAAAAAAAGGGTGCTCTACTGCTCCCAGCCAGGCACAACTATAATGCACACGGTGAGAAGTAGCCCTAAAAAGGACCATTAGGGTTCTTGTAGAGAGGATCCCTACGGTAAAACTTTCCCTATCTCAGCAGCTCTGTCCCTAAACTCTGCCAAAGGCACTGCGCACACAGAACAGTATAGCTTAAATGGCCTGCCCAGCCCTAGATGCTTAAAAAAAAAAAAAGGTGCACTACTGCTCCCAGCCTAAGAAGGACTGTTGGGGTTCTTGAAGACAGGATCCTACTCTAACACTTTCCCTATATCAGAATCAGCACTTTCCCTAACCACTGCCAGCACGCGTCTGAGGCGAGCCGCCGGCAACCCCAGTTTAAGTACTCGGCGGTCACCTGATCCCGCTAGCCACTCACTGCTGTTGCAGGGCAGAGGGCTGGCACGTCCCCGCAGGAAGTGGTAATGCCTTCCCCGCATGTTTATTGGCTAGAAAATGGCGCTAAACATGCGGGGAAGGGAAATGCAATTGACTCGAGTACCGCGTGGTGTTCGTCTCCAGTAACGAGCATCTCGAGTACCCTAATACTCGAACGAGTAGAAACCTCAGAAGAGCATGCTCGCTCATCTCTAAATTTAGTACATCACTGAACGTCCATTTGTGACCTCCATTTCTGACCTCAGACCCCAGCAAGAATGTACCTTAAAATTCCTATCTGTCCTGCCTTCTAAGACAGTATAATTCATTAGATTCATTACAAGCTTCTATTCGCTTAAAGCAACCAAAGCTACTTTCCAAGGTTGGTATCACATTCTGTCTGTTCTTATCTCATGGCCCTGAGAAGTTAGGAGGAGGAGAAGGCAAATTCAATTAATTTTATCCTCCCGTGACCAGTCTGTTGACTCTGCCGATTAACTAGTACTCTCATGCAAACCATTCCTTTTAAAATATGACAGGTTCTGTATTGTGTGGTCAAGACATAACGTACCTGTCTGACGGGTCTGGACTGACCGGATGGGGCACGGACACACAGACAAGCCTGGAACTGGACACACAGCTATAGATAATTAATTTATCTTATCGCGTTCAGATTTTTGGGACAACTAGTTCTGCTAGGGCTGCTTCCATGTGTCCATGTCCTTCGATGTCCGGTCCCTCCAGATCCAAATCGACTGCGGCCCCACGTTGGGCACCAACTGACATGGATTTATTTTTGGGGTCCACGGCGTAATCAGTAGGAATGTTTGCACCCTTTCAGATTTATGTTCAGGAATTGTGCGCACAATGGAAGAGATCACACGGAGACAAGATTGTCAGTGTAGAAAGTCTTCCTGACCCTGTTTATTAGTAGGCATATAGCATCTTATATAGCATGATGAGTTAATTGCCCTTTATGGGCACGCAGGAAGCAATATGTGGATGGAAATCAAAGCATGGGATTGGGTGGTCCAAATAGGGTCTTTTTACATCCAGTCCCGCATGAGCTGCTGTCGTCATGGAAGTCGGACATCACGTGGTTTCAGATAAAAACCAACGCCATCATTCCAAGTTCGATGGAGGGGGCAGGGGCGGGAATGAGCAATGTGTCATCAAATGATGCCTGAGGGTTATGTGTGGGCAAAAAATGTGCCCAGAGGTTATGAGCGTGTGTTGCTATCAAGCTGCATATTCTGATAACGACTGGCAGAAGAGGATGTCCTGGCATATTCAATTCTACTGGCTCCGATAGTGAAATAGACATTTCATCTTATTTATATATATATATATATATATATATATATATATATATATATATATATATATATATATATATATATATATATATATCTTCCACAGTAAGGACAACTTAGGCAGTTACCTAGTGTGCCATTTGGGCACCTTAATGGATTTTAGATTTTCTTTTTTTTTTACAACTATTTGAAAGCTGTGCTAGAGTTGATGCATTAGTAAGAGAACAATAGGGAGAATTAACTGAGCCCAGCATTTCTGACAACAGGCTTAGCAAGATGTCCACCAGCGCATGCCTCCTTATACATTCAGTGCATCTCCCGAACCTCTGTATCTTCACAGACCAGACATACATTTCTGGCAAGACTTATGCCAGTTTCTGGTGTAAATTACACATAAATCTGTCTGTTCAGGGTAGCCAGGCACCCTCCCAACAAGTCCCACCAACATTTCGAAAAAGTGGTGCGACTGGTGCAGAAGGCTGAAAATTTGCAAACATTTCCAACTTTTCTACACTACCAAACTGGTGTATAGTCTTGTTAAATGTCCCCCTATGTGTTTCACACAGGAAATGGAAATAAAATAGCATATCTAGTCCCTATTTTCAGTGGATTGCATGCTCACATCATCTGCACCTCAAAAACATCTCCAGAATCCGCCCTTTTCTTTCTGTGGAAATAGAAAAAAATGGGTATTGTTGCCTGAATTCAATCTTATCTTGACTATTGTAATTCACTACTAATTAGAGATGAGCGAGCACCAAAATGCTCGGGTGCTCGTTACTCGGGACGAACTTTTCGCGATGCTCGAGGGTTCGCTTCGAGTAACAAACCCCATTGAAGTCAATGGGCGACCCGAGCATTTTTGTATTTCGCCGATGCTCGCTAAGGTTTCCTTGTGTGAAAATCTGGGCAATTCAAGAAAGTGATGGGAACGACACAGCAACGGATAGGGCAGGCGAGGGGCTACATGTTGGGCTGCATCTCAAGTTCACAGGTCCCACTATTAAGCCACAATAGCGGCAAGAGTGGGCCGCCCCCCCTCCCAAAAACTTTTACTTCTGAAAATCCCTCATTAGCATGGCATACCTTTGCTAAGCACCACACTACCTCCAACAAAGCACAATCACTGCCTGCATGACACTCAGCTGCCACTTCTCCTGGGTTACATGCTGCCCAACCGCCCCCCCCTCCCCCCACAGCGCACACCAAAGTGTCCCTGCGCAGCCTTCAGCTGTCCTCATGCCACACCACCCTCATGTCTATTTAGAAGTGCGTCTGCCATGACGAGGAACCGCAGGCACACACTGCAGAGGGTTGGCACGGCTAGGCAGCGACCCTCTTTAAAAGGGGCGGGGCGATAGCCCACAATGCTGTACAGAAGCAATGAGAAATAGAATCCTGTGCCCCCGCCATCAGGAGCTGCACATGTGGGCATAGCAATGGGGAACCTATGTGCCACACACTATTCATTCTGTCAAGGTGTCTCTGCATGCCCCAGTCAGACCGGGCTTTTTAATTCATAGACACAGGCAGGTACAACTCCCTATTGTGAAGTCCCTGTCGACCGACAGCATGGGTGGCTCCCTGGAACCCACCGGCGGTACACAAAAATATCCCATTGCATTGCCCAACACAGCTGAGGTAGTAATGTCGTGCTTAATGCAGGTGGGCTTCGGCCCACACTGCATGCCCCAGTCAGACTGGGGTTCTTTACAAGTGGAATCAGATGCATTTATAATTCCCTGTGGACCCACAGCATGGGTGGGTGCCAGGAAGCCACCGGCGGTACATAGAAATATCCCATTGCATTGCCCAACACAGTTGAGGTAGTAATGTTGTGCTTAATACAGGTGGGCTTCGGCCCACACTGCATGCCCCAGTCAGACTGGGGTTCTTTACAAGTGGACAGATGTAGGTTAAACTCCGTGTGCACCTACAGCATGGGTGGCTCCCTGGAACCCACCGGCGGTACACAAAAATATCCCATTGCATTGCCCAACACAGCTGAGGTAGTAATGTCGTGCTTAATGCAGGTGGGCTTCGGCCCACACTGCATGCCCCAGTCAGACTGGGGTTCTTTACAAGTGGAATCAGATGCATTTATAATTCCCTGTGGACCCACAGCATGGGTGGGTGCCAGGAAGCCACCGGCGGTACATAGAAATATCCCATTGCATTGCCCAACACAGCTGAGGTAGTAATGTTGTGCTTAATACAGGTGGGCTTCGGCCCACACTGCATGCCCCAGTCAGACTGGGGTTCTTTACAAGTGGAATCAGATGCATTTATAATTCCCTGTGGACCCACAGCATGAGTGGGTGCCAGGAAGCCACCGGCGGTACACAGAAATATCACATTGCATTGCCCAACACAGCGGATGTAACGTCAGCTGTAATGCAGGTGGGCTAAAAATTCATTTGATTACACTGTAGGCGAGGGCCCACAAAAATTGCTGAATCAACAGTACTAATGTACATCAAAAAAATTGGCCATGGCCAACCAAGATGGCAGGTGAAACCCATTAATCGCTTTGGTTAATGTGGCTTAAGTGGTAACTAGGCCTGGAGGAAGCCCAGTTTAACTAAAAATTGGTTCAAGTTAAAGTTTCAACGCTTTTAAGAGCTTTGAAACATATAAAAATTGTTTAGAAAAATTATGAGTGAGCCTTGTGGCCCTAAGAAAAATTGCCCGTTCAGCGTGATTACGTGAGGTTTCAGGAGGAGGAGCAGGAGGAGGAGGAGGAATATTAGACACAGATTGATGAAGCAGAAATGTCCCCGTTTTGGATGGTGAGAGAGAACGTAGCTTCCATCCGCGGGTGCAGCCTACGTATTGCTTACGTATCGCTGCTGTCCGCTGGTGGAGAAGAGAAGTCTGGGGAAATCCAGGCTTTGTTCATCTTGATGAGTGTTAGCCTGTCAGCACTGTCGGTTGACAGGCGGGTACGCTTATCCGTGATGATTCCCCAAGCCGCACTAAACACCCTTTCCGACAAGACGCTAGCCGCAGGACAAGCAAGCACCTCCAGGGCATACAGCGCTAGTTCAGGCCACGTGTCCAGCTTCGACACCCAGTAGTTGTAGGGGGCAGAGGCGTCACCGAGGATGGTCGTGCGATCGGCTACGTACTCCCTCACCATCCTTTTACAGTGCTCCCGCCGACTCAGCCTTGACTGGGGAGCGGTGACACAGTCTTGCTGGGGAGCCATAAAGCTGGCCAGGCCTTAAAGACTGTTGCACTGCCTGGGCTGTACATGCTGCTCGATCTACGCACCTCCCCTGCTACCTGGCCCTCGGAACTGCGCCTTCTGCCACTACCGCTGTCGGATGGGAACTTTACCATCAGCTTGTCCGCCAGGGTCTTGTGGTATAGCAACACTCTCGAACCCCTTTCCTCTTCGGGAATGAGAGTGGGAAGGTTCTCCTTATAGCGTGGGTCGAGCAATGTGTACACCCAGTAATCCGTAGTGGCCAGAATGCGTTGAATGCGAGGGTCACGAGAAAGGCATCCTAACATGAAGTCAGCCATGTGTGCCAGGGTACCTGTACGCAACACATGACTGTCCGCACTAGGAAGATCACTTTCAGGATCCTCCTCCTCCTCCTCCTCCTCCTCCTCCTCAGGCCATACACGCTGAAATGATGACAGGCAAGCAGCATGGGTACCGTCAGCAGTGGGCCAAGCTGTCTCTTCCCCCTCCTCCTCATCCTCCTCATGCTCCTCCTCCTCCTCCTGAACGCGCTGAGATATAGACAGGAGGGTGCTCTGACTATCCAGCGACATACTGTCTTCCCCCGGCTTGGTTTCCGAGCGCAAAGCGGCTGCCTTTATGGTTTGCAGGGAAGTTCTCAAGATGCATAGCAGAGGAATGGTGACGCTAATGATTGTAGCATCGCCGCTCACCACCTGGGTAGACTGCTCAAAGTTTCGAAGGATCTGGCAGATGTCTGCCAACCAGGCCCACTCTTCTGAAAAGAATTGAGGAGGCCGACTCCCACTGCACCATGTTAGAGTTGGTATTCCACTATAGCTCTACGCTGCTCATAGAGCCTAGCCAACATGTGGAGCCTAGAGTTCCACCGTGTGGGCACGTCGCACAGCAGTCGGTGCACTGGCAGATTAAAGCGATGTTGCAGGGTGCGCAGGGTGGCAGCGTCCGTGTGGGACTTGCGGAAATGTGCGCAGAGCTGGCGCACCTTTACGAGCAGGTCTGACAAGCGTGGGTAGCTTTTCAGAAAGCGCTGAACCACCAAATTAAAGACGTGGGCCAGGCATGGCACGTGCGTGAGGCTGCCGAGCTGCAGAGCCGCCACCAGGTTACGGCCGTTGTCAAACACGACCATGCCCGGTTGGAGGCTCAGCGGCGCAAGCCAACGGTCGGTCTGCTCTGTCAGACCCTGCAGCAGTTCGTGGGCCATGTGCCTCCTATCTCCTAAGCTGAGTAGTTTTAGCACGGCCTGCTGACGCTTGCCCACCGCTGTGCTGCCACGCCGCGCGACACTGACTGCTGGCGACGTCCTGCTGCTGCTGACACATCTAGATTGCGAGACAGAGGTTGAGGAGGAGGAGGAGGAGGAGGGTGCTTTAGTGGAAGAAGCATACACCGCCGAACATACCACCACTGAGCTGGGGCCCGCAATTCTGGGGGTGGGTAGGACGTGAGCGGTCCCAGGCTCTGACTCTGTCCCAGCCTCCACTAAATTCACCCAATGTGCCGTCAGGGAGATGTAGTGGCCCTGCCCGCCTGTGCTTGTCCACGTGTCCGTAGTTAAGTGGACCTTGCCACTAACCGCATTGGTGAGGGCGCTTACAATGTTGCGGGAGACGTGGTCGTGCAGGGCTGGGACGGCACATCGGGAAAAGTAGTGGCGACTGGGAACTGAGTAGCGCGGGGCCGCCGCCGCCATCATAGCTTTGAAGGACTCCGTTTCCACAACCCTATACGGCAGCATCTCAAGGCTGATAAATTTGGCTATGTGGACGGTTAACGATTGAGCGTGCGGG
This sequence comes from Eleutherodactylus coqui, assembly GCF_035609145.1. Taxonomy (NCBI): domain Eukaryota; kingdom Metazoa; phylum Chordata; class Amphibia; order Anura; family Eleutherodactylidae; genus Eleutherodactylus; species Eleutherodactylus coqui. The sequence continues at coordinate 136,696,514 of NC_089845.1, read as the reverse complement.
TGCGTGGCGGCGTACTTGCGCTTGCGCTCCAACAGTTGCGCTAGCGACGGCTGGACTGTGCGGTGCGAGACATTGCTGGATGGGGCCGAGGACAGCGGAGGTGAGGGTGTGGGTGCAGGCCATGAGACGGTCGTGCCTGTGTCCTGAGAGGGGGGTTGGATCTCAGTGGCAGGTTGGGGCACAGGGGGAGAGGCAGCGGTGCAAACCGGAGGCGGTGAACGGCCTTCGTCCCACCTTGTGGGGTGCTTGGCCATCATATGTCTGCGCATGCTGGTGGTGGTCAGGCTGTTGGTGGTGGCTCCCCGGCTGATCTTGGCGCGACATAGGTTGCACACCACTGTTCGTCGGTCGTCAGGCGTCTCTGTGAAAAACTGCCAGACCTTAGAGCACCTCGGCCTCTGCAGGGTGGCATGGCGCGAGGGGGCGCTTTGGGAAACACTTGGTGGATTATTCGGTCTGGCCCTGCCTCTACCCCTGGCCACCGCACTGCCTCTTGCAACCTGCCCTGCTGCTGCCCGTGCCTCCCCCTCTGAAGACCTGTCCTGTGTAGGCATTGCACACCAGGTGGGGTCAGTCACCTCATCGTCCTGCTGCTCTTCCTCCGAATCCTCTGTGCCCTGCTCCCTCGGACTTACTGCCCTTACTACTACCTCACTGCAAGACAACTGTGTCTCATCGTCATCGTCCTCCTCACCCACTGAAAGGTCTTGAGACAGTTGCCGGAAATCCCCAGCCTCATCCCCCAGACCCCGGGAACTTTCCAATGATTGGGCATCAGTGACGATAAACTCTTCTGGTGGTAGAGGAACCACTGCTGCCCAATCTGAGCAGGGGCCCGAGGAAAGTTCCTGGGAGTGTTCCCGCTCCTGAGCAGGTGTCATTGTAGTGGAGTGAGGAGGCTGGGAGGAAGGAGGAGCAGCAGACAGAGGATTCGGATTTGCAGCAGTGGACGGCGCAGAACTGTGGCTGGACGATAGGTTGCTCGAAGCACTTTCTGCCATCCAGGACAGGACCTGCTCACACTACTCATTTTCTAATAAAGGTCTCCTGCGTGGACCCATTAATTGGGCGATGAATGTGGGGACGCCAGAAACGTGCCTCTCTCCTAATCGCGCAGCAGTCCGCTGCGACACACCTGGATCAGGAGCTCGGCCTGTGCCCACACCCTCACTTGGCCCTCCGCGTCCTCGGCCACGTCCACGTCCTCTAGGCCTACCCCTACCCCTCAGCATGCTGTATTACCAGTGATTTGATTTCCCAGGCAGGAAATAAATTGGCGCAAGCCTGCAGGTCAAATATAATTTTTTCGCTTTTTTGCAAAGGGAAGGCCCCACTGCGTATATTCAATGAACAATACGTTTAATAACTGTGGTGTGGCCCTGAAAAAGTGTCACACAACTTTAGTGTAGCAGAGTTATTAACTCTGGCAGAGCAGGTATTTGCCAGTCAGGAAAGACAATGGCGCAAGCCTGCAGTAAACCGTAGCTGGTTGCGTCTGATTTTTGTACGTTCTCCACGCAGCACACACGTACACGGAGACCTTAGGACTGACACAGGCAGGCCAAATATAATTTTTTCGCTTTTTTGCAAAGGGAAGGCCCCACTGCGTATATTCAATGAACAATACGTTTAATAACTGTGGTGTGGCCCTGAAAAAGTGTCACACAACTTTAGTGTAGCAGAGTTATTAACTCTGGCAGAGCAGGTATTTGCCAGTCAGGAAAGACAATGGCGCAAGCCTGCAGTAAACCGTAGCTGGTTGCGTCTGATTTTTGTACGTTCTCCACGCAGCACACACGTACACGGAGACCTTAGGACTGACACAGGCAGGCGAAATATAATTTTTTCGCTTTTTTGCAAAGGGAAGGCCCCACTGCGTATATTCAATGAACAATAACTGTGCTGTGGCCCCGCCTACGCAATTCTGTCCCTGTAGTATCAATGGAGGGTGCAATGCTCTGCACAGATGATTTTTAGAAAAAAAAAAAATGCAACACTGCTAACAGCAGCCAGCACAGTACTGCACACGGTTAAATTTGGCCCTAGAAAGGACCGTTGAGGTTCTTGAAGGCTACACTCACTCCTAACACTCTCCCTGCCTAAGCACCACTTCTGTCCCTAATACCGGGTGCAATGCTCTGCACTGCCGATTTTGAGAAAAAAAAAAAATTTCCACTGATAACAGCAGCCTGCACACACGTAGATGTGGCCCTAAGAAGGACCGTTGGGGTTCTTGAAGCCTACACTCACTACAAACACTCTCCCTACAGCAACTCCAATAGAACAGCACTTTCCCTCACTAACTCACACGGCATCTGAGCCGAGCCGTGGGAGGGGCCGACTTTTATACTCGGGTGACATCTGATCACCCCAGCCACTCACAGCAGGGGGGTGGTATAGGGCTTGAAGGTCACAGGGGGAAGTTGTAATGCCTTCCCTGTCTTTCAATTGGCCAGAAAAGCACGCTAACGTCTCAGAGAGGAAACTGAAAGTAACCGGAACACCGCGTGGTACTCGTTACGAGTAACGAGCATCCCGAACACCGTAATATTCGCACGAATATCAAGCTCGGACGAGTACGTTCGCTCATCTCTACTACTAATACATCTTTCATTCACTAAAGTACCCACTTTATAATCCATCTTGAATGCAGCAGCCAGGCTCATCTTTGTTTCCCAGCTGCTACACTGACGTCCTATGCCAGTCCATACACCGATGCCCTCACCCTACGCTAGTCACCACACTGATTCCTCCTGTGCCAGTCACTGCACTGATTCCTCCACCCTGTGCCAATCACTGCACTGGTTGCCCGTGCAACATAGAATACAACTTAAGTTCATCACTCACATCCATAAAACTCTCTACAGTGCTGCACAGCCCTATATTTTCTCTCCCATCTCCCTATACCACGTTTCCTGTGCACTCCATTCTGCTCATGATCTCAGAGTGAATACAGACTGAACCTTCTACTCCCATTTTGAAGATTTTTTGCAGGCTGCTCCAGCTCTGAATTGCGCTACGTGAGATAATCAGATTATTCACGAAAAATTACAGTTTTAAACGTGTCCTAAAAACACAGGTTTAGGGAGGTATAGCATGTTCCCTAATCTAAACCCACTCTCTTACCCTTCTCCATCCTTTTTCGGAACCTAATACCTTCATCCCACTGTATCTTTCACACCTCATACACAGTACATAGTAATGCATTTCATATCAGTATATAAACACATACCAGCTGAAGCGCCTCTGATCATGTGTGCAACGTTGTGTTGTGGAGCTGGTGACTATTGGAAATTATGTAGCTAGAGAGTGCTGGAAATGGTCACCACCACTATTATAAGTGTTGAGTAAACTGAAAAAGTCAAACCCTGTTTAGATTGAACTTTGAGAAAAGTTCTGTTTGGTAAGAACTCAAACTTCAGGACGTTCATCTCGGCCAAACCCACAAAATGAGAAGAAATAAAAAAGCAGAAGGAAAAAGTAGGAGTAAAAGGAAAAAGATGAAAAAGGAAAGAAACTTTTTCCATTTTCAGCCTTTTCTCTTTTTGTTTTTCATTCTTCTTTTTTCTTCATTTTTTGTTTTAAAAACAGCTCAAAAGTACTTAAATACACTGTATGGTGACCGAAGAGTATTATACAGGTCTTTTGTGGCTCTCAGTGTTAGGGGTATTGGTGAAGACCTAGTTTGGTTTGAACTAATTTGGACCAAACCAAACTTTTTGCTTAAATTCAGTGAACGGGCTGAAGCAAACTTTTGAAAAGTTCGCTCATCACTAACGATTGGCATCACATATTTACAGACAAGAAACTGCTTTTAGGGTTTTTACCCACTAGCGCTTTTTTTCGCTGTGATTTTTTTTATCCTAATGTCATTGGGACTTTCTAATGTTAAAAATTGCATCGCACAAATATCACAGAAACGCAAACTTGCAATTTTTGTGCGATGCGATTTTAACATTAGAAAGTCCCATTGACATTTAGAAAAAAAACGCACCGAAATTACAGTGAAAAAAAAACGCTAGTGGGTAAAAGCCCTAAAACTGAACCTGAGACTGCTGGAAGTACTAAGGATTCAGAGGGCAAGCTAGGGCAGAGATTAATAGGTGGAAGTTCGGCAGGAGAGCTGATTAAGCAGAGTAAAGCAAGCAAGCCCTTACTAATCCTAGTCCGTCCGCCTGCTGTTATTTGTAACTAAGTTGTTAATACTTCAACATGAAGAACTACTAAGCATTGCACATGCGTTTCCTGTAACCACCAAGCTTAAAGGGGTTGTCCCACGATGACAAGTTAAGTTAAACACTTCTGTATGGCCATATACATGCACTTTGTAATATACATCGTGCATGAAATATGTGCCATACAGAAGTTATATACTCACCTTCCCTGCGCTGGCGTCCCCGTCTCCATGGTGCCGTCTAATTTCAGCATCTAATCGCCCGATTAGACGCACTTGCGCACTTGGTCGGTCCGGGCACGAGCGGCGTTCTGGCTCCACCCCCTTCTAGCGTCATCGCGTAGCTCCGCCCCGTCACGTGTGCCGATTCCAGCCAATCAGGAGGCTGGAATCGGCAATGGACCGCACAGAGCCCACGGTGCACCATGGAAGAAGACCCGCGGTGCATCGTGGGTGAAGATCCCGGCGGCCATCTTGGAGGAAAAGAAGGAAGAAGTTGCAGAGAGGGGATTCGGGTAAGTAAATTTTTTTTTTTTGTAATTTCAACACATCCCTTGGGTTTGTCCTGCGCTGAACAGGGGGCCTATGCAAAAAAAAAAAACGTTTTGGCGCGGGACAACCCCTTTAAGTGCCTATCCGAGTAAAGTTGCAGTGTGATCAAGCCTTTAGGGTTTCATCTCCTATATGTCACCCTGTGCAAGGCAGCCACATTACACCATAAGTAGCTATTCTACAAACCTTGGGGACTTCTCAGAGAATCAAAGCTTTGTTATTGTTCTTCTGGCTACAAGCAGCATTTGTGCTGTTGCCAACTTTGCATTCTCTATTCCTTTAATTAGAACATTTAGATTAAATGCCCTACAGATTTCATTCAGGGCTTTTTTTCTGAAGTGCAGCATATTGGGAGCTTGGGATATCTCCATAAAAGAAGGATAAAACCTACAGTATGGAAACCTGTCAGTTTCCTTAATCCTAGTTTATACAAGAGTGCTGAAGGCCTATAAGCCTGGTTTCCAGGCTGCAGTAGAACATGTGATGGAAAGCCTGCCTACCCACAGGTGCCAATGGGCACACAATTTTACTAGTCAAAGGGCAGTATTATCAGCAAACTCATATGGTTACTGGCCACTGTGGGTGGGAGGGGTTTCAGCTGCAATGTGGAAATTCAGCCTAAAACATATGGTTAATGAAAAAGTTTTCTACATCTGGTGGGTGGATTGAGAGAATTTGTCACAGTACTCAGATTTCCCTGCGACATTACTTGTATTGTACTTATATTCCTTTTAAGCTGTATCAGAAGGAGCTTTTTATAGATTTTTTCTATAAATCTTTTCCCCGAGGAACGTGTCAGTATAATAAAGACATCTCAATCTTCCTTAACTGCAATTTTACATCTTTACATATACATCTTATTTTATATTTTAGCTGTATATAGTGGAACACATACAATTCATTTTGTATGTAAAGGAAATCTTTCATTTTATTCCTTTCAAAAAGCTGCACCATCTCTCATTTTTTCTCACCTTTTAAGCCCTTTAAGGGTAGGTGTTAATCCAGGGACAGCACACAACTCCATTATAGGTCTATGGGGCTGTGTACGTTGACATTTTTTCAATGGGACATGGCATGTTGCATTCCCATCCCTTTCATGAACGAGAAACAGTACATGGCAATATAGGTTACTGTACTGTGTCTGTGTAAATTGGACAGCACAAGAACTGGTATCTGTGTGCTCAAATCAATAGAAAGAAATCTACCAGCAGCACAACTTCCTCACCACAATATGGTTGGACAGGTATGCGATGCCCAGTCACCAAAGGATCCAATCCCAGTGTCCACTTCATCCATAGGAAAAATAGATAGTGGTGACAGCATAGATGGCGCAAATAAAATATTTTCTTTATTCCTCCATAGTTCACATGCAACGTTTCGACTCAAAAAGAGTCGAAGAGACTCTTTTTGAGCCGAAACGTTGCATGTGAACTATAGAGGAATAAAGAGAATATTTTATTTGCATCATCTATGCTGTCACCACTATCTATTTTCCTATGGTGTCTGTGTGCTGTCTGATGCAAGATGCACCTGAGTCACTCAAGCACAGCTTGCCCTTATGGCTAGTGTGCCAGAGGCCTAAGTGATATAATGTGTTAAAAGTTACAGCAGAGCTGATTTAATAAAAGAAAACCAGAGACTTGATGATGTTTCCTTATATCATGTCAACACTTGTGCATTAACTACCATATAGGACCCTATTCTCCTTTATTGAAGGGTTGTCCGAGTTATGAAAGGCCATCGTAAAGGGTCCTCCATGGTGTGAAAAAACAAAGGAGCTGATACCTCTCCCAGCTCTGCGCTCATTCCCTGCGGGCAGCTATGTGTCTCAGCTGTGTTGTTGTTTTCAGGCTGCAGTCAGCCTGTGATATCCCCTAAATCTGCTGCTGCAGCCAATTACGGAGTAGTGTACAGGATTGTACACTCCATAAAGACCTGTGGACCATGAGGAAGTGTGATGTAATGATGTTCATGTCACTTTAAATGCATAAATTTAATTAATGTTTATCAACTACACTATATTCTCACAAAGCACAGCCTTGTTTGAAGGCCATTATTCAGCTAGCTAGGTGAGAAGCGGCCTGTGATACATAGTTGGATGTTATACACGGGATTGGTTAGCATTAGCTTGGTATAAAATGGAAGGAAGGACTTGAGATCAGGAGATTCAAGAATTTTGGAGTTCAGCTCTAGTCTGAGAGAGTTCCAGAAGACTTAGTTCAAGAGAAGAGAAATGGAGATAGAGTGCTAGGAAAAAGGAGCCTAGCTGAGATCCAGTGCGGTGGGAAGGATAGCAAGTGTGAGTACCCAAAAAGTTGTGTAATTCATGCCAAGAGAAAAGGAAAAGCAAGCAGTAGCTAAACTTTAGCCAGTACCTAAAAGAACAGGAGAGAAATAAAAGAGAATCAGCAAACTCTAAGGTAATTGTAATGTTCTACCAGAAAGGGGATTCAGGAATCCAAAGAATAGAAGAAGTTGGAGAAAGAGAAGCAGAAGGGCAGAGCATAGGGAATAGGAAGAAATCTCGTGCTTATTCACTGTCAGAAAGAGCCCGTTTGTTGTACAGATAACAAGTCTGCTCCTCAAACCTGCAAATTCCCCAATTGTACTGGTAATACCTTTAAGTAAAGCAAACAATGAAATGCACCTTAAAGAAATATGATTGTGAATTGTACTGAGAAATGCAACGTAATTCCAATCTGCACTTAAAAAGCACAATCTGTTCTCTAAAATTGCCTTTAGTGAAAGCTGAAGATTCTTGTTATTCTGAAGCAATAAATCAAGTCATGTTTTCACCGTTAATTCTGCCTCCTGAAGTCCCTTCCCGCCATTTGCCATCTGCACTGAGGTACCGTGCCACACTCCAGGGAAAATATTTCTCCAGGTTTTATTTTTGACTTTTTCTTATTATTTTGTCATCTGTGTAATAAATTAGTATATAAGGAGGAGGTCGTCTGTGTAATATATCGGTATATGAGGAAGAGTAAGTTGTCTGTGTAAGATATTATCTGAGGAGCAGGAGGTCTGTGTAATGCTAGTGTAATTAAAACTAAAAAACTTACCAACTTCCCCTGTAAATTTGTTGACAATAGCAACCAATCACAGCTCAGCTTTCACTTGTTATACTGCTGAGGTAAAATGAAAGCTGCACTGTGATTGGTTGATATGGGCAACACAGATTTCCTTTTGAACAGCTTTCATTAGAGTGGGTGCTGGGCGCATTTCTGTGTGGTACATAGTGGCTCAGTGCTGGTGGGAAGCTGTGTGGTAGTTGGATCAGTGGAGGAGGTTGTCTGTGTAAGATATTTTCTGAGGAGCAGGAGGTCTGTGTAATATATTAGTATTTGAGGAGGAGGAGGTAGTCTGTGTTAGATAAGACTGTGAAATAAAAAGCAACTGCTCAAGTGCAATTCCGGCATTCCCCCTCTTTCCCCCCAGAGGAAGTGGGGCTAGTCCCCCCCCCCCTCCACCCTTCAAATTTGTCCCCATGGGATGAGTTATATATGTATCAAGTTTGGTTGAAATTGTTCCAGACCTTCATGAGTTATGGTGGCACATACATACATACATACACACATCCTACACACACATTCCTCCCATCCCCTCCCCCAGGAGTAGTGGGGTTGTGTTATCCCCACTAAATTTGTCCCCATTGGACGAGTTATATATACCAAGCTTGGTTGAAATTGCTCCAGGCGTTCATGAATTAGGGTGGCACGTACAGACATACATGCTATTTTATATTTATAAATATAGAGGAGTGAATTGGGAACCCAAAGTGGCCCTGCAAAAAAAATTACAAAGTAGCCTCATGCTGTAGGTAGGGCAAAACCAGCAACAAGTGAGACGAATATGAGAAAGCAGGAGTCAGCAAACTGCCAGTTACAACTACGTTGGTGGTAGGAGTAGAGAAGTCTATGCAGTGTGTGCAGTTTCTACAAAGCACAGAAAACATACCTCATCAACATCAAGGCTGGGCATCAGGTACAACAATCATATTGTGATACAAGGACTTAAAAATATTGTTTCTCTGTTATCAGCCCAAAGGCTGACGCATATTATGTATTGTTATTAAAGATGAGTGAACACACTCTTCCGAGCTTGATGCCCGTTCGAGTATTAGGGTACTCGAGATGCTTGTTACCCGAGACGAACATGACGTGCTACTCGAGTCAATTTAATTTCTGTTACCCGCATGTTTAGCACCATTTTTAGCCAATAAACATGCGAGGAAGGCATTACCACTTCCTGCTGTGACGTGCCAGCCTTGTGCACGTCTACAGCAGTGAGTAGCTGGGACGATCAGGTGACCAGAGTACTTAAGCTGGTGCCGCCCGCGGGTCGCCTCAAACACATGCTGGCAGAGGTTAGGGAAAGTGCTGCTGCAGAGGATAGTGAAAGTGTTAGAATGGGGCTGCGGTTGATTTGGATCCGGAGGGACCAGACATTGAAGGACATGGACACACGAAGGCAGCCCAAGCAGAACTAGTGGGCTCAGAAATCTGAACGCGGTAAGATAAAATAATTATCTATACCTGTGTGGCTAGTTCCAGGCTTGTCTGTGTGTCCGTGCCCAATCCAGTCAGTCCAGACCGGTCAGACAGGTACCTTATGTCTCGATTACACAATACAGAACCTGTCATATTTTAAAAGGAATGGTTTGCATACGTGTTGTTCTAAGAGTACTGGTTAATCAGCAGAGTCAACAGACTGGTCACGGGAGTGTAAAATTTATTGAATTTGTCTTGGTAGAGTCTTCTCCGGGGAGTAACTGGTGGTTTCTCCGGGGAGATAGAGGGTGATGCCAGATGGTGTGTCTTCGTAGACTCTTCTCTGGGGAGGAACAGATGGTTTCTCTAGGGAGATAGAGGGTCCTGCCAGATGGTGTTAGGGTTGAAATAAGTACCCCGATTGTACCAGTGGTCAGCTATACCGTTGTATGTGTCCAGTGCATTAGGCAGAGTTCTCATCGCTAAACAGTACGCAAATTTTTCCTGGGCCACTGCAGAACATTTCACAGGTACCATTCTCTGTGTTGGGTGAAGTAGCCACAGTTATCAGCACTATCCACTGGCTTTAGAGTTTTCTGCCCCTGTGCAGAGCATCTCACAATACCCTTTCCTTGGGTGCGGTGAAGTAGCTGCAGTTATTAGCACAATCTACTGGCTTTAGAGTTTTCTGCCTTTGCTAAGAGAGTCTCACAATACCCTTTCCTTGGGTGTGGTGAAGTAGCCGCAGTTATTAGCACTATCAACTGGCTTTAGAGTCTTCTCCCACTCCTTACAACCTCTCTTATCTACAAGTCTCTGTGAGCAGTAAATTACCCCTAGGTATCAGCGCAAGACAGCAGATTAATTTTTTTAAGTCACAGCATAGAGCCTCCGCTATCTACAAGTCTCTTTATGCGGTGAATTGGCCACAGTTGTCAGCGCTGTACAGTGGGGTAATTTATTTGGGCCCTGCTCTATACTTAATCCGCTATGATGAGGAGTAGTGGTAAGGATCGAGGATGCGGGCATCCAAGTGAGGGTGTTGGCACAGACCGAGTTTCTGGGCGGGGTGAATCACAGCCGGCTGCTGAGGGATTAGGAGAAAGGTAAGTTTCTGGGCTCCCCAGCTTCATATCACAATTTGCGTGTCAGCGTGATAGACTTTTATTACAAGCAGAGCAGTGCAAGCAGGTCCTATCGTGGATCGCAGAAAACGCGTCCAGCAATGTGTCAAACCCCCAGTCTTCTACGCAGTCCAATACTTCCGTCCAAGGGAGGCAAGGGCAGCAGCAGGACAGGTTGGAAGAGGCAGTGGGGTGGCTAGGGGAAGAGGCAGGGCCAGAGCAAAGAATCCCTCAACTATTTCCCAAAGCACCCCCTCGCAGCAAGCCTCCATGCAGAGGGCTAGGTGTTCAAAGGTATGGATGTTTTTTAGTGAGAGTGTAGACGACCGACGAACAGTGGTGTGCAACCTGTGCTGCACCAAGATCAGCCAGGGAGCAACCACTACCAGTCTCACCTCATATGATGGCCAAGCACTCCACAAGGTGGGACGAAGGCCATTCACCGCCTTCGGGTCACACCACTGCCTCTTTCCCTGTGCCACAACCAGGCACACGGATCCAATCCCCCTCCCAGGATGCAGGCACTAGCACCTCCCGGCCTGTACCCACACCCTTACCTCCACGGTCCTCCACTATATCCAGCGCAGCGTTCAGCTGTCGCTAACACAAGCATTGGAGCAAAAGTGCAAATACGCCGTCACCCACCCACACGCACAAGCTTTAAATGTGCACATTGCCAAATTATTCTGCCTGGAGATCCTGTCATACAGACTTGTGGAAACGAAGACTTTCAAAAACATGATGGCAGCTACTCAGTCCCCAGTCGCACTATTATTCCCGGTGTGCTGTCCCCACCCTACACCAGCACGTCTCCTGCAACATTAACCAAGCCCTCACCAGCGCAGTTACTGGGAAGGTCCACTTAACGACGGACACATGGACAAGTACTGGCGGGCAGAGGCACTATATCTCCCTGATGGCACATTGGGTGAACTTGGTGAACTTGGTGGAGGCTGGGACTGAGTCAGAGCCTGGGACCGCTCACGTGCTACCCACACTCAGAATAGCGGGTCTTACCTCAGTGCTGGTATCTGCGGTGTATTATGTAACCTCCTCCAACTCCCCCCCTCTCCACCACCTCCACCTCTCAATTAAGAAGTGTGAGAACGTCGCCAGCAGTCGGTAGCATGTGGCGTGGCAGCACAGCGTTGGCAAGCGTCAGCAAGCCGTGTTGAAACTAATCAGCTTAGGTGACAAGAGGCACATGGCCCCTGAGCTGTTACAGGGTCTGACAGAGCAGACCGACCTCTGGCTTTCGCCACTGAGCCTACAATCGGGCATGGTCGTGTGTGACAACAGCCGTAACCTGGTGGTGGCTCTGCAGCTTGGCAGCCTCACGCACGTGCCATGCCTGGCCCATGTCTTTAATTTGGTGGTTCAGTGGTTTCTGAAAAACTACCCCCACTTGTCTGACCTCCCGCACAAGGTACACCGCGTGTGCACACATTTCTGCAAGTCTACCACGGATTGTGCCACCCTCAGGACACTGCGACGTCAGTTTCATCTGCCAGAGCACCAACTGCTGTGTGACATGCCTACGCGCTGGAATTCTACGCTTCACTTGTTGGCCAGGCTTTATGAGCAGCGTAGAGTAATAGTGAATACCAGCTGCAACATGGGCAGCGTAGTGGTAGTCAGCCTCCACAGTTCTTTACAGAGGAGTGGGCATGGATGGCAGATATCTGCCAGGTCCTTGGAAGCTTTGAGGAGTCTACTCAAATGGTGAGCGGCGATGCGGCCATCATTAGCATTACCGTCCCACTGCTTTGCCTGCTGAGAACTTTGCTGCTAAGCATAAAGGCCGACGCTTTGCGGTTAAAACAGGAGATGGAGGATGACTGTATGCCGCTTCATAGCCAGACCACCCTCATGTCTATATCTCAACGCATTTTGGAGGAGGAGGGGGAAGAGACTGCTGCTGCGGCTGCTTCCCTCTCATCTGTTCAGCATGTATGGGCTGAAGGGGAGGAGCATCCTCCTAGTGAGGACAGCGATGTTTTGCGCACTGAGACTCTGGCACACAGCTGCGGCAGAAGTGCAGCATACTATCTCATTGCTTTTAATGGGATCGGCGCCGCTGCCGGTTCAATTGAAAGCAGTGGTTCGTGGCAAACCACGCAGTATGATTTTCAGGAAAGGGCTTGAAATATAAGCCCTTCCCTGAAAAATCATCATTAATTGGTGAAAAAAAAAAATTACTTACCTCTCCGCCACGTCCTCCAGCTGGCTCGCCAACGCTGCTGTCCAGCTGTTACCAAGCGGCAGTTGTTGGTCCTCCCGGGGCAGTGGTGTGCGGGGTCCCACTGTTGGGGCGCGTCCCCCCGGCCTGTTGTCCGCGGGTGCCTGACCGGCGTGGGCGGTGTGGTGCTGTGCCATGCGCGTGCGCACCTGTGAGTACAGCTGCCGTGCATGAGCTCCCTTTTGTTGTGTTCTGTTGGGCGTTGGCTATCTCCCTCTCTCTGCCCCTGGGTGGAGGCTTTTGTTTAAAGGTCAGGCAGAGACTTGCAATCACAGCCAGTTATTGGTTTCCCTCAGTGTGCTAGCTAGTCTGCCTCTGTTGGTCTCCTGCTTCTGTCATCTTGTCTGCTATACTTTGCCATTATCTGCTAGGTTTTTACATCTGCCTCAGTTCTGCTTAGTATTGTTCATGTTGGTTATTTACACCTGCCTTTTCTGTTGGTATTCTACCCTTTTCATCCAGGTACGCCAGCGTCCCTTTTTTGGTCCCTAGTGAGAGTAGGGACCACCGCCCAGTTGCCCACCTGGGGTTAGCCAAGAGTGGAGGCAAGTAGGCAGGGACAGGGGTTGTGGGTGAGATCTAGGGCACCCAGGCTACCTATCAAGGGTAGTATATCGTAACACCAGCACTTTCAGCAGGTGGGGATTTAAAAATCCCCGCCTCCTGAAAGGGCTGCTCTGATTGTCTAAGTGCTCAGCCAATTACAGCTAGTGCTTAGTTATTGGCTGAGCACTCAGCCAATTACAGTTAGTGCTTAGCTATTCATGAACATCTTTTCAATGGGACTAGCGTTGCTGCCGCTGGCCCCATTGAAAACATTGGCGATATCCCGGCGTTTTTCTTGCACTGCGAGATGAGTGTTTTCACTTGCTGTCGCAGCGCAAGAGAGAAAAAAACTCCAGTGGGTGTCCACCCTTAAAGAGACGTTCACAGCTGTACTAGCATCTGAGTCTGCTTTATGCCCCAGATTGCTGAGGGTGTGGGCAGAGGCTGAGGTCCTGGGCAGGGTGAAATTCTGCCATGTTTGGGCACTCTCTTTTCTTCATATTTCATACTATCCCTGGGTTGCAGGGGCTTGCCTATGCTGTGGGTGCACAAAGATTTCCCATTGCAGTGATTTAGCTATCTGGCACAAATACACTGAATGACTTGGGTAGGGCGCAGAGTGCAGACTGCTTTCCTATTGCACTGTTCAGCTATCTAACACATACACCGAACGAATTGTGTGGGGACACATGGATTTCCTATAGCTATGTAACTCACGGCACATTGAGTCAACCAGGTGGAGGCTGGGACCAAGCCTGACCCTGGGCCCGCTCACGTGCTTCCCACACAGAGTATTGTGTGTCCTACCTCGGTCACGGTTTCTCAGGCTTATTATGCCACCTCCTTTTCCTCTTTAGGGTCTGGGGATCAGTGTCAGTCGGCATGTATTATCTCTTGTGCTACAAATAACCACAGTTATCCGAGATACTGGATTGGAGCATTCACAGGAAGCTAAACTGATTTCATGAGACTTTCACAGGGCTACTGTACACCTGTGTTGGCAACGTTTCCGACACCTCCTGCTTCAAACCAATCTTTGGTATTAGTATGTGCTGCTGCATTGTAGAGATGTGTAGAAGTGCTGGCACCTGAGTTCCCTTTATGCCCACGTTTGCGGCGCCTGACAATTTTGTGACGGAGGTGGCACGGGATTGGAATTATGATTGTCGTCAATTGATCATCAATTCTCACCAGCATTGTGGGCTATCGCCCACACTTTCAAAGAGGGTCACTGCCTGGCCCTGCCATCCCTCTGCAGTGTGTGTCTCCAGTTTTCCTCATCGCATACACACTTATAAATAAGCATGAGGGTGGTGCGGCTATCAAGTGAGCATGTGGCATGAGGCCAGCTGAACGCTGCGCAGGGAAAATTTTGTGTGTGCTGTGGACACAGGGTCATGCAGGGGGTTGGACAGCAATGCCAGCATGTTACCTAGGAGAAGAGGCAGCGGTGTCACCCGCAGGCAGTCCTTGGTTGCAGGTAGTGTGGTGCTTAGCTAAGATGTGCCAGTGCGTGTGCCATGCTGCTTATGGTCTGTCCCAAGTAAATTGTTAGGGGGGTGACCGCTAGGCCCTTGCCCAAAATTTGGCTTAATAGTGGGACCTGGGAACCTCAGATGCACCCATGCATGCTGCCCCTGCGATTCCCTATCCGTTTATGTGGTGTTTCCATGACTTTCTGATGTTTTCAGGTGTTTCACACAACCTCCCCCATGCAGAGCATCGGTCAGCTTGAAAAATGCTCGAGTCCGCGATTGACTTCAATGGGGTTCGTTACTTGAAATGAGCTCTCAAGCATTACGAAAAGTTCAACTTGAGCAACGAACACCCGAGCATTTTGGTGCTCGCTCATCTCTAATTGTTATGTAGCTACCAAATGAAATGTAGATACTGTATACTAATTTTACCTTTCCTAACTTCCCTTCTTATAAACGTAATTATCTGTATATGTAGTCTGCTCTGTTGTGCATCTAATCTTTTTCTGTGTGATACTAAGCTGGATTGGAAGTCATCCACTAACCCCCCCACCCCACCTCCCTTACTTTTACTCACTCACTCTACCCCTCCCTACCCTGCTGTAATGTCTTCCATATAGTTAGCTGAGAACGCAGAGTAAGTGGATACTGAGAAATACAGGGGCATCCCTTGCTGCACCCCCCTTCCCCGTCTGACTGTGTCTCTCTCTTCCTGTATCTCCCTCACACCTTTTCTAGATGTAACCAGCATAAGTGAAAGTAAATTAAAAAAAAAAAAATCTTGGTATTTGTATAGCGCCAACTTATTCTGCAGTGCTTTCAGGTAATTATTACTTATTACCCCCCACCAAGCTGGGTTCTCATTTTACCAACCTCAGAAGGATGGAAGGCTTGAGCTGGCTACCTGACTCACGTGGGGATCAAACTTGCAACCTTTCAGGTCGTAGGCAAGAGCTTACACTCTGCACCACACGAGGCTCACTCTTCCTGGTTTCTTTGTGTGCTGAAAAGATAAAGATGAACCAATAAGTATTAGCTTTTAATAAGCCTGCCTACTGGATATAAAAAGCTATGTCTGTGATATAAGAGAGACTCAGAGATTTGGATAAATCTTTGTTCATTTCCTATGGGCCCTGGGTATACATCAGAAGTCGGTTCGTACATCAATATGGCATGATGCTGCTACCCAGAAGTCAACAATAGACATCATCGCACAGACTGAAATGGTGCTGGAGGTGAGTACAAGCTGTTTTTTTTTTTTCATTTTATTCAAGAGTCTATGCATAGGAATATTGGCCCCATGACCTGACCACCCCACCGGGGAGTCTTTGGTCCATCCTTTCCTGTGTATATACACCTTTTCTGTCATTATCTTTATCTTGTTTAACCCCTTAAGATTCCAGTTATGCCAATTTTGTATGGGTTTGTATGGAACCACATCGGGAGCCTGGCTGTCTTCTACAGTTGGCACCTACCCACAACAGCTGCTGTTGACCCTTTAACTGCCACTGTCAATTCTGATGGTGGCATTTAAATGCTCTGATTGGAGTTCAAGGGTCTTGAATGACCCCTTCCACCCATGATAAGATTGCAGGGTGCCATTTGGTTGCCTTGGCAATAGGGGGCCTTCTGAAGGCTCCAAGGGCTGCCATTGCAGATTGCCTGTCAATCAATGCCTGTTGCGTGGCTTGATACACTGTATGTGGTATAAAGTAATAATATGGTATACTGTGAGTTGGTATAATGTAATACTATGCTATTACATTATACTGCAGGAGCGATCAAACAGTTGCAAGTTCAAATCCCCTAAGACCTTCCTTCATAACAATGCAAGTGTTCTGAGAAGCAGACATAGCTTGTCGACCTTTTCTTTGCAGTGATGCTACCTTTTGCTAAGACAGAGTTCAGGAAAGATAAAAATGTATCCATCTTCTTGCCATTTTCTCTGTGGGTTTTGATCTCAAAGCAAATGGTGATGCAGAGCCAGACCCTGAATTTCAATGACTTCATTGCATGTCCGGTGAGCTGTAGCTATTGTTATTATATTATATTGTCATTTTGTTTTTTCTTCTCATCGTCCTTTTCCTCAGACTCCGAGAGTTGTCTTAGCATTATAAAGGTGCAGTTTGTCGTAAGTCTGGATATTTCAATAAGCAATTTACAAGACTCAGATCAGGGGAGAGAAGAGAAAAGAATGGGACAGCTGTAAATCGGAGAACACGAAAATAAAACACAAAATATTCAGAGCCTATATGAACTTTTTTTTTACCTTCGTTTTATTGAACACATCATATAATTGGTACATAGATATATTCCATATATCATTGATATGTAAAGACAATTAAACCTCTTTCAGGGCGAGCACCCACTGGCGTTTTTTTACCTGCGTTTTGCGTTTTTCCTGCGCAGGCATAGAGATAACATGTGTTTCTGTCCACTGGCGTTTTTTTTGCATTGCGTTTGCGTTTTTAACATAGGAACTGTCAGTTGCATATGTGTCCTTATTTTTCTCCATGGAAATTAATGGCAAAGCCGCGAAAACGCCGCGAAAACGCCGCGAAAAACGCCGCGGAAAACGCGCGGAAAAAACGCGGGTCACGCGGCGAAAACGCTGCGTTTTTTTCCCGCGGGAAACGCAAACGCCAGTGGGTGCTCGCCCTTAGGATCCAAACTTGTCCTATAACTCTGTTTACAGTTCTTGTTGTGTATTTTGCAATCTACAAACATATTTGAGACATCAATAAAACATTTTTTCAAACAGTAAACCTGTCTACATTTATTAGGGCATCCTCTGTTTTGCTAGATGACCTTTTCATAAGGTAAAACTGTATTGACTAATTTTTTCCATCCCACAATGGAAGGATATTCGGTGGCCATCCATTTTAGAGCAATCGCCTTCCAAGCTAAAAATAGTACCTCCTCATAAAGATTCATAGGTGATGAGGCCAATGTTTTGCATCTAATAAGCCAAATAATGCCATTTTAGAATCTAAAGTGAGTGTGTATGGGGAATGTTAGAGCAGGGGTCCCCAACTCCAGTCCAACAGGTCATGTTTTCAGGATCTCCTATAATAAGAACACCTGTGGCAATGTCTGAGGCACCGACAATAATTACATCACCTGTGCAACACTGAGGAAATCCTAAAAACCTGACCTGTTGGCGGTCCCTGAGGACTGGAGTTGGGGAACACTGTGTTAGAGCATAGACACAAATGTTGCCACCGCAGCCCAAAAATATTTAATATGTCTGCAGTCCCAATTCATGTGCCAAAAGTCAGCATTAGGGTGATGACATCTATGACAATCTATTGTCGGGGTTCTGCCCATTTTATGTAGTCCTATTGGTGTAAGGTAAGATTGGTGTATACAGTTGTATCGGTCTGTTGTTCACTGCTGGGGATACTAATAGATGCGATTCCAGCATAACTTGCCAATCCTCTGGTGTTATCTCTGGCATGAGAGCTTGCCATTTATTTTGAATTGGTAGTGGATTCTGACCAATTTAAGTTGATAGCAAATCTGTATATAGCGCAGCTATCAATCCTTTTGGGCCTTGGGCCCGCAAAAATTCCTATGATGGCATACTTAGAGACCAGGAACGTAGCGGCAGGAAATTGTGGATTTGCTGCATGTCGCAATTGGAAGTACCTAAACAGCTGCAAGTGGGGTGTTTGCAATTCATCTCGTAATTGCGTGAAAGAAATAAACATATTAGCCCTATACATATCTCCTAATATTGTTAAACCTAGTTGTATTCAGTAATGAGGATCAGGCACCAAACCCATAGCCAGGAGAGTAGGATTATTCCATATTGGGAGTTCCGTCGTAGGACTCTCAAAGTGTTGATTGGATTTGGCCAGTTGCCAGACAGCTAAGGCTAATTTATGAAATAGGAGTAAATCTGAGGCTTCAGTGTACTCCGGTCTTTCCAGGTAGCCTATTATATTTTTTCCATTTACCATTTCAGCTAGATAGTAATCTAGAAAGTTCTTCATTTAAGAATCATGATCTCCGGTTTCTTAACTGTCCTGCGATGTAATACAGTTTGAGATCTGGGAGGGCTGTGTCTGTCTAGTCTTTGGGTCTTTGCAATGTAGGCAGTTTCATCTTTGCACGGGACAAGCCCCAAATAAAGGTGGCGAGTATAGAGTTTATAGATTGAAAGAAGCGAAGCAGGATCTTGACTGGCATATGCTGCAGGATGTATTTAGTTAACATTTGGGCTGTATTACCATTTTGATGGAATTTATTCTCCTCACCACAGAGAAGGGTAATCTAGACCAGACTTTAAGTTTAGTTTTAATTAGATCTTGTAGTAAGTCAATGGTTTCGGGTAAGGCATTATTGTACCTTGATATTTAAATTTGGATACCACTGGCAATTTGTATCTGGTAATGCAAGGGTCTATTATCGGGTTTTGGGCGGTAAACAATATTGCGGATTTTTGCCAGTTGATGTATAGGCTAGAGTATTGGGAGAATGTGTTAATAATATTCATGGCACGAGGAAGTGATTTGTCTGGGTTTTGAAGAAAGAAAATCATATCATCTGCATATAGTCCAACCACACTCTCCTGTCCCTTTTATTGAGCCTCTATGAACTTTAAGACATCTGATTTCCAGGGTTGAAGTTTATAAGCCCTCAAGCAGCCTCCTCCATGGTCTAGTCCAGGTTTGTGCCAATCTCATCCAGGAATTAGCTTCCAGTGCATACTATGGTAATTAGTGCAAAAGTGTTCAATCCTGCATCCCCAAGTGCTCCTTCGGCAGGAAGAAGGTCAGGCCAACTGGTGTTCAACATGCCTCCAAAGTTCCACATACACTGTCTGGGTTTAGGAGTCAGGACCCCACGTCCCATATGGCTCACATGCTCCTTACTCTGAATTATTGGGTAAACATAAGCTATTAATGTTTTAAAGTCACTCGCTGTTGAATGTGATCATGGTGGAGTGGAATCCATTCCAAGATCTGTTATAGGGCCCAATAGTTGTTTTTTTTTTAAAATTCTTTATTTATCACCATTTTCAACTTAGTTAATCATACATTTGTAAGTTATCTTCTGAATAAACTGTTTACACGATATTAGGTATAACAACATAACATTGAGATAATTTTCTTATTTTCCTGTCGTAACTTGTCTATTAACGTTTAAATGAGCATTCAACTTTCTAGTCTAATTAAGGACATGAGGGGAGAGAACACTAATGCCCTCCTTTAGTCTGTGGTGGACCTGTTGTCCTAACTGAATTCAACATATTCTTCTTACTAACTAATGAGACACATTAGGGAAGCGTACATCTGTTTGGTCTGCTTGTGGGGTATGATGGAGGCAAGGAGAGGGTAGATCGGGGGAGAGAGAGAGAGAGAAAAGAAGAAGAGAGAGAGATAGGGGGAAGAGAAAAAAAAAGGGGGGTAGGGTAGGGCAATGAGATTCCTCAGGCCTTATGGATTAATCAGGGATTTGAATTCATCTGAGTCACGGAACTGTATCCAGTGGTACCATGTTTTCCGGAACTTTTCTTGTGTACCTTTTAGTGAGGCTGTAAGGTCCTCCATCTCCATAATCTGGTCAATTGTGTTGAGCCACATTGTTATCGTGGGTGAGGACGTTTGTCTCCAGAGCCTCGGGATGCACGATCTCGCCGCGCCCACCATGA
The DNA here is from genome assembly GCF_035609145.1 of Eleutherodactylus coqui. Classification (NCBI taxonomy): domain Eukaryota; kingdom Metazoa; phylum Chordata; class Amphibia; order Anura; family Eleutherodactylidae; genus Eleutherodactylus; species Eleutherodactylus coqui. Next base: position 136,676,258 of record NC_089845.1, on the reverse strand, counting down.
AGCATACCACAGATTTTTTTGTATGTGGTCAGGGGAATATCGCCGTGATGCAGGAGGAAGAAAGCTGGTCTTTTTGGCAGCGGGTAGTGTGTAAACTTGGAAGTGATCCGCCACACCTCTGACCAAAAGTTGGTAAGCTCCGCACACTCCCAGAAAATATGCAGCAAGGTCCCTTGTTCTGTTCCGCATCTCCAACACAAGGGGGAGACCGCAGGGAATATCTTGTGTAATTTGGAGGGCACCCTGTACCATCTAGAGAGGACTTTGTAACCAGATTCCTGTACTTTACTTGATATGGAGGAGTGATGTGTAATGGTGAATATTTTTTCCTTTTCCTCCTGTGTCAGTGTCACCTTGAGATCTTCTTCCCATCTTTTTATGTATCCTAGCGACTGGTTTTCATTTTGTGAGTTAAGTATGTTATAAACCCTGGACAAGGTGTGTCTAGATGGGCCCTCTCCGCTACATATTATTTCAAATTGTGTTTTTGGTCTTGCGAATGTGTTGGGTCTAGGGAGTGATAGGAAAAAATGCCTTAGTAGGTTTGTTTGTCACAGTGATATTGAGTTTGGTTCTGTTATTCCTCTCAGCGTGTCTACTGATAGCCATTGGCCCTCTTGTAGGAAGTGTTCCGCTCGGGATCTACCTCCTGCTATCCAGTTTCTGAAGGCTTTGTTCTCGTTTCCTGGCGGAAACGCCGTGTTGCCTAGGATTGGGTACATGGGGGATGGTTTAGGGGAGATGTCTGCGTTGGTGCTTATTTTGTTTATTATGCTCATTGTCGGGCCAATTGTAGGGTGTTTCATGTAATCCATTGATGCTTGTCCCTGTGTCCACGTGAGGGCTGTCAGTGGCATTTGTACGAATGATTGTTCAATTTCCACCCATAGCTTAAGGTCAGAGTGTCTGTGCCAATCTACTGTTCGTACCAAATGTGCCGCTTGGTAGTATCTCAGGAAGTTTGGTAGTCCCATACCTCCTTCTTTTTTGGGCTTGGACAGGGTGCTCCTCGCTATACGAGAAGGCTTGCCTGCCCATATAAATTTAATCATGAGCGAGTGTAAGTTTTGAAAGAATTGCCTCGGGACCTGAATGGGGAGGGCCTGGAACATATATAGCACTCTAGGCAGTATGTTCATTTTTATAATGGCCCCTCTGCCGAACCATGAGAAGGTGCCTTTGGTCCAAGCGTTTGTGTCCTGTCTAATCTTATTTAAAAGTGTGGGGAAGTTAGCCGAATATAGGTTTTCGGTATGTGGTGTGAGGTTAATACCGAGGTACTGGATGTGGTCTCTTGCCCAAGAAAATGGAAAGGCATCTTTAAATTCATTTACTGTGGATTGAGGAATGGAGATATTGAGCGCCGCCGATTTGTGGTAATTAATCCGGAAGTTAGATAAAGTGGAGTATGTTTTTATTTCTGCCAGCAAATTCGGCAAGGTGATTCTTGGGTTGGAGATAAAGAATAATAAGTCGTCTGCGTAAGCCGCAATCTTATGTTCCGTGTCTCCGAGTGGAATTCCTTGGATATTCGGGTTCAAGCGGACCCAATAGTTTTTTGCTAGGTCCTTAAATACACTTTATACACTTCAGATCACTTGTACTATGTCTAGTCAAGATGATCAACGTATTGAGCACATGTACATTGCTAAGATCTCCAGTAAACGTTGTATTAAATAAATTGTTTAACACATTAGTAAGTGATTTCCAAAGTGGAAATAGGACATTTTCAAAATGTCAGAATTAATTGAATTAACTTATGACAAAAGTATTGGCGACTACACTATTTAGCAGTACGATATCATCCGAACATACTAAATGTACTAGTTCCTTCATTGCACTTTAGATAGTCTGTAGCTCTTACCACCTGTCTAGTGCACGCTTTGCATCTGTCATTTTCTTCTCTCTGTTCTCTTACTGTATGTATGAGACAAATTCTCACTCAGTGATTGCCAGTGTGTGTCTGATTCTCATTTATGCCTTTTGACAACCAATTACATATATATTCTGTAGGTAATGGAATTTTAGTTTGTGCTTCAGGGTATAAATGTTTTGATTGCGTAGTTATAATTGTCAGCTTTGCCATCGCCACTTGTGAACAACCTTCTAAACTTTTGAAGAATTGATTAATGTATCAGTATCTTAGACATAAAATATTAAAGGAAACCTGTCAGCTGGAAAATGGGTTTCAATCCACCGCCATAGTGTTAAGCAGTATAACACAAGCAAAGCAGACATAACTGTATACAAAAAAACGTTTTTGCATTTGCAGGAAATCTTAGTTTGAAGGTTGTGCTCCAAATATGTAATTGGTCCGCCTCAAGTCAAAGAACCATCTCTGTCTTCTCTATGAGTTAGCACATCACTGTTGACGTCAGCACTGGTAAGCACAGAAATATTACCTGTCCCTCCTGCTGTGTATTGCTGTGCATGCTTAATGCTATTATGGCAGATTGAAAAACATTTTACAGTTGGCAGGCTCCCTTTGCGATATCTAATATCTTAGATTCAAGGGTGGGGGCGTGGCCTAGCTTCTGAGCGGCAAGGACGTGTTCCTCCCAGCTCCTCAGAAAACCCTTGCGAAATCATAAGAAAGCTCAAAAACCTGGTCCCCACGGCTATAGAAATCACCTATCCAACAACCAGGAAGCATCTTTGCCACCTTGGGAAAACTCAGAGAGCATCTGCACTTCACAAGAGGTAAAAGAACCCGCGGCCTGGTGCGGCCCTCCTCCCCCACCCCACCTCGACTCCTTACCTCCGGCCTACAGCACCAAATATTCGCGCCAAAACAAAGGCTGTGGCCGACTCCAGCGCCATCTCTCGTTACCAGGTGGACCTGTTGGCAGGCTCCGGAGCTGAGCCAGGTCTCCTGCCCCTCAGCGGATCCGGCACTAGCTCCTGCACCCGCGAAGAAGCTCGGCGGCATCTCCCCTCACTGACTGGAGCGGCACTGGAGTGTGGGAACACAGCGTCTCTGCCTGGACACTGCTGATCGGGAGCCGGGGGGAAGGTGAGACCTGAGCACACCCGGGACCGCGACTGCAGGTTAGTGCAGCTGCATCTCCCTCACCAACGGAGACGGTCAACACAGATTACCTGGCACGGTAATCACAAATCCCAAGGCAGTCTACCCCACATCAGCCTGCCAGCAACAACCAGAAGCAGGGGGTTATATATTGGCATGTAAGCCTCCAGGTAGAAGCCAGACACATAATTCCTCCAGTAGGCTACTACTACCACATAATACAAGCCTTAGAACCTGCTGGGACAGCCATTTTTCTACAGGTGGATGCCATTTTGGAGTGATTCAGAGAGGTTTGTTGCCATCATCACACTGCTACACCTAAAGTGAATAAACAAATGAACCACGCACAAAATACTCCAAGCGGGTTCTCTGGACCTCCATAAATACAAATTAATACAGTTCACAGGAGATACCAACAGCTACGTGGCAACAAGGCTCAGCATCATAGCTTTCTGACAATCAGCGACGCAAGAACCCCAAAACAAATACACTGTCATAGAGATAAAGTATTTTCTTCACATTCTTATAAAACTCACAATGGATCTTCCCACAAAAAAACTGCAAAAAGGAAATTATGCTTAACTAACAACCGCGTAGATACCACCGGGACCGCACAATACCCCAGTACACAGACCGACTTCAAGATAGTTAAAACTAATAGAGACAGAAGCAGAGACGCAGAAGATACACCAAAACTCAATAGGAATCCACTAGATATGGACAAATGCTTAAAGAAAAAACACCATTCACCTGCGGCACAGAGGCCAAAAGCAGCATGCGCAGCTCCACCTCACCATGACCCAGTCGATTCTGACAGAGACAATGGATCAACACACTCGGACCAAGATGAAGAACAAGACCGAGGTCCAATCTCTCGCTCCTTCATTAAAAAAGTCCTGACCAAAGCGCTCTCTCCAGTCCTACAGGAACTTGCAGACATTAAAACAGATGTCGAGCACATAGGGCACATGGTGGATGATTTAGAAAACTCTCAACTACAACTATTTCACCATGACGAAGCAGTACAGAGTAATTTACAAGCCCAACAAGACCACCTTAATCAAGCACTTCTTCTCTTGGAAGACCAAGAAAATAGGAGCAGGAGAAAGAACATTAGGATAAGAGGCCTCCCAGAGTCCACAGCAGCTGAGGCCCTTAAAGCGGCGGTTTTATAAATATTTAAGACTTTACTGGGCGAAGAAAGAACAGAAATTATCAACATTGAGCGCATACACAGAGCCCTCCGACCCAGACCCACCGCCTCAGCCCCTCCATGGGACGTTATTTGTGGGCTATTTAGCTACGTGGATACCGCAGATATTCTCCAGAAAGCACGAGAGACCCAAGACATCCTATTTGAAAACAACAAAATACTGCTCTTCCAAGATATAGCACCAAGCACATTAGCTAAAAGACGCATACTGAAGCCCCTTACAGACGCCATGAGGGTGAAAAAACTTCCAGTAAGGTGGTATTCCCATTTGGCCTGGCCATATTCAAAGAAGGTCAACAAATTACTATCAAAACCCCAGAGGACATGAACAGTGCTTGGAAAAAGATGGACATCTCACCGCTTTACATCCCTTCATGGCTGCCAGTACAAAGCCGCCAAGCGATTCCTCAACTCTCGAAACCAGAGGGTTGTAAGATCAGCTCCAAGTTTAAATCATCTAAAAAAGCTCAACCCCTTAATGACTAATTAACCAAAACCGTCCACCTTCAAGTGGATAGGATGCATCTTTGGACTGTCAACGTCGGATCAGGTTCTTCGGACCTGCCTCCCTTCTCTCTCCCTCTTTCGCCCTACATCCCCCCCTTTTTTTTCTCTCTCTCCTAATTTTCTGGGATAGAAACTCGCTGCCACACCTTAGAGGGAGACTTTATCACGACTGGAGAGGAGGCGGAGAGTGCTTCTAAACACACCAGAGACTCGTGAGTTATGATCAGCCACTGGCGGCTGAACCATGAGGGGAGGCAGGATGGACTTTACATCATTCTCTTTTGTTCCCTCCTTCTGGCCCAGGGCCCCCTACCCCACTGGCACATTCTCCTTGGTGGGGTGCGCCCGGGGGCGGGGCCCCCGGCCAATGGGACAAAATCTTCTAAACAAACTTGTTCTATGTAAATATGCTGTTAGATTTTGAAACAAAGGGGTACCTATGCAAAACTATAATTGGTCTATGTTAAACTGTGTTAAACTATGTTAAACTTTGCCAAACAAAACCTGACAATTACATGTCAAAATATCTACTACTAAATTCTCTTAAAGGCAAACCTTCAAACTATTAAGTCTCGGCGGTCTACCAAAACCCATGGAGTATGTCCAACCATCCCCCAAATACGCAGGTGGGACCTGCCGCCAAAGCCCAGCCTTTACTATTCAGGGCCTAGTTCACATACCAAAAGGCTCGTCTATAATTTGTTGGCTCTCCTCACACCTGGATTTTCGTAAATTGTTTTACTCGTCACACAACGTGATGAGACCTGTAAATAGCTATTGGTGTTCGGTCATCGAGCTGGGACATCCAACACCTGAAGTATCACGAACGGGCTTTAAACGCCTAAAAACGTAATATATACACACTATGGCTAACATTAAGAACACATCCTTCAATGTAAGAGGGATGAATACTCCTCAAAAAAGAAGTAAACTATTCACCATTCTGAAAAAACTAAAATCTGAAGTGGCGTTCATTCAAGAGACTCACTTAAAACATAATCACATACCCAAACTCCTCACCCACACATACAACCAATGGTTCCATAGCACATACTCTTCTGCTTCCAAAGGAGTATCCATCACAACAGGGAAAAGCATCCCCTTTACACTAACACTTCAGAAAATAGACCCTTGCGGTAGATATATCTTCCTCAAAGGCACGATCGCTAATAACAAGGTATCTTTTGCTAACCTATATTCCCCAAATCATAATCAAGTCCCGTGGCTCATTCGCACCTTGTCTAGTTTTGCAGACTTTGCCGAGGGGTTAGTAGTGGTAGGAGGAGATCTTATTTTAATTTTGGACCCCTCCAAAGACAACACATCAACTACACCTTCAGTTCCCAGCAAACATATACATAGATTAAAAGCTACCTTGTCTGAGTTGAACTTGCATGACACATGTAGGATACTACACCCTGAAGACAGGGAATATACATATTTCTCCCACATACACAAGACGTTTCATAGTCTAGACTACCTCCTAGTGTCTGGTAAACATATCCAAAACGTCAGAGCCGCAGACATTGGCCAAATAACAATCTCAGATCACTCACTGGTCTCAGTCTCGATCCCCATACACAGCCTCCCCATTAGAGAATGGACCTGGCGACTAAATTGCACACTGATAAGTGATAAACATCAATGTTCCGCACTATCAGGAAATCTGAAGGAATTCTTCGAGATAAACGACACCCCAGACATACCTATTACAACCATCTGGGAAGCACATAAGGCCTTTATTAGGGGAGAGTTGATAGCTCTGAGCACGAAGGTTAAGAAACAAAGAGAGAAAGAAATTGACTCCCTGCTAGCTCAGATATCTAGCCTAGAGCAAATTCATAAACACTCATTAAAAAGCGATACGCCCCAGGAACTGAAGGGCCTTGGAGACAAACTTAAAAATACTCTCAACATTAAAGCAGCAAAGACCCTTTTTTCCTCCAAATATAAAATATACATGCATGGAGACAAAGGTTCCAAAACCATGACCAACCTTATTAAAATACAAAAAGAAAAAGCATTTATTCACAAACTAAAAACAACCTCAGGCCACACAGTAGAATCCACCGCTAACATTGCTACGGAATTTGAAAAGTTCTACAAAAACCTATACAATCTCCACAGCGGGAAGAGGGAAATAAAAACTTTAATAACATAACACAAACTTTCATGGAGTCCCTTAAATTACCTAGCCTAACCGAAGAAGACAAGGCCAACCTATTATCCCCAGTCACTTCCTTTGAGATAGAGAAAATTCTTAAATCCATTCCCAACGGGAAAGGTCCAGGGTCTGATGGTCTGCCAATATTATATTATAAAACTTTCTCTAAAATACTTTTTCCAATATTCACAAACCTGTGTAACACACTGTTGTCAGGAGGAAATCTCCCCAAACAAGCATTGGAAGCATTTATCACTCTGATTCCAAAAGAAGGGAAAGACCCAGAACAATATGGCAACTACAGGCTTATCTCTTTATTAAATGTAGACCTTAAAATTTGCTCAAAATTATTAGCTCAGCGCATTGCACCTTTGTTTCCTAAACTAATACACCCAGACCAGGTAGGATTTGTAATGGGAAGAGAGGGGAAATTTAACACATCCCGTATTATCAACGCTATTCATCACGCTAGATATAACAAAACACCACTGGTCCTCTTGGGTACAGATGTCGAAAAGGCTTTCGACAGAGTGAGATGGGACTTTATGAAGGTCACCCTGCAAAAGTTTGGCTTCCAAAAACAGTTTATAGTGGCCATACTTAGTATGTACTCAACTCCTACAGTTAGACTTCAAGTAAATGGAACTCTGTTGAGGCTGTTCGCCATTACCAATGGGACCAGGCAAGGCTGCCCAATCTCCCCCACCCTCTTTGTGCTGGTCATGGAGATTTTGCTCCAGCAAATTAGACAACATCCCAACATCTAGGGATTAAAAATAGGGAATTTTACGCACACGGTAGCTGCCTTTGCAGATGACTTACTTGTGCTCATGACCAAACCGGAGAAAGCCTTCCTTGCAATTTTGGATATATTTGAGCAATTTGGCAAAATCTCGAACTTCAAAGTCAATTACAAGAAATCAGAGGCTCTATACATCTCAGCTCCAACCAACACGATTAAGAACATAAAAAAAGAACTCCCCTTTAAATGGCTCGCATCCGGCATCAAATATCTAGGAGTCACTTTAACTTTGGACCCCTTCCTCCTTTACAAGGCAAATTTCCCCCCTCTTCAAAAAGTACAAAATCAATTACAGAACATTAATACCGCTCTCCTGTTGTGGCTGGATAGAAAAAATTTGATAACAACTTATATCCTCCGTACATTTTATATATTTAAGAAACAGTCCCAATAGAAGTTCCTGGCAATTTCTTCTCTAGCTTACACCGGGTTTTCCGGAAATTCATCTGGAATAAACAAAAACCACGGCTAGCCTTTTCATATTTGACGCAAAAAAAAAAAAAAAACACAAGGAGGTTTTGGCCTCCCAAACATTCTCACATACTACAAAGCGATCCATATAGCTAGATGGATTAACTTAGTTGATCATGAAATAAACTCTCCCTTACTCAGCTTAGAAAGATCATTATTAGACCAAAACGGACAATATCTCCTCTGGAACAGCAATCACCTCGCATATAAAAAGTAAGCATTAAGCCCGACTCTAAGAGGCACAATCAAAGTTACATCCTCTATAAGGGCAGATATCCACGACCAACATAAGATAGCGCCAATGACACCCGCATCTCTGATGCCCTCTATCTTGACTAACAAGTTAATAAAAACAACTAACCCTTGCTTGAAACTCAACCTCTTGACAGTCCATGACATTATTAATGGAATAAAAATTAACAACCCTTCACACATTAAAATGCTATTGCCAAATCACCCCTTAAATTTCCTTGAAACCTCGAGCATTTACTCTTCACTTAAAAATTTCAGGAGAAGTACCTAAGGAGACTGCATGATCCACTTTGGTTTGAAACATATCTCTCTCATCCGGAGAGGCCAAGAAGCTCACGACACTTCTTTACAGAGGCCTTCTACTTGGTACTTCATTGGACAAACCATGGTTCCTTAGGGAGTGGGAAAGAGAACTAGGGGTGACCTTTGATAGAGAAGGAACCAGGAAGGTGTTGGGGAATTCCCATGGATTTTCAAAGTGTGTTCGCATACAAGAAAACTCATACAAATTACTAACCCAATGGTATAAAACCCCATCCTCAATTTATAAATTCAATACCACACACACAGATAAGTGCTGGAGAAGCGATTCCAACAGAGGAAATCTGTTACACATATGGTGGAACTACCCAAATATTAAACCTTACTGGCAAGCTATCACAAATCAAATAAACAAAATCTGTGGATCCTCACACACATTCTCCCCTGAGGAAATATTGATCTGGAAACCCGCGAAACAGTTTAAACCCTCAAGAAATTGCCTTCCCACCATTTTGATTTTAGCAGCCAAACTTCTTATCCCCCCTCTCTGGAAGACGAAGCAAATGCCCTTGATATCACAATGGAAAGACAAGGTATCACAAATATATAGGTTCGAGGAACTAGCCACATGGGAATCCAACTCGAGAGTAACTTTTCTCTAACTGTGGTGGCCATGGAGAATATACTTAAAAGAATAAAATAGCCTGCTACCTAGCTTACACGGTGATGCTTAAAAAACTCCCTAAAATAACACTCTTACTTGGATGATCCCCTTGATGACCGTAATCTCTCCCTTTTTGTTTTGTTATGTTTAGTTCTGTTGTCTTACACTTATATGCCAACAATGTTGTTTACTGATGTGGTGCGGTTGGGTAGACACTGGCGCCTGAAGTGACATACATAATCTCATAATCCAGCTGACCCCTCAGAGACCTGATCTAAATGTGGGTCCTGACGGGATAGAGGCGGCGTGTGTGCTTATCCGCATTACATAACAATATCGAGACATAACCTAAATTGTCTATACCTATATTCTTTAAAATCTGTATTTCATTGAAATCTGGAATGTTGTATCGTTTATTTCAAAATACTTGCAACATTGACTATGTTGAAATATATGACATTGTTGAATCCTACTATATTGTAACTAACTTTCAACACTCATTCTGTATGCATAATTTCAATACCTGAAATAAAAATGAGATTGTTTAAAAAAGATTCAAGGGTGGCAATGTACATTAGATAGTCATTGGCTGAATGCCTATTTTGCTGACCGCTTTCTCATTCAACACCCACATACACATACACAGAGGCGAAAGCTGTTCGAAGCCATTTCTAGCAGTGTCTTACACCCAAGGAAAAAAGGATTTGAGAATTTGAATTCCAACATCTGAGTCACAAGACCATCAATACACATTAGAAGATTGGCTAGACCCAATGACATTGGTGGGTTCTGTCGATATACAAATGTGTCCAAGCTTACCTTAGTTCAAACTTGATTATGCAGTTCTCGTGTCACTAAAGCCCCATTTACACTGGACGAATGTTGAGCAAATGATGCCCGACACTCATCCCCCCATGTAGTCACCCACGTGGTGTTGCACAGGAGTGAGTATGTGTGTGTGTGTGTGTGTGTGTGTGTGTGGGGGGGGGGGGGTAAAGCAGATTTCACTCCTTGCTCTCCCCCGCCCCTCTCCATTCACTTACCACAGCGGCCGTTCAGTACAGAATGGCTGTTATTTACACTGAACGATGATTGTTCAGGATCATCGCTCATCATTTAGGCTGAATAAAATCCTGAACGATGAGCGTTGAGTGTAAATAGCAGCCGTTCAGTACTGAACGGCCGCTGTGTTAAGTGAATGGAGAGGGGTGGCGGAGAGCAAGGAGGGATATCTTCTCCAGCCACCCCACTGCGAGCCAACGATACCCACTTCTGTGCAACAGCATGTGAGCAAGTACATGCGGGGAAGAGGGTCGGGCATAGCATATAACCCAAGTAAAGATCATATGATGTGATGTCATAGGTACAGTGATGTCACTGTTAACTGATCATGATCACTATACAATATCAATTATGTACAAAGTAATATTACTAAACAAGAATAACATACAGTGAACTTTTCAAACTCTATAGTTTCGTTTGTAGCCATGTAAACTAAAAAAAAAATTGATAAAATATTTAACAACTGGAATGCAAGAAAATAGAATGTGTTTGTAATATCTATATGAGGGACTAAAAAATATAATAAATACAGAGAAAGCAAAAACTCTTTAATCATTGAATACTATTAGGTGCAATGCTAATATATATGAGTGGAAATACTTTGAGTCTGTTACTGTTTGACAACTTTGTTGTACTTTTATTCTCTTTGTTTCACTAAGATGCTACAATTTGTGACTTAGCATTTGCCAATTTCAAGCACCAGTAAGTTTTCTTATTAAAGTTATAAATTATATGATAAGTGTTAAAACACTCAATTCATTAATGTCTGTTTAGATAGCAGAAAGGTCACTAACATGCTGTTTCTCCCATAGATAAATCTAGATAAATAGAATAATGGAAGGAAATTGATTTTACATTAATCTTTTAATATTTTTTTAACATAATGAACAGGACAGTTTGTTCTTAGCATCCTGTATTATTCTTAATCTGCAAAAATTTGAAGAGGAAAACACATAATTGTCACACCTTACTTACGATAGATGTCTAAAAATAACTGTTGAATCACATTTAAGGGAATGTCTGACATTTTGTATACTGAATGGCCACTTTATTAGATGGCCACTTTATTAGAGCCCCCATCTAGTAGTAAGTTTGACCCCCTTAAGCCTGCAGAATAACAGTAGATTCCACTATATTGAAATCGTTCTGCAGGAATATTGGCCCATGTGGACAGAAAGCGTCTAGCAGTTGCTGCAAATTAGATGGAGGGGCTGACATGTATTGACCAGCTGACAGGACGGGGTCTTGATGTTTTTGCACTGCTCATTGATCCAATTTTTGACCTCTATTCAGAATAAACGAGTAGTCATTTTTAGATGAACATTTGCCTCTTTAAACAGGCCAAGAGTCCCTTAGTTTTTAAGGCAAGCTAAAAACCAAGCGACTTTGACAAGTGAATGATTCTCACTCTCTTGTCCGGTTGGATTCCGTGATTTCACAGGAAGACACTTGCTTGTAATTACTCTTTGGAGTGATTTCTCAAGCAAATGCAGACCTGTGTAAAATCACCAGAATAATATTTGATTGCAAATTGCTTGACTGTGCAGTTCCTGTTCATTAGAAGGATTTCTGGCATCCTCCACTGACACTTTTGTTGATGAGGTGTTTCTGTCCACAGGATTCCTTTTTGCTAGATGATTTTCCTCAATCACAACATGCTTGGTATATCCTCAATTAGTGATGGGCAAAGTTTCCAAAGTTTGGTTCAACAAGTTTGCCGAATTCCAGCAAAAAGTTTGGTTTACCCCAAATTAATTCAGACCAAACCAGAACTTTACTGACGATGGAGGAGGAGCATACATTTTAGTGCGTTCAACAGAGATGAACCACCTGAGGTTCACGTTCGCGCCAAACCACACTTGTAGCAAAGCTAGACCCAAAACACGGTTTGACTGTTTTGGTTCACACAACACTACTCTTGGTGTTGCTTGAGAAAATCCCACAAGGATGGTAGTATATGAAATACTAGCCCAGCTAGTCAAGCACTGATGACCAGGCCGTGTTGGAAGTCTCTCAAATGCTTGGATTTCCCCATTCTAAGGTAGATTCACACTGAAACCAGTCCACAGAAAACTTGAAACTTGATTTTATGCTGCATTCTGGAGTCACGGCTCTAATTTTCATACAAGAGAGTTCCAATCATGAAAGGACAAGTGTCTCTCATCAAGGCAGTGTATTTGATTCAACTAAATTGAAATATATAGTCAACTATGGAGCCTGTGCATATTTTTTTAACTGCCAGAAGTCACTTTTTTTATATTCTCTGCTCTTGCCCTTTTAGTGTTTCGTATAAGTAACACTTAAATTAAGTCTATTGATATTTATTATTTATCACATTTACTCAGTTACTAATAGGATCACAGTTTTTCTAATTTGAGACACCAGAGCAAATCTCACTTTACTGTGATTATATTCTCTTATTATACTATGCTCCACATTACCGAGTAGCGGAGTGGCAGAGTAACACTTAGAATTCTGCTCCACGCTGAGATACAATCTAGAATTTGTCTATTTTGCCATGAAATGTTGTAGTTATTTTTATTTATCTATTTTAAGGAATAAAAATGAATATTTTAATGAGTATAGGTGGAAATGTTACACCCGCTGTGCCAGGATCCCAGTGCTCATTTTTTGTTTATTGTATGCTTAAAATGTAGATATTTGGAGCTCAGTAAGAAATAAATTACTAGTCTACATTATTTGCAATAAATGACACATCTACACAAAGGAAGATTTTAACTTTTATGTCATTATATTCAAATTACTGCATAGATAGATAAATAGATAGATAGATAGATAGATAGATAGATAGATAGACTCTATATTCCTCTAAAATACCTTCCATTTTAGTACACATGGAGGGGAGGGGGTTAACAGTAAATTAAAAGTTACTATTTAACCAACATATTTGCAGCAAAAATTTGTGACTTTCAACTTTTCTCGCCACTTTTGCTATAATTTACATACACCAGAAGCCAACGTACTGTAGTTTATAGATCAAATCTGTGGCTGCTGACCACATCATCTTAGGTATTAGTGTTGGCAGAGGGCCCCATCTGTCACCTTATAACCCTCCCTGTAATGCAACTGTGGCATGTCAATAGATTACTTACTTAAAGGGGTTGTCCCGCGAAAGCAAGTGGGGTTATACACTTCTGTATGGCCATATTAATGCACTTTGTAATGTACATCGTGCATTAAATATGAGCCAAACAGAAGTTATTCACTTACCTGCTCCGTTGCTAGCGTCCTCGTTTCCATGGTGCCGTCTAATTTCAGCGTCTAATCTCCCGATTAGACGCGCTTGCGCAGTCCGGTCTTCTCCCTTCTGAATGGGGCCGCTCATGCCGGAGAGCTGCTCCTCGTGCTCCGCCCCGTCACGTGTGCCGATTCCAGCCAATCAGGAGGCTGGAATCGGCAATGGAACGCACAGAGCCCACGGTGCACCATGGGAGAAGACCTGCGGTCCACCGTGGGTGAAGATCCCGGCGGCCATCTTCGCAAGGTAAGTAAGAAGTCACCGGAGCGCGGGGATTTGGGTAAGTACTATCCGGTTTTTTTTTAAACCCCTGCATCGGGTTTGTCTCGCGCCGAACGGGGGGGCTATTGAAAAAAAAAAAAAACCCGTTTCGGCGCGGGACAACCCCTTTAAGACTCCAAGGTCTACCATGGATTCCAGCCTATTATTCCTTGCCACAGGCAGGACTTAGCAAGCGACAACTGCAATTGTAGTACGATACAGAATTACTGCAGTATCTTCTACCTGAGATCGCAAGTTCAAGTCCCAAATTTGGACTAAAAAATGAAAATTTAAGTTTAATACAATTTTTAAAAATATAATAAACTAATAATATTAACAAATGAAAACAAAAATCATTTTTTTCCATTCTTTCCATAAGAAAGCCAAATAATAAAGCTCGACAGAATTGATATCACTGTATCTGTAAAAGTCAGAACTATTAAAATATTGAATTATTTATGTTGCAAGGTGAACATTATAAAAAAAATACACAATGCAAGAATTGCAGGAATTTGTTACCGTCTTCCACCAAAAATGAAATAAGAACTGATCAAAAAATCTTATAGAAACCCAAAATAATGCCATATTGCAGCTCAAAAGAAGCCTTTACACAGCCCCATTAATAGAAAAAATAAAACCGTTATTGGTCTCAGAATGTGATACCAAAAAGCAATTAAATAAAATTTCTACTGCTTTAATCATATAGACCTGCACAATAAAATGAACTTGTCATTTTTAAAGCACCAAGAACACCATAAAATCCAAACCTATCACCAGCGGAAGACAGCGCTCAATCAATCAGTGTGATTCTTTTCTTCAGCCAGTGTACTCACATACACCCAGTTCTCTATGGTAGTGTGCGCACGCTGACAGAAGAAAACAGTCAAAGTAAATGCGGGACTGCTCACACACTGGCTGAAGAAAAGAGTCACACTGATTGACTGAGCAATGTCTTCTGCTGGTGATACGTTTGGATTTTTTTGTGTTCATGGTGATAGCGTGAGATCAAGGAGCCAAGTATGTATAAAAAGCATGTTCTCCATCCTTTAAACACTATAACAGATTCCTTCTACAATCCAATAATCTTCAATGGCAGAGCAGCATATTGGGTGCAGAAAGAGTATTACTCACATCTAGAAAGACGTATCCTTTATTGTGTCCACATGAAGCAACGTTTCAACTGCCTTCAGCTGTCTTTATCAAGCTAAGGTTCCTTCTACACGGGATGATTGTTGCTTCAGCACCCGCCAGTCGTCCCAGTGATAATCACTCCTATGCTTTCATACAGGAAGCTAGGATCGCTCAGTGACTGAAGGCAGAGTGGGCTATCATTCCAGCCACCTGCTTCCATTGACAGTCAGTAGACCACCATTCATAGATGAAAGATGGCTTGTTTACACCGATCATTCGTCTTTTCATTTTTTTTTTGCCTGCAGAAACTGAATGATGAACTTTCATTGTTCAGTCGCTGCTGGCATTTACACTAAATGATTATTGTTCAGATTTCCATGATCCGGCAAGAATATGAACGATTGTCATTCAGTGTAAAAAAGGTCCTTAGGTTATAGTGCTTATAGGATGTAAGAGGGTCCCTTTAAGACTTCTTTAAAGTCAACAACACCGAAATATATTCAGGCATGGGTATTTACTTTAAGGAAGTCTGAAATGCTGGAATTACTGTTGCTCTGCAGGTAAATATGTTTACCTATTGCACAGAGATTCATTTGATTTCAATTGAAGCTTCCAAGAAAAACTAAACCAAAGACATATCAATGTCACTGCAACACCGATCCTATGTAATGTGTGTTTTTCATTTCCATATTTAAGATAAGGAAATAAATTAACTTTTAAATAAACACAAATAATTTACTTTCGTTTATTGTCAAACAAATGTTTATTTCATGACAAACAAAAGTCGCGTTTGCCAAGTGTTTGCTTTCTAAACCCTATTAAATATTGCTGGATGGAAGCTGATGATGCAGAGTTCTCATTTCCACATTGTTTCCAGTGTTGCATTATTTTCTTTTCTATCTAGGATGCAAAGTCTGTACAATGACAGTATTTCCTTTTCCACTTGACATTACTGTTAGCTATGATGAATGTTTCCATGTGTTGAAACGGAAGATGAATCAAAAAGGAAAGTCTGCTATAAGGACAAAGTTAAATCAGCATTATCTTGTCTCTCCATGCATGTAACATTGAATAATATATCATTCGATTATGAAGTGAAACGCTATCATTATTCTTGAGAAAATATAATATATTATTTCATGGAAATGAGATTCTGACTCCATTAGATTGAGCAATATTTTCAGAAGTTCTGTTCTACTTAAAAAGCTCAAACTTTCTGTCTTCTCCTCTTCATGTTAATGAATAACTTTACCAAAAGTACAAAATATCATTTTGACCTATTTTTTTCTGCAAAATGCTGGACACCTAGGTTGTACCTAACTAACCCCATTACAAGGTTATGGGATTCATTGGTTGTCAGTGGTGTCTGTTGTGTGACAGATCCATCAAAACTTTACTAATTAAAACTCTCCCAGAATAGGTAGTACACGGAACCAGGACAAGTACGGACAATCCAAATGCACAAACAGGAAACTGTCTGATGACAAACACGCTTACCACTCAACCTTGCCTGCTAAAGCAGATGGTAAAGCTGAGTATAAAAATGATGGATTAGTTCGTACATTGGCCAATGAACTTAAGCCGCAAGGCTGCGATCAAGGCTCCTCATGTCTTGCGGTCCATACTCTAGCAAGACACAAAACAGGCAGCGCAGGACACAAAGCATCCAGCAAGCTGTGAGCTGACGAGGCACTACACACACAGCAAAATGCAATCAGACATGACACAAACGCGGGCAGACAAGACTGAGGAAATACTGCTTCCTCTTGCAGAGGGGCTGGCGTATATATCTACCCCCAACCCCAGGGGATTGGCTGACCAGAACAACCACATCGAGCCAGCTCAATTAACTCCTACTTATGAAGGTGTACTCCTAGAAACCTGAAATACAACACAGAGTCCAGCAGCACAACCTGACAGAGGTTAGCTGTAATCATCATCTATTTTGAATGGTGGATCCTGTGTTCTTTATAGGTTTTCCTTTTATTGTAATCATGTCTGGTTTTAATATTAGACTCTGTGGTGAGTGCGAAAAATGCAGGACTTTGGGATTTTTAAAAAAAAAATATGGATTGTGACATCAAAAAGATAAAAACACCAAGTATTCTTAAAAAAATAGGTTAAAAATAATTGTTTTTAACAATAGTTCATTTTCTGATAACACATTCCTTTCAAATGTATTCAAGGGAACAGAAAAATTAAATTCACATTGTAGATTTGAAACATACTGTAATGCATACAACACATGATCTTTCTTGCCTTTCCAGTGCAAATATAAATGAAGTTTGCCTCTTTGACACTCGTGAAATGTTTATGCAACCACGCCGATTAATGATTTATTACTAGAATTGTATTTAATCCCCTCTTGAGAAAATCCTGTGTATGCCCTGAGTCTAACATAGACAAAAAAATCTCACATAAATATGTAGACAGACTCTTTTTTAACAAGATTGCCCTAAGGGATGGATAAGTAGCCTTAGTAGGTGTATCCGTTCTCTTTCACAATGCTTCATAACATTTTTATGCTCAATATGGCAAACCAAGTTTGCTGTAGCTGTGAAGCACCCTTTACGGTTACTGGGACTTTGTCTTTATACTTGGAACATTATTAGAAATTCTGGACATCGGGGAGGATAACGCCCTCATCTCATCTTTTTGAGCTGTGATTTATATAATTTTGATTTGTAGAAAATCTACTTATATGGAGATTTTGGGGTCATCCCTTATCCAGTCTCTTGTTAAGCATTAAACCTTCACATTGCTTATTTAAAATAGAGTCCTGAAGACCACTTTGATTCATCACTAAGTACCCTGCTGTTGAATATATACATATATATCTGAATGGCAGTTGCTTTTTAGTCAGGGAAGCCTGTAATGACATTTCCAAACTATCTGATATACATTGGTATTAGTATGCATTTTAAAAAGAGAATATCTGAAGCAGTTTTGGGAGTTTTCACCAAGAGATGAGACTATATAATTTTGTGAGAAATCATGAAGATACCAGAAGGAAGTCTTATATTTCAGTATGGGATCTACTTTTGTAAAGTTTGAGGTAATCAAAAGGCTTACAACGCACGTTTCTGTTGTCAAAACATGCTTGGACACATTTTAAAAAAAACTACCTTTAAGCCTAAACAGTGTACATGTAAGCTCTTTATAAGCGGGGTTTATATATAGAGTGGGATCAAGAGCCAATCCCACTTCATACACGGTGGGTGTTGGTTGTCTCTGACAGCTGACATCTGCCTGCAACAGCCACAATCAGTGCTCACACTGATCAGTTAAATGCAAATGTCAATTTAAATCCCCTGATCAGCATTTGGAGCTCTTGAATGGCCCCCTCATGATGAGACTAGATGGTTGCATCATGTTTCCTCATGCCATATCTATACCCATATCCAGAACACAAGAGTCTCCTACCCTCAGACCCAGGGTTAGAATACAGCCCTTAGGAACTGGTTGGAGCCACCCTACATGGGACTAACTGGGTGGATTATGGATAATTCGTTGGAATATTCATCTTCCTAGAGTTAGGTAAGGCAGCACATTTCTTACTGTTTAGCCCAAGTTTCTGGGATGAGAATGGACATTATGTTAACAATGTAACATGAGGAAATAGTCACAAAAGTGGGGATTTGTGAGAGAAACCATAATGTCTGTTGAACATCATTTTGTTTTTTTTACATTTACTGTAATTTACTTGATACACAATTTAGATATTTTTGTTTCGAAGATTGCAAGACCTGAAGAAGCAGAAAAAAAGCTGCAATTGACCTTGACTCACACAAATGTGTAGCCCGACAGCTGACTAAATATGGACTTTGTCCTAGAGCAAATGGAATCCATTATCATCAATTTTACTTTATTTGATCTTCTATGCATATATAAACATTAAGAATACTTATAGATTACCAATTAATGACCACAGACCATGCTTGACCAAGAAACCCAGAAATCGATGTCACTGCACATGTTAAGTATGCTAATCAGTAATAAATAGGCGTAACAAGCTATGCATATGCTAAATCAGTTGACCATAACTCTTGCTCTCAATGTATTTCTCTTAAAGGACTATACATTCTTTGGCTTGTTAGCAAGTAAATTGAATCATTTGCGATTTACACAAATCAGTGTGTATGATCTGTGATTCTCTAAACAGCTCATATTAACCCTTAATTTGGAGCAGCAAGCAAATATACCTGTAGTGCTACATTGCGCTGAAACTATACTTTCAGAGCTCTGTGGACCAGCGAATTCACTGTACTGTAGGTGCAAGGTACATTATATAAACACTACACAGAATGCGGTACATAATAACAGCCGCACTGAGAGTGGTACATCACTTTTATCCACTATATTTTTTCATGCATAATGTCCCTGTAAAGTGCCTTGTCACAGTGGTACATGCGTGTTGCATGTAGTGTCATTTCATGTGCAAACTAACTTACAAATTCCTTTAAACATATCATTATTTAATTACAGAGTAACTACAAATGTGTCATCACTACCCTAACATTACTCAATCTCTTATGGGAAGATACTCCCCAGCCCATGTCATTCACACTGTCATTGTCCATTAAGTGTATACAATACTATCATTGGACTGGTCTTACATTGTTCCTGCAGCTTGCATCTTTAGCCAGATCCTGAATTATGCTACTGTCATGAACTTCAGGGACAGTGTCCCCTGCATTAAGGGACACTCTTTCCTTCCACGCGGTTTGTACTCTGTGGTCCTGGATCTTTGAACCTTCTTGTGTGCCAGTCTTTCACGTGCTGCTGCCCTAGAATGGGGACAGCGTGCTCACTCCGTAATTAAAAAATGCTACTGCCACATCACTGGATGCTCTGACGTGGTTCCCCTCACTCTTCTGCTCTGCGATGAGCTGCTGTACCCTGATGGTGAAGCTATATTTTTTCCCAGCTTAGTCCATGGTGCCGTCAGCACTTTCTGGGACCAAGTCCTGTGCATGGACTGAGACTCTTCTCCCACATGCTGTGGAATCCTTCTCCCCTGTAGTATCACTGATCAGCATACATGTTGCATTGCCTCTTTGGTCCTTCCAGGCCTCAGGGCCCACTCAGTAGCTTTCTCTACTTTGGCACTGCTTTCCCAGCATAGGGACAGCACACAGATCACCACAAGCACTGCCTGCTGCCACAAACTGCTGCATCTGCTAGGCCTTTCTTATATACTGCTTAGCAGCATACACTGTTTCTACAACCACCACTCTCTAGTCTGAACAAGGCTCTGTCTCAGTCCCAAGATGGCTACTAGCCCTTCAACCACAGTGTCCCCAATGTGGTCCCACAACCAATCAGAAGTTTCTGGCTTATTTCAATTAAGTTCTAATAGCAGCCAGTTCTTTTATGAGTTTTGGGCATGATGTTAGACCCACCTGTAATCTGCAAGAGTGGAGCAGGGCACTACTCACCTCTCATACAAGCTTACACATCTTGAAAGGTACTATAAATGCTGAGTAGTATATAGAGGTTTTAAAACAACATCCAAACAACGTCTTTAGCAGAATAGGCATTGCATAGCAGAATAGACATTGCATATTTTAACAAGACAATCCTATACCACATACTGCATCTGTTACAAGGGCATGGCTTCATAAATGAAGAGTCGGGGTCATATGCAATGCTGTGGGAGGGGGAAATTACTTATTTGGGAGATCCTTCCTTTATCTCCAAGTGAAAGGCAGATCTTGGCAGGGCTCTCTCTTTTGATGAAAAATGTAAAATATGCCTTTTAAATCACAAGTCTCAAGGTCCAGATGACTTACATCCTAGGATACTAAAGGAAGCAGCAGAGGTAATTGCTGAACCACATAATTTTTGAAAATTCCTGGAGAACAGGAGAAGTCTTAGAAGATTGGAAAAGGGCAAATGCTGTCCCTATCTTCAAAAAAGGGAAGAAGGTGAATCCAGGAAACTACAGGCCTGTGAGCCTGACTTCTATACCGGGAAAGATCTTTGAACAAATTATTAAACAGCATGTATGCAAGTACTTGGATGAAAATGGAGTAATTAACCAGAGCCAGCATGGGTTTGTAAC
Organism: Eleutherodactylus coqui; assembly: GCF_035609145.1. NCBI lineage: Eukaryota > Metazoa > Chordata > Amphibia > Anura > Eleutherodactylidae > Eleutherodactylus > Eleutherodactylus coqui. Next base: position 136,655,119 of record NC_089845.1, on the reverse strand, counting down.
ATGTCATGCCAGACGAATCTAATTTCCTTCTATAATAGTATCACTGACTGCGTTGATCAGGGAAATGCGGTGGATATAGTTTTTCTTGATCTTAGTAAAGCATTTGACAAAGTATCTCATACTATACTTATTGAAAAAATGACCAAATATGGGATTGACAAAGCAACTGTTAGGGCGAGCACCCACTGGCGTTTGTGTTTTCCGCGGGAAAAAAACGCAGCGTTTTCGCCGCGTTTCCCGCGATTTTTCCACGCGTTTTTCGCGGCGTTTTCGCGGCTTTTCCATTAATTTCCATTGACTTTCATGGGTGCATTAGGAGAAAAATAAGGACACATATGCAACTGACAGTTCCTATGTTAAAAACGCAAACGCAACGCAAAAAAAACGCCAGTGGACAGGAACACATGTTATCTCTATGCCTGTGCAGGAAAAACGCAAAACGCAGGTAAAAAAACGCCAGTGGGTGCTCGCCCTTAGGTGGATTCAGAACTTGCTGAGTGATCGTACTCAAAGAGTGGTCATAAATGGCTGCACATTCAAGTGGAAGAATGTATCAAGTGGGGTACCCCAAGGCTCTGTCCTAGGCCCAGTGTTGTTCAATATTTTTATAAATCATCTGGAGAAGGGAATTGATGGGAAACTGATGAAATTTGCTGATGACACAAAGCTAGGAGGAATAGCTAACACTAGGGAAGAGAGAGAGAGTATTCAAAAAGATCTAGAAAAGCTTGCACAGTGGACAGCGACTAACAGAATGGTATTTAGCAAGGAAAAATGCAAAGTCCTACATGTGGGCAAGAAAAATGAAAAAAGCACATACAGAATGGGAGGAATTGAGCTAAGCAGCAGCACATGTGAAAAAGAGTTGGGTATACTAAAAGATCATAGACTGAACATGTGTCAACAATGTGATGCAGCAGCCGAAAAGGTAAACACAATTCTGGGGGGTATTAAAAGAAGCATAGAGTCTAGATCACGTGAGGTCCTTATCCTCCTCTACTCTTCCTTAGTCAGAATGCTGTATCCAGTTCTGGGCACCGACTTTAAAAAAGACATAGACAAACTGGAGCAAGTTCAGAGAAAAGTTACCAAGATGGTAAGCGGTCTGCAAATCATGTCCTATGAGGAACGGTTAAAGGATCTAGGAATGTTTAGCTTGCAAAAAAGAAGGCTGAGAGGAGACTTAATAGCTGTCTACAAATACCTAAAGGGTTGTCACAGTGCAGAGGGATCAGCCCTATTCTCATTTGAACAAGGAAAGACTAGAAGCAATGGGATGAAACTGAAAGGAGGAGACACAAATTGGAAAATAGAAAAGCTTTCTGACAGTGAGGGTGATCAATGAGTGGAACAGGTTACCCAGGGAGGTGGTGAGTTCTCCTTCAATGGAAGTGTTCAACCAAAGGCTGGACAAATACCTGTCTGCACTGAGCAGGGGGTTGAACCCGATGACCCTGGAGGTCCTTTCCAACTCTATCATTCTATGAATCTATGATTCTATCTGCTGCCACCGGCGTGAAGGACAGAAGCATGACATAGCAGCTTCAACAGCCACCTAATACACATTAGAAGTAGCGCTGCAGCGGTCATGTGAAACACCTGTGTACAACAAGTGCGGATGAAAAGACAAGGAGCGGGGAGCAGAGGCCCGGGTAAGCTACAATTGCAGCCGCGAGCAGAGGCACGGGGAAAGCACACCAGCAGAGACCAGCAGACGGGTTGCCACAGCAAAACAGGAGGGGCCAGCAGAGGGCCGGGGACAGCAGAACAGAAGCAGGCAGCAGAGGGCTGGGGACCATCCAGCAGGAGCGGGGAGGATTGCGCCATGCAGCAGAGGGCTGGGAACGCTGCAGCAGGAGCAGAGAGGACAGCGGCGGCCACAACAAAACCGGAGCAGCCAGCAAAGGGCCGAGGGCAGCAGAAGAGAAGCGGCCAGCAGAGGGCAGGGAAGCTTCCATCAGGGGCAGGGAGGACTGCACCATGCAGTAGAGGTCTGGGAACACTGCAGCAGGAGCGGGGAGGACAGCGTCGGGGAGCAGAGGGCCAGGCAGCCAACATCAGCAGCAGCAGGGATCACAGCGGTAGAGACAAATGAGCAGCTACTGCCATCTGAGGGTCAGGAACGCGACAACAGCAGCCGCGACCACTTTGAACTGCCAGGAAGAGTGCCCAGGAACGCTGCAGCAGGAGCAGCGAGCACTGTGAACTGTCTGGGGTCTGGAAGCTAGCGAGCCGGAACTCTACAGTTATGCTCAGCTTCAAGGACCTGCAAGCAACCCTTCTGTTGCAGCCAATTAGGTAACAGGGGGCATCATCCCCTGTCACTCTGGACTCCACCAGGACTTCCTGGTGGCGTCAAGATACACTAATGCCAGGCGAAGAAAGATCTTTTCTTCCATTTTTTAGGTAGGGCATGAATTTTCATCCTGAGATATTGAAAATTGTGCTGAGTCTTCCAGAACGGAATTTTCAGACTGTCTTAATTATAACATGGTTATGGAAGAGCTAGTAATTATTAGGGAAGTATAGTAGCAGTGTTTCTGGTGGTGCAATGCGCCACACAGCTCTGCTGCATAGTACATCCATTATACACACAACACATTACATCCTGGTAGCTGCTGTTGGCTTATTCAGTATACAGTACTTTCTACCAAACTGCAGAATGTCTCCTTCCACAGAAGTGATGTAGCTACAGGTCCCACAACCCATTTCCCACAAATTAAACACACAGCTCTACTACATCCATCCTGCCTGCACACATTACACACACAGCACATTACATCCTGGAAGCTGCTGTCAGCTTATCCAGTATATAGTACTTTCTACCAAACTGCAGAAAGGCTCCTCCCACAACAGTGACATCACCAAAGGTCCTTCAGCCTGACACATCTCTGTGGTGGTGGTAGGTCGGTGTCTCCTGTCAGGACTGCTGAGTTTTGTCTGAGATAATAATGGCTTAGTTGGTTTCTTATTTTGTTATTTTTGTCCTCCCCTTTCAAGAGCCCTAACTTTGTTGTTCTACTGTTGGTCAGGCTTTGTTTTATATATAACTGTAGAACCTGCGATGATGTTACCAGGGGCGGAGCAATGATGTCACAAGGGGTGGAGCATGAGAAGCACCCACACACATACACATATACATACACATACATATGGACAAGTGGTCGTTAGTAGTTTGATTGTGAGGTGACGTTCAGTTGTCATGGAAGACCAGGGCCTTCTAAAGGCCTCCAGGGCTGTCGTGAATGATTGCTGATATAAGCATGCATTTGGCATATAGTGTGATAGACTGCCTGTCAGAATACAGTATAATGCAATACTAAAAAAGTAAGTGAAAAAAAAGTTTTTTGTTTTAAAAATAAAGGGTATCGAAAGTTAAAAAAAACCTTTTCCTGTATTAAAAAAAAAAATCTAAACAAAAAACATAAGGGGATCCATATGGGAGAGCTTATAGAGGAATGAGGAAAGCTAGAAAACTTATTAAATTTGAGATAGATTAGCTGGTAAAACAGATTTACGCAGCGTTCCAGAGTGAAACGCACTCATTCAGTTTATACTGAATGAGACGTGATGACGTAGGAACGTGGTACAATCCCCCGGAATTCCGGATACCACGTGATGTGGTTTGGACTGCGAGAACGTGTGGACGTGAGAACGCCGTGACGTAGTTAGCCACACGTGACCACGCCATCCAGGATTGCAAGACGTAGTGACGAGCATCTGAATAGGATGACGCCACACGTCGTACTCATCGGAGTCGCGGCGCATGATGAGGTAGATACGCCGATGACTCACCAACTCCCTCTCCCCCCGCCCCCCCCCCCCCCCCCCTGCAAGGGCATTTGGAATGATTGAACATCAAAGCGGTGAAGGTAATACTTCTCTATATAAACTGTTTCTGTTTTAATGTGTGTATAACTTCATAAGGGTACAGAGTGTACCGAAACGCGTTGTTATCGTTTGGTGGATGTGTCACACCACGATCGGGTTGACGTGTCATACCATTGTTTTACTGAATTTTAATAAACCTTAAAGGAGAAAAATCCTGGATTGGAAGATTCTTCTATTGCAGTCATTAAAACCTGTGGGAAACAGGAGGGGGAATATTGGGAATCATAACCCCCTCCTCCAAAGTAAGTCTCCTTTTGAAAAGAAAACATTCTTTTGTGTGTTTTTTCTTTAAAGTTCTGTGAGCGCAGGAAAGAATTTTTTACTTATTGATAAATTTCTTTGCATTAAACAAAAAACATATCTGGCATTGTCACGTCCATAAAAGTACAATCTATCAAAATAACATTATTTATCTCAAATAGAAAACTCTTCAGAGAAAATATATACTGCCAGAATTGTGCTTTTTTTGGTCACCTTATCTCTAAGAAACCATTTAATAAGTTTACAATTATAGCTACCAGCTAGCAGTGATTTTCTGCAAACTGCAAAGTTAGGCCGGTCTCACATGACCAGATTTGAAGTACGGATTCCGCTATCTTATGATGTGTGGTAATACGCAATTCAATCAAACACATTGGATTACACAATTCCGCTCACATTTACAAGGCGGCATTGCATGATCCGCTTTTGGAAAATAAAACGCAGAATGTTCTATTTTACTGCGGAATCCGTGATCATTAGAGATGAGCGAGCGTACTCGGAAAAGCACTACTCGCTCGACTAATTTGCTTTATCCGAGTATCGCTGTGCTCGTCCCTAAAGATTCGGGTGCCGCTGCGGCTGACAGGTGAGTTGCAGCGGGGAGCAGGGGAGAGCGGGCGGGAGAGAGGGAGAGAAAGATCTCCCCTCCGTTCCTCCCCGCTCTCCCCTGCAGCTCCCCGCTCCGTGCCGGCACCCGAATCTTCAGGGACGAGCACAGCGATACTCGGATAAAGCAAATTACTCGAGTGAGTAGTGCTTTTCCGAGTACGCTCGCTCATCCCTAGTGATCATTGAGCCAATTGTGCTCTATGGTCAGAGATATACCTGCAACCCATATGCAACTGCATTGTGTATGGGCTGTGGGTACCCGCATCATCGCTAATTATCGGCACTAGAGATGAGCGAACGTACTCGTCCGAGCTTGATACTCGTTCGAGTATTAGCGTGTTCGAGATGCTCGTTACTCGTAACGAGCACCACGCGATGTTCGGGTTACTTTCACTTTCATCTCTGAGACGTTAGCGCGCTTTTCTGGCCAATTGAAAGACAGGGAAGGCATTACAACTTCCCCCTGCGACGTTCAAGCCCTATACCACCCCCCTGCAGTGAGTGGCTGGCGAGATCAGGTGTCACCCGAGTATAAAAATCGGCCCCTCCCGCGGCTCGCCTCAGATGCGTTGTGACATAGCTGAGGGACAGTGCTGTTGGTGCCGGAGCTGCTATAGGGAGAGTGTTAGGAGTAATACTCCAGGGACAGAAGTGGTAGTTAGGCAGGGAGAGTGTTAGGAGTGATTGTAGGCTTCAAGAACCCCAACGGTCCTTCTTAGGGCCACATCTAACCGTGTGCAGTACTGTGGAGGCTGCTTTTTGCAGTGTTGCACATTTTTTTTTTTGGTATATCGGCCGTGCAGAGCATTGCGCCCTGCAGTAATACTACAGGGACAGAAGTGGTGGTTAGGCAGGGAGAGTGTTAGGAGTGATTGTAGGCTTCAAGAACCCCAACGGTCCTTCTTAGGGCCACATCTAACCGTGTGCAGTACTGTGGAGGCTGCTTTTTGCAGTGTTGCACTTTTTTTTTTTTTTGGTATATCGGCCGTGCAGAGCATTGCACCCTGCAGTAATACTCCAGGGACAGAATTGTGCAGGCAGGGCCAGAAGACATATATTATTGACTGAATATACGCAATGGTCTTTTTCAAAAAAATATTGGGCAAAAAATCTATTTGGCCTGCCTGTCACTGTGCTCAGTGTTCTGGGTCCGTGTGTGCTGGGTGTAGTAGTTCTACAAATAAATACGCAGGCAGCTAAGTGTTACAGCAGGCGTGCGCCAAATTATTTCCTGGCTCAGAAATCACCGCTCTGTTGCAGTTAATAACAGTGCGACACTCTTTAGTTCTGCCACACACTCCAGGGCCAGAAGACATATATTATTGACTGAATATACGCAGTTGGCCTTTTCAAAAAAATATTGGGCAAAAAATCTATTTGGCCTGCCTGTCACTGTGCTCAGTGTTCTGGGTCCGTGTGTGCTGGGTGTAGTAGTTCTACAAATAAATACGCAGGCAGCTAAGTGTTACAGCAGGCGTGCGCCAAATTATTTCCTGGCGTTCCGTAAGCGAAGTCAGCCTCCAACGACAGGCCAATAAGTGGCACATTTAATTACAGCGTTCTGTTTCTGCATTACTGGTAATACAGCATGCAGAGGGGTAGGGGTAGGCCTAGAGGACGTGGGCGCGGCCGAGGACGCGGAGGCCCCAGTCCGGGTGTGGGCACAGGCCGAGCTCCTGATCCAGGTGTATCGCAACCGACTGCTGCGGGATTAGGAGAGAGGCACGTTTCTGGCATCCCCACATTCATAGCACATTTAATGGGTCCACGCGGTAGACCTTTATTAGAAAATGAGCAGTGTGAGCAGGTCCTGTCGTGGATGGCAGAAAGTGCTTCCAGCAACCTATCGTCCACCGACAGTTCTGCGCCGTCCACTACTGCAACTCAGAATCCTCTGGCTGCTGCTCCTCCTTCCTCCCAGCCTCCTCACTCCATGACAATGAGACATTCTGAGGAGCGGGCAGTCTCCCAGGAACTGTTCTCGGGCCCCTGCTCAGATTGGGCAGCAGTGGTTCCTCTCCCACTAGAGGAGTTTATCGTGACTGATGCCCAACCATTGGAAAGTTCCCGGGGTCCGGGGGATGAGGCTGGGGACTTCCGGCAACTGTCTCAAGACCTTTCAGTGAGTGAGGAGGCCGATGACGATGAGACACAGTTGTCTATCAGTGAGGTAGTAGTAAGGGCATTAAGTCCGAGGGAGGAGCGCACTGAGGATTCTGAGGAAGAGCAGCAGGACAATGAGGTGACTGACCCCACCTGGTTTGCTACGCCTACTGAGGACAGGTCTTCAGAGGGGGAGGCAAGGGCAGCAGCAGGGCAGGTTGCAAGAGGCAGTGCGGTGGCCAGGGGTAGAGGCAGGGCCAGACCGAATAATCCACCAACTGTTTTCCAAAGCGCCCCCTCGCGCCATGCCACCCTGCAGAGGCCGAGGTGCTCAAAGGTCTGGCAGTTTTTCACTGAGAGTGCAGACGACCGAGGAACAGTGGTGTGCAACCTTTGTCGCGCCAAGATCAGCCGGGGAGCCACCACCACCAGCCTCACCACCACCAGCATGCGCAGACATATAATGGCCAAGCACCCCACAAGGTGGGACGAAGGCTGTTCACCGCCTCCGGTTTGCACCGCTGCCTCTCCCCCTGTGCCCCAACCTGCCACTGAGATCCAACCCCGCTCTGAGGACACAGGCACTACCATCTCCTGGCCTGCACCCACACCCTCACCTCCGCTGTCCTCGGCCCCATCCAGCAATGTCTGTCAGCGCAGCGTCCAGCCGTCGCTAGCGCAAGTGTTTGAGCGCAAGCGCAAGTACGCCGCCACGCACCCGCATGCTCAAGCGTTAAACGTGCACGTAGCCAAATTTATCAGCCTGGAGATGCTGCCGTATAGGGTTGTGGAAATGGAGTCCTTCAAAAGTATGATGGCGGCGGCGGCCCCGCGCTACTCAGTTCCCAGTCGCCACTATTTTTCCCGATGTGCCGTCCCAGCCCTGCACGACCACGTCTCCCGCAACATTGTACGCGCCCTCACCAACACGGTTACTGGCAATGTCCACTTAACAACAGACACGTGGACAAGCACAGGCGGGCAGGGCCACTATATCTCCCTGACGGCACATTGGGTGAATTTAGTGGAGGCTGGGACAGAGTCAGAGCCTGGGATCGCTCACGTCCTACCCACCCCCAGAATTGCGGGCCACAGCTCGGTGGTGGTATCTGCGGCGGTGTATGCTTCCTCCAGTAAACCACCCTCCTCCTCCTCCTCCTCCTCCAACACAACCTCTGTCTCGCAATCAAGATGTGTCAGCAGCAGCAGCACGACGGCAGCAGTCGGTGTCGCGCGTCGTGGCAGCACAGCGGTGGGCAAGCGTCAGCAGGCCGTGCTGAAACTACTCAGCTTAGAAGATAAGAGGCACACGGCCCACGAACTGCTGCAGGGTCTGACAGAGCAGACCGACCGCTGGCTTGCGCCGCTGAGCCTCCAACCGGGCATGGTCGTGTGTGACAACGGCCGTAACCTGGTGGCGGCTCTGCAGCTTGGCAGCCTCACGCACGTGCCATGCCTGGCCCACGTCTTTAATTTGGTGGTTCAGCGCTTTCTGAAAAGCTACCCACGCTTGTCAGACCTGCTCGGAAAGGTGCGCCGACTCTGCGCACATTTCCGCAAGTCCCACACGGACGCTGCCACCCTGCGCACCCTGCAATATCGGTTTAATCTGCCAGTGCACCGACTGCTGTGCGACGTGCCCACACGGTGGAACTCTACGCTCCACATGTTGGCCAGGCTCTATGAGCAGCGTAGAGCTATAGTGGAATACCAACTCCAACATGGGCGGCGCAGTGGGAGTCAGCCTCCTCAATTATTTTCAGAAGAGTGGGCCTGGTTGGCAGACATCTGCCAGGTCCTTCGAAACTTTGAGGAGTCTACCCAGGTGGTGAGCGGCGATGCTGCAATCATTAGCATCACCATTCCTCTGCTATGCCTCTTGAGAAGTTCCCTGCAAAGCATAAAGGCAGACGCTTTGCGCTCGGAAACAGAACCGGGGGAAGACAGTATGTCGCTGGATAGTCAGAGCACTCTACTGTCTATATCTCAGCGCGGTGAAGAGGAGGAGGAGGAGGAAGATGAGGAGGAGGGGGAAGAGACAGCTTGGCCCACTGGTGAGGGTACACATGCTGCTGGCCTGTCATCCTTTCAGCGTGTATGGCCTGAGGAGGAGGAGGAGGAGGATCCTGAAAGTGATCTTCCTAGTGAGGACAGTCATGTTTTGCGTACAGGTACCCTGGCACACATGGCTGACTTCATGTTAGGATGCCTTTCTCGTGACCCTCGCGTTACACGCATTCTGGCCACTACGGATTACTGGGTGTACACACTGCTCGACCCACGGTATAAGGAGAACCTTTCCACTCTCATACCCAAAGAGGAAAGGGGTTCGAGAGTGTTGCTATACCACAGGACCCTGGCGGACAAACTGATGGTAAAATTCCCATACGACAGCGCTAGTGGCTGAAGGCGCAGTTCCGAGGGCCAGATAGCAGGGGAGGCGCAGAGATCAGGCAGCATGTACAGCACAGGCAGGGCAACACTCTTTAAGGCCCTTGACTGCTTTATGGCTCCCCAGCAAGACTGTGTCACCGCTCCCCAGTCACGGCTGAGTCGGCGGGAGCACTGTAAAAGGATGGTGAGGGAGTACGTAGCCGATCGCACGACCGTACTCCGTGACGCCTCTGTCCCCTACAACTACTGGACGTCGAAGCTGGACACGTGGCCTGAACTCGCGCTGTATGCCCTGGAGGTGCTTGCTTGTCCTGCGGCTAGCGTCTTGTCGGAGAGGGTGTTTAGTGCGGCTGGGGGAATCATCACAGATAAGCGTACCCGCCTGTCAACCGACAGTGCCAACAGGCTAACACTCATCAAGATGAACAAAGCCTGGATTTCCCCAGACTTCTCTTCTCCACCAGCGGACAGCAGCGATACCTAAGCAATACGTAGGCTGCACCCGCGGATGGAAGCATCGTTCTGTATCCCCATCAAAAACGGGGACCTTTTCGCTTCATCAATCTGTGTATAATATTCCTCCTCCTCCTCCTGCTCCTCCTCCTGAAACCTCACATAATCACGCCGAACGGGCAATTTTTCTTAGGCCCACAAGGCTCAGTCATATAATTTTTGTAAACAATTTTTATACGTTTCAATGCTCATTAAAGCGTTGAAACTTTCACCTGAACCAATTTTTATTTTAACTGGGCTGCCTCCTGGCCTAGTTACCAATTAAGCCACATTAACCAAAGCGATTAATGGGTTTCACCTGCCCTCTTGGTTGGGCATGGGCAATTTTTCTGATGTACATTAGTACTGTTGATACAGCAATTTTAGTGGGCCCTCGCCCTAAGGGCGCCCACCCACTTGCGATTTTTTTCCCTGTGAAATTCGCAGCATTTTTTTCTCTGCAGGGGTCTATGGGACTTGTAATGTTAAAATCGCGATCGCGCAAAATCGCGATTTACCGCGAAATCGCGATTTTGCGCGATCGCGATTTTAACATTACAAGTCCCATAGACCCCTGCAGAGAAAAAAATGCTGCGAATTTCGCAGGGAAAAAAAATCGCCAGTGGGTGGGCGCCCTTAATCAAATTAATTTTTAGCACACCTGCATTACAGCTGACGTTACATCAGCTGTGTTGGGCACTGCAATGGGATGTATTTATGTACCGCCGGTGGCTTCCTGGCACCCACCGATGCTGTGGGTCCACAGGGAGTTGTAAATGCATCTGTTTCCACTTCTAAAGAACCCCAGTCTGACTGGGGCATGCAGTGTGGGCCGAAGCCCACCTGCATTAAACATGACATTACTACCTCAGCTGTGATGGGCAATGCAATGGGATATTTTTATGTACCGCCGGTGGGTTCCAGGGAGCCACCCATGCTGTGGGTCCACAAGGAGTTGTAAATGCATCTGTTTCCACTTCTAAAGAACCCCAGTCTGACTGGGGTATGCAGTGTGGGCCGAAGCCCACCTGCATTAAACATGACATTACTACCTCAGCTGTGATGGGCAATGCAATGGGATATTTTTATGTACCGCCGGTGGGTTCCAGGGAGCCACCCATGCTGTGGGTCCACAGGGAGTTGTAAATGCATCTGTGTCCACTTCTAAAGAACCCCAGTCTGACTGGGGTATGCAGTGTGGGCCGAAGCCCACCTGCATTAAGCACGACATTACATCAGCTGTGATGGGCACTGCAATGGGATATATTTATGTACCGCCGGTGGCTTCCTGGCACCCACCCATGCTGTGGGTCCACAGGGAGTTGTAACTGCATGTGTCCACTTCTAAAGAACCCCAGTCTGACTGGGGTATGCAGTGTGGGCCGAAGCCCACCTGCATTAAGCAAGACATTACATCAGCTGTGATGGGCACTGCAATGGGATATATTTATGTACCGCCGGTGGGTTCCAGGGAGCCACCCATGCTGTGGGTGCACACGGAATTCCCATTGCGGAGTTGTACCTGCCTGTGACTATATATAAAAAAACGCGGTCTGACTGGGGCATGCAGACACCTTGACAGAATGAATAGTGTGTGGCACATAGGTTCCCCATTGCTATGCCCACGTGTGCAGCTCCAGATGGAGGTGGCACAGGATTGGATTTCTCATTGCTTCTGTACAGCATTGTGGGCTATCGCCCGGCCCCTTTTAAAGAGGGTCGCTGCCTAGCCGTGCCAACCCCCTGCACCCTCTGTGTGTGCCTGCTTTTCCTGTGGCAGACGCACTTATAAATAGACATGAGGGTGGCGTGGCATGAGGGCAGCTGAAGGCTGGGCAGGGACAGTTTGGTGTGCGCTGTGGACACTGGGTCGTGGGGGGGGGGGGGATTTGGCAGCATGTAACCCAGGAGAAGTGGCAGCGGAGTGTCATGCAGGCAGTGATTGTGCTTTGTTGGAGGTAGTGTGGTGCTTAGCTAAGGTATGCATTGCTAATGAGGGCTTTTCAGATGTAAAAGTTGTTGGGGGGGGGCCCACTCTTGCTGCTATTGTGGCTTAATAGTGGGACCTGGGAACTTGAGATGCAGCCCAACATGTAGCCCCTCGCCTGCCCTATCCGTTTCTGTGTCGTTCCCATCACTTTCTTGAATTGCCCCGATTTTCACAAATGAAAACCTTAGCGAGCATCGTCGAAATACAAAAATGCTCGGGTCACCCATTGACTTCAATGGGGTTCGTTACTCGAAACGAACCCTCGAGCATCGCGAAAAATTCGTCTCGAGTAACGAGCACCCGAGCATTTTGGTGCTCGCTCATCTCTAATCGGCACTTGAGTGTCGGCACAGCTGTATTTCTCATTACTGCCTCCATGCGTACACGGTCATACGCAATACAATTTCGTGAATCACAGCCACATATTGCACTCCCCACCATGTAAATTTCCCGTCGATGTAAGGAGTTTTTATGTCAAAACAGCCTCGCATCACTTTGGGGATGTAGCAATCCTCTGATTGCAGAGTTTCTTCCCTTGTTTTCAATGGGAGACCTTGCATGGTGGTGCCATGTAGTAAAACATTGCTCATGTGTATGACCCTATTCAACAGAATGGGGTTCATATTTGTGCAAGATCTGTGTATCTCGCAACGCACAAATCTCACACGATTTTCCCACCCATGTGAAGGCAGCCTTAAGGAGTTAAGAGTTTAAAAAACAGTGCAGGGGAATACGATGCATATAATTTATTAAGAGGCCTGTGCCTCTTAATAATTTAGCTACATTTCTGGTTGCCTATGCTTCTCAAGCTAAAAACTATGCTAGCTATGAGCTGTTTTAGATTTTCACTATCATTTACGCCAAATTCTGTCATAAATTATCATAAATCGGACAGGCCGTGCATGCCATATTCCTCCCATTAAGTCCCATCCCTATTCTCATCATTTTAATTTTTGGTGTCGGGCCAAACAATGGAATATAAAGTGGTGAAAATTATTATTACATTTGGCAAATTGATTCAGAGCAGATGAATAGTCACAAATTGTGCAAAAATGTTGGCATTTGAAATATAATTATGTAATTTAAAAGCAATATGTAGTGTAATAATATATAATAAATTACCTTTACACCACTGTTTTAAATCGCAGCACTTTACTGAACTCTGCAGTTCATAGGGTTTTCATTTTTGTTAAAAACAGGGAAACAGCTCCCTTTTAAACTCCTCTTCTCTGACTCCAGAGTATAGACAACCCCTTGCTGGGCATAAAAGTTCATGGAAATGTAGAAATAGAGATATAAAACTATACTGACCTTTACTGAATCCACATAATTTCAATTTAAACTTCACAAATTCTCCAATACTCTTTCACATTTGAAGTGCACACAGCACTCCTAGTCATGTCTAAGTGCGTTCTGTGCTTTTCAAACGTGTACATGTATTGGAGTAATTTGTGAAGTTATATTTGAATTTATATGGCTTCAGTAAAAGGTTGACATACACTCATTGTAAAAATAAAATCATAGAATCCTAGAATGGTAGAGTTGGAAGGGACCTCCAGGGTCATCGGGTCCAACCCCCTGCTCAGTGCGGGAGCACCAAATCATCCCAGACAGATGTCTGCCCAGCCTTTGTTTGAACACTTCCATTGAAGGAGAACTCACCACCTCCCATGGCAACCTGTTCCACTCATTGATCGCCCTCACTGTCAGAAAGTTTTTTTTTCTAATATCTAATTTGTGTCTTCTCCCTTTCAGTTTCATCCCATTGCTTCTAGTCTTTCCTTGTGCAAATGAGAATAGGGCTGATCCCTCTGCACTGTGACAGCCCTTCAGGTATTTGTAGACAGCTATTAAGTCTCCTCTCAGCCTTCTTTTTTGCAAGCTAAACATTCCCAGATCCTTTAACCGTTCCTCATACGACATGATTTGCAGACCGCTCACCATCTTGTTAACTCTTCTCTGAAGTTGCTCCAGTTTGTCTATGTCTTTTTTTAAAGTGAGGTGCCCAGAACTGGACACAGTATTCCAGATGAGGTCAGACTAAGGCCCAATGTCTATGTGCGGATTTTAATTACAACATTTGCATGTGTCTCACATGCAGGAGACCCACAGCTCCAGAAGCCCATAGAGATGAATTAGCATCCGTAGGGCAAATAAATGCATGCGGATTGCACGCGCAGGAAGAAATCGCAACACGCTCTATTTTTCTGCGGATCTCCCGCATGGAGGGCTCCCGCAGATTCCATTGAAGTCAATAGAAGCCGCCCAGACCCACAGCACACTCACAGCTGTCATTGTGCTGTGCTGCAGATCTGCGGGAGAGCATGAGATTTAAAGAAAAAAAAAGTGAGCATAACGCATGCACGCGGCGCGCTGCCAGCGAGCCGTGCACCTCTGTCAAGCAGAAGAGAGAAGATCTGGCCATGATGGAGGGAAGACCCTCAGCGTTCAGACAGGAGAGTATAATTACATTTTTGGCTACGGGCACGGGTGGAAACTACTGCAGGATTCCACCGTGCGTGCCTGTGGACATGAAGTCTGAGGCCCAATGTCCCTGGGCAAAATAGAATTTGTAAATCTGCACGGGTGTCCCATACACGTTATTAATTAAATACCTGCAGATGTCATTTTTCCCTGGCGCACGGATCGCACGTGTGGGAAAGCGCACTCAGCATGCTCCATTTTGTGTGAGTCTCCCACATGGACAGCTCCCGCGGCTTACACTAAAGCCTATGGGAGCCGTCCTGTCCCGTGGCACACCCGCAGCTGTAATTATGCTGTGTTGTGGGACCGCAGAAAGCAGGAATTGAAAAGAAAAAAATGTGCGCGGTGCATGCACGCGGCATGCTGCCAGCATGCCGAGCACATCGGCCGAAGAAAGAAGATCCGGTCGCGTCTGGACGGGTAAGTATATCTGATTTCTTGACCTCATGTCTGCGGGGAAGGAGGGACGTGCTGCGGGATTCTGCATGGGGAATCCATGCGGGCCCGAATTTCCCCGTGGACATGAGGCCTTAGAAAGAGTAGAGGGAGATAATTACCTCACATGATCTAGACTCTATGCTTCTTTAAGGTCTAATGTCCACAGCAAGCAGTGCTTATACTATGGATGTGATGCGGATATCTGCAGCAGATGCACTGCGGATCATATAAAATGCTTGGCAATGTTGTGGAGGCATTCTTGTGACACCTTTTCTGTCTGTGGCTGAGCATTATCCTGCTGGAAAATGCCTCTTGGATACCCTACCATGAGAGGAACACATGTGGCTGCAGGATGTCCTAAACATATCCCTGAGCTGTCATTGTCCCTCATGCCACTACTAGGGGTGACCAACTGTCATATGCAATGCCCCCCAGACCATCAAACCAGCAGTGGGTACCGTGTACCGCACCACAGCAAAGGCAGAATTGAGGCTCTCACTGCTAGATCTACAGGCATGAACACGGCAGTCCGTCAGTGTCCAAACTAAATCTGCATTTGTCTCTGAAAACAACCTGATACCACTCTGTAGCAGTCCAGTTTTATTGTTCATCACTAGAGATGAGCGAGCACCAAAATGCTCGGGTGCTCGTTACTCGAGTCGAACTTTCAGTGATGCTCGAGAGTTCGTTTCGAGTAACGAACCCCATTGAAGTCAATGGGTGACTCGAGCATTTTTGTATATCGCCGATGCTCGCTAAGGTTTTCATTTTTGAAAATCTGCAAAACACAAGAAAGTGATGGAAACGACACAGAAACGAATAGGGCAGGCGAGGAGCTACATTTTGGGCTGTATCTCAAGTTCCCAGGTCCCACTATTAAGCCACAATAGCGGCAAGAGTGAGACCCCCCCCCCCCCCCACTGTCAACATAACGATCGTTCTCCTCTGCCACAGCTGTAACAGGTGTGGCAGAGAAGAACGATGTTAGCCCATTGAATTCAATGGAGCCGTCAATACAGCCGACTCCATTGAAAGCAATGGGCTGCCGGCGATCGCGGGATGAATTGTCGGAAAGGGGTTAAATATATAAGCCCTTCCCTGCAATTCATCCAGAAATGTGTAAAAATATATATATATATACTTACCTGGTCCCGGCAGAGCGATGTTAGCCCATTGAATTCAATGGAGCCGTCAATACAGCCGACTCCATTGAAAGCAATGGGCTGCCGGCGATCGCGGGATGAATTGTCGGGAAAGGGTTAAATATATAAGCCCTTCCCTGCAATTCATCCAGAAATGTGTAAAAATAAAATATATATATATACTCACCTGGTGCCGGCAGACGGAGTTCAGCGCGGCAGGCTGCAGTTCTCCTGAACTGCTCTGAACAGCTGTGAGTAGTATTCAGCAGGCGGGGATTTAAAATCCCCGCCTGCTGAATAAGATGCCTCTGATTGGTCACAGCCTGGCCAATCAGAGGCCAGCCCTCACTCACACCCATTCATGAATTTAACCCTTTCCCGACAATTCATCCCGCGATCGCCGGCAGCCCATTGCTTTCAATGGAGTCGGCTGTATTGCGGCTCCATTGAATTCAATGGGCTAACATCGTTCTGCCGGGACAAGGTAAGTATATATATATTTTTTATTTTTACACATTTCTAGATGAATTGCAGGGAAGGGCTTATATATTTAAATCCTTCCCGACAATTCATCCCGCGTACGCAGGCAGCCCATTGCTTTCAATGGAGTCGGCTGTATTGCCGGCTCCATTGAATTCAATGGTCAGTGCTCGTTTAATCGAGACGAGTACCGCGTGGTGCTCGTCTCGAGTAACGAGCATCTCGAGCACCCTAATACTCGAACGAGCATCAAGCTCGGACGAGTATGCTCGCTCATCTCTATTCATCACACCACTGCAAATGGACGCAATGGTAGGTGGGTCACAAAGTTAGTAAACGTAATGGATGCAGTCAGACCAAATGTCTTTTAGCTAAGCACCTGGAAATGGTTCCAACAGACACAGGAGCCACCTGTCTCTGGATGGAAGACAACAAAAGTTAGAGCTGCTCATTCTTGTCGAACAGTGAGACGATCTTCTCTACTGGTGGTCTATCAGGGGCATCCTGAGCCCCAGTCACCTTGTGTGGGTGCCATCATGCATGCACTCGTCCAAATATCTCCTAACAATCTGGTCAGAAAATGCCTCTTGGAAGCCCTGCCAGGAGAGACAACACATGTGGCTGCAAGATGTCTTGTACATATCACTGAGCTGCCATTGTGCCTTGTACCACGTTGGTCAGAATGGTGGTGGGCAATTCATCGCTACAACCATCCAGCTTCTTGCATTCCAATAATGCATCTCCTCTCAAACTCTGGGTGCAATCTCTTCAAGTACATTGTAGAGGCGTCTAGCGGTCAACAAGCTCTTGACAAGTGGAAAAAAAGGTCCACTACACAGAAGTAGCCTCTTAGAGGCCTTCTTTATAGACCAAGGGTGGAGCCCCAGGTGGCAAGTCCATTCATCTAATGATGCCACAACTCTAATCATTTGCATATCTGCCTGAGATGTAACTGAATGCCAAGTTTTACAGCAGAATGACAACTCATTCTAGGTCTTTGATTTTTTTTTACATCTCTGTCTTTTGTTTTACATCCCTGTCCCATTAGCTGGATTTCTAGATTTCCATTCATTTTTATTCCTGTTGCATACAGAATAAAAATCCTGAAAAAGTCACAATTATTTTTGCGGAACAAAACAGACAACAAAATGTGTTACATTTTAACGCGAGAAAACTGCCACAAGTGTCTTCTGATTTGCTTATTAGCTTATTGTCAAGGGACTCTTTTAACAGGAAGGTCTTGTTCCAAACGGAGAGCCCCTCTAACACGGCCATTCTACCATAAGATTGATTTAGATATTAGTTTCTAAGCACTTATAAGTAATGACATTCTGCAACTTACTGTAGTGTTTAGGGAGTTTTCTATTTTCTAGCCTCCAAAAGTGATTCTCCTGTATGTGCTGCAGCCATTATGCCCTGTCAAGAAAAACAAGGTTTCTCTGTCAAATCACTAAGATGCTTTCGGAACTCAGTCAACATTCATTTATCTCATCAAGAGGGCTACTGTATGGAAAAATGTATGAAATAAAAGTCCACAAGTGTCTTCCATCCATGTGAAATAATACTATGCGTAGTATAAGAAAAAATAGTATTAATGAGGAAGTGACAGCTGTCACTTTGAAAGCTACTCAAGCCAAGCAACTTCAATTGATGCAACTTCAGCAGTAATGACTATGGGCATGTCAAATAACTGACAGGCTATACGCGCCTCTCCATCCTGGGTTTATTCACATTGTTAAATAATATAAAGCTGACTTCATTGTAGTAATGTAGCTTACTTAATGGAAAAGAAAATTAATTAGTAGACCCTATCCCTAAAAATGTGCAAACACCTTTGTTTGCTTGGTTTGGTTCTAAACTACCCCATGGTTTTGGTTCTACTTCAGTCTCAATTTTTTTGAATGAAGGTCTAACGGTCCTTATTTATGCCATACAGTACCCCTCTGTAAGTCTGCCTAAGCTCTTAATGGGTTCTGTTCCTGCATAGTCACTCATTTAATCTGTTAAGAGGTGGCGAGCAGAGCTGTATGGGAATACAAGCTTCAGACATCAAGTACAATATTTGGTGAGAAGAGGCCCACTATTGCATTTTGGTTCTGTTCGTGAGTTCTTGACTTCTTACTGCTCTTATATCACCGATCAGCTATAACATTAAACAAATGGCAGGTGAAGTGATTAGCATTGACTATATAATACAATGGCCGGGTAGGGTATATTAGGTAACGTGAACAGTCAGTTCTTGAAGTTGGAAGCAGGACTAATGGGCAAGTGTAAAGATTTCAGTGAATTTTGCAAGGTCCAAATCATGATGCTAGACGACTGGGTCACACAATTTCCAGAACGGCAGGTCCTGCAATTGTTCATGCTATGCAGTGGTTCGTACTATACTGTATCCAGCAGAAGTGGTTAAATCAGGTACAAGCAATGAACAAAATAGGGTTATGGGTGCTAAAGACTCATAGATGCAAATTGGGCACTAACGCTAGCCTGTCTGGTGCAATCTGACACAGAAAAAAAATGTCTATAGTACAAATTTCTGATAACGTTACTGTTGACTGTGATATAAAGCTGTCAGAACACATAGAGCATGCCAGCTTGCTATGTATGGACTACAGAGCCATAGATCGATTAAAGTACCCATGCTGGCCCCATCCCACTGCCAGAAGCTCCCACAAAGGGCACTTAGTAACATAAGTGGACTATAGAGCAATGAAAGGAGGAGGCTTGGTCTTAGGAATCACGTTCTTTAATTTAAGGTTGATGGCTGGGTACGCGTACGTTACTTACTTGGGGAATGAATGGCACCAGGTTGTGTAGTGGCCCAGAGTTGGGGCATCTTTTGGGTAGATGTATGTATTTTTTGTGTAAACGGTATTGTGCATATTTGTATGAGCTGGTGTTGGTTTGTGTTACATGTAAATACTAACAAGTTTTGTAGAGGCAAGAATGTCTCATCTAACTTAGTGTTTGTAAGTTGTGGAAGTCAAGAGTAGAGAGTGTAGTGGAGAACAGATATGTAGTCGGTGGTGGAGGACATGTCAGCGGGATGCTGAAGCTCGCTCTTGCTTCTGCCTGTGCAGAGCTATGGGGCCTATCTTATTTTTTGTGGAATAATTTCCCCTCCGGTGACTAAAGCATTGAATAAAGGCTCCTGCTAGGAAAAGTTGGAAGGAGTAATTAGCAAACAAGGAAGGGCAAGAAGTTGTGTGTTGACCCACCGTGCCAGGAGAGTATCCCTGTGGACCGTCAATCAGATAACTGAGACTGAGGACGCCTAGTTACGGGAAGAAAGTGCCTTGTAGGAAAACGTGTGTGAATGTGTATCCAAGTTGAGTCAGAAGAAAGTCTGCCTGAAGTGTTGTGCTTGGGACTGTCAACTTGCCTTGCTCTTGGAAAAGTAAAGTTGGATACTGTGAGTAAAGAAAAACGTGTTCCTCCGGTTTTGAAAACTATCTGTGTTTGTGGACTTCGTTTATTTAATACCGAGCAACTCATCACTCAAAAAGAGGTACTGGTGCCACGTGACAAAATCCTTCAGACCAAGTAACATCTTGTATATCTGCGTATTTTAATTTTGTATTGTGCGCGACTGGACTGGGCCTTGTTTTTCCTCCATTGCTGGCAGGGGACCACAAAGCCACCCGTGACAATTCATCTTGACAACTCCATGGTCTCACCCCACAAAGAACTGGCCTTCGCTTGGCCGTCGCAGTTGCACTCTTTGAACAAGAAAATCTCATGGAGGCAATATGATGCTTTGGACAATGTTCTTCTAGGACAGCTTGGATCTTGGCATTGATGTGAATGTTGCTATGACGCATTACCTACCTAAGCATTGTGCACTTCAGACCAATTACTCCCACCACTTTATGGCTGCAGTGTTCCCTAATGACAGTGCACACTTTCAGAAAACGAATCTGCCCTGGCACATCGCAAAAAATTGTTCAGGAGTGGTTTGAGAAAAGGTCATTATGAGCTGAAGCATCACAGAAATGTGCACAATAAAGGATCTTAACTTGGAGTGCTGCCCATGCTTCTTTATCTGCATACTTGAAATTATAGATACCTGACAGTTCCACTGTTTTTTTGGACATTCACTTCATTTTTAAGCTCTTCTTACGGCGATAGTATTTTGCTAGATGAATAGGTGCCATTAACCACTTCCTAATATGGGGAAATCATTCCATATTTTGTCTTTTGTTCAGGCACAAGATTCATTGAGCACCCAGTCAATCATTTCATTCCTTGACCAATGCGGACTACGTCTTTGTCATCTGGAATAGTATAACATAGATAACATGTATTACCAAGCTAATGTTTTTTTTCCCCTGGGGCATAAACATATTTTATTCACTACAAGTGAGGGTCAGGGGAAAAATATGGGAAGATATTCCTCATTACGTTTCATAGATACTATTTCTCAGGCAGTTAAGCATGTCATCTGAAATGCTCACCAATTTCTAAGATGTGTATTAATGCTGGAGGGGGAACTGTGTATATAGAGAATGATAAAGTCTACAAATATGTTCATTTTTTATGCAATTTTATAACATAGCAAGCTTAAAAGGAACCTGCCGGCAGATTCATGTTGCCCTAACAACCAGCAGCATGAAATACCAACATGCTTGGTACCCCCCACGGCTTTTCCCTGCCCAACTCAGCTGCTCATTCTATAAAATAGTAGAATCATCAAATTTTCATGTCCGTTATTGAGTATTACTGAAGCCTTTTAATGTTAAGACAAGATATGGCTCCTCCTAGCCATGATGGCCACTTCTGCTAAATGATGTAAGTTAACGCAATCTATTGACTTCGGGAGAAAATTCAGTATCGAAACCAGAGGTGGTACATTATCTGCAGTAGTTGTTCTTGGTCATCTCTCCAAGCCACCAGTCCTGTTTTTAGTCATTCAAGATGACTGACACAAGCCTCAAACTTATCAATGCTGAGGCATAACACATTAAAAACCTATAAACAGAATCAAAGATGGTAAAGCCTCTCTGAGCTGAGTACCAAAGAATAAAAAATTGAGGATGACAAGCGCCCTAGAGAAAACCCAGTATCTTGATTGAAGAAAACCTCTTTATTTACAAGGCAATGTGTTTCCGAGTTGTATCGGCACCTTCATCTGGACATTCACATGACCAAAATCACACTCGCCCCAAGTTAATATAGCATAAAAATGTCAACTTTTTTTGTAACAGTACTGAATAAGAAAATAAAAACTTCATAGATCTAAACCACACAAGTGATCGATTGATCATCATTGGGTCTTAGGGTCGTTTTGCACAGCACAATTATCTCAGCGATTAACTTCCCTTTCATACAGGAGTGATGATTGCTCAGTGAATGGAGGCAGAAATCTCTTCTGGCAGCCTATATCAGTTCACACTTAACAGGCAGTCGTTCGTAGATGACTGCCTGTGTACATAGGCCTGTCATTGTTTGAATTCTTTTGCCTGCACAAACTAAACGATGAACAATAAGCAAGCAAATTATAGTTTGTTGTTTAGTCGCTGGCAGCACATATACTGAACAATTATCATTCAGATTCTCACAATCCAGCGAGAAGCTAAACAATATTGGGCCCATGTAGAAAGTCCCTTACTTCTCTAATCCCTGGCAATCAGCTCTAATCACTAAGGAAAGCTCAGTGCTGCCTCTGCAGGATGATTGTATTATTAAATTTTACCTTGAGGTAAATGGGTGAGTGTGTAGTACATATGTAGCACTAGGTCTATGTGTACTGACTGTACTTATAGTAGGAGTAACTCTTTTCAGTTGTTCTCTGCTCTGGTTTATATAATTGGGTCTGGAAAGGGGAACCTCCCTCTAGGAAATCCATGTGTCTAATTATGGAAAAAAGGTAGTCCAGATTGGATAAAACCATAAGGGCTTCTTTACACATGCGATTTTGCGTGCAGTTTTGCATAAACCGCATCCAAAAGAAGTCATTGGTTTCAATGTGTTGTCTCACATGGAGCGTTTTTGCGCCCGTATTTCCCTTGGGCAAAAAATACGCCCTGTGCTCCATTTATGTGCATATAGGAGTACGCAAAAGCGTACCCTGTCTGCAGAAAATCATGGACTGAATGCTGCGATTTCACATGGAAGATGGATTACATCTGGGGCTAAATAGGCTGACCTGTCAGTTCCGTGCGGGTGTGTCCGAACGGAATACAGTAAGAAACGTGGATCTACACACGAGAGGACATGATAGTGCACCATTTAGAAAACAATTACGTCACGCTTTTGCAAATGTTAAAACATCTCCCTCATCTGCAGGAGCCCTTAAGAGCCTTTTACACAAAGTGATTATTAGCCAAATGACTAGTAATTATTAGGAAATTATAGTAGCAGTATTTCTGGTGGCACAATGCACCACACAGCTCTGCTACATGCACGTCACACACACAGCTCTGCTATGTTGCTTTCGCATATGAATTGCATGTGATTTACGAACTTCAGCACCTCAGGGCTCAGTCACATGGGCGCCGATCTGCCCGTGTTTCTGCATGATAAGACGACCGCACCACATGCGGACGACTCTCTGCATGACCGGCTCCATTGCCGGTCATGTGTTCTTTCTTCCGGACGGTGCAGAGAGTCATCTGCACCTGCAGTGCAGCGGTCTTATCGTGCAGAAACACGGGAGGATCGGCGCCCATGTAACTGAGCCCTCATTGAGGAGACATGTTTGCTTGTAGCTTTCGCATATCTGCTGCATGAGATTTACAAACTTCAGCTGTTGGCTGAGGAGAAATCGTGGCTTGTCGTGGCATCATGTACGCTGCATTAGCTTCATGGCAGCGTTGAACCCTCTGTGGTGACATGTTTGCACGACAGTGACTGTTTTGTTTAAACACTGGACAACGGTTGATGATTAGATGAAGGCTGGACTGCTGTTGGCGGCATTAACACTTGAGATAACATGATATCACGTTCAGGAGATGTGAAGATAGCGATGAATGACTATGCATCAATATTGTTGGTTAATAAGCACTGCCAGCTATGTATGTGGACATTTGTGAGGTGTCATTTATTGGAGTCTCCACACAGGTGTCCAGCTTTCTCACAACAAACTGCAAACTGCCAGACTGAGTACTGCTGTATCCATAGCAACTGAGGCCGCAGGAGTTTGTGGGGAATGTAGTCCACCCATAATCCCTCATTCAGTGCACAAGGATAAAGAACCTTTGATTATGTCACCATCATGTGATCAGGGGGTGGAGCTAAGAGCCGGTAACTGACATTCACAGGTACTGTCAGGCTCTGCATTTAACTCATGTCACACATACAGACACAGAAAGATGGACAAGTGGTCGTTAGCACTTTGATTTTTTATGAACATTCATTCGCAATTAATACCCAGCGTAAACATAACACGTGATCATGTGACAAACAATAATTTGTGCAATTGTTATGGGCCACAACTTTAAGGAAGACATAAAAAAGAAAGACATAAAAATGGTCAGCAGTAGAGATGAGCGAGCACCAAAATGCTCGGGTGCTCGTTACTCGGGACGAACTTTTCGCGATGCTCGAGGGTTCGTTTCGAGTAACGAACCCCATTGAAGTCAATGGGCGACCCGAGCATTTTTGTATTTCGCCGATGCTCGCTAAGGTTTTCATGTGTGAAAATCTGGGCAATTCAAGAAAGTGATGGGAACGACACAGCAACGGATAGGGCAGGCGAGGGGCTACATGTTGGGCTGCATCTCAAGTTCACAGGTCCCACTATTAAGCCACAATACCGGCAAGAGTGGGCCCCCCCCCCCTCCCAACAACTTTTACTTCTGAAAAGCCCTAATTAGCAATGCATACCTTAGCTAAGCACCACACTACCTCCAACAAAGCACAATCACTGCCTGCATGACACTCCGCTGCCACTTCTCCTGGGTTACATGATGCCCAACCCCCCCCCCCCTGCACGACCCAGTGTCCACAGCGCACACCAAATTGTCCCTGCGCAGCCTTCAGCTGCCCTCATGCCACGCCACCCTCATGTCTATTTATAAGTGCGTCTGCCATGAGGAGGAACCGCAGGCACACACTGCAGAGGGTTGGCACGGCTAGGCAGCGACCCTCTTTAAAAGGGGCGGGGCGATAGCCCACAATGCTGTACAGAAGCAATGAGAAATAGAATCCTGTGCCACCTCCATCTGGAGCTGCACACGTGGGCATAGCAATGGGGAACCTATGTGCCACACACTATTCATTCTGTCAAGGTGTCTGCACGCCCCAGTCAGACCGCGTTTTTTTTATAAATAGTCACAGGCAGGTACAACTGCGCAATGGGAATTCCGTGTGCACCCACAGCATGTGTGGCTCCCTGGAACCCACCGGCTGTGCATAAATGTATCCCATTGCATTGCCCAACACAGCTGAGGTAGTAATGTCGTGCTTAATGCAGGTGGGCTTCGGCCCACACTGCATGCCCCAGTCAGACTGGGGTTCTTTAGAAGTGGAAACAGATGCATTTACAACTCCCTGTGGACAGACAGCATGGGTGGGTGCCAGGAAGCCACCGGCGGTACATAAAAATATCCCATTGCAGTGCCCATCACAGCTGTGGTAGTAATGTCATGTTTAATGCAGGTGGGCTTCGGCCCACACTGCATGCCCCAGTCAGACTGGGGTTCTTTAGAAGTGGACACATGTAGGTTAAACTCCGTGTGCACCTACAGCATGTACCTTAACAGTAACCTCGTTGGTGGTAATGTGGTGGTGACTGCGGACCTAGTAGCGCGGTTTTATTTTGTTGGTTTTCGGAATGTGGCCATGATTAAGTGGGCCGTGGCGGGGGGATGGTGGTGGTGCTCTCTTGTAGTGTCGTTAAAGGTGAAATTCTTGGACTGCCACCAAATGGACCAATGCAAAGGTATTTACCAAGAATGTTTTCATTGTTGGAGGAGGAGGGGGATGTTTTGGAGGCACTATGTGTCCTCTCCACATGTCCGTGGTTATATGCACCTTAACAGTAACAGCGTTGGTAGGAAATGGCCTCGCCGCCATCATGTCTTTGTGAAGCCTCTGTTTCCACACCCCAGTGACATACCATTAGCTGCGGTATAGGCAGAGCCCAGAATTATTCACATTTCAGCGGTAGTATTAGGGACAGGCCCCACTAACATATCACTAGCAGCAGTATAGGGGGAGCGCAGTCTTAGTTCCATTTCAGTAATAGTAGCACTCAAGACAAGCCCCAGTAACAATTCCGAAGCAGCAGTTTAGGGAGATAACAGTCTCTTTCACATTTCAGTAGCTGCAGTATAGACAATGCCCCAGTTACATTTATGTAGCAAAAGTGTAGGCCAACCCCACACACCTTTCTGTATCATGAGTGCAGGCGAAGAACATAAAAATTACAATGATTACACTGTAGGTGAGGGCCCAAAAAAATTGGTCTAGCAACAGTACTAATGTACCTCAGAAAAAATTGGCCATGCCCAACCAAGATGGCAGGTGAAACCCATTAATCACTTTGGTTAATGTGGCTTAAGTGGTAACTAGGCCTGGAGGCAGCCCAGTTTAACGAAAAATTGGTTCAAGTTAAAGTTTCATCGCTTGTAAGAGCATTGAAACGTATAAAAATTGTTTGGAAAAATTATATGAGTGAGCCTTGTGGCCCAAAGAAAAATTGCCCGTTCGGCGTGATTATGTGAGGTTTCAGGAGGAGGAGCAGGAGGAGGAGGAATACTATACACAGATTGCTGAAGCAGAAATGTCACCGTTTTGGATGGTGATACAGAACGATGCTTCCATCCGCGGGTGCAGCCTACGTATTGCTTAAGTATCGCTGCTGTCCGCTGGTGGAGAAGAGAAGTCTGGGGAAATCCAGGCTTTGTTCATCTTGATGAGTGTTAGCCTGTCGGCACTGTCAGTTGACAGGCGGGTACGCTTATCCGTGATGATTCCCCCAGCCGCACTAAACACCCTCTCTGACAAGACGCTAGCCGCAGGACAAGCAAGCACCTCCAGGGCATACAGCGCGAGTTCAGGCCACGTCTCCAGCTTCGACACCCAGTAGTTGTAGGGGGCAGAGGCGTCACGGAGGACGGTCGTGCGATCGGCTATGTACTCCCTCACCATCCTTTTACAGTGCTCCCGCCGACTCAGCCTTGACTGGGGAGCGGTGACACAGTCTTGGTGGGGAGCCATAAAGCTGTCTAGGGCCTTAAAGAGTGTTGCACTGTCTGTGCTGAACATGCTGCTCGATCTCCGCACCTCCCCTGCTACCTGGCCCTCGGAACTGCGCCTTCTGCCACTAGCGCTGTCGGAGGGGAATTTTACCATCAGCTTGTCCGCCAGGGTCCTGTGGTATAGCAACACTCTCGAACCCCTTTCCTCTTCGGGAATGAGAGTGGAAAGGTTCTCCTTATACCGTGGGTCGAGCAGTGTGTACACCCAGTAATCCGTAGTGGCCAGAATGCGTGCAACACGAGGGTCACGAGAAAGGCATCCTAACATGAAGTCAGCCATGTGTGCCAGGGTACCTGTACGCAACACATGGCTGTCTTCACTAGGAAGATCACTTTTAGGATCCTCCTCCTCCTCCTCCGCCTCCTCCTCCTCAGGCCATACACGCTGAAACGATGACAGGCAAGCAGCATGGGTACCGTCAGCAGGGGGCCAAGCTGTCTCTTCCCCCTCCTCCTCATTCTCTTCATGCTCCTCCTCCTCCTCCTCAACGCGCTGAGATATAGACAAGAGGGTGCTCTGACTATCCAGCGACATACTGTCTTCCAACGCCTCCGTTTCCGAGCGCAAAGCATTTGCCTTTATGCTTTGCAGGGAACTTCTCAAGAGGCATAGCAGAGGAATGGTGACGCTAATGATTGCAGCATCGCCGCTCACCACCTGGGAAACTCCTCAAACTTTCCAAGGACCTGGCAGATGTGTGCCAACCAGGCCCACTCTTCTGAAAAGAATTGAGGAGGCTGACTCCCACTGCGCCGCCCATGTTGGAGTTGGTATTCCACTATAGCTCTACGCTGCTCATAGAGCCTGGCCAACATGTGGAGCGTAGAGTTCCACCGTGTGGGCACGTCGCACAGCAGTCGGTGCACTGGCAGATTAAACCGATGTTGCAGGGTGCGCAGGGTGGCAGCGTCCGTGTGGGACTTGCGGAAATGTGCGCAGAGCCGGCGCACCTTTCCGAGCAGGTCTGACAAGCGTGGGTAGCTTTTCAGAAAGCGCTGAACCACCAAATTAAAGACGTGGGCCAGGCATGGCACGTGCGTGAGGCTGCCGAGCTGCAGAGCCGCCACCAGGTTACGGCCGTTGTCACACACGACCATGCCCGGTTGGAGGCTCAGCGGCGCAAGCCAACGGTCGATCTGCTCTGTTAGACCCCGCAGCAGTTCGTGGGCCGTGTGCCTCTTCTCTCCTAAGCTGAGTAGTTTTAGCACGGCCTGCTGACGCTTGCCCACCGCTGTGCTGCCACGCCGCGCGACACCGACTGCTGGCGACGTCCTGCTGCTGCTGAAACATCTAGATTGCGAGACAGAGGTTGAGGAGGAGGAGGAGGAGGAGGGTGCTTTAGTGGAGGAAGCACCGCCGAACATACCACCACCGAGCTGGGGCCCGCAATTCTGGGGGTGGGTAGGACGTGAGCGGTCCCAGGCTCTGACTCTGTCCCAGCCTCCACTAAATTCACCCAATGTGCCGTCAGGGAGATGTAGTGGCCCTGCCCGCCTGTGCTTGTCCACGTGTCCGTTGTTAAGTGGACCTTGCCACTAACCGAATTGGTGAGGGCGCGTACAATGTTGCGGGAGACGTGGTCGTGCAGGGCTGGGATGGCACATCGGGAAAAGTAGTGGCGACTGGGAACTGAGTAGCGCGGGGCCGCCGCCGCCATCATACTTTTGAAGGACTCCGTTTCCACAACCGTATACGGCAGCATCTCAAGCGTGATAAATTTCGCTATGTGGACGGTTAGCGCTTGAGCGTGCGGGTGCGTGGCGGCGTACTTGCGCTTCCGCTCAAAGACTTGCGCTAGCGACGGCTGGACGGTGCGGTGCGAGACATTGCTGGATGGGGCCGAGGACACCGGAGGTGAGGGTGTGGGTGCAGGCCAGGAGACGGTAGTGCCTGTGTCCTGAGAGGGGGGTTGGATCTCAGTGGCAGGTTGGGGCACAGGGAGAGAGGCAGCGGTGCAAACCGGAGGCGGTGAACAGCCTTCGTCCCACCTTGTGGGGTGCTTGGCCATCATATGTCTGCGCATGCTGGTGGTGGTGAGGCTGTTGGTGATGGCTCCCCGGCTGATCTTGGTGCGACAAAGGTTGCACACCAGTGTTCGTCGGTCGTCAGGCGTCTCAGTGAAAAACTGCCAGACCTTAGAGCACCTCGGCCTCTGCAGGGTGGCATGGCGCGAGGGTGCGCTTTGGGAAACACTTGGTGGATTATTCGGTCTGGCCCTGCCTCTACCCCTGGCCACCGCACTGCCTCTTGCAACCTGCCCTGCTGCTGCCCTTGCCTCCCCCTCTGAAGACCTGTCCTGAGTAGGCGTTGCACACCAGGTGGGGTCAGTCACCTCATCGTCCTGCTGCTCTTCCTCCGAATCCTCTGTGCGCTCCTCCATCACACTTACTGCCCTTACTACTACCTCACTGCAAGACAACTGTGTCTCATCGTCATCGTCCTCCTCACCCACTGAAAGGTCTTGAGACAGTTGCCTGAAGTCCCCAGCCTCATCCCCCGGACCCCGGGAACTTTCGAATGGTTGGGCATCAGTCACGATAAACTCCTCTGGTGGGAGAGGAACCACTGCTGCCCAATCTGAGCAGGGGCCCGAGAACAGTTCCTGGGAGTCTTCCCGCTCCTGAGCATGTGTCATTGTAGTGGAGTGAGGAGGCAGGGAGGAAGGAGGAGCAGCAGCCAGAGGATTCGGATTTGCAGCACTGGACGGCGCAGAACTGTGGGTGGATGATAGCTTGCTCGAAGCACTTTCTGCCATCCATGACAGGACCTGCTCACACTGCTCATTTTCTAATAAAGGTCTCCCGCGTGGACACATTAATTGGGCGATGAATGTGGGGACGCCAGAAACGTGCCTCTCTCCTAATCGCGCAGCAGTCGGCTGCGATACACCTGGATCAGGAGCTCGGCCTGTGCCCACACCCTCACTTGGGCCTACGCGTCCTCGGCCACGTCCACGTCCTCTAGGCCTACCCCTACCCCTCAGCATGCTGTATTACCAGTGATTTCCCAGGCAGGAAATAAATTGGCGCAAGCCTGCAGGCCAAATAGAATTTTTCCCTTTTTTTTTAAAGGGAAGGCCCACTGACTATATTCAATCAGATAAGAAATCTGTTCCACAGAAATGCAGTTATATGAAGTGCAGCAGAGCGGTGATTTTTCCCAGGCAGGCAGGAAATAAATTGGCGCAAGACTGCTGTTAAACGTAGCTGGCTGCGTATGATTTTTTTACTATCTCCACCCACCACACACGTACCCAGAACGCTGAGGACTGACAGAGGCAGGCCAAATAGAATTTTTCCCTTTTTTTTTAAAGGGAAGGCCCAATGACTATATTCAATCAGATAAGAAATCTGTTCCACAGAAATGCAGTTATATGAAGTGCAGCAGAGCGGTGATTTTTCCCAGGCAGGCAGGAAATAAATTGGCGCAAGACTGCTGTTAAACGTAGCTGGCTGCGTATGATTTTTTTACTATCTCCACCCACCACACACGTACACAGAACGCTGAGGATTGACAGAGGCAGGCCAAATAGAATTTTTCCCTTTTTTTTTAAAGGGAAGGCCCAATGACTATATTCAATCAGATAAGAAATCTGTTCCACAGAAATGCAGTTATATGAAGTGCAGCAGAGCGGTGATTTTTCCCAGGCAGGCAGGAAATAAATTGGCGCAAGACTGCTGTTAAACGTAGCTGGCTGCGTATGATTTTTTTACTATCTCCACCCACCACACATGTACACAGAACGCTGAGGACTGACAGAGGGAGGCCAAATAGAATTTTTTCCTTTTTTTTTAAAGGGAAGGCCCAATGACTATATTCAATCAATAATATATGTCTTCTGGCCCTGCCTACACAATTCTCTCCCTGTAGTATTACTGCAGGGCGCAATGCTCTGCACAGCCGATTTTGAAAAAAAAAAAATGCAACACTGCTAACAGCAGCCTGCACAGTACTGCACACGGTTAAATGTGGCCCTAAGAAGGACCGTTGGGGTTCTTGAAGCCTACACTCACTCCTAACACTCTCCCTGCCTAACCACCACTTCTGTCCCTGTAGTATTACTGCAGGGCGCAATGCTCTGCACAGCCGATTTTGAAAAAAAAAAAATTGTGCAACACTGCTAACAGCAGCCTGCACAGTACTGCACACGGATAGATGTGGCCCTGAGAAGGACCGTTGGGGTTCTTGAAGCCTACACTCACTCCTAACACTCTCCCTACAGCAGCACCAGCAGCAGCACTTTCCCTCAGCTAACTCACAAGGCATCTGAGGCGAGCCGCGGGAGGGGCCGACTTTTATACTCGGGTGACATCTGATCTCCCCAGCCACTCACAGCAGGGGGGTGGTATAGGGCTTGAACGTCACAGGGGGAAGTTGTAATGCCTTCCCTGTCTTTCAATTGGCCAGAAAAGCGCGCTAATGTCTCACAGAGGAAAGTGAAAGTAACCCGAACACCGCGTGGTGCTCGTTAAGAGTAACGAGCATCCCGAACACCCTAATATTCGCCCGAGCATCAAGCTCGGACGAGTACGTTCGCTCATCACTAGTCAGCAGTATATTGCATTGTGCATGAGGCTACCAACAATATTAGAAACGAACAGGCACATGTATGATCTTAAGTTTTGAATGATTCATGTGGCTGTTTTTTGCTGACAATTGCCTGGTGAAAAAGTCCTTAAATGGTTCTTAAATTGATTTGCTACATCATCAATAGACACCCATTATGGGCAATTTATCTGCCTGTGTACTGTAAAAGAACATTTAGTTTTCTTTAGAATAGTTCATCATGATGGCTCAAGGAATGACTATCACAAACAACTTCCAATTAATGAAAAATTGATCTAAACATTTGTATGTGCAGTTCTGGGCACCCCAATTTAAAAAAAAGACATAGGCTAACTGGAGCAAGTTCAGAGAAGAGCTACTATTACAGTGAGCGGTTTGCAAATCACGTCCTATTAGGAATGATTAAAGGATCTGGGAATGTTTAGCTCGCAAAAAAAAAAGGCTGAGAGGAGACTTCATAGCTGTCTACAAATATCTGAAGGGCTGTCACAGTGCGGAGGGATTAAACTTGAAAAGGAAAGACTAGAAAAAACGAAAAGAGGGGAGACACAGATTAGATATTAGACAGTGAGGGTGATGAATAAGTGGTACAGGTTGCCACAGGAGGTGGTGAGTTATCCTTCAATGGAAGTATTCAAACAGAGACTGGACAGATATCTGTCTAGGATGATTTAGTGAATCCTGCATTGTGCAGGGGGCTGGACCTGATGACCCTGAGGCCTCCCTCACACAGGGCGTTTGCAAAACGCTGCCCATTCATTTCAATGGGAGACTCAGCTGAAAATGCCCAAAGATAGAACATGTAGCACTTTCAAAACACAGCGTTTTTCAAAGCAGCGTTTTCAGCCTTGTGTGAGCAGCCCCATTGAAATGAATGGGAGCCTTGTACAGCGTTTAGCACAGGGCTGAAAACGCTGCTGAAAACGCCCTGTGTGAGGGGGGCCTGAAGGTCCCTTCCAACTCTATTATCCTATAATTCTATAAGTGCTGGCCTTAACTATTGATGTTTTGTGCCTATGTGTGCTATAGAGAGTTAGAGAAGAGGAAATACTGCTTTCTCCATGTACAGTGTACAGAGGACATCATAGTAGCTCTTAGCAGTCTCCTCCTAGTAGCTCAGAGAGAACTAAGAACTAGAGATACTGCATGTAGGGGGGGAAACTGGAAATGAAAGCAGGATACAAATCATATAATGGCCAGAAATAGTGTTATTCCTCAAGTACGCGAACAATAGCTGATTCTTAAAAGTCATTTGAAAGTTTGGGTATACTTTAACTCTTTTTCTTACTGAACTTATGTATTGTAATTACCCAATATAACTTTCCTTGCTTTTTGGTCTCATATTCTCACACACAGACATTTGTGCAAACAGTATAACTCAACAGTCCGTCGTGCATATGGGATATTTACATATGTGAAGATGTAAAATAAGAATCTAAAAAAGTGACGATTTGTGTGGCTGGAATTTTCCTAACAATCTCAATTTCCAAAGATTTAATGCTATTGGTTAAAATTTTGTAAAACCGTATTAGTCTTCCTTTTTTGTGTGTTTTCACGTTCTCTGGCCCTCCTTGTTTCTGGTCCCTAGGTATGTGCTAGTTGGCCTAATGGTTAAAACAGTCCTGGATACTGGCCAACCATTTATGTTTTCCATATCACATTAATATGGATTTCAAACCTCACACACAGTGTGAGGAGCAATAAGTAGAGAACATATGTCAACAGAGCAACCTATAGCCTTTTGCTATCTTCTGAATGGGATATGTGTCCTCTAATTATGAGGAGCGCCTCATTATACTGTATATTCATTGCTTCTCTTACATTGTATGTTTTTGAGCCTATAATTATTATGCCTTTTTAGTCGCATCTGATTCAGGCTAATTAAACATGAAATAATGCCAGAAAAAAAGAACATTAATAATATGAGCAATATATAATTTATTCTAAATAACATCCACAGTACACTAAAGAGGAGCAGATGTTGCCTTTGTACAAGCTTTGTACATTTGTGTGTCATTACATTTTAAACAGCGTATATAGAACAGTTTAAATGAAAGTCACAGAGAATAGTTAACATTACAGTACTTTTTACCATTGAAGTCACTTAAATAATGAATGAAACAAGTTATTTCTGTACTTCTATGTCGTGAATTCTTGTCTTTTTGTTGACTTTTATAACTTGAAGGAGATTTAATTCTGAGAATTAAAAACAAATTCTGGGTAGGAAGTGAATCAAACAATAAAAAACATTCACCAGTCAGTATTTCCCTAAATCCCCTGCCCTAGTATCTGTAACTCCGATCCTGGAAGAAGCTGAAGTGGTCACATACTATTAACCCCTTAATGACATGGCCTATTTTGGGCTTAAGGACCCAAGAATTTTTGACGGATTTTCTTCTCCATTTATCAAAAGCCATAATTTTTTTATTTTTCCGTCGAGGCGGCCGTATAAGGGCTTGTTTTTTGCATGGCAAACTGTAGTTTTTATCAGCGTCATTTTTGGGTACATTTGACTAAAACTTTTTTTTTTATGATAGCAGGGAGAGAAAACGCATCAATTCTGCCATAGATTTTTTTTTTTTTCTACAGCGTTAATCATGCAGCATAAATAACACAATCCATTTTTTCTGCAGGTTGGTACGATTACAACGATACCAAAATTCTTGAATTTTTTTTAGGTTTTTCCACTTTTCTGCAATAAAAACCCTTTTTTTGGAAATCTTTTTTTTTTTTCCTAAATCGCTGCATTCAATGTCCTGTAACTTTTTTATTTTTTGATGTACGGAGCTCTGTGAGATCTTATTTTTTTGCGAGACGAGCTGTAGTTTTTATTGGTACCATTTTGGGGTACATATGGCTTTTTTTTTTTTTTTTTTTTTAAATCCAATTTTTATTGACATTTTGTAATAAACAGACAGTATATAGGGGTAACATATAATCGACATACAATACTTAGTAAGATGTACCCAGGTATCAATATATTATGAAGCGTCACAACGATGTCTAAAAATGCAGATCTAGGGAATCAAGCTTTACTTGACTAAATCGGGAGTGACACTCAGCTATAACCTGAGCTCGGACAAAGCACCTGAGAACCCATTGAATAGCTCAGTCGTAACCAGGGGGAGAGCAGAGAACAATCTTACTACACTTCTACGGACATACATAGAGAGAGGGGGGGGTGAGGGTAGGGTAAGGGGGGGGGGGAGAGATCCGGAGAGGGTGAGGTATCTTATGATTGGCATACCTGGTAGGGGAAGGGGTAAGCCTCAATAGGCATGGTTCAGCCTCGAGTGAAAGGAGGGAGGGACAGCCTTCGTCTCAATCGTCCCAGCATGCCAGCTGCCGCAGCCTGATCCAAAGAGTCCAGGTTTCGGTGAATTTATCGTGTGTGTTTGTGGACCAACTGAGTAGTTCCTCCAGATTAAAGAGATTGTCCAGCCTGTCCTTCCATTGTCTAAGTGTTGGAGATGTATTCTGTCTCCATAGATGGGGGATTAATGATTTGGCCGAGTCAAATAAGAAGGAAAGTAGTTTGTTTTTCTTAGGCTGGAAGTTAGGTGTCGGTCTCCAGATAAGGACCATGTCAGGAGATAAGCGGAGATTAGGGTAGATATTCTGGATGGTTATTTCGACTTTCCTCCAGAAGGGAGAGATTTTAGGGCAAGTCCACCAGAGGTGGAGGTATGAGCCCGTCGCTCCGCCACATCTCCAGCAAGTTTGCTGAGCGACCAGGCCGTGTTCGAACAACCATTGAGGGGTCCGATACCATCTAGCTAGTAATTTAAAATGTGCTTCCTGGGCTAAGACACATGGCGAGATCCCATATGACGTATTTAGGATCGCCTCTACTTCGCTGGATGATAGTGAAATGTTCAGCTCTTTTTCCCACGAGGAAATGAACGCAGGTTTGTAGGACCCTGGGGGTGTTATGAAGCTTTTTCGTAGAAACGAAATTTTCTTGAGCAAAGTTTTATTATCCCCTAGGGCCTTCTCAAACGGGGTCCTTGGTCTAGTCAATCTATGTGCCTTCAGGAAAGCACCGAATACCCCTAGGATATGGGCTCGGTGGAGAAAGGAAAAATTTTCAGACGGTAGTAGGCTACTCAGAATCTCCGCTGGATGTAGGTGGGCAAGCGATTGTAGGTCAGCGACTAAAAATGTATTGAACTTTTTCCACACCGAGGCGATGCCCGGATCTGGAGGAAGGCCCAACAATTTGGTAATAATGTGCAATGGGAGGATGGGGGAGGGGTCCGGAGCCAGTGTCGACCTAAGCTCGTCCCAGACGCCACAAGGACCTCTGAGCAGTGGGTTAAAAGTTTTTGTTTTGTAGCAAGTCCTCGATGGCAGCCATAAATCCACCGGCAGGGTAGCATTACTGTAACCCTCCACTATAACTGATAAAAGGGCGTCGTTACGGCCATGGGTCAAATCGATCCAATAACGGAGTTGAGCTGCTCGGTAGAACTCGTACAAATCTGGAAGATCAATTCCCCCCTCGGAGCTTCTCTTCGTCAGCAGCTTGTACGCTAACCTCGGCCTCCTCTGCCTCCACACAAAACACGAGAGGGCCATTCGTATAGACTTAAAACAGTTTGTTGGGAGATGTATGGGGATCATTCTGATCCTGTACAAAATGACAGGAAGAATGTAGGCTTTAATAATATTTTTTCTACCAAACCACGATGTGGCTGGTGCATCATTGGATTTGAGGAGGTGTTTGATTTGGTTCAGCAGAGGAATAAAGTTTTCATTATATAGGTCCTCCGCTCTCTTGGTAAGCTTAATACCTAGGTACTCCATCACGTTGGATGACCAAGTGAATGGAGAATTAGTCCTTAATAGTTTGCATTGGCTTTCGGGAATTGAGATGTTCAGTACCGTCGATTTTGAAAAGTTAATCTTAAAATTTGAAACGGAACCAAAGTCCTCTAGTAATGTGGTGAGACGGGGGAGACTTTTCTGTGGGTCCGTTATCAAGAAAATAATATCATTGGCAAAAGCCGCTGTGTGGAGAGACCGGTTCCCAAACGATAAGCCCCGGACTGTTTGGTCCTGACGTATCTTTAGGAGCAACGGCTCTAATGCTAAAATAAAGAGAGAGGGGGACAAAGGACAGCCCTCCTGAGTACCATTTCTAATGTCGGAGGGAGGGGAGAGAGTGTCGTTAATTTTAAGCCTAGCGTAGGGGCATGTATAGAGAGTGAATATTGCGCGAATAAACTCCTCTGGGAGATTAAAATGATGCAGGGCTCTTTCCATATACTTCCAGTCGACCAGATCGAAAGCTTTTTCCGCGTCGGTACCCACCAGTGCCAGCGGGATCTTATGATGCTGTGCGAAACGGGTCGCGTGGAGTAGTCTAATGCAATTGTCCCTCCCTTCCCTTAACGAAGCCGGCCTGTTCATCATTAATCAACAAAGGCATGAAGGGTTCCAGTCTTTTGGCCAGTAGCTTGGCCCACAGCTTCATGTCCAGATTGATCAAAGAGATCGGGCGATAGCTTGCACATAATTCGGGGTCCTTGTTATCTTTATGGATAAGGGTTATGTGGGCCTCTTGAGACTGTCTCGGCAGGGCTGCCCCTCCCATTAGCTCATTGAATAGGGCTGTTAGTTTCGATTTTAAGATGGGTAGAAAGGCCTTATAGTATTGGATGGTGAGACCATCGGGACCAGGGCTCTTATTTGGGGGGCATGATGCAGCCAATTTCTCCACCTCGGCTTGAGTTACCTGCTCAGTCAGCGAAGCGGCCTTAGCAGGATTCAATTTAGGAATATTGATGTGGCGGAAAAATTCGTCTATTGATGCGAAAGGATCCTTGGTAGCCTTTAATTGGGTTTGGTCTCTTAAATTATATAGCGCGGAGTAATATTTCTGAAATTCTGCTGCTATGTCCTTTGAGGAGGACACTGAATTGCCTGAGGTAGACTTTATGGAGTTGATCTGATTCTTTGCCTTGGCTTTTTTGATCAAGGCAGACATCAGTTTGCTGCCTCTATTGCCCTGAGCATATATTCTATGTTTGAACTGCAGTTGCTTTTTATTGAACCTAGCCGCTAGGAGAAGTTTCAGTTCCGCCCTCAGTGACGCTAGACTGTTCAGGTTCTGTTTTGTTTGTGAGAGCTTCGCTGTCAATTCCATTTTTGCTATTTGCTTTAATTTCTCATCAATTTCTTTTTGTGTGCGTTTTTTAACGCGTGCGCCTAGAGCAATTAAAAGACCTCGCATGTAAGCCTTATGGGCTTCCCATACGATTGGGGCTCCCAAATCGTCCGCGGAATTAAGAAGGAAGTATTCCTCCAATGCTTTGGAGAGATGGTCTCTCTCCTCTGCTGAGTCCAATAACGAAGCATTAAGGGACCATCTCCACTCCCGGTGGGACGGGTGTGGCGATCTGATGTTGAGATGTACTGTGGCATGATCTGATATTGTCGCTGAATCAATATCAGCTCTAACCAGGGACGTGAGGAGGTCAGAGGAGACCAAGAGGTAGTCCAACCTCTGAAACGTCGAGTGCACCGAGGAGAAGAAGGAGTAGTCCTTCGTTGAGGGGTGTAGTGAGCGCCAAGCGTCCACCAACCCTAGTTCTTGTAAAGTTCTACCGAGCCTTCTCAGTTTGGGTTGAGAAATATGGGATCGGCCAGAGGATGCATCCAGTGACGGGTTCAGAGTTACATTGAAGTTGCCTGCCACAATCACCTGCCCTGTGCTAAAATGTCTAAGGACCTCCAGTTGTTTAAGGAGCCAGGGGACTTGTTCTACGTTCGGGACGTATAGATTAGCTAAGGTAATTTTTACATTGTTCAAAGACCCTCTTATGAATAGGGATCTACCCTCGTCGTCCCTGTATAGTGCCTCCTCAACGAAATTAATCGTTTTGTGCAGAAAAATAGAGACCCCTTTCGAGGCCGACGAGGGATGAGTGCTATGAAAAGTCCTGGGGAATTGTTTCCCCGGGAGATCAAAATGTTTAAGACCTTTGTAGTGTGTCTCCTGTGCAAATAATATTTTTGTGTCATACCTTTTCAGGAGGAGCGCCAAGTTGTGCCTTTTGGAGGGTGAATTTAGTCCTCTGACGTTGAAGGACGTGAGACGAAGGCTGTCCATGTCGGTATCCCTATAATGTCACAAAGGGTAGACAAAAAATCAGCAGAGGATACTGTATGCTCTATTCAGAAGAACTCCCCGTCTGACGACTATCCCCTCCCAGGACAGATCGGGGTCTCTGGTGGGAAGGAGGGGGACACGAAAGGTTTAGGAAAGGAGGGGGGGGGGAGAGGGGTAGGATTGCCACAAAGAGGAAGGGGAGACAAATCACACAATAATAATAATAGTAGAAAAAACAACGCAATATATTATCTCAGGTCTACTGGGGACCCGAGAGAGTTGGGTCAGGGAAGGTCAAAGGACCGTAAGTCCCTGACTCCTTGGGGGAGCGGGTTACTGAAGTCTCACAGAGCAAAGTACTCTAGTGGGACAACAGAAAATTTTTACACTGCCTGGACAGACAGGCACCGCCCAGCAACCCACGCGCTATATCACACGGACGTGGCCGGGGGAGAGACCCCACCACGTGCGTATATAGCTGGCAAGATGTACCTTGGGCATAACAGAATAATTCTTATATTAGAACAGGGTATACTAAGGGCTAACAGACCGGTAAGAACCGTCAAGGTGTATAACAGCGAAAGATCAAATATAACCGGCAAGATACCTAAGAGGGTGTAATTTTAAGAAGAGAAAAGAGAAGCAATATAAAGACATAACCGTAACGTTCGGTTCGCCTCTGGAGGACGAATCCGTGCCGAACATCAAATGTCCCGTGGTCTCGTAGAAGTTCTCTGAGTGTCGGTATTCTGGACCCATGGGACGTCGCGGCTTTATTTAATCCATCACAGATTAAGAAAAGGATCTCTTGCAGAGGGCGAACTTATTCAGTCCTAGGGGACCTCTGTCCCTTTAAATCCGCAGGAACTCACGAGTCCTCTTTTGCCCTTTTCTTCTTCGCTTTCGGGGATTTGGAGTTGCCCGCAGCCAGCCACTTCCCCGGATCCTCCAGGTGAGGCAGGGGAGGGGGCTCTGGGAGAGGTTGCCAGTTTGGAAGATCTATCGGTTCAATGTCCAATAATTGCCAAATAGTCTGAAGGTCCTCTGAGGTTCGCATATTCACTCTTTTGCCTCTGTGGGTAATACTGAGGCCAAACGGAAAAAGCCATGTATATTTGATTTCTGTGGACCTGAGAGCCTCTAGCAACGGGCGCAAAGCGCGTCGTTTTGCTAATGTGGATGGTGCCAAGTCCTGATAAATCTGGATCGGGGTCTCCTCATAATTTAGATCTTTATGGGACCTTGTGGCTCTCAGGACGGCTGCCGCATCTGGAAAATTAAGCAATTTACAGATAACATCCCTTGGTGGTTCAGATGCATTAGGGAGGGGTCTGAGTGCACAATGTATTCTTTCAATATTAATCGATGCCGCTCTGTCCTCGCCTAGGAGGGAACCGAAAATCACCTTAGCAGCTTTAGGGAGGCACTCACCCGCCACAGCTTCCGGAAGACCCTTGATGCGGACGTTGTTGCGACGATTCCGGTTCTCAAGGTCTTCCTGCATTAACAGCACTCTGTTTAGGTGGAGATGCTGATCCTTTACCACTTGCTCCAGCTGTCTTGCATGGGTGGTGATTGCTGCAGATGTGGACTCCAAATCTTCCACTCTGTGCCCCAGCTGCCTAAACTCCTCTTTAATATCAGCCAGATCAGCGCTGATAGGGCGCAGGGCATGAGCAATCAGCTCCTTCATAAAGCCCCTGGAGACTCCTTCATTATCCTCATCATCAGAAACGGTCTCCTCTTCTTCTCTCCTGTCAGGAGTGGGAACCAGCTCCCTGGCCGGCGCCATCTTAGAGGGGGGGCGCGGGGAACGAGCGCTCCGGTCTTTAAAGAAGCGCTGCATGTCAGCTTGTCCCTTCAGCTGCCGAGGGGTTCCTTGCTGTTCTGTGCCCTTGTCCTTGCTAGTTTTGCCCATTTCTCGCCTTTATTGCCTCTGTTGTGGGTCCCTGGAGGTGCCTGCAAGCGGGAGTGATGTTCTCAAGCAGCCATACCGCTTGGCGTCCAGGCTCCGCCCCATATGGCTTTTTTGATCACTTTTATTGCGCTTTTAGGGAGGCAAAATGCTAAAAATTAGCATTTTGCCTCAGTTTTTTAGCGTTTTTTTTAAACGCTTTTTACCGTGCATAGTCAAAAGCATGTGCAACGTATTGTACGTGTCATTACAGATGCGACAATACCAAATATGTGGGGGTTTTCATTTTTTTATGCTAATCTGAGAAAAAGCATAAAAAATTGGGTTTTTTTAACTTTTTTTTACATTTTTTTAAATTCATTTTTTTAATCTTTTTTTTTTTTTTTGCAACATTTGTGTCCCCCTGGGGGACTTTGAAAACAGTACTGCCCATCGCTGTGATAAGGCATGGCAGGGCTACTGCCCTGCCATGCCTTATCGCTTACACAGCGATCTCAAGCACTGGCAACAGGACGCCAGTGTCTGGCGTCCTGTTGCCATGGTGACAGGCCGGGCTCTCAGAGCCGGCCGGAGACACAGATGGAGCGCGCTCCCTCTATGAACTCTTTCCCTGCCGCGATCTACTTAGACCGCGGCAGGGAAGGGGTAAAGAGCGGCGGGCGCATCTCCCATGTGACTGACAGCCGGCTCCCGCTGCGTGATAGTGCGGGATCATATGTGATCCCGCGCTATCCCCAGGACGTAAGTTTACGATCTGTTGCGGGAAGTACCCCGCTGCCAGGACGTAAACTTACGCCCTGCAGCGGGAAGGGGTTAATTGCACACATGACTATTCAGCCAATAATGGGATTCAGTGGTGATACTGCCATGAACAGCAAAGGATGCAATAAATGACAAAAAACTGGTAATAAGGCACGACTTTTCAAGGAAAATTGAGAGGCCAGTAGGAATGAAATCCAACTTTTTGTTTTATTTAAAACTAGCAGTAAGACACATTTTGGGATATAGAATCCCTTCTTCACTTTAGTTGGGACAGGAATAGAAAATGCCCAAACAGCACTCGCTTTTTCCAATACAGTGGTGATCTTGCTGGTTAACTCTGGCAGGTTCAGATATACCCAAGTTTGGAATTCTTCTGTACTTGTCCTAGCTAAACTGAAAAGGGGTTTTAGGTTCCGAAACGCATAAAAAAAAAAAGAAGTTGGATTTCACTCCTACTTTCCTCCTAGCTCTTCTTAAAAGGTTGTACAATATCACCCATTTTTTGTTATTTATTGCATCTCTTTCTGATTACACCCACCCAGTGGAGCATTCATCTGGTTGGCAGCACCTCCATACCACTTTGCTTGTTTAGTTTCCTCATTCTCCACATCATTAACTTTTTGATGAAGTCCAATCCCTGGCTGAGTGGTCATTGTACAATGAATGGCATCCAACTGCTGCAGCTTCTTCTGAGATTGAAGCGGTGGGAATCAGGATTTCCTCACTGGAACAGGGAGACCTCTGAATGATGAGTATATTTATTTTTCCTATTTCAACTCATTCGCTGCCTATAAAAAGTTTTTAGCTCTTAGAAATACCCCTAAAATTACGCAAAAATGCACTACAATTATCAACATCATTTGAAGGGGCTCTTACTTTTTGTAGAATCCCTTTTTTATTAAAGGATCCCCCAGTAAACTGATCATTGGGTATAGCCCCCAACTGGGACTCTCCTTGATTAGTTGTAATCTGTGGAGGAACCTAGAAGTGTTTAGTTTCTTTATAGTGCCACGACAAGGCAAATAGCGCATTACACAGCTTCCGCTGAAATCAATGCAATCTGTGTTATGCACAGACATGTTGGGTCCTCCAGAGACAGTGGTTTCTTCTAGCCATTCTTGGCTCCACTTACAGAAGAGATTTCTGTAAGAAAGACCCCCATCTATCGAATACAAATTCCTTAATTATAATACTTTAAAATGTTTGGTTTTTTTTTAAACAATTTTCTTTTCCACCGAAGAAGAACTTGGCTCGCAATTGACTACCACAAATTATTTATTTCCAGTGGTTGATAATACTTATTGAACAACATACAGTGAGGTTCAGTGACTAACATTAACTTATCAGTTGACGCTAATCACTATTTTGACGCTAATCACTATTTTACAGTCGCTAAATAATTGCAACTGCAAAAGATAGGACATGCGAGTACAAATGCACCCGGTCACATGATTTTTTTAGTGTGGCTATTCATGCGCTAAAAAATTGCTCATCTGACCGAACCCTAAAATGTGTTTTCATATAACTGACTTGCCTGAGTAAAGTCAGTGGGGGCTTGTGATTATGAAATTATATGGTCAGTTTTTCCTTTAATTCCTGGTCATTTGGGTCGGTGCCCTTATTTTAATATGCTGA
Organism: Eleutherodactylus coqui; assembly: GCF_035609145.1. Lineage (NCBI taxonomy): Eukaryota > Metazoa > Chordata > Amphibia > Anura > Eleutherodactylidae > Eleutherodactylus > Eleutherodactylus coqui. The sequence continues at coordinate 136,612,640 of NC_089845.1, read as the reverse complement.
AATATCTTGAAGTGAATAGGAGTGATCGAAAGCTTCAAGTGTCCTTGCTTTCAAGTTTCTGTACTTTCTTCTATTTCAATATAGATGTAACCTGAGAATCTGTTCAGTCCTAAGATCAGAGAGGATCTCGGTACTTGGATTCCCATTGGTTGAGAAGTTATGAAACGTCTGTAGAAAAACACTTTGTGGAAAGAGATTGCAATAGGCTACTTGTACTTACTAAGTAGGGGTGACAGCCTTAAATCAGTGCTATCCTTCCATTCTCAGGATCAATGAGGATCCTAATGATATGTCATCATTTTACAAAAACGGAACACTCTTTAAGTGATTAAATGATCAGCTTCCAGGAATAAAGAACTGATACTCTTTCCTTAAAGGGGTTTTCCACATTGTAATATTTCTCCAAAGCCTGTTCTCCATGCACTAATATATAAAACTGCATAAACTCACCTCTCCTGTCCCCTTCTGTGTCCCACGCCGCTACTTCGGGTCTCCCCTCTTATGTCACATTCACAGTCTGCCTTAGCCTGTTTACAGGACATCACATGTGCGACAGACACTAATAGCCTGCAAACAAACAAAGCAAAGGACCAAACTGCAGCATGGAGCACAATGGGAGCGTGGAGAGGTGAGTATATGCTGGTTTATGTTGTTTGTGCCTGGGGAACGCAGTTTAGAGAAAATATTACAACTGGTGTGAGCCCCTCTAAAGACTAGCGTGTTTCAGTCCTAAAGGACCAGACACTTTTTAGTGATTTTACGCATTTGATGGTTTTATGACACTATTTTTGTGTTGGGCTGCCAAAATTATTGTGACACATGGAGTTATTTTTTAATATTTTTTTTCACAATTTTCTTTCCGTTTTCTATTTGTTTGTTTATGTTATTACTGGTAATGTGTATAGAAGGCTAAAAAAGTTTAGTTTTTTTTAATTATATTTCTTTATTTTTTTTATTAGTATATTCATACTAAAATAAAGTACAGGAATGGGTTGCCCAATTTTTTGGGACATTTTGATGACGTCATAAGACTTCTGAGGGACACTCCCGCTGTTTTTTGTTTTTTTTTTAATTCACTCTCTTCCGCTATAACTGGGACATCTGTAGGTGCTTCAGTTACAGGGGCAAACATCCCCCTAGGTGACAGTTGATCTAAGTCTGCTAAGAAACTGCTGCTCTATCATGCAAGAGGGCAACCGACAAGCACATGATCGCTGGGTCGAATAGCAGAAACAGCTCTGCTGATTCCTCTATTCTCTGCATACCATTCATCGGACGCTATGTAGTCTGCAAAAGAGAAGGCAGAAGTAGTTAAAATGCACTTCTGTCTTCTACTCTGGGTCCTCACTGACAGCTTAGGACCCTACCTGCTCCTGCTTCATTGGTGGAGCATTAATCATTCGCTGTATTTTTACTATGGCGCAGGGTTAAATCCCAGGACCAAGTGCCATACCTTTACAACAACAAACCAGATGTCAGCTGGAGTCTTACAGGCAGAAAGTAAAAAAAAAGTTACAGTATTACAAGCACTAATAGGGTATTGGCACAATAGGTGTGAATGGTGGTTAAAAAAATGTTGTCAAGGTGCTACTGTTTAACTACTGTAGATAAACAGATTTACCAATGGTTAACATGACTGGCGCATAGTGATAACTCAATTCACAGAATTGTAGTACAGATCTATTCAGCACCAACATCATGGGCATCACACGTTATGCTGTTATCATAGACCATCTGTAAAAGTGTCAGAAATAACTATATGTTTTTAGTTATTGCTCTATTTATTGTAATATGTACATTATTATGAAAATTTCTTTGAGTTTAACACTTGGGGTAGATGATGACTGGTGGCATAGGGTGGCAATGGGGTGCAATGGCTCAAGTAGATCATGCCCTTGAATAGGCATGTGTACTGTTGCAGGCATATGATATGCAGATAAAGGTCATGTGACATCCACAGGATAGGCTTTCAGTGATCTGCCGCCTAGGAACCCCGTCGATCTGCTGTTTGTTGGGCTAGTGTACTTGTGCACTGAGCTAATTTCTGCAGGAAGCAGACAGCTCTGCTCCCACTGCAGTTGCCAGGCTTGGTATTACAGGCAAAGCTCATATTGAAGTGAATGTTCTGCAATACCAAGCCTATCCAATGCAGTGGGAACAGAGCTGTCTGCTTGCTGCAGAATTAAACTCAATGCATCAGCACACCAGCCAGCTAATCAGCTGGTGTCCCGGGGGGGGGGGCAGTACCATGCCTATCTATTGCTTATCCTAAGGATAGGCCATCAATAGTTTACAACTGCACACTCATTTAATATCCTTTACTACAACATAATGTTTCACTTATTTTTTTTAGGTCTCTGAAGGAACTTGAGCCTTGTGATCATTTGATCATTCATACAGTACAATGCAATACCATAGTATTGCATTATACTGTATTCTGACAGGCATGTTTTGATAGATTATCATTCACGACAGTCCTTGGGACCTTCAGAAGGCCCTGGCTGCCATGACAACTGAACAGCAGCTCACAATCTCATCGTGAGAGTGCTCTTTGAGACCCCAAAATACTGACTGGGGCATATAAAGGTTTAACAACCTCGATCATCGTGGATGCTAATCGTGACTATTGTAAGTGGATGCCATAGTCTAATTACTATATCCCATAATGTTCTGTCATTTACCCTATGTGGGATATATTCTACCCTGAAAGCATGACATGATTTCTGTATGTGTACATATGAAATTAAAGCTATAGGGGGTATGGTAGGGCCCTATGCATTTCTCTGGAAACCCAATGATGGCTTCATGCAAAACACATCCATAATTCGTGTTTCCCCGAAAATAAGACAGTGTCATATTAATTTTTGTTCAAAAAGTTTTATCTTTTTTACATGTATAGCTGCCAGGACACTATTTAAATTGACTTTTTTAATTAACTGTTAGCAGGGCTTAATTTTGGAGTATGGCTTATATTTCAAGCATCCTCAAAAAGCCTGAAAAATAATTTTGCATCCTCAAAAATTCCGGAAAATCATGCTATGTCTTATTTTCAGGGTATGTCTTATTTTCAGGGAAACAGGGTATGACCATGTGCAGAAGTCCTAAGTTTCAGTTTGATGGAGTCAACTTATAATATGACAATATATTCATGTTGGCAGTCATACTATTCTATCCATGGCCAGTACATGTATGGGACCAAGAATGTAAGAATTTGTATATTCGCCTTTAATGAAAATAAAAGTCAATCCTGTAGCCCACACAAAACGATAACTATTCTCTTGCTGATGAACCAGCAGCTGCTGACAAGTTGGAACTTAGATTACAGTACGTGATTATGTGTATGACCAAACAGAGCAGAGCTGGGCCTGCCTTATTCATCACAGCAAAGAGATAGGCGCAAAGATTAAATACTTCTCCTCCTGTTGTTTTACGGAGATCGCTTTTGACAAGCGTATTATATTTTTGGTTTATTTCTTATAAAGATACAAGGAGAGAGGTAGTGTCAGGTTGCAAATTAGTGTATGATTCTTTGTGTCAGCCTCAGCAACAGTGATGCACTGATCAATTTCATTAGTATGCTTGGCTTCCTTCCCTAAACCATTCTGTGCCTCATGAGGTGAATATACAAGTAATACTCTGGTACTACAAAGCTGATGCAAATGTGTTCAATCTGGAAAATACTATTGTACGTAGGAAAAGATATTCAGCAGCGGATTCAAGACTCCTAAGGGAATCTCGCTGCTGAGAGAGTTGGTTGTACACAGGCTGCAGTTTTAATGCAGTAGTAGTTTTCCTGTCCAGCAATTTCTATGACTTTGCGCATATAATTAGATTTCTTCTATACTGCATAGTCTATATATTCTATCCTTTATAGAGCAGCAAACAAGTAGCATTTGTTTATCCCATTTTTATAGTGCTCACATATTCCGTAGCACCTTACACAGACTCATCACTTCTACTGGCCTCAGTCCTCATGGGGGCTCACAATCCATATTCACCAATTAGGCCACTTTCAGGGCAAAAACACATGGGACGTATTAATGCATAAACTGTCTTTTTTTTTGGTTTTTCGGACTAGTCAAACTCTGAGCTAGTTTTAAAGAAAAAGCTGGAAGATAGGTCCTGCCTAGTATTAGGCAAGTCCTATCTATGCTCCCGCGTAGTATTAATGCATCCGATAGTGGAAGCGAAAGCATTGGAATCAATGATTTTATTTCATCCTGTTCTGCGGCCCTGATTTTCATAGCCACATAAGGGGACGAAAATCACACCCATCTGTTTAAGCCCTCAGGTGAGTGTATTTAAGCCCATATGTATTTTAGTCTGTGCTTAGAAGCTCGTAATACGAAGCTAATATAAATCTACGTATCTATTCCAATGGCCATATTTTTTATGGCAGAGTATGACTTATTTTTTGCATTTTTGCATCCATATTGCTGTTATGTTCTATTGCCATGACATTACACGAATGTGAACTGAGCTTTTAACAAAGTTTTACCTGAAACAGGGCTCTACTGGTTCGGTTCGCTCAACACTACTCCTGAACACTGGATTGTAACAGTGTCTAAGATCTCCTTCACAGGAGCGTATTTGCGCATTTATGAGAAGGGATGTCATTGGGTTGATACTCGTTTCCCAATTTTTGAGTGCACATTCCATGCACATGCAAAGAAATACAGTATGCTCTATCTTAAGGCTTCTTTCACATGAACGCATATCGGCCAGTCATTTCCACAGCCGGCCGATACACGCTACGTTGGGGGCGAAAAAACGGGTGAACAGGCGCAGAAATTAAACGTTTGTGCGCCTGTTCATATGGCCTGGTGAGGCCGGTGCAAATGGGCCGACCTCACCAGGCCATCTCCCATTTCCCCTCCCTCCCCATCGCAGGCTTACCTCTCTTCCGCCCCACCTCCTCCCATTGATTGCTATGGACAAGGAGCGGGACATGGGCGGAGCCAAGCAACCAGCCTGTTCCACACCCCTTGTCCTTAGCCATGAATGGAGGAGGCGGGGCGGACCGTCACTTAGCTCCACCCTGCCCCACCCCTTCCCATTGCACAGACCGAGTGGGGAGGAAGAGAGGTAAGCCTGCATGGGGAAGGGGTGAAGAACAAAGGGAGGTAGTTTAGCAGCCACATTGCTAAACTCCCTCCCACCTATGGCCGCTGCCATGGGCTCCCATAGGATCCCATGCAGCAGCCGATGTATTCTGGCCCAAAACATAGTTCCAGAACTATGTTTTGGGCTCAACGTAAAAACGCCCGGCGCTATATTGGCAGGCTGGGCGTTTTTATGTCTCGCAAATACGCCCATGTGATCTGATGCATTAGAATCCAATGCATCAGATCACAGCGCATATCGGACGGCCGTGAAATTGCTGGCAGATATGCGCTCATGTGAAAGAAGCCTTACTGTGTATTTGTGCACCAAAGATCCCCATACAAGTCTATTGAGGGTATGCAAATGTGCACGCAATACACAAGGAGATGCGTTAAACACTACAATTTCCGTTGGAAAACGAATATATCTGGACCTCATTGGGCTAAACAGCCATTTAAATCGGGGCATGTTCTTCTGCTGCGTGCAATTCAATATGCTCTGCAAAATCGCAGTGGTAGAAAAACTCCTTACTATATATATGAAAGCCCTTCACAGAAAAGACATATTAAAATATTAAACTTTATTAAATATCTCTTAAAAAAACATTCACACAATGGGCACAGCAGCCGCAGTAACAGATATTGTATGATTAATCCTAAACTGGGCTAGAACAAATATGACATACCAAATGCATACCAGAACACATACCGAAATATCAGCCAATAAGATAGTGTGTCAACGATGAATATCTTAGATAAATCTCTGGTATATCAAGAGAAGGTACTGTCGCATGGCATGTGGTATGGGCTCATTAATAGTGTATAATAGCCTATGTGCTCTGATAAAGACAACATTCAGAAGCTCCTCTATGTTAGGGTTTGTGTATTAATGCTTTCAGAGAGCAACTAATGGTCTTCCTGCTTTTTTGGGGGGATAATGGGTATTTTCAATGTTGGCTAATCGGCAGGTTATAACTTTGACTGATTGTAGGAGGTATGAACTACTCAGACAGTGGGTAACTCATAGACCTGCAGTAGCTCAAGATCTTTCTACGTGCTAGTACGTGCTCATATACCGCAGACCAGAGCTCCGTTGTGTATTATACCATCTGCCATATACTGGTTGGCTAGGAACCAAGTGTACGCTAACCCAAATGGTGTAAGATTATGCACATATGCACACCACAAAAAGGCTCAAGGTTTTGTTTCTTTACATGCTCGCATACACCATACTAAAGCTCAAAGGAGAAATTTCTTCTATGCGTTTTAATTTAGCGGATCATCACAAAGGGAATTGAGCTTGATTAGAACGTAATTCTTATGGAAACAGATTTTACACAGATATATAGTATCAGTTTGTGTTTCACCACTATTTGTTTAGCAGATCGCCTTCTCAGCCCAAAACTGCAGCCCCTGACAGATCTCAGTGCAGAAGAGATGGCTGCGTACTTCAAAAAGAAAATTGATGACATCCGGCAGGAAATAATCTCCCAATCCCAGACTAGCCCCGACCCTAGTCTCGACAGTACTGCATCTAGCTCCTGTTCACTCTCTGTACTTAGACCAACAACAGAGGAAGAAGTCTCCAGACTGCTCTCCTCCGCTCACCCCACCACCTGCGCTAGAGACCCTTTTCCCTCACACCTCCTGCGCTCCCTCTCCCCAGTGGTCATCTCCCACCTCCCCACTATATTCAATCTTTCTCTTACCTCTGGCATTTTTCCCTCCTCATTCAAAAACGCTATCTTTTCCCCGCTGCTAAAGAAACCGACTCTTGACTACACTGATGCTGCCAACTATCGACCATCTCAAACATCCCCTTCATCTCCAAACTACTAGAATGCCTGGTTTACTCTGGCCTTATAAGCTATCTCTCAGAAAAGTCTCTTCTTGAGCCTCTACAGTCTGGCATCCGCCCCCTACACTCGACAGAAACCGCCCTGACTAAAGTGTCAAACGACCTCCTGACTGCCAAATCGAGGGGTGACTACTCCCTATGGATCCTCCTTGACCTCTCTGCAGCATTCCACATGGTCGACCACAAACTTCTCCACACTATGCTTTATTCCATTGGACTAAAGGACACTGCCCTCTTCTGGTTCTCCTTCTACCTATCCGACCACCCCTTCAGTGTCTGCTTTGCTGGCTCTACCTCCCCTCTTCCCCTTGCTGTTGGGGTCCCCCAGGCCTCGGACCCCTCCTCTTCTCCATCTACACAGCCCCCATTGGACAGACCATCAGGAGATTTGGTTTCCAGTTCCATCTCTATGCTGATGATACCCAGCTATACATCTCCTCCCGGGATATCACAGCAACATTCCTCCAGAACGCCACCGACTGTCTGTCTGCTGTGTCCAACACTATGTCCTCTTTCTACCTAAAACTGAACCTCTCAAAAACTGACCTACTGATGTTCCCACCCTTTACTAACCGACCTCATCCTGACATCTCCATCTCAGTGAGTGGCACCACCATAACTCCCAGACAGCATGCCCGCTGCCTTGGGGTCATATTTGACTCAGATCTCTCCTTCACCAATCTCTGGCCTGAACATGTCATCTGCACCTCAAGAACATCGCTAGAATACGCCTTTTTCTCACTGTGGACACAATAAAAATGCTCACTGTTGCCCTCATCCACTCTCGGATCGATTATTGCAACTTTCTGCTAATAGGCCTCCCCTGCTCCAGACACTACCCTCTCCAATCCATCCTGAATGGGGCAGACAGGCTTATCATCCTGTCCAGCCGCTACTCAGATGCCTCTGCCCTGTTCCAGTCACTGCACTGGTTGCCCGTCAAATACAGAATACAATTTATACTCACTACCCTCATCCACAAAGAGCTCGACAGCTCCGCCTCGCCCTACATTGCTTCCCTCATTTCAATCCACCAGCCAGCCCAGGCCCTCCACTTTGCTAATGAAATCAGACTGAGTGACCACTTTAATTTGCACCTCTCATTCCCGCCTCCAAGACTTCACAAGAGCACCACCTGTTCACTGGGACGCGCTACCCCAAAATATCTGGGCAGTCACTGGCGCACTAAACTTCAGGCGTGCTCTAAAACCACACCTCTTCAGAGAGGCATACCATATCCCCTAAACCAAACCCCTCAGTACTCCTCCTGATAACATGCTTCCTGTCCCACAGACTGCAAACCCTGCTAGCTGTAATCAACCGGCACCTGCAGTCATCCCGATTTCGCAACTATACGGCCTGACCATTGTCTGTGTGTATAGCATCCCTCACTCTCCACCCTGCCATACTGTGCACATCTCCAGCCCCTTTACCTTCTGTATCACCTCCCTATCTGTAGCATGTAAGCTCATTGGAGCAGGACCCTCACCCCTACTGGTTCCATTAATTGATTACTTCATGTAACCGTTGTCTTGTGTTATTTCCCCTGTATTACAAGCGCTGTGGAATATGTTGGCGCTATATAAATAAAGATTATTATTGATTCGTGTTCGATAACATGAGCCAAATGTATCTATTGAGTATTTCCGCCTTACTACACAGCTCTGAGAATAAATCTGTTATTTCAGTCAATCTTCTACTATACTATCGCTCCTAGATAGAGCTATGTTACTATATTGTTTGTTAATCATTGCCAATCCCCATTCTCAGTCTACACTGTTGGTTTTAGTGCTAGAGAGCACCAGGTGTGGCAGAAAATAATAGCAGCCTCCAGCCTTGCTGGTAGGTCAGGGCTTATGTTGAGCTACTGCCAAAGCCCAGTCTATATAGGCAAGCATTTGTCCGCCTCCGGGGTGTGGACAAAAATCACATGTACCATGCTGGCCAATAACAGGATCCAGATATATGTAAACATCTATAGCCACAGCCATCTATTGTGTTTTATAAGCGATCTAACTATGATATAAACAAATACTCATCCTAAATGGCGACATTGGGAGTTTCCATCAATACAGAGACTGCTAGATGGCAGAACTGGGCATAAGCCGATAAATCTACAGCCTAATTACCCATATAAAGTCTGTCCCCATTGCCATGGAGAGTACACATCTCTCCTACACCTCCTATCGCAGCTGTGATGACAAGCCACCTTGTAAGCCAATCAGAAAGCCGGTGTGTCATAAGGGGTGGTTGCATAGCCTGGCACATGTGCAGCACATAGCAAAGCAAAGCATGCCGGCGCCATCTTGGAAAAGGGCATTGTTGTAAATTAGCTTAAATGCTGATGGAATTACAGAGTGGGAAAAAAGATATGGAAACCCTATAAGTAACTCCGTCTACCATCGCAGCCGTGAGGACGAGCCACCTTCCAATCCAAACAAAGAGCCGGTGCATCATAAGGGACAGTCGTATCGCCTGGCACATGTGCAGTAGATAGCAGAGTGTGCCAGCGCCATTTCGGAAAGGGGCTTATTTGTAAATTAGCTTAAATGCTGATGGCATTACAGGGTGGCAAAAAAGATATAAATAACTGGCAAAGATATTTGAATGGTAAAGATTGGTATTAATGTAAATCTATGGTGGATGTCATCCACATAAGGATATAGGGAGGCATATAAGCATGGTAAGGTAGGTAGTGTGTAGATCACTAAAAAGAAAATTAAACATGGTGTTCTTTGCATCATTAATGTGCTGGTACACAATTCAGGTTGGGTTTGGTACCATTAGTGTGCAATATCAGACAAAGTACCTATATATGCTTTCTGCTATCCACCATGAACAATTGCTTACACCTATATAAAACAATTGAAAGAAAGATTTTCATTTAGACCTTTCAGATGGATAGTGTCTAGAGATGAGCGAGCCTACTCGGCCACGCCCCTTTTTCACCCGAGTACCGCGATTTTCGAGTACTTCCGTACTCGGGCGAAAAGATTCGGGGGGCGCCGTGGGTGGGGGGGGGGGGTTGCAGCAGGGAGTGGGGGGGAGAGGGAGAGAGAGAGGGCTGCCCCCTGTTCCCCGCCGCTACCCCCCCGCGCCTCCCCCCCCGCCCCCCGGCGCCCCCCGAATCTTTTCACCCGAGTACTGAAGTACTCGAAAATCGCGGTGCTCGATCCAGTAATTACTCGAAACGAGTAGGTTCGCTCATCTCTAATAGTGTCCAATCTATAAATCCGTGCTGCCTCCTTACGCAGCAGTAGCGGGTCTACATCTCCCCCTCTTTGATCTGTTTTCCCCACCATAGATTTACATTAATACCAATCTTTACCATTTAGATTTCCTTGCCAGTTATTTATATCTTTTTTGCCACTCTGTAATGCCATCAGTGTTTAAGCTAGTTTACAACTACGCCCTGTTCCAAGATGGCGCCAGCACACACTGCTGTCTACTGCACATGTGCCAGGCGATGCGATCGCCCCTTATGATGCATCGGCTCTATGTTTGGTTTAAAAGGTGGCCCGTCATCACAGCTGCGATAGGAGACGGAGTTACTTATAGGGTTTCCATTTCTTTTTTGCCACTCTGTAATGCCATCAGCGTTCAAGCTAATTTACAACTATGCCCTTTTCCAAGATGGCGCCTGCATGCTCTGCTATGTACTGCACATGTGCCAGGCGATACAACCGCCCCCTTGTGACACACCGGCTTTCTGATTGGTTTACAAGGTGGCTTGTCATCACAGCTGCGATAGGAGGCGTAGGAGAGGTGTGTACTCTCCATGGCAATGGGGACAAACTTTATATGGGTAATTAGGCTGTAGATTTATCGGCTTATGCCCAGTTCTGCCATCTAGCAGTCTCTGTATTGCTGGAAACTCCAAATGTCGCCATCTAGGATGAGTATTTGTCTCTATCATAGTTAGATCGCTTATAAAACACAATAGATGGCTGTGGCTATAGATGTTTACATATATCTGGATCCTGTTATTGGTCAGCATGGTACATGTGATTTTTGTCCACACCCCGGAGGCGGACAAATGCTTGCCTATATAGACTGGGCTTTGGCAGTAGCTCAACATAAGCCCTGACCTACCATCAAGGCTGGAGGCGATGCAGCTATTATTTTCTGCCACACCTGGTGCTCTCTAGCACTAAAACCAACAGTGTAGACTGGGAATGGGGCTTGGCAATGATTAACAAACAATATAGTAACATAGCTCTATCTGGGAGCGATAGTATAGTAGAAGATTGACTGAAATAACAGATTTATTCCCATAGCTGTGTAGTAAGGTAGAAGTACTCAATAGATACATTTAACTCATGCTATCGAACACGAACCAAAATTCTGATATTGCATATTAGTGCATAAAACCTTTTTCTATATGACTTGGGCCTAGTGCCCACAGACGTGACGGGCTGCGCAAGCAGAATACCACAGCGGAGCCCATCACGGCGCCCCCCCAGGGACACCATACTTACCTCCGGATCCGCCACCTGAGGTCCCGCATGATGCTCCGGAGTGCATGCGCAGTAGAGCCCATGACACGCCGGCAGTGTCATGTGACGCACCGGAAACGTCATATGACACGCCGGTCACATCATATGAAGCGGCTGTCGGTAGACGGGGAAGCGTTTTCACGCTATCTTCCACTGTGCTACAGCAGAAGATAGCATGACGGACGGCTTCCATTGACTGCAATGGAAGCCATCCGCACGGACGCCCGCAGCAAAATAGAACATGCTACGGGTGAGGATGTGTGATTTCACGGTGTGGAATAACACCCTGAGCATTGCGCTATTAGGCTGAAATCCGCCCCTGTGAATGAGCCCTTATGCTCTAATTAAGCTCATTTTTTTCTGTCGATCAGCTAAATAAACAGCAGTGAAACCAGAACTGATCCTCTATATATCAGTGTAAAATCTGTATCTATAAGAATTACGCTCTAATCAAGCTCAACTCCCTTCCTGATGATCCGCTAAATTAAAGCAGTAAAACGCATAGAAGAATTTCCACCTTTGAGCTTTAGTATGGTGTATGCGAGCATGTAAAGAAACAAAACCTTGAGCCTTTTTGTGGCGCGCATATGTGCATAAACTTACACCATTTGGGTTAGCGAACACTTGTTTTCTAGCCAACCAGTATATGGTACAGTATAATACACAACGGAGCTCTGGTCTGGGGTACATGAGCACGTACTAGCAGGGAGAACAATCTTGAGCTACCGCAGGTATAGGCTTGCGCACTGTCTGAGTAGTTCATACCTCCTACAATCAGACAAAGTTATAACCTGCCGATTAGCCAAGATTGAAAATACCCATTATCCCTCCAAAAAAGCAGGAAGACCATTAGTTGCTCTCTGAACGCATCAATACACAAACCCTAACATAGAGGAGCTTCTGAATGTTGTCTTTATCAGAGCACATAGACTGTTATACACTATTAATGAGCCCATACCACATGCCATGCGACAGTACCTTCTCTTGATATACCAGAGATTTATCTAAGATATAATCAAGATATTCATCGTTGACACACTATTTTACTGGCCGATATTTCGGTATGTGTTCTGGTATGCGTTTAGTATGTCATATTTGTTCTAGCCCAGTTTAGGATTAATCACACAATATCTGTTACTGCGGCTGCTGTGCCCATTGTGTGAATGTTTTTTTAAGAGATATTTTAAAAAGTTTAATATTTTAATGTCTTTTCTGTGAAGGGCTTTAATATGCGCTGCAAGTGCAAAATGTACAGTAAAATGCATTGATATGCACGCAAAAAAGACTCGTTCATAGCATAAAACCGTATATGCTCATGTGAAGGAGCCTAAGAGCCATTAAAATCCTGTGTGACCCTCTCAGAGAGTCATACAGGGCATCTATCGCTCTTGGACACGGTTATACACCAGTTTTAGGCTGCATTCACATGAACGTATATCGGCTCGGTTGTCATGCCGAGCCGATATACGTCGTCCTCATCTGCAGGGGGGGGGGGGGGATGGAAGAGCTAGGAGAAGGAAATGAGCTCCTGCCCCCTCTCCGCCCACTCTCTGCCCCTCTGCACTATTTGCAATGAAAGAAGGCGGGGCAGGGGTGGGGCTAAGTTCCAAGAATTAGCCCCACCCCTGTCCCGCCTCTCCCCATTGCAAATAGTGCAGAGGGGTGGAAAGGAGGCAGAGAGGGGACGGGAGCTCAGTTCCTGCTCCTGGCTCTTCCATCCCCCCCTTACAGATGAGGACGACGTATATCGGCTCGGCGTGAATACAGAGCCGATATACGTTCGTGTGAATGCAGCCTTAGGGTGACTACCCACTAGCATTTTTTTTCACTGCGAAATTCGCAGCATTTTTTTTTTCTGCAGGGGTCTATGGGTCTTGTAATGTTTAAATCGCGATCGCCGCGATATCGCGATTTTGCGCGATCGCGATTTTAGCTTTACATGTCCCATAGCCCAAAGACCCCTGCAGAAAAAAAAAAAAACGCTGCGAATTTCGCAGTAAAAAAAAACGCTAGTAGGTAGTCACCCTTAGAGTTATGCTGAACTTTCAGCTCGGTTCAAAGTAATTTGGACCACATTGAACGTTTTGCAAAAGTTAGATAAACAGGCTAGACAGAACTTTTCAAAAGTTCACTCATTACTAGAGATGAGCGAACGTGTTCGTCCGAGCTTGATATTCGTGCGAATATTAGGGTGTTCGGGATGTTCGTTATTCGTAACGAACACCATGCGGTGTTCGGGTTACTTTCACTTCCTTCCCTGAGACGTTAGCGTGCTTTTCTGGCCAATTGAAAGACAGGGAAGGCATTACAACTTCCCCCTGTGTTGTTCCAGCCCTATACCACCCCCCTGCTGTGAGTGGCTGGGGTGATCAGGTGTCCGCCGAATATAAAAGTCGGCCCCTCCCGCGGCTCGCCTCAGATGCCGTGTGAGTTAGATGAGGGACAGTGCTGTTTGTACCGGAGCTGCTGTAGGGAAAGAATTGGTAGTTAGTGTAGGCTTCAAGACCCCCAAAGGTCCTTATTAGGGCCACTGATAGCTGTGTGTTAGCTGCTGTTAGCAGTGGCAATTTTTTTTTTTCTCAAAATCGGCTCTGCAGAGCGTTGCACCTGGCATTAGGGACAGAAGTGCTGCATAGGCAGGGAGAGTGTTAGGAGTGAGTGTAGCCTTCAAGAACCTCAACGGTCCTTTCTAGGGCCATATTTATCCGTGTGCAGTACTGTGCTGGCTGCTGTTAGCTGTGCTGCATTTTTTTTTTCTTCTCAAAATCGCCTCTGCAGAGCATTGCACCCTCCATTGATACTACAGGGAAAGAATTGTGTAGGCAGGGCCACAACACGGTTATTATTCATTGAATATACGCAGTGCTGCCTTTTGGTGGAAAAAAACTGAAAATAATTGTATTTGTCCTGCCTCTGTCCATCCTAAGGGCGGTGGACACGTGTCGGCTGCGTGTGCAACGTTTAAAAATCAGACGCACCCAGCTACGTTTTACTCCTGGCTTCGCCATTTGCTTTCCTTAATTGGGAAAAAAAATACCTGCTCTGCCAGAGTTAATAACTCTGCTACCCTCACGTTCTGTGCCACATTAGCAGGGCCACAGCACAGTTATTAAACTTCTCATGTTCATTGAATATACGCAGTGCTGCCTTTTGGTGGAAAAAAACTGAAAATAATTGTATTTGTCCTGCCTCTGTCCGTCCTAAGGGCGGTGGACACGTGTCGGCTGCGTGTGCAACGTTTAAAAATCAGACGCACCCAGCTACGTTTTACTCCTGGCTTCGCCATTTGCTTTCCTTAATTGGGAAAAAAAAATACCTGCTCTGCCAGAGTTAATAACTCTGCTACCCTCACGTTCTGTGACACATTAGCAGGGACACAGCACAGTTATTAAACTTCTCATGTTCATTGAATATACGCAGTGCTGCCTTTTGGTGGAAAAAAACAGAAAATAATTCTATTTGTCCTGCCTCTGTCCGTCCTAAGGGCGGTGGACACGTGTCGGCTGCGTGTGCAACGTTTAAAAATCAGACGCACCCAGCTACGTTTTACTCCTGGCTTCGCCATTTGCTTTCCTTAATTGGGAAAAAAAATACCTGCTCTGCCAGAGTTAATAACTCTGCTACCCTCACGTTCTGTGACACATTAGCAGGGACACAGCACAGTTATTAAACTTCTCATGTTCATTGAATATACGCAGTGCTGCCTTTTGGTGGAAAAAAACAGAAAATAATTCTATTTGTCCTGCCTCTGTCCGTCCTAAGGGCGGTGGACACGTGTCGGCTGCGTGTGCAATGTTTAAAAATCAGACGCACCCAGCTACGTTTTACTCCTGGCTTCGCCATTTGCTTTCCTTAATTGGGAAAAAAAATACCTGCTCTGCCATAGTTAATAACTCTGCTACCCTCACGTTCTGTGCCACATTAGCAGGGCCACAGCACAGTTATTAAACTTCTCATGTTCATTGAATATACGCAGTGCTGCCTTTTGGTGGAAAAAAAACTGAAAATAATTGTATTTGTCCTGCCTCTGTCCGTCCTAAGGGCGGTGGACAAGTGTCGGCTGCGTGTGCAACGTTTAAAAATCAGACGCACCCAGCTACGGTTTACTCCTGGCTTCGCCATTTGCTTTCCTTAATTGGGAAAAAAAATACCTGCTCTGCTAGAATTAATAACTCTGCTACCCTCACGTTCTGTGACACATTAGCAGGGACACAGCACAGTTATTAAACTTCTCATGTTCATTGAATATACGCAGTGCTGCCTTTTGGTGGAAAAAAAACTGAAAATAATTCTATTTGTCCTGCCTCTGTCCGTCCTAAGGGAGGTGGACACGTGTCGGCTGCGTGTGCAACGTTTAAAAATCAGACGCACCCAGCTACGGTTTACTCCTGGCTTCGCCATTTGCTTTCCTTAATTGGGAAAAAAAATACCTGCTCTGCCAGAGTTAATAACTCTGCTACCCTCACGTTCTGTGACACATTAGCAGGGACACAGCACAGTTATTAAACTTCTCATGTTCATTGAATATACGCAGTGCTGCCTTTTGGTGGAAAAAAACTGAAAATAATTCTATTTGTCCTGCCTCTGTCCGTCCTAAGGGCGGTGGACATGTGTCGGCTGCGTGTGCAACGTTTAAAAATCAGACGCACCCAGCTACGTTTTACTCCTGGCTTCGCCATTTGCTTTCCTTAATTGGGAAAAAAAATACCTGCTCTGCCAGAGTTAATAACTCTGCTACCCTCACGTTCTGTGACACATTTGCAGGGACACAGCACAGTTATTAAACTTAGATTATTCATTCACTAGAGGCAGTGGGGCCTTTCGTTTTCAAAAAACGGAAAAAATTATATTTGGCTGCAGTCTTGCGCCAATTTATTTCCTGCCTGTGAAATCAAATCACTGGTAATACAGCATGCTGAGGGGTAGGGGTAGGCCTAGAGGACGTGGACGCGGCCGAGGACGCGGAGGGCCAAGTCAGGGTGTGGGCACAGGCCAAGCTCCTGATCCCGGTGTGTCGCAGCCGACTGCTGCGCGATTAGGAGAGAGGCACGTTTCTGGCGTCCCCACATTCATCGCCCAATTAATGGGTCCACGCGGGAGACGGTTATTAGAAAATGAGCAGTGTGAGCAGGTCCTGTCCTGGATGGCAGAAAGTGCTTCGAGCAACCTATCGTCAACACGCAGTTCTGCGCCGTCCACTGCTGCAAATCCGAATCCTCTGTCTGCTGCTCCTCCTTCCTCCCAGCCTCCTCACTCCACTACAATGACACCTGCTCAGGAGCGGGAACACTCCCAGGAACTGTTCTCGGGCCCCTGCTTAGATTGGGCAGCAGCGGTTCCTCTCCCACAAGAGGAGTTTATCACTGATGCCCAACCATTCGAAAGTTCCCGGGGTCCGAGGGAAGAGGCTGGGGACTTCCGCCCACTGTCTCAACAACTTTCTGTGGGTGAGGAGGACGATGACGATCAGACACAGTTGTCTTGCAGTGAGGCAGTAGTAAGGGCAGTAAGTCCGAGGGAGCAGCGCACAGAGGATTCGGAGGAAGAGCAGCAGGACGATGAGGTGACAGACCCCACCTGGTGTGCAACGCTTACTCAGGAGGACAGGTCTTCAGAGGGGGAGTCAAGGGCATCAGCAGGGCAGGTTGCAAGAGGCAGTGCGGTGGCTAGGGGTAGAGGCAGGGCCAGACCGAATAATCCACCAACTGTTTCCCAAAGCGCCCCCTCGCGCCATGCCACCCTGCAGAGGCCGAGGTGCTCTAAGGTCTGGCAGTTTTTCACAGAGACGCCTGACGACCGACGAACAGTGGTGTGCAACCTTTGTCGCGCAAAGCTCAGCCGGGGAGCCAACACCAACAGCCTCACCACCACCACCATGCGCAGACATATGATGGCCAAGCACCCCACAAGGTGGGACGAAGGCCGTTCAGCGCCTCCGGTTTGCACCCCTGCCTCTCCCCCTGTGCCCCAACCTGCCACTGAGATGCAACCCCCCTCTCAGGACACAGGCACTACCGCCTCATGGCCTGCACCCACACCCTCATCTCCGCTGTCCTCGGCCCCATCCAGCAGTGTAGTTCAGCGCACCGTCCAGCCGTCGCTTGCGCAACTGTTGGAGCGCAAGCGCAAGTACGCGGCCACGCACCCGCACGCTCAAACGTTAACCGTCCGCATAGCAAAATTCATCAGCCTTGAGATGCTGCCGTATAGGGTTGTGGAAACGGAGTCCTTCAAAAGTATCATGGAGGCGGCGGCCCCGCGCTACTCAGTTCCCAGTCACCACTACTTTTCCTGATGTGCCGTCCCAGCCCTGCACGACCACGTCTCCCGCAACATTGTACGCGCCCTCACCAATGCGGTTACTGCCACGGTCCAGTTAACAACGGACACGTGGACAAGCACAGGCGGGCAGGGCCACTACATCTCCCTGACGGCACATTGGGTGAATTTAGTGGAGGCTGGGACCGAGTCAGAGCCTGGGACCGCTCACGTCCTACCCACCCCCAGAATTGCGGGCCCCAGCTCTGTGGTGGTATCTGCGGAGGTGTATGCTTCCTCCACTAAAGCACCCTCCTCCTCCTCCTCTGTCTCGCAATCAAGATGTGTTAGCAGCAGCATGTCGCCAGCAGTCGGTGTCGCGCGGTGTGGCAGCACAGCGGTGGGCAAGCGTCAGCAGGCCGTGCTGAAACTACTCAGCTTAGGCGATAAGAGGCACACGGCCCACGAACTGCTGCAGGGTCTGACACAGCAGACCGACCGCTGGCTTGCGCCGCTGAGCCTCCAACCGGGCATGGTCGTGTGTGACAACGGCCGTAACCTGGTGGCGGCTCTGCAGCTCGGCAGCCTCGCGCACGTGCCATGCCTGGCCCACGTCTTTAATTTGGTGGTTCAGCGCTTTCTGAAAAGCTACCCACGCTTGTCAGACCTGCTCGTAAAGGCGCGCCGGCTCTGCGCACATTTCCGCAAGTCCCACACGGACGCTGCCATCCTGCGCACCCTGCAACATCACTTTAAGCTGCCAGTGCACCGACTGCTGTGCGACGTGCCCACACGGTGGAACTCTACGCTCCACATGTTGGCCAGGCTCTATGAACAACGTAGAGCTATAGTCGAATACCAACTCCAACATGGGCGGCGCAGTGGGAGTCAGCCTCCTCAATTCCTTTCAGAAGAGTGGGCCTGGTTGGCAGACATCTGCCATGTCCTTGGTAATTTTGAGGAGTCTACCCAGGTGGTGAGCGGCGATGCTACAATCATTAGCGTCACCATTCCTCTGCTATGCATCTTGAGAAATTCCCTGCAAACCATAAAGGCAGCTGCTTTGCGCTCGGAAACGGGGGCGGGGGAAGACAGTATGCCGCTGGATAGTCAGGGCACCCTCCTGTCTATTTCTCAGCGCGTACAGGAGGAGGAGGAGGAGCATGAGGAGGATGAGGAGGAGGGGGAAGAGACAGCTTGGCCCGCTGCTGACGGTACACCGGCTGATTGCCTGTCATCCTTTCAGCGTGTATGGCCTGAGGAGGAGGAGGAGGAGGAGGAGGAGGAGGAGGATCCTGAAAGTGATCTTCCTAGTGAAGACAGCCATGTGTTGCTGACTTCATGTTAGGATGCCTTTCTCGTGACCCTCGCGTTGCACGCATTCTGGCCACAACGGATTACTGGGTGTACACACTGCTCGACCCACGCTATAAGGAGAACCTGCCCACTCTCATTCCCGAAGAGGAAAGGGGTTCGAGAGTGTTGCTATACCACAGGACCCTTGCGGACAAGCTGATGGTAAAATTCCCAGCCGACAGCGCTAGTGGCAGAAGGCGCAGTACCGAGGGCAAGGTAGCAGGGGAGGTGCGGAGATCGAGCAGCATGTACATCCCAGGCAGTGCAACAGTCTTTAAGGGCCTGGCCAGCTTTATGGCTCCCCACCAAGACTGTGTCACCGCTCCCCAGTCAAGGCTGAGTCGGCGGGAGCACTGTAAAAGGATGGTGAGGGAGTACGTAGCCGATCGCATGACCATCCTCGGTGACGCCTCTGCCCCCTACAACTACTGGGTGTCGAAGCTGGACACGTGGCCTGAACTAGCGCTGTATGCCCTGGAGGTGCTTGCTTGTCCTGCGGCTAGCGTCTTGTCGGAGAGGGTGTTTAGTGCGGCTGGGGGAATCATCACAGATAAGCGTAGCCGCTTGTCAACCGACAGTGCCGACAGGCTAACACTCATCAAGATGAACAAAGGCTGGATTTCCCCAGACTTCTGTTCTCCACCAGCGGACAGCAGCGATACGTAAGCAATACGTAGGCTGCACCCGCGGATGGAAGCTACGTTCTCTCTCACCATCCAAAACGGGGACATTTCTGCTTCATCAATCTGTGTCTAATATTCCTCCTGCTCCTCCTCCTGAAACCTCACGTAATCACGCTGAACGGGCAATTTTTCTTAGGGCCACAAGGCTCACTCAAATAATTTTTCTGAACAATTTTTATAAGTTTCAATGCGCTTAAAAGCGTTGGAACTGTAACTTGAACCAATTTTTCGTTACACTGGGCTGCCTCCAGGCCTAGTTACCACTTAAGCCACATTAACCAAAGCGATTAATGGGTTTCATCTGCCCTCTTGGCTGGCCATGGCCAATTTTTGGGATGTACATTAGTACTGTTGATACAGCAATTTTTGTGGGCCCTCGCCTACAGTGTAATCAAATTAATTTTTAGCCCACCTGCATTCCAGCTGACGTTACCTCAGCTGTGTTGGGCAATGCAATGGGATATTTCTATGTACCGCCGGTGGCTTCCTGGCACCCACCCAGGCAGTGGGTCCACAGGGAGTTTAACCTACATGTGTCCACTTCTAAAGAACCCCAGTCAGACTGGGGCATGCAGTGTGGGCCGAAGCCCACCTGTATTACGCACGACATTACTACCTCAGCTGTGTTGGGCAATGCAATGGGATATTTCTATGTACCGCCGGTGGCTTCCTGGCACCCACCCAGGCAGTGGGTCCACAGGGAATTATAAATGCATCTGTTTCCACTTGTAAAGAACCCCAGTCTGACTGGGGCATGCAGTGTGGGCCGAAGCCCACCTGTATTAAGCACGACATTACTACCTCAGCTGTGTTGGGCAATGCAATGGGATATTTTTGTGTACCGCCGGTGGGTTCCAGGGAGCCACCCATGCTGTAGGTGCACACGGAGTGTAACCTACATGTGTCCACTTCTAAAGAACCCCAGTCAGACTGGGGCATGCAGTGTGGGCCGAAGCCCACCTGTATTACGCACGACATTACTACCTCAGCTGTGTTGGGCAATGCAATGGGATATTTCTATGTACCGCCGGTGGCTTCCTGGCACCCACCCAGGCAGTGGGTCCACAGGGAATTATAAATGCATCTGTTTCCACTTGTAAAGAACCCCAGTCTGACTGGGGCATGCAGTGTGGGCCGAAGCCCACCTGTATTACGCACGACATTACTACCTCAGCTGTGTTGGGCAATGCAATGGGATATTTTTGTGTACCGCCGGTGGGTTCCAGGGAGCCACCCATGCTGTAGGTGCACACGGAGTGTAACCTACATGTGTCCACTTGTAAATAACCCCAGTCTGACTGGGGCATGCAGTGTGGGCCGAAGCCCACCTGTATTACGCACGACATTACTACCTCAGCTGTGTTGGGCAATGCAATGGGATATTTTTGTGTACCGCCGGTGGGTTCCAGGGAGCCACCCATGCTGTCGGTCGGCAGGGACTTCACAATAGGGAGTTGTACCTGCCTGTGTCTATGAATTAAAAAGCCCGGTCTAACTGGGGCATGCAGACACCTTGACAGAATGAATAGTGTGTGGCACATAGGTTCCCCATTGCTATGCCCACGTGTGCAGCTCCTGATGGCGGTGGCACAGGATTCTATTTCTCATTGCTTCTGTACAGCATTGTGGGCTATCGCCCCGCCCCTTTTAAAGAGGGTCGCTGCCTAGCCGTGCCAACCCTGTGCAGTGTGTGCCTGCGGTCCCTCGTCATGGCAGACGCACTTCTAAATAGACATGAGGGTGGTGTGGCATGAGGGCAGCTGAAGGCTGCGCAGGGACACTTTGGTGTGCGCTGTGGGGGGGAGGGGGGGCGGTTGGGCAGCATGTAACCCAGTAGAAGTGGCAGTGGAGTGTCATGCAGGCGGTGATTGTGCTTTGTTGGAGGTAGTGTGGTGCTTAGCAAAGGTATGCCATGCTAATGATGGCTTTTCAGAAGTAAAAGTTGTTGGGAGGGGGGGGGGGCCCACTCTTGCCGGTATTCTGGCTTAATAGTGAGACCTGTGAACTTGAGATGCAGCCCAACATGTAGCCCCTCGCCTGCCCTATCCGTTGCTGTGTCGTTCCCATCACTTTCTTGAATTGCCCAGATTTTCACACATGAAAACCTTAGCGAGCATCGGCGAAATACAAAAATGTTCTGGTCGCCCATTGACTTCAATGGGGTTCGTTATTCGAAACGAACCCTCGAACATCGCGGGAAGTTCGTTTCGAATAACGAACACCCGAACATTTTGGTGTTCGCTCATCTCTACTCATTACTACTCGTGCGCTCCATATGTGGTTTATAGCAGAAAGCAAATTGATAGGGTATGTGGACTTTTTAAATGCCTGTCTTCCCATCATATGTGCCTTGCCAAAAATGAAAAGACCTTCGAATTTCTGTTTGGAAAGTTTTATTTTTCTTCTGCTCTCTTCAAACCTGTTTTCAACTCTATAAAAGTCAGTCCCATTAAAGTCAGTGGGGATAAAAATTGGGTATACTAACTTGCCCTCTAGAAGGTCCTCAATCCAGCCCAACTCCCTCAAAATGTATGGGAATACAATCATATATCCGGAGAACATTGTGTTCCTCTAAAAATTGTTCAAAATAGTGTACGTACAGTGGTGTAGAGGTCAATCATAGCACAAGGGTGCCACGGAAAACAAAGAAAGGCCCACATAGGATCTCCTTGATCATCATAAAGCTTTTTTACTTTATATCATCGTACATATGATTTCACTTGTGTGACCTAGTTCCAAAAATCATTCTACAAGTCATTTCAAGATCTACTTTGCTCTGTGGCCTAAAATAACTTCTTGTCGGTTTCTCTCTCCAGTGTTTATTCCATGTTTTATCCATTTGCACTGAACAAGTAAAATTAAAACTTAATGAGTTAAATTTGTCCAGTCCACTGGTTCATTAAAGGAAATCACATTAATAATATGATTAATGTCTCTGTTCGCCCTTAGCGTGATTTTTTTATTTATTTATTTTTTCTCAGTTTTCTACGGAAAGATAAATATCTTACTAAACAGTATTCTTAATTTGCTTCATGACATTCCTCTCTAATGCTGATAATATAAGTGTACTTCAAAGAATTTAAGCATTAAAGTGGTCTTCCACTTTGGATAATCCTTTTTTGCTAAAAAGGTCCCTCAAAAATAAGAGGATTACAAGTTATTCTCAGCTGAACACTCAGCTTTAATCCACAAGGGAACCTGACAGCAAGTATACAATTCCCCTGCAGTGCCACCATGGGAGAAATTATGTATTACATTGTACACATTGAAATCAAGGGTCTGTCCATATTATCCACAGCCGGTTTTTGTCCTCCTTGTGCTCCAGATAATTAATGCAGGTTTTAAACAAAAGAACTACATTCATTAACTCAAAATGCTCTGATAGGGTATTTAAAATAGGGTTTTTTAAACCAGACAACCCCTTTAACTATACTTTGTCTGAAACCTTGATTAGCAGCTATCTAGAAACGCATAGTTCAATGTTTTGCACCAATATACATACACACTATGTTGACAAAACTATGGAAACACATAAAAGGTTATGAAATTCCCTTTTTTAATCGCATTTTTTTAATACGTCATTGGGCCACCTTTGACCTCAATGACTGCAATAACCCACCATAGGCATGATTTTTACCAAATTCCAATTGAGGAAAGCTTCAGATAGTGATGATGAGCATATTGGGCATGCACGGATATAGCATTCTAGTTCGTCCCAAAGACGCATTAGGATCTGAACTTTGGGCTGACCGGACTTCACTATAACCAATGACCCTAGTCCTTCCCAGCATAAACTTCCCACAGCATAACAGAACCTCTTCCAAACTTTACTGTTGGGGCAATGCGATCACGTAGAAACCACTCTCCAGGCAAACACTCTCGAAGTGCAGTTATTCAATCAGAAGATGGTGTTTTGTCAGACAACACCTGCTTCCACTAATTTACTATCCAAGCATGATGCTCCAAACACCATGTATGCATTCACTGTTGTGATATTGGCTTGTGTACCGCTGTTTGTGCATAATAACCCTTCGCCTGCTGTTCCCTATCAATGATTCTGGTGCTAATAGGTGTTTCAATGCCCAATAATAACTCCTGAGCAAATGTTTTGGAAGACAATGTGCATGATGCCTTCATAGCTCATGCAAGGCTTCATTGACTATGTTCTGTCACTTTATGAAGTCTCCTCGAATATTGCTGCACTGCACACACACCAAATGTTTTCCATTTCCAAATAACAGTGCCAACAGTGGACTCTGGAAGGTTTTGTTGTTCTTCTCAGTTTGTCAAACATGTGAGCAGGCCCAGGGTCAGGCTCGGTCCAAGCCTCCACCTTGTGAAATCCAAGTGTCCCCACGCAATTCATTCTGTGTAGGTGTCAGATAGCTCAACACCACAATGGGAAGTCTTTGAGTTCCTTGGGCTCCCCTATGCTGTCGGTGCACAAAGATGGTATTACACAGGAAGAAATCAGAGTGTCCAAACATGGCAGAGTTTCACCCCGCCAAGGACCTCAACCTCAGCCCACATTTCTGCCCCAGTCAGTCAGTGTATTTGTGCCAGACAGGTAAAACACTGTGATGGGAAGTCTTTGTGCACCCACAGCATAGGCGGACCCCTCAAACCTTTTAGTAGCAAGTGTATAGGCGGACCCCAGTAACATTTCTGTAGCAAAAGTATAGAAGAACCCCTGTAACATTTCTGTAGCATGAGTATAGGTGGACCCCAGTAACATTTCTGTAGCAAGAGTATAGGCGAACCCCTGAAACATTGGTGTACTAATAGTATAGGCGAAGACCTGTAAAAATTTGTATACCAAGAGTATAGGTGAAGCCCAGAAAAATTAGCTTGCTAACAGTATTGGCAATGGCCCGAAAAACTGGTGTACCAAAAGTACAAGTGTACCCGTGAAAAATTGCTGAACGCGAGGGCAGGTGAAACCCATAAACATTTTTTGAAGATACAGCTCGTTATAGGTTAATTTGTAACAGAGCCTGTAGGCAGCCCTCCGCAAGAATTGGTTTAGGTTTAACTTTTAAAACATTAAAAACTTATAAAACTTTTAAACACAGGCTTTTGGGCCGCATAAAAATTGGCAGTTCAGCGTGATGACATGATGTTTTAGGAGGAGGAGGGGGAGTAATAATATCCGAGAGAAATACACAAAGCTAATTCTCACCTTTTTTGGGGTGATAGAGGATGCATTTTTCCCTGGTTTCAGCGAAAAGATTCTTTAGGTTCCGCTGCTTTCCACCGGTGGAGAAGAGAAGTCTGGGGAAATCCAGCCTTTGTTCATCTTTATGAGGGTAAGCATATCGGCACTGTCAGTTGACAGGCGGGTACGCTTATCTATGATGATCCCCCCAGCAGCACTAAACACCCTCTCTGACAAGACGCTAGTGGCAGGGCAGGCCAGCACCTCCAGGTGCGTACAGCGCAAGTTCGTGCCACATGTCCAGCTTTGATGCCCAATAGTTGTATGGAGCAGAAGCCTCACGGAGGACGGTGGTACAATTGGCTACGTACTCCCTCACCATCTTTTTACAGTGCTCCCTCCGACGCAGCCTTGACTGGGGAGTGGTGACACAGTCTTGCTGGGGAGCCATAAAACTGGAAAAAGCCTTGGAGAGTGTTCCACTGCCTACGCTGGACATGCTGTCTGATCCCCGCGCCTCCCCTGCTAGTTGGCCCTCAGAACTGCGTCTTCTGCTACTAGCGCTGTCAGATGGGAACTTTAGCATCACTTTTTCCACCAGGGCCCTGTGGTATTGAATCACTCTCGTACCCCTTTCCTCTTCGGGAATAACAGTGGAAAGGTTCACCTTATATCGTGGGTCGAGAAGGGTGTACACCCAGTAATTCGTGTTGGCCAGAATGCGTCTAAAGCGAGGGTCACAGGAAAGGTAGCCTAGCATGAAGTCAGCCATGTGTGCCAGGGTCCCAGTACGCAACACATCGCTGTCCTCACTAGGAGGATAACTTTCAGGATCCGCCTCCTCCACCTTTTCAGCCCATACACACTGAACAGATGAGAGGCAAGCAGCATGGGTATCCTCTGCAGTGTGGCCAGCAGTCTCTCCCCCCCCCCCTCCTCCTCCTCTCTCCAAAACGCGCTGAGATATAGACATGAGGGTAATCTGGCTATCAAGCAACATACTGTCATCCCCTGTCTCCTGTTCCAACCGCACAGCGTCGGCCTTTATGCTTAGCAGCGAACTTCTCAGCAGGCAAAGCAGCGGGATGGTAACGCTAATGATGTCTGCATCGCTGCTCACCATTTGGGTAGACTCCTCAAAGTTTCCAAGGACCTGGCAGATGTCTGCCATCCAGGCCCACTCCTCAGTAAAGAATTGCGGAGGCTGACTACCACTCCACCACCCATGTTGCAGCTGGTATTCCCCTATTGTTCTAAGCTGCTTGTACAGCCTGGCCAACATGTGCAGCGTAGAATTCCAGCATGTGGGCACGTCGCACAGCAGTCGGTGCTCTGGCAGCTGAAACCGACGATGCAGGGTGCTCAGGTCAGCAGTGTCCGTGGTGGAATTGCGGAAAAGTACGCAGATGCGGCGCACCTTGCCGAAGAGGTAGGACAAGTGGGGATAGGTTTTCAGAAACAGCTGAACCACCAGATTGAAGACATGGGCCAGGCATGGCACGTTTGTGAGGCTGCCAAGCTGCAGAGCTGCCACCAGGTTACAGCTGCTTTCACACATGACCATGCCCGGATGGAGGCTCAGCGGTGAAAGCCAGAAGTTGGTCTGCTCTGTCAGACTCTTCAACAGCTCGGGGGCCGTGTGCCTCTTGTCACCTAAGCTGATTAGTTTCAGCACGGCTTGCTGATGCTTGCTCACAGCCAGTACTTGTCCACGTGTCCATGGTTAAGTGGACCTTCCCAGTAACCGTGTTGGGGAGGGCACAATTTATGTTGTTGGAGATGTGCTGGTGTAGGGCTGGGACAGCACACTGGCAAAAATAGTGGCAAGTGGGGACTGAGTTCTGCTGGACCGCCGCCGCCATCATGTCTTTGAAAGCTTCATTTTCCACAAGCCTGTACGGCAGCATCTCCAGGCTGATTAATTTGGCAATGTGCACGTTTAAAGCTTGTGCATGTGGGTGCGTGGTGGCATATTTCCGCTTTTGCTCCAATGCTGCGCTGAGAGACATTGCTGGATGAAGTGGAGGACCGTGGAGGTGAGGGTGTGGGTGCAGGCCGGGAGGCGCTCATGCCTGTTTCCTGGGAGGGGGATTGGATCTGTGTGGCAGGTTGTGGCACAGGGGAAGAGGCAGTGGTGTGACTCGGAGGCGGTGAATGGCTTTCGTTCCCCCTTGTGCGCTGCTTGGCCATCATATGCCTGCGCATGCTGGTGGTGGTGAGGCTGGTAGTGGTGGCTCCCCAGCTGATCTTGGTGTGACACAGGTTTCACACCACAGTTCGTTGTTTGTCTGCGCTCTCACTAAAAAACATCCACACCTTTGAACACCTAGCCCTCTGCACGGAGGCTTGCTGCGAGGGGATACTTTGGGAAACAGTTGAGGGATTCTTCGCTCTGGCCCTGCCCCTACCCCTGGCCACTCCACTGCTTTTTCCAACCTGTCCAGCTGATGCCCTTGCCTACCCCTCTGAAGCCCTGGCTTAGCAAACCAGGTGAGGTAAGTCACCACATCACCCAGCAGCTCTTCCTCCGAATCCTCTGTGCGCTCCTCCCTCGGACTTACTGCCCTTACTACTACCTCACTGACAGACAACTGTGTCTCATCATCCTCCCCCACTGAAAGCTCTTGAGACAGTTGCCGGAAGTCCCCAGCCTCATCACCCGGACTCCGGGAACTTTCTAAAGGTTGGGCATCAGTCACGACAAACTCCTCAGGTGAGAGAGGAACTGTTTTTTCCCACTCAGAGCAGGGACCTGAGAACAGTTCCTGGGAGCCTGCCTACTCAGAATATGTCATTTTCATGGAGTGAGGAGGCTGGTGGGAAGGAGCAGCCAGAGGATTCAGAGTTGCAGTCCCTAGGCCGGGAGTAGTGGACTGTGTAGAAGACTGGGTGGTTGATACATTTCTAGACACATTTTCTGCCATCCACGACATGACCTGCTCGCACTACTCTGTAATAAAGATCTACCACGCGGACCCGTAAATTGTGATATGAAGCTGGGGAGCCCAGAAACTTTCCCCTCTCCTAATCCTTCAGCAGCCATCTGTGATTCACCACGCCCAGAAACTCGGCCTGTGCCCACGCCCTCACTTGGACGCACGCGTCCACGTCCTCGACCCTTACCCCTACTCCTTATCATGACGAATTAAGAATAGAGCAGGGCCCAAATAAATTACCCCACTGTACAGAGCTGACAACTGTGGCTAATTCACCGCACACAGAGACTTGTAGATAGCAGAGGCTCTATGCTGTGACTTGAAAAAATTAACCCGCTGTCTTGCCCTGATACCTAGGGGTAATTTACCGCTCACAGAGACTTGTAGATAAGAGCGGCTGTATGGAGTGGGAGAAGAAGCTAAAGCCAGTTGATAGTGCTGATAACTGCAGCTATCTCAACTCCCCCAAGGAAAGGGTATTGTGAGACGCTCTGCACAGTGGCAGAGCTGAAATACTTTGCAGTGGCCTGGAAAATATTAGAGTACTGTTTCGCGGTGAGACCTTGGTCTAATGCACTGCAAACTGAGAACGGTATAACTGTAATGCTCTGCACAGGCCTACATGTGTTAAAAGAAGAAGGGTGCACTACTGCTCCCAGCCAGCCACAACTATAATGCACACGATGAGGAGTAGCCCTAAGAAGGACCGTTTGGGTTCTTGTAGAGAGGATCCCGACTGTAAAACTTTCCCTATCTCAGCAGCTCTGTCCCTAAACACCGCCTAATGCACTACAGACTGCTGGTAACTGTGGCTATCTCAACCCCCCCCCCCCCCTCCCCCAAGGAAAGGGTATTGCGAGATGCTCTGCACAGTGGCAGAGCTGAAATAGTTTGCAGTGGCCCAGGAAATATTACAGTACTGTTTAGCAGTGAGACCTCGGTGTAATGCACTGCAGACTGAGAACGCTATAAGTGAAAGGCTGGGAACAGGCCTAGATGCGTAATAAAAAAATTGATGCACTACTGCTCCCAGCCAGCCACAACTCTAATGCACACGGTGAGATGTAGCTCTAAAAAGGACCCTTGAGGTTCTTGTAGAGAAGATCACAACTGTAAAACTTTCCCTATATAAGCAGCTCTGTCCCTAAACTCTGCCTAATGCACTGTAGACTGAGAATGCTATAGCTGAAATAATTTGCAGTAGCCTAGGAAATATTAGATTTCTGTTTCACGGTAAGACCTCGGTGTAATCCACTGCAGGCTGAGAACGCTATAGCTGAAATGGCCTGCACAGCCCTAGATGCTTAAAAAAAAATTGGTGCACTACTTCTCCAAGCCAGCCACAACTATAATGCACACGATGAGGAGTAGCCCTAAGAAGGACCGTTGGGGTTCTTGAAGACAAGATCCTACGCTAACACGATCGGGACCAGTTTAGGTACTCGGCGGTTACTTGATCTCGCCAGCCACTCACTGCCATTTGCGGGCAGAGGGCTGGCACATCACAGCAGGAAGTGGTAATGCCTTCCCCACATGTTTATTGGGTAGAAAATGGCGCTAAACATGTGGGGAAGAAAATGCAATTGACTCGAGTACCGCATTTAGCAGTTTCACCTTGTGGTCAATGGGGCCAGCGGCAGCAGTGCCGACCGAATTGAGAATATCCAATTAAGATCGCGATCCTCTGGCATAGCTGTCACAGCTGTGGTAAAGGATCGCAATGTTCTACCATTGCTTTCAATGGGGCTGACGCTTCTGCAGCCCCATTGAAAGCAATGGGCTGCCAGTGATTTTCAGGGAAGGGCTTTAAATATAAGCCTTTCCCTGAAAATCATCCCTAGAATGTGTAAAAAAATAAAAATATATACTCACCTCGCTGCTGCGGCCAGGGCTCAGACGCGTCCAGTCACTTCTTCTCCTGAACTGCTCTGAAGTGCTTTCAGCAGGCGGCGATTTAAAATCCCCACCTACTGAAAGGGCTTCCTCTGATTGGCTGAGCACTGATTGTGACAATCAGAGGCAGCACTTAGCCATTGAATGACAGCTGAGAGCTCCTGTGATTGGTCCCTGCGCTCAGCCAATCAGAGGCAGCGCTCAGCCATTCATTGAACTCACATTCAATGAATAGGAAAATACAATGGGAATGCTGGCATTAGAAATGAGAGTATCAGAAAAATGCCCATAGGTTATATGAGGGAATTCCCAGTTCCCCTTTCAGTCATCATGATAAAACTATATAAACCACGCACTAAACTGAGCTCTGTTATGCTTGAATAAGAAGGTTATACCCTTCGAAACGCGTTGCCAGAAGTCTCCATTTTTATTTATTTGTTGTTGTTCACATTGCATTTGTATTTCCAAGTGTCTGTCTGGAATTAAAATACTGGAAAATGGCCTACAGTATCTGACATTATATCCTAACTACAGACCAGGATTGGGGAGGGGGGGGGGGGCTTGCTGACTTCACCTCCCCCCAGTGAAGTAAGTTCCTATCTACCCTGTTTCCCTGAAAATAAGACAAGGTCTTATATTAATTTAGGCTCCAAAAGATTTTACTTTTTTCCATGTATAGCTGCCTGGACACTATTTAAATTGGCTTTTTTTACTACCTGTAATTAGGGGTTATTTTCGGAATAGGGCTTATAGTTCAAGCATCTTGAGAAATCCTGAATAATCATACTGCATCCTCAAAAATCTTGAAAAACCATGCTAGGGTTTATTTTCAGGGTAGATTTTACTTTCAGGGAAACAGGGTATATATGTCTTTACCACTCTACAAGGCATATAACACCGCTGGATTTTTTCTCACTTTGTGACAATTTACTATGTTCGCCCTGTGATTACTCTATTGTCTACGACCGTGGTCTTTCCATTGATGCTTTCCCAGCTACCCATATCTGAGGGGTCGTATGCTTGTGTTGCATTGCGCTTGCCAACTTAGACCATAGGTAAGTCTGTGTTCATTTTTTATTCAAATTGTGCATCGTCTATTTTCATCCTCCCTCCTTGGAGCGCAGACACTATTTTAACTCATTTTTTCCTATAAGACCTATATTACCAGGCACCGGTTACATTCCGTCTTTGAATCTGAAACTTCTTGCCTCCACTTGTGCAAACTAGTTGATCCAGATGTGGCAGTGACACTGGTAGTACCCTGGAAAGGCGAATGCCAAAGATGACAAGTTCTATCCTTTAATGTGTAGCCAGTGTCATTACACCTCCATATGTTATTTGCATCTTTTTCTTTTGCTATACCTTTCTTTCTGTACACATTGATCTGACTGGTTGCTTCAGCTGCTTGACCATAATCCAAAGGGAAGCTAATTATCACCTACATATTTTATCAGAAGAGTTCAGCAAGAGTACAAAGCCTCAGTTTGGTTTTGAATACATTTTGCATTGGTACATGAGGGAGTTGAGGGTTGTAGCATCCATCACACTAAAATCGTATCATAACTTAGTGCAAATGTAAAGTCATTCAGGTTTTACACTTAACAGTTTGTTCACAGCTGAAGATTTGTGAATTAAGTATGTGCATTTTTTCTTTTAATATATCTCTGGAAGATTTTAGGTGCATCATGAGTGTCATAATAGACTAGAATGTTGTTCTATAATTTCTTATGTGCTTTAATGATGACCTTAGAATTCTTATGTTTTTTTCTCTCACATCAATATTGTTTACTATCTCTCCTGTAGACTTATAAATCTAAATTTATGGAATATACAACTAAAGTATGCATGTGGGGAAGCAATAGAAATGTTTGATTTTGAGATTTGATCGCTTTGTAGCCAACATTAAACTCCAGATTGTTCAGGTATGATATTTAGAGTCATACAGTTCAGCTGTATTTGTCTAACTATTGTTTTAATTAAAATATTCTTCATTAGCCTTATAGACCATTTCTTATACACTTAATGGACACTTTATTAGAGACCCCCATCTAGTAGTGGATGGTATTGTAGTATTTTGTCTCCACCATAAGAATGGGTAGAGACAATATGCACGGCCACAACCAATGACCCCTACTGGATTGGCTGGGCTGGAGAATGGGTGGGCATAATCTCCCTTGTCCCCTTGATGGCTCCTGTGCTGTAAGTCTCATCCCCCCCCGCTTCCGTCACTGATGGCTGGGCTAATGCGAGGTCGGCGAGGAGACTCAAAGTGGCAGAGCGACTGTGGCAGAGCACGGAGGGCTGAAGGCAGAGCAGTGAGGTGAGTGACAGCTGAGCCCAGGGAAGTGTGAAAGTGACTGAGACCTTATAGCGCTGATGGCAGGTTGTCATAGACAGTCTGCACGGGATATGCAGTGCGCTGGAGCTGCTATGAAGGGGGACAGGAGAGGGGGAAGGATTGAAAATGGCTGTGGGGGCAGGGGCTGGAGGGGAGATGATGTTAACTGGGCGGCACGCTCCTAGCAGAGTTGGGAATCTGTTTTGCCTGGGATGGAGAGTTACAGTTAGAGTTAGTTTTAGTGTTAGGCTTACATTACTAGTTGTACATGTTTCCATGTTAATGTGGCCCCGCTCTCACATGGAAGCATTTACAAGTAATAGTGTAAGCCTACACCGAAACTAACCTAACCCTCCATCCCAGCCATAAGTAAATCTGAATACTGCTAGGAGATTGCTGCAGGCAGCCAATCACTAGCTTGTGTGCATACAGTGGGTGTATACAGCCCATCACTAGGTCTCCACTCAAACTTGTGGTGGAGACAGGATACAATTGTACCGTACTGGATTGGACCTCCTTTGTTCTTCAGAACCACAGCAATTCATCATGTCAAAGATTCCACTGGCTGTGGAAGTTGTTCTGGGCGAATATTGGTCCATGTGGACAGGAAGCTTCTAGTAGCTGCTGCAAGGTAGATGGAGATGTTGACATGCTCTGAACAGCTTACAGGAAGGATTTATCAATTTGTGCTGCTTGTGCCAAATGCTGACCCTCTTATTAGCATGGTGCAACAGAAATCTGGATTTATTTAATCAAAACTATGTTTTTCCACTGCTCAGTGATGCACTTTTTGTTCTCTTTTGCCCATTGGAAGTTGCCTTTCTCTTCCTCCATTTTTGTTTGTTAGATAGCAATGGTACTTGAACTGGTTGTGTGTTGCTTTAGCACATCTGTGCTAAGAAATGATGAGTTGTGTGTTCAAACATGATAGTTGGAGCGCCAACATTGTATTCGGCTTCAATTTGCTTGACCATGCACAGTTTGTTCCTCAGAACAGTTCTTGATATCCTCCTCTGGTCCCTTTTGTCAATGGGTTGTTTACATCCACAGAATTTCCTGTCATTGGAAGTTTTTCCCCAATCACACTATTCTCTGTATATTGTCTACATCATTGCATTAAAAAACCTCAAAAGATTGGCAGTTCTAAAAAAACTGAGCTAAGCTAGTGTAGAACTGATGGCCAGGCCTTGTTGGAAGTCATTCAGATCATTCAATTGTCCCATTATAATGTGGATTCATGCTGAAATTGATCCACAAAAAAATTGCTCGCTTGACTTTATGCTGCACTCCAGGGTCACAGCTATGATTTCCATATAAGGAAGCTTCTATGATAAAAAGGCCAGTGTTTCTAATAAAGTAGCTATTCAGTTCATTTCTCCTCTAGCACTGAGAGTGTTATATAGGTCTCCATGGCTTTTAGACAGTGTTATACACCAGTGTTTAGGACTAGTGTTGAGCAAACCCAACCAGTAGAACCCTGCTTCACATACACATTTGCTCAAAGTTTTGTTTTGGGATTATCATTAGAGATGAGCGAGCACCACAATGCTCGGGTGCTTGTTGCTCGAGTCAAACTTTTCGTAATGCCCGAGAGCTCGTTTCGAGTAACGAACCCCATTGAAGTCAATGGGCGACTCGAATATTTTTGTATGGGACCGATGCTCCGCATAGGTTATGACTTGTCAAACACAAGAAAACATCAGAATGTCATGGAAACAACGCAGAAACGGATAGGGAAGGGCAGGGGCAGCATGCGTGGCTGCATCTGAGGCTCCCAGATCCCACTATTAAGCCAAAATAGGGGGGAAGAGTCTGGCGTCACTCCCCTAACAATTTACTTCAGACAAACCCTCATTAGCAAGGCACATGCACTGGCAAACCTTAGCTAAGCACCACACTAGCTCCAACCAAGGACAATCACTGCCTGCGGGTGACACGCTGCCTCTTCTCCTGGATTACATGCTGGCATTGCTGTCCAAACCCTCCCCCCCCCCCCACACACACGACCCTGCATCGACAGCGCACCCAAAATTTTCCCTGCACAGCGTTCAGCTGGCCTAATACCACACGTTCGCTTCATAGCCACACCACCCTCATGTCTATTTATAGGTGCGTAATGGATGAGGAGGAACCAGAAGCACACACTGCAGAGGGTTGGCAGTCTAAGCAGCGGCCCTCTTTGAAAGTATGGGCGATAGCCCACAATGCTGTTGAGCATTGATGATAAATTTACGTACGATAATCATTCCAATCCCGTGCCACCTCCGTGACAAAATTGTCAGGAGCCACAAACATGGGCAAAAAGGGGACTCAGGTGCCAGCACTTCTACACATCTCCACAATGCAGCAATACTCTGTGTGGGAAGCACGTGAGCGGGCCCAGCATCAGGCTCGGTCCCAGGCTCCACCGTGTGTGACACAAGGGGCCGCAAGTTACGTAGCAATGGGAAATCCATGTGTCCCCACACAATTCATTTTGTGTAGGTGTCAGATAGCTCAACACCGCAATGGGAAGCCTTTGAGTTCCTTGGGCTTGTCTATTGCTGTCGGTGCACAAAGATGGTATTACACAGGAAGAAATCAGAGTGCCCAGACATGGCAGAGTTTCACCCTCCCAAGGACTTCAACCTCGGACCACCTTTCTGCCCTAGTCAGTCAGTGTATTTGTGCCAGACAGGTAAAACAACGCAATGGGAAGTCTTTGTGCACCCACAGCATAGGCGAGCCCAAGGAACTCAAACATGGTATTACACATGAGGAAATCAGAGTGTCCAAACATGGCAGAATTTCACCCTGCTAAGGGCCTCAGCCTCAGCCCACATTTCTGCCCTAGTCAGTCAGTGTATTTGTGCCAGACAGGTAAAACACTGCGATGGGAAGTCTTTGTGCACCCACAGCATAGGCAAGCCCCTGGAATGCAAGGAAAGTATTACACATAAAGAAATCAGAGCACCTAAACAAGGTAGTTTCACCCTGCCAAGGACCTCAACCTCGAATCACATCCTCAGTAATCGTGGGCATAAAGCGGACTGGGATGCTAGTGCAGCTGTGAACGTCTCATTAATGCAGAAATGCTCTTTCTGTTCGGCCCAAACCAATGTCTCAGATAACTGTGATAACATGAGAGAAAATACATGTTGCCCAGTGCTGATCCCCAGACAACAAGCAGGAGGAGGAGGTGGCATAATAAGGCCGAGAAAACATGACCGAGGTAGGACCCGCAATACTCTGTGTGGGAAGTAAGTGAGCGGGCCCTGGGTCAGGCTCGGTACCAGCCTCCAGACAATTGA
The DNA here is from genome assembly GCF_035609145.1 of Eleutherodactylus coqui. NCBI lineage: Eukaryota > Metazoa > Chordata > Amphibia > Anura > Eleutherodactylidae > Eleutherodactylus > Eleutherodactylus coqui. The sequence goes on along the minus strand of NC_089845.1, from coordinate 136,577,275 downwards.
TGCAGAGATGTCATGGGAAGAGGTGTGTAACTGGGTGTCGTCAGCGTAGAGGTGGTAACTAGGAGAGTTCAGTGTCCTTTAGGCTGATGGAGTGAAAAATAGCAAGGAGGAGGTCATGGTCAACAGTGTCAAATGCAGTTGAGAGGTCAAGGAGATATTAGTAGGGAATAGTTGCTCCTCGATTTGGCTATCCTCAGGTCATTTGATACTTTTGTAAGGGCGGTTTTGGTCAAAAGTAGGGGGCAGAAGCCAGACTGGAGGGGGTCAAGGAGAGAGTTATCAGAGAGAAAGCGTGTGAGGCAGGAATAGACCAAGCGTTCAAGTAGTATGGAGATGAAGGGGAAGTTTGAGACAGGTTGTTAATTGGCAGCATTAGTCAAATCAAGGGTCGGTTTCTTTAGCAGAGGGAGTGTTTAAATGAGGAACGGAAAATACTAGAGGTCAGGGAAAGGTTAAAGTTGGTGGTGAGGTAGGTAATGACTGCCGGGGAAAGTAACTGGAGTAGGTGAGAGGGAAGAGGGTCGCTAGCGCAGGTGGTGTGGAGGGCAGCGGAAGGCAGTCTAGAGACTTTTTCCTCTGTTGCTGGTTCTAGTATAGATAGTGAGTGATGGATGAAGCGCTGAAGAGCCTGGGATCGTGGCTAGTAATAGCTCACTTACGTTGGTCATGATCATCTGACACATTGCATTTTGTTTTGTTTTTTTCTTTAATTTGTCATATGCTTATGGTTAAACATCTAATAATAGAGTACCATGGAGCAGGATGCCTATAGGGGTCAATGCATAATGATTTATAGGTTCTCTATAGTAATAGAGATGCATTTAGTGGAAAAAGAGTGTCATAGTGCATGGGATGCCAGCCCATGATTTACTATTAGAAAAAGTGTGAAAATTAAAAATTGCAGTTCAGCAAGGTTCACTGAATTTCAGCAAAAAGTTTGGTCTGGTGCAAATTTGTTTGAACTGAACTACAACTTCACCAATGCCCCTAAAACTGGTGTATAAAACTGTCTAAGAGCCAGAAAACATCTGCTTTTCCAGTGAGCCACCATGCTGCTTCTTCACTCTCCTAATTCTTCCTCTGAAGGAGGAAGATAATTAGATCTTCTTCTCCAGCAGAAGGAGTATGGTGCCTCAGTGGTTAGCACTCTTGCCTTACAGCACTAGGGTCCTAAGTTCAAAAATGAACAAGAACAATATTTACATGGAGTTTGTAGAAATCCATGCAGAAGTTGTTCCTGCTCAGATATGAACCATGGACACCAGTGCTACAAGGCAACAGTGCTAACTACTGAGCCACACTTATGGAAGAGAAGGAATTTTAGTGGGCTCAGCAGAAACGGACCACCCAAGGTCTGGGTTCGTTGTGAACCAAACGTCAAACAAAGTTCGACCCGAAACAGGGTTTGTTTGTTTCAATTCGCTCAACACTAATTAGAAAAAAAGTGACACCTATGTGATTTATGCATCATGGTTACTTTTTCTCTTTGTTTCAGTTTTCTGAAACATGGATTGACAGTCCGTAACTGGACATACCAATGTGTTCTTCCTTAACCTTTTTCTTAGCATAACATATCCTAAGATGTTTTGGTGTGAGATGACCAGCTTTGAAAAAAAAAATATTTTTTTTCAATACTCTTTCAGGAGATGACTATGCTACAATTTATATATTCATGTGTTGTCACCCAGTGGTTTTGATGTGAATAGCAGCTTGTCAAGGCTTTTACTATCATATCATGGTAATGTATTTATTTGTATTGTGAAAATTTGGAGTTCTTAAGAAAATTTACAGAAAGGTAGGGGTGGATGCATCTGTAACTAAGTTTATAAAATACATAAACCTACAAAAATGATATATAAATAATAGAGATGAGCGAACGTACTCGTTACGAGTACTTACGCACCCGAGTACCGCCATTTTCGAGTACTGCAGTACTCGCGCGTAAAGATTCGGGGGGAGCCGGGGGGCGGGGAGAGGCGCGGCGGTGCGGGGGGTAGCAGCGGGGAACAGGGGGGAGCCCTCTCTCTCTCCCTTTCCCCCCCACTCCCCACTGCTACCCCCCGTGCCGCCACGGCGCCCCCCGAATTTTTTCGCCAGAGTACGGAAGTACTTGGAAATCGCGGTATTCGGGCGAAAAAGGGGCGTGGCCGAGCACGTTCGCTCATCTCTAATAAATAACTAATGTGGAATGAGCAGAAGGCGATATGGATATAGAGAAGAAGAGATATTGAAATGTTCCCCAGTCATGTGTTGAGTACACAAGTGCTCGACCAGTTACACTACAGTTATCAGAGCTGTGTCTTGTAATATCCCATGCACCTGTGCATCCATCACATGACCAGGACTGATATTATCCACTGGAAATAAACAATGAATGATCATTTTAAAGGAGTTGCCATTTAGTGCCTATCCACAGGATAAATGATAAATGATTGATAGCAGGGGTCTAACCACTGGGAACCCCCAGTATCCTGAAAGCAGCTCACTAACTCCATGGGTGAATGGAGTGGTGGTGGTATACATGCGTGATCACCACTCCATTCACTGTCTTTAAAGGTGTTCTGTCATTTAAAAAAAAAAAAAAAATCAATAGTTACCTATTCCTCCCCAGGCAGTCTTCTTACAGCTTCTTCTCCTGTCGATCTTCTGCTGGCTCCTGCAGTCCCCCACGTCACCTCACCACAAGCTGGCTGGATCCTCTTCTTGCTGTTATGGAGCATCCATTCTCCGCAGTTACCTTCCTGCAGGTCAGTATATGCTACGTCACTAGTGATGTAGCGTTCACTGCCTAGCAGAAAATGTCGAGCTATTGCCGGGACTGCGCATGCATGCCATCTCGCCACGAGTGTTCATATGCTATTGTCGTGAGACAGCGTGCATGCGCAGTTTCTGTAATAGCTTGGCATTCCCTGCTAAGCAGTGAATGCTATGTCACTAGTAATGTAGCTTACAGTGCCCTGCAGGAAGGAGACTTCCTGTGAATGTACGCTTCGTCACCGGTAAAAGAGGATCCAGCTGGCTGCAGGTGACCCGCAGGACAGCAGGAGCCAGGAGAAGATCGCCAAGGAGAAGATGCGGTAAGAAGACTGACAGGAGGAATAAGAAGTAAGTATTGATTTTTTTTTAATGACAGAACCCCTTAAGAATAGCCAAGTTCAGTACTCAGCTATCTCCATCAACCTGTCATGTCCATCCAGTCTTGCTGAGGTAAAAGACCTACAGATGCTGAGACAGATGACAAGAACAGGCTGGATGCTATGTAGGATACAAAGAGTTACGGAGTAGATGGGCATCAAGGCAACTGACGTTGGTGGAGTCTAGGATCTTTCCTAACCTGCACTAGCTTAACATGCCTATAAAGCAGAACAGCCACCCTGAAAAAAGCGACCCCACATCTGGAATCTAGATAGTTTCTCTATACATCTTTAGGTGGAATATAGAGGAGAGGGAATACACAGGAACAGGGTGGAACAAGACAGACAAACAAACTGAGGACAAAGTTTGAGAAAAACTGCAGGCACCACAGTAAGGGGCAGAAAGTCACAGCCTGAAGACCACATTCACACAGAGTAACACCCAGAAACATCGAGGGTAATACACCAAGCTCCTGAGCAAGATCAGCATACAAATGTATTACCAGCAACCTCTGCAAATAGGAGCCAGAATAAATTCCCTAAGCAAACCACTAATAGCCTGATTGAGATGATAGACAGCAAAGCCAGCCTATCACTGTTACAACAGAAGGGAGATGTTTCTCCCTTGGTGTCCAGCACTGAATGCTACTGCGCATGTGCTGGCAGGTGCATCACATAATCCGAAGCTGATGCCAAGATGTCATCACAGACTTGCACATATGCATGGTCCTTGTCTCATGAATGTTAAATGTTGTGTTGATGACATAAGTGTACAACTGCTCCATTCATGCAGCGGACTCAGGGTACGTTATTGTAATGATCGCAGAGGGAAAATAGTAATTGGAGACCCAGCAATCCATCATTTATCACCTATCACAAAAATAAATTCCTTGTCAAAAAAATCAAGCACCTAGATGGAGTTTTTGTTTTGCTGTTGCACTCAAGATGCAGTTACATCTCAGGTAGATATGCAAATGATTACAGTTGTGGTGTTATTAGATGAACAGTCTTGCCACCTGAGGTCCCAAAATTGGTTCCACCCTTGGCCAATAAAAAGATCTCAGAGGCTACTTGTGTCAAGTGGACCTCTTTCTACTTCTGTAAAGCTTGTTCACCACTAGACTTGCCTCTACAGTACAAGCGAAGAGATGTTGCCCAGTTAGTAGAGTTTGAGAGGCGGCACATTATTGGAAAGCAAGAAGCTGGATGGTCATATCAACGAATTGCCCACCACTTGTGTCATTCTGATCAGACTGTAAGGATGTGTTTGGACTAGTGGATGTGTGAGGGCACGCACACAAGGCAACTGAGCTCAGGACCCCTCTACAGAGCACTAGTAGAGAGGATCATCTGAGCATTCAACAAGCTGCTTCAGCTGTTACATTGTTAGCCATACAGGGACAGGTGGCACCATCATTACAGGCCAAAGCATCTGTCTGAACCATTTCAATGACATTTGGTCTCATGGTGCCCATTATATGTACTGCCCTTGACACCCATCATAACCTCTGTTTGCTGTGGTTTCATGAACGATCAAATTGGACTGCCACGGAGTCGAAGCAGGTTGTCTTCAGCGATGAATCTATAATTAATTTGGGCACTGACAACAGCTGCGTTCATGTCTGGAGACCTATAGGTGAACCCCTCAATCCTACCTTTGCTGTGGAGTGACAAACTGCTCCAATCACTGGTGTGATAGTCGGGTCGGGGTGGGTGGGGAGGAAATCGCATATGACCTAATAGTGTTACTAAGTAGTGTTAAGAGGGACAATGGCAACTCAGCGATATATTCCGGACATCCTGCAGTCACGTGTTGCCTCTTATGGCAGGAATTCCAAAGGTCATTTATCACGTCCACCCAGAACGTGCTGGATCTGTAACCTGCAGATCTCGCACAAAAACACACAAACTGTGTCAAGACAAAAATAAACCAAAACATGGGAACTATTTCCCTACCTAAATAACCTCAGGGACGGGGACCTGCCTAAACGCAGGCAATGCGCTCTGACAAGGATGTGTCTGACTTTGTATCTTGGCCCTTAGTTAACCCTAGGTGGGATAAGGGAATAACATAAGAAACACAATAGAAAAGAAACACAAACTTAACTTTGAGATGCAGCAGGCAAATGATAGATTTTGGACCAAGCTATGACTGAGACCACAGTCCGTTCTAGACTGAAGATTCAACAGCAATTCAGACCAGTATCATCCGGACTAAATAGCCATGACAATTACCCACAGGTGCAACTAAGCATGTCTAATAGAGATGAGCGAACGTACTCGTCCGAGCTTGATGCTCGGGCGAATATTAGGGTGTTCGGGATGTTCGTTATTCGTAACGAACACCACACGATGTTCGGATGTTCGGGTTACTTTAACTTTCTTCCCTGAGAAATCTTTTCTATATGCGCTCAATGGGGCCGGCGGCAGCAGCGCCAACCCCATTGAGAACATATAGAAGACAAATCCTTCTTCTCTGCCACAGCTGTAACAGCTGTGACAGAGAAGAACGATGTTTGCCCATTGAATTCAATGGAACCGGCAATACAGCCGACTCCACTGAATGCAATGGGCTGCCGGCGATCGCGGGATGAATTGTTGGAAAGGGGTTAAATATATAAGCCCTTTCCTGCAATTCATCCAGAAATGTGTAAAAATAAAAAATATATATATACTCACCTGGTGCCGGCAGAAGGAGTTCAGCGCGGCAGGCTGCAGTTCTCCTGAACTGCTCTGAACAGCTGTGAGTAGTATTCAGCAGCTGGGGATTTAAAATCCCCGCCTGCTGAATAAGATGCCTCTGATTGGTCACAGCCTGACCAATCAGAGGCCAGCCCTCACTCACACCCATTCATGAATTACAGCTGTGGCAGAGGAGAACTTGCTGTGTCGTTCCCATCATTTTCTTTAATTGCCAAGATTTTCACACATGAAAACCTTAGCGAGCATCGGCGAAATACAAAAATGTTCCGGTCGCCCATTGACTTCAATGGGGTTCGTTATTCAAAACGAACACCCGAACATCGCGGGAAGTTCGTTTCGAATAACGCGAACCCGAACATTTTGGTATTCGCTCATCTTTAATGTCTAACCTATTGCCACACCTATCGGAGAAGACGGAGAACAACCTGCAACACCTACACCAGACTATAAGCACGGCATCAATCTGAGAACCGCAGCAGGATAATGCTCAGCAGCACACATCAAGGCTTTCACAAGAATGCCTGCATAACATTGCCCCATTTCTATGGCTTGCCCAGTCACCAGATTAATCATCAATAAAACATGTATGGGACCATCTTAGATGCCAACTTTGACATTCGTGTAGGATCTATAGGCTAAGTTTCAGAAAATATGGATCAATATGCTGCAGGATACCATATGGAACTTGTATGCCCCCATTCCCGCCCACATCACATCTTACACCCAAGCTAGAGGATGTCCAATAGGATACTAGAACCTCCCTTCATGTGTCCAGTTTTCCACAAAAAAATTCTCCTTTTGCTCTGATATTGTAATCACTTACTGATATAAACATTACAATCACACATATAAAGTTTCATTCAATTTCAACAATTTCTTCAAGGTGCTTGATTTTTTTTTGTGATAATGATTGTACAATATCCCTTTAAGTGTAATTCCATTTTATTTTCTGAAATGTAAATTATGACACCAAAGTTTGTTCAGTGCTTAGAAGTCTTGCCTACTTATTTCCAATTCTAATTCATTGTCAATGGTTACATGAATCCATTTTAATCCAAAAATGTCAAAAGTCAGAGTTCTTAGGAAATAATTATTTAGTTTAGAGATTTGCTTTGATACAAGCTGACACTGTCCTCAGCTAACGGAGAAGCAAGCGAGTCTCCATTTAACCTCTGTCATATCGAAACATTGTAACCCGAAAGGGAAGGCGATAAATTATGCCATTCATATGGCCACTTCTCTATTCTGTAGCACTGGAGGTGAGAAACATGTTACTTTTGATATAATGAAAAGTTCAAGGCACATTCCTTGATGGGAATTTACAGCATTACCTTCAGGTTTAAGATATAGAAATGTGACTTCTTCATTCTGTTGAATTGTGAAGTCACTGCTGACTATGTCCATGGTATTTAAAGAATGTTCACTACCGTGAACAACTTATAGCTCTTGGCTTTGAATTTTTACTTTGTGATGCACCGTTACTGTGTAAGGGGCATTGAGGGAATCATTTAGGATATCAGCAAAGAGATTGTATGCAGAAACAAGTTGTGGCTGAAAGAAGTTATCATGGAAGTCTGGCCTGGATAGAGAAGAAAAGGGATAGCAGACAACTCCAATTAGACAGGATGTTACCTGTGATCACTAGATGCAACTTCACTGTGATATAGTCTGAAGAGCACCTATGCAGAGCTGGTATCTAACTACTTTTTAGTTATTGCATAATTTTAATGTATGCTACCATACATAGAACTAAACCATTGTATTTAAGTATGCCTGCTGTCTATTTTTTAGCTTACTTTTATGCAACTTATAAGCCAACTTATATAGTTTGCATAAAACCACAGCTCGCTGTGTAATGCCTGCAAATAATTTGAAATGGCTGGACTGGCGACTTTGAACAATGTCTGGGGTCTTTGACATGTACTGTGTGTTTTTACTTTTTCTCTGGTTGGTTTTCTTTTTTTAAAATTAACAAAAAAAATGTCAACTAAATAAATCGCAACACCTATGCGGCATGATATCTGAGAACAGAAGGTCCCAGAGTATAGCTTGTAACAAACAGTATATCAGAATTGCACCACGTGTGTAACAATTTACTGTAATAGAAGGTGAATTTCAACTCACCTGGTGCATGGTGGGTTAAGCCTGGATAGGGAAATCCCACCTGCACCTCCAGTCCAAGTTCACACTGAAAGGTGTCTTTGTCCATGATCCAGGGGTATCGGAGAGGCATCAGGAGTATGGCAAAACTCCCTAAGTATTCCGTGAGTTAATGTGAATATCCATGCTCTTCTGTTCATTAATGCTTGAAAAAGGCACAGACTGTGGTGCCGATGTGTGGCAGATGTAGGAATTAAAGGATGCAAACCTACAATATGGGTTTATTGATTACGCTATACTGAAAGTTCTGTGCAATCCAGAAGAACACAGAGTGAATTTTTCCTATCTATATAGTATAGCCTGTATCTTTGTGAGCTATCCGTCCTTGGTGCAGCATAACTGAATACACCAAAACCTAGTACTAGCTGCCTATGGTTTGCAAATAATTTGTAGCAGCCGGACTGGCGACTGTTAGGTTGTGCTGCTGGAGCCTGTGGTTCTACAGGTTTCCATGAGCACAGCTTCAGAGGTGTGGGATAATTAAGCTAGCTGGGTGTGGAGTTTCTCTTGCCAGCCAATTCCCACTGGTGTATGTATATGTGTGTGTGTGTGTGTGTGTGTGTGTGTGTGTGTGTATATATATATATATATATATATATATATATATATATATATACCAGCCCCTTTGCAAGAGGAAGCTGTTATCCCTTCACTCTAGGGTTTGGTTTTCTGTATGCCTGTACATGTGTTATGTTTTGTGAACAGTGTATTGTCCAGTATTTGTGCAGGTAGCCAGACATTATGTGTGGATAGCTTTGTTCTGTGTGTGTTCTTACATTTGTTTTCTGTCAGTTTGTCTTTGCTCTGTCTTGCTGGATTGTTTATTATCTCTAGGCTAGTGTGGTCATTAGGTTTCAGTGCGGGGCCGCCCTTATCGGGGTGATTGCCCTGCTTGCAGGCAGGGTTTTGGTTTATGTTGCATCGTTAGGCCCGCGATACACAAGCAGCCTTGAAGTGGCTTACGGGCTTAAGTGACTTGGCCAATTCATGAACCAATACCTCATACTTTCATAGCAATTCCATTTGTTATGTGTACAGGTATGCAAAGTAAGTGTTTTGGCCGTTTGTCAGTCCTTATGTTATGTCTGTCCGTGAGTCCAGTTCCCAATATTCAGTTCACTGTCCAGTTGGTGTTTCAGCCAGCGCGTCCGGTTTGAATGCGTTTCCCATCCTGTGTCTAGCCACCCGTATTCCCAGCTTCCGGCGTCTGTTCTGGCTGCCCCCCGTTCCTGTTGGCAGTCCAGGATGAACGTAACACAATCATCGGCCCAATAAAATTGCACTAGACACAGTCTGGATCCTGTTCTGGCATCCATCCTGCGATGAGGTGCACCCAGCGGACGTAACAGCGACTTTGAACAACGTCTGAGTCACTGACACACACTGTGTATATTTGCTGTTTCCATGTTTGAGTTTCTTTTCGTGTTATATTAACAAAAAAAAAAGCAATACTAACCAAATAAGCCACAATATGGGAGAATATGTGAGAACAAAAGGCCACAGGGTCTAACTTGTATCTTTGTGAGCTGTCCTTGTTTGGCACCGTGTAATTTAATTCCCCAAACCCCACTGCTAGCTGCGTATGGTCTGCAGATAATTTGTAGTGGCTGGATTGGCAACTTTAAAAAAGAGAAATGCAATATTCCCAAAGCCCAAACATATTTTGTCAATGTTTATATTCATTGGCAGCAGCAGAAATATATCCTCTCCCAATGTACAGACCACGTTTTGTATAGGCATATAAACGTGATGCAGCAACTTTCTCTGCTCCCTCCAATAGGACTCTGTTTAAGGTGCTGGTATACAAGCTTTCACACCAGCAGCAATATATCCTCTGTAAACTATCTCTATCCCTATATACAACAGACCATGTGTTTATAAAGGCATATAAATGTGATGAGCTTTTCTATGCTGTGCTCCACTGTAAAATGGCCACTGTTTACACTGTATTTTATGTAATGCAGGTGTCCAATGAAACTGCTGCCCATATGCAAGATGGAGGACACATTTGATGATATTAGTAAGGCACCCTGGCTAATAATTAACTGCATGCTGACCTCTGCCTTAAGCTTTATGCAAAATTTGATTTTCCAGCAATTTTCGCTAAAAATTGGTTTGGACTGACCCGATTTGATTTTGTGAAAATAAACCATTTTATCACCTAGCTGATCAAGATGATAAAACTCTAAAAATATTTTGAAGCAGGAATGCGGTGCCATGGACAATGCTCTTCTAGGGCTAGGATGATTGCAAGCCGGCCCTGCGATTGAGTCTACCTTCTGAAGCATGGCCAATGGGACTGCCAATATTAGATTCCAGTCCACTCAGACATCAGAACATGCCCCACAGCCGGAAGTTGCTGCTGACTCCGGTGCATCAGCTGGAGAGACCAGTAAGGGACCACAGGAAAGTAACATTATAAGGCCTCATGTCCACGGGCAAAAGAAGAATTAAAATCCGCAGCAGATTTTAACTCTTCTCCTGCCCGCGGATCCGCACCCCATAGGGATGCATTGACCACCCGCGGGGTAGATTAATACCCGCGGATGGTCAATAAAAGTGATTTTTTAAAAAATGGAGCATGAAAAAATCTGGACCATGCTCCATTTTCGTGCGGGTCTCCCGCGGGGACGGCTCCCGCGGGCTTCTATTGAAGCCTATGGAAGCCGTCTGGATCCGCGAGAGACCTAAAATAGGAATTTAAAAGTATTTACTCATCTGGAGCGGACCGGGAAGGTCTTCTCTTCCTCACGGCCGGATCTTTCTTGCTTCGGCTCGGCGGATGTGCCCGGCGCATGCACGCGGCACGTCGTCGACGTGCCGGCGACGTGCCGCCAGCGTGACGAGTTCATCCGCCGGCCGAAAAAGAAGATCCGGCCGTGAGGAAGAGAAGACTTTCCCCGCCCGCTCCGGATGAGTAAATTCTTTTAAATTCCTATTTTCAGCGCTCATGTCCGCGGGGCAGGAGGGACCCGCTGCAGATTCTCCATGTAGAATCCATAGCGGGCCTGATTTTCCCCGTGGACTTGAGGCCTCACCCCTCCTAGAAGTATCACTGTAAGACGTGGAATGACTATCTGTCTGGGTTGCTTCAGTTTTTAAGGCACACGCTATCACTGTAGTGCACCAAGATGATCATAGTGGTAATTGCCATATCTGTACATAGTAAACTATACTATTTATTACAAAGGTATGCATAAAAAATGTATATGTTTAAACGTATACTTTTTTTTTTTTTACAGTGGGTCCCTATGGGTGATGGATGTCACTGTACTCATATAGCATCCATCCCAGGGATCTGTTTAATATTTATGTCCCAGCATGTACACTAGGCTATAAACGCCATGTAAACATAACCAAGTAAGTCCACAGAAATAAAGATGACTGATTTTACCTCTCTTTTTATTCCGCATACAACAGGAATCTCACGAGAGATAAGGTTAGTTAAAGAGCATAGTTTCAACTTTCATGAACATTTTAAAGTTTACATGCTGCAGCGATCCACATGAAAAGCTTTTTTTCTCTTAAAGGGGTTATGTCAGGGGCACCAGTGATCAGCTGTTATTGCCAGGGGCTGCATCTAGGCATACTTTTCCCCTGAAGCAATCCATGTTCAGCCATCTATTTAATGCATGTACCAGACAAGCTAGGTATTTGAGAGACTGCATTTCTGTTCTAGCTGTAACCCTGTTTGGGAGGGTGGGTGATCACTATCCCTCCCATAATGGACCTTGACACTAACCTATATGGAGCAAGGAGACCTAGAACCTTCGCTGAATGAATGGTCTCTTCCTGACAATTAACTAAGAATGACAATATACAACATCAGTAAATGTATAGAAATACCAAATAAGTTAATAACAATAACTTTATAAGCATATAAATAGCTGCAGTACATATACATATGTATTTACTGATGTTATTTCTAAGTTAGAGGTCCTGAAGAAACTCTACACATATACCTGGGCATATACTGTATATAGAGAGTCCCATGCACAATACCCCCAGACCAAATAGAAGATGATCGCAATGCATGGGCCTCTGTGGAAACTGTGGATGCAGGATTCAGGATTCCTCCAGGAGATGACTAGCAGTAGATAAGGAGATGATGACGGGTAAGTCCTCCAACTCGCACTCAGCAGACAGGAATGCAGGTAGTGAAATTAAATGCTGGCCTGACTACACTAATACTTCATCCATAACAACAAACTAATCTAACATTACAACCGGACCTCTAACTACCTATTGGTCATTATATGCCTAACCTGTTTCTATCCTATACTACATACTGATCCCTACATAAGCTACTACCGGTAGTACTATCATGATCAGTAGGGAGTTGTTTAAAACTTAGAACTCAAGTAACAGGTCATGTCTGTGTTATATACAGAAGGTGTAGTACCCCAGAGTTGGAGTTTCACAGCTCTTCTATAGCTACCTCGTGTGGAGTGTGTATGTGTACTAATGTTTAGTTATGCATATTGGCCTTGAATGGTCACCATAGGGTTAATGTCTGGTGCTCTTACTACCTAACACTGCATGACTATGCAGATTTCATCCTAACCTGCTTACACATCTGTTAATCACCCATAGCCAGGACTGGGTTTGTGTAGAAATAATTCCCTTAGTTCAGGATTGGTTAGTGGAGAGAGTAAAAAAGACAGGGCGTGGGTGGGGTTAGCGAGAGGAGAAGTCTAGTCCAGTCTAGGTCAGGTCGGGAGGAGAGGAGTCTGTCTGCAATCTGAAGTTTGAGGTCGGGAGAAGCAGAGGATGTAGGCTAGCCTAGACCAGGCTAGTCTTGGAGCCCAGTCATGGAGGAAGCCTAGTCGTGGAGTCAGCAGGAGGGGGGTGCAAAAGGGCCAAGAGGAGTAGTTACATCCAACCTGGACACATTCAATCTGTCTCTCGCAGATCTACCAGAAATGCAAATAAACAACAAAACAAGAAGGGAACAAAAATACAGGAAACCCTGTCCCTATGCAAACAAACACTGGGAAGGGCTCTGCCTAAAAGCAGGGCAATTGCCTTGATAAGGTTTGCCCCTAGTTCACCCTACATGGGGAAAAGAAACAAAACTTGAAAACCAAAATAACAATCCAAACAAATGCAGTACTTAGCTTTAAGCTGCAGCAAGTAACTGAATGATCCAGCAGGAACCTTTTGACTGCTAGTCCAGTGAGGAAGAGACTGAGAATCAACTGCAGTTCAGCTCAGTGTCCAGCCGGGTTAATAGGCCAAGTAATCATCCCCAGGTGCAACCAAGCACGTCACACCAAATAGTTCACCCACTGAGCCAGAAGATGTAGAAAAATCTCATACTATCAGCAAGTCGGCAATCCCAGAACCTCATCAAACCTAGGCCAGAAATTCTCTGAGCCAAGGCACACCCCAGTGGAGCTGGAAAGAAAGCAGGCACAAACATTGTGAGTTTAACTTGTCCCTGCACAGTAAGAAGTCATTGTGACTATAGGAGAGCCTTCATTGTTCCCTCCATTCTTCCACAAGTAACCTCTCAGTACAGTACCCACTTAACTCGGCCTGGCAGTCTAAGGAACTAAGGAATAAATATGTCATTGCATGTGCGCAAGATGTTACTGGAGTATTTACTGCCTGTGATTTTAAGATTGTGACTATTGTATTTAGTCTGCAAGTTCCAGTAAACTGTGTGCCTTCGGTTTTACTGATACTTCCATGGACTTGTCTCTTTATTTTATCATTGCAATGTAGTCAAAGGCACTGGCGTCACACCAAATTTATACAGATTACCAATTGCTCTCGCCAGGAATCCCTATTGCAATCCCACCTGCTGCACAAGCCACTATTTTAGGCAGAGTAGCCACCACCATGACCAGGTCAGAGTTAATGCACCCACTCAAACTAACTTCCGCCAACTCCAGCTCACTGCAGCATGGGGATTTTTTGCATCATGAACAGGATGATACCTCCGCGCCTTATATGCAAAAGCGTAAAGCAATGTGCTTTTTTCTACCCTATGTTGGATTACAAATTATGGGATTAAAACTGAAAGTTTCAACTGCAGGAATGTACAGCATTACTGGTGGAAATGACTTGGAAGCTGATCCATACAACGAGGAGTTCATTACTAATTTCTTGGACTGTTGTGCCTAGTTCAAATCCTTTATTTAAAGATGCTCTGGGAATGTGTGCCATAATGTACTATACGTTGAAAAGGGACTGCTTGACATTATTCCTGGATTTAATGTTGCAAGATGGCGGCGATCAGGACGTGATTTTGTGCTGCGCCATGACATCCAAAGATGGCACCTGTTTGTCTTTTCATCTCCTGAAAAGCCTGTGAACTGTTGGCACTAAGAAAAGCCCACCAACAGTCTAGACAAAGTAGGGAGACATGAATCCCCCACCACAGAGTAAAGGGAGAGTTCAGCCAGGACTCGCCCCTGGGTGGAGGCTCCCTGCAGTGCCTCGGGAGACTCAGAGTGCTGGAGTTAAAAGGAGGAGTGCACGGAGTGGGAAAAAGAGCATGGGACGCTGCAGTACAGCACCGCAATTGGTAATGGCTGTAAAAGGAGGGCCAGAAGGCTATTCCCCGGCGGAGTCTCGCTGGATGTTTGGGGACAAGAAGGAGCTGCAGGATTTGATGCAGCACCCGACAGTGGCCGCTGTGGAGAGGATCAGCATGCTGTCCCTGTTACCACAACTGGATCCACTGGTGCCGCTGTCCGGAACCGGGCAACCGCCATGCCCAGGCTATGGGTGGAGAGACTAGCCATCACTCATCTGCCAACGGAAGGAGGTGAGGAAATACTGGCCTGGCATAAGCCTCCCTGATACCTCCACAGCCAGCCAGTGGCCAACCGTAGCTAGCACCGTAAGTGCACAGTCCCTGGTAGAGCCTGCTGTCCCTGCTAAGGCTCAGGAGGACCCGCTGCTTGTCCTAGAGTCCCTTTATTTAAGGGGCTTTTTCCAGATGCCGCCCCAAAAGGACACATGTTATCCTAGTACCTGCCATGGATAATAATCCATGAAGATAATGCAGACTCCCTAAAGGCCATGCCTGATCACTTGTGACCCTATGTCATCGGGTACACCAATTACAATATTGCCTTCATATTTTGGGGCCGAGAAAAGGATAACCAAAGGAAAGAGATGGGGCTGCAGGAAATTGTGGAGAAACTGCAGGTTGCCATCGTCTGGAAAGAACTGCGTCAGCGGGGTTTTTGCTCCTGCTTATAGGTTTCCTTATAGGTCCCTCCTAGACAATGCGTTGCCCACTGCCTGGGTCGAGGATGAATGCCGGACGGATCACACTGCTATGGCTGAAGTTGAAATGAGTCAGGAATGGGATCAGAGGTCCAGAAACTCTCAATGCCCTAGCCCTTACTTATGCTCCTCCATTGGGATCAGTTCCTTTGGTACAGAGCAGACTACTACAGGGTTCACTACGCATGCAGATTCTGAATGGGGCAACCCTAAAACCTCCTGGGAATGCCCCAGGAGGGGAGGCTATTGCTAACTGGAAAAAATTGACTCCCTGCAAAGGTTGAGACTTTTTATTGTGAATAAGTTCTTTATGTAAGTGGAAAAATATGGACTCCGATCAAGGTTGAGCAATCTGTTATTTAAAAACATCATGGACTCCCGCTGTTGTGAGCCACTTCTTCATCTGCTTGGCTTAAAGGGGAACACCACCTTTCTTGTTCTTTAGGGTGGTTTCTCTTACTGATTGGCGTTATTACCAGCCAGTGCAGAAACATTTGTGTAAATATGGACTGTGTGCTCTTACCTGCAACAAGAGACGAAGTACTGAAATAGTTAAATGTAAGTTTAGCTGGCAATATACCCAAGCAATGATTTTGCACTTGTTTCTAAAGGACTATTTTCTAAAGACAATTGTCATACCAGAAAATGCCTGAGCAGGCAGGTACTCGAAAAGGATGATACTCGCTCGAGTATTGTCCCTTAACGAGTATGCTCACTCATCTCTATTTGAAACATCTAAGAAAATATGCAAGTGGTGGAATATTGGAGTGTTAAAATGTGACGTAATACTGTCTAAGTGTTCTTTTAGGAGGAGAAAAAAGGAAGCTGAAGTTGTAAATGAGGCCCCTTCAAATCAAAGAAGCAATATCCTACTGAAATCATACCAGTGTCAGCTTGTGCAATTCCAGTGTGATCCATTCCTTATGCACATCCCCACTTTTATCTGGAGAGTTGAGGGTTCTGACTGAAGTACCCTAGATGGGGGGGGGGGGGGGTAGAGTATTACGGGGAAGATCACAATTTCTTTGTCTTGATTGTCTAGTCTGGAAGAAAGTAGAAAAAGGTTTCGCCTTGTTAGATGAGGGGAGAGTAAATCCTCTATTGGTTCTTTGCCATTCTAAGTGTACCTAGCAAGACATCCTTTTTCTATCTGTGTGTCAGTTCCAGTGAGTGTTTTTTCTTTATTTCAGGTTTTGGGGAGAAGCATTATGTATGGGCCCCATAGCACATGTTGATGCATCCTAGGTTCCGCCTGGCTCAGCAAATTTTCAAAAAGTGCCAGCCAGTCCTTTTATCTGTCATGTCTAAATACTGACACGTGAAGTGAGGCTTCAGAAGTCCTGCCAAATACCGTATACCAGCAGAGAACTTAAATAGGGTTCTATTAGAGGGAGCAGAGAAAGTTGCTGCATCACGTTTATATGCTTATACAAAATGTGGTCTGTACATTAGGAGAGGGTATAAGGGTATATTTCTGCTGCTGTCAACACGTCTAGCAGCAAAGTATATATAGAATATCCTGCAGAAGGCTGGAGAACAGACACATGGAGGTGCTAATGAGCAGGGGCAGCTGTATGGGAGTGTATGGAGGAGTTAAAACCTGATACATTGAGTTTGGGTGCTGAAAGCCAGAGTAGAGCTGGTGCTGGAGCTACTCCCTGGGAAAGAAGCTGGGAGGAGACTAAAAGCCTGAGGTCTGTGGCAGACCAGGCTGTGGTATGGCCATGAGTCTGTCAGGGAAGGAAGCCCCTAGAATGACACCTGGTTAGGTATGCTAATGGAAATTGTTGTGACATGTAGTGGTGCTAGGCCACTGTGTTAGATAAGAGAGAATCCTATGTGACTTAGTAGCCAGACAGCAAGGATTTTGGTTGTTATTATAAGTGTGACTACGCACTACCGTTTTTTCCCGCTGCGATTTTGCTGCGTTTTTTTTCCAGATGTCTATGGGACTTTCTGATGTTAAAATCGCAATGCACAAATAACGCAATTTACCACTAAATTGCATTTTTTTCTGCGTTGCAATTTTAAAATTAGAAAGTCCCATAGACATTTGGAAAAAAATGCAGCAAAATAGCGGGAAAAAAACGGTAGTGGGTAGTCACCCTAAGAGTGCACTGTGACTACACAACAGTGTGAAGAGTTGTTACCCTTGCTATTACTATTTACTGCCAAATAAAATGGACTTCCTGAATTTTATTACCTACTGTAGTCTGGATATGGGTCATTTGAAGTGCAGCCACCCACCTAGATGGAGGAAAGGTGGCGATCCTGTGAGGTGAACAACTCCCTAATTGTCATATATATATAATAGCAGGGTCTACTGGCTTTGTGCAGAAAAGCTGAAGAGGGGCAAGCAGTAATACCTGTACCAAGCAGCTACAGTTTTTATATCAGCTACTGTCGTGGATTTCCTTTTGCGTCCAACGACTTACTCAATTAGGAATGTTTACACCCTTCCAGATTAAAGGTTATGAATTGATTATGCGCATAAGAAGATTTCACACTGACACAGGTTCAGCATGTATAAGCTTCCTCAATTCTGCTTTATTGTTGGGCGTGCAGCCTCTTTTAAAGAGTTTAACATATCTGCCCATCTGGGCAGGTCAAAGATTACATAGATACAACGTATTGTTTAATTATTGGATAAGCATCTTGAAATTCTTCCATCCTCCGGTCATCTGTGATTGGCCATCATGTGGTAGCAGGACGAGATGAGTGGGTTGTCTTGGACCCACGTGTGGTTCCTCCGATATGATTGGATATTACAGCTTGAACTATTAATTGCATACATTTCCTGTGTTATTTGCATAAGTTTCCAGTAAAACTGCTTGGGTTATTATTGCAGTAGCTTCTTCAGACTGCGGTTATTTATGTCTGACTTTACTTCTTCTAAAGTTACAAAACAGATGGGGAAAATATAACGTGTTTATACTATATATTATCTTGTCAGCATTTTATGCTAAATATTATCTTGTCAGCAGAGTTTAGGGAATAGAAGTTTCATTAAAGGAAGTAGATACATTGGATACATGAAAGAAGGCATATCTATATTTGTATCAGTAATGGAAAAGTACTGGCATTTAGTATACAGAATGCCAAAGTATAAAAAACAGGTTCACTGTCCACTACAAAGGTCCACAATCCAAAATATAGATATATTGGGTTTCCACTACACTACTATATCTTTGTATTTCAATCTCTCTCTACACTCCAGCTGTATAAAACTAGACAGATCATTTGTCTTGTATATTGATATCTCTTCTCAGTAATAATCTAGTGCTGCAGCTCCCTCTGCTAGCACATGTGCTTTGAAATCCCCTGGGCTAGAGCCCCTGTGTCTCTGCTGCCAGCCAGCAGGGGCAGAAGCCTGGGTCAACCATTGGCTATCCCTAGGATGTTGGTTTGGTCAATATTTTCAGTTACCATAGCCTAGGAAATAACAGCTCCCTGCATATCACATACAGAGGGTTCAGAGCAAGGACCTACTTTTTCCTATGATATCCACAAACTCTATCAGGGTATATAGGAATGTTTTATGTTGTGACCGTTAGACTAGTAACCATATTAAAAATATATGTGACTGTTATATTGTTTGAAGTCAATGGGGAAGAGGGAGCTATTTGGTCATTTTACTGTTCCTTTTTTTTGCAGAAAATGTTGGTTGTCTATAATTTTTCAAAATCCACATAAATAAAATTAAAAAAGATTTTGGCAACCCAGCTTTGCATCGAATATGGTTCTCTTTCAATAGGCTGATAGCACATTTAAAATGGTTGCAGTTTAGTTTACCATACTAAAGGGAATACAGTAAATCAAAGTTGCATATGTTACAAACATAAACACATGCTCTGCTGCATAATAGACAAAAAAAAGGTCAGCATGCAAAACCCTCAATAAAAAGAATTTTTTAATTTTATTAAATAGAATTATATTAAAATATCACATTATAGAAGAAACGAGTTCCTGAACAAAAATAATGCATCAAAAAAGGAAGGCATTCAGCATGTCAGGTAAATAGACACGTGTATGCAAGAGATAGCCACTGCTATCACAACCATGTTTACAATGATGACGATAATGTAACAAGCATATTAAATACTACATATTCATACGTTCAAGACAATAATAAAAACATGAACATGACAATAATGCCAACCTTATAACCTGCGGCCTGACGTGATTGTCATTGTAAACATGATTGTGATAGCATTGGATATCTCTTGCATACACATGTGTCTATTTACATGACATGCTGAATGCCTTTCATTTTTGATGCATTATTTATTTTTGTTTAGCAACTCATCTATTCTGTAATGTGATATTTTAATGTAATCCCATTTAATAAAATTTTAACTTTTTTTTTGGCTTTTGCGTGCTGAATGGAGATGGGCGAGCATGCTCGGATAATGCAGTGGAGCGAGCATCGCTCTTAAGTAACTGCATTCTCGTCTGTCAGCTTGACTATGCTGTCCAAACTGCATGACTGATATTGATATATAGTATTGTAAGAATAAATTCAGTAGAACTTGTATGTTCATTTAGATCTTCATTTATTATGAGCTTAGAGGTCAAGTGAGTGGTCCTATCAGTGATTGACAGCTATACATGTATTAGAGTGCATATCAATCACTGATAAGACCTTCTATGTGCCTGCAACCACATGCAGAGCAACGCAGCTGTGTGCACAGCTGGGCATGTGATTAATCACACACTGGGCTCTGCAAATAGCGCCTGGAGGCCCTTTTACATGCAAATGAAGATGATAAAATGTTAATGGCCATTAACACTTTATGCAAATAAATCGCAAAATCTTTTAATCTTTCAGTCGTTTGAAAGTTATCTTTGCTAGTACATGGGCCTTTAATAGAGATGAGCGAACACGTTCGGCCCCGCCCCTTTTTCGCCCGAACACCGAACTTTGCGAACACTTCAGTGTTCGGGCGAAAAAGTTCGGGGGCCGCCGTGGCAGCGCGGGGGGATGCGGCGGGGAGTGGGGGGGAGAGGGAGAGAGAGAGGGCTCCCCCCTGTTCCCCGCTACTGCCGCCCGTGCCGCCGCGCATCTCCCCGCCCCCCGGCGGCACCCGGACCTTTACGCGCGAACACTGCAGTGTTCGGCAAAGCCGGTGTCCGGGTGCGGATGTGTCCGTAACGGACACGTTCGCTCATCTCTAGCCTTTAAGCTTGGAAAGAGCAGAGATTTAAAGGAATAAATTACAGGTTGTGCAGATGCTGTTAAAAAATCAACTATATATCAATCTGCTCGGCTACTTCTGCTCTGTAATGTGCTCTCAAAGATTACACTGCATGTTCAATTTGACAGGATACCTTTAGGGTATGTTTGCATGCACCAGAAACACTTCGGATTTTGACATAGATTTTAGTGTAGATCTGCAGCACACGTCAGCTTCTATTGAAAGGGTGAAATTAGCTGTGTATACGCACCAAAATCCACGTCAATCCACACCAACGGTGTGAACTTTAATGCACATTTTGATGCAGAAATCATATGGATTTCGGTGTGGATTTTCCACTACAGAAAATCTAGTGCAGTACTTTTCAATATGGTAAAAGAAAACTTTATTGTACTCACAAAGGTGGCGATAAAAAGCATATTTAAAACAATCATACAACAGCCTGCCTTATATACGACGTCAACAATTTCGCCATTATGCAAAGTGAATAATTGAATCACAGCTAAGCGCTGCCTCTGAATGGTCACAGCGATCAGCCAATCAGAGGCAGCGCTTTCCGAAGGCGGGGATTTTTTTTCAATCTACAACCACTAGAGACACAGAAGAAGACTGCCAGGGACCGGGAAGAAGACCTGGACAGCGCTTCTAGGTGAGTTAACATTTTTTTTATTCTACAGCTAAGGATGATTTTTGGGTTAGGGCTTATATTTCAAGCCCCTCCCGAAAATCATAACTGCAGGGGTTGCCTTCATGCCATTGCTTTCAATGGGGCGGCAGCAGCACCAGCGCCATTGAAAGCAATGGGATAACATCATGGGGATTCTTTCATGCCCACAGGGAGTCCTATCATTGCTGTCACAATGCTGTCACAGTGTTCAGTGATGAGGGGACTTTCCGCTGAGATTAATGGAACCCTCGGGGAGTCCCCCCATCCCCGCTGGGACTAAGGAGTGAACAGCAGGACATTTAAAAGGTGCTTCTGGATGGAAGCACTTGTTAAATGTCCTGCTGTAAGCAGCGGGGAACCTATTGGTAGTGTAGGAGTTTCCATTAATTCCTGCTCCTGTAGTAGTCAATGGAAACTGCTGCAAAACGCACACCTATGTCATCTCTTTTTTAGGTGCACGCTGTTTTGTGCTTCAAATTCGGTGCATATGTATGCTTCTATAGGAACCCATTGGTTCTTCTAGAAGCGGACATTATGCGCGCGCAAAACACACCCTCGTCTGACCAGGGGCTTAATGTGTAAGATTTCTAACTTGTCTTATGGGCTCTGTTGTATTTTTTTCCCTGTTAATTGGTGATGAGCAAACTTTTGAAAAGTTCGATTTGGCAAGTTCGCTGAACTTTTACAAAAAGTACGGTTTAGTCTGAATTAGCTCACACAAAACCAGAAGTTCACCAAAACTGCTAAAACTATTGTATAACACTGTCTGAGAGCCATAAAAGCCCTGTGTACACTCTGAGAGTTTAGGATTAGTGTTGAGTGAACCAAACCAATAGAACCTCGTTTGGGTTAGAACTTGCGGAAAGCTTGGTTCAGGTTTGTGCTGAACCAAACATTTAACAAAGCTCAACCTGAAGCAGGATTCTACTGGTTCAGTTTCCCCAACACTATTCTTGACTGTACAATAAATTTTTGTCTTTTTAAGTATTTATTTACTAAAACAAGTAGTTCAGGAGAACTGATAGGTCCTCACTAAACTCTCAAAATTAAGGGCCTTTTCCAGGGCTCAAAAAAGAATTCTATAGCAGCAGAATGGTATAAAATAAACAAAAATAATACATACCAATCTGATTCAATGCTCCCTTGTCTAATGTTGGAGCCCCATTCACTTTAGCTCCAAATCTGGAAAAAGTTGATAGCTGTCGTGCTATTCATTGTCCTTGTGATAGCTCAAGTAATCACTGGTTTCAATGGCTACATGCTGTTTATGGTAGAATTACCGCTGAATCCTGTAATTGGCTAAGCAGTCATGTGTACAATGGACAGAACGTGACTGACACATATTCTTCATGGATTGGAGTGGTGGAGACCAGTGGAGATCAGGCCTCCAGTGCTGGACAAGGTGCAACTGAAGGAAGTGAGTATGCCTTATAACCATATCATTTTCTTTGACTTACGAAAAAAAACCTTTAAAGTGACCCTGTGGTTTTTGGACAAAATTCTGTCTCAAGACTGGAGTGAGTATATTACCTGAAGTTGATGTGTTTGCTGCTGTTCAGTTCCATTGGTTTGGGGTCCTATTTTCATGTTGCCAAGATAGCCACCACCATTTTTAGACAACTTAATGGTCCATATTGCATTGTTGTATTAGGGATCCTTCACACAGGCAAAATTAGGCTGTAAACTGCACTGCAACATGTGCTAAATTCCACACCAAAATAAGCAGGCTGCTTGCGGATTTTGATGTGGAATTTAAAATGACTTAAAATCTGCCTGCAATTCCGTATCAAAATCTGCAAGACCTAAGGGTTTTAGGGAACAATTCTGCAATGAGAGCTGAAAGGGGTTTTCCCCAAAAAGACTATTACAAGCACCGGCCACTTCACAGGGATTGGAGCAGCACCTTCACTTCAACCCCAGTGTATACCGGTGCTGTCAGAGTGTGCCCAATCAGCTGAACCGCTGGGGTTCCGAGCAGCGGGCCCCAGCCGAAGAACTATTGATAACTAGAGATGAGCGAACGTACTCGTCCGAGCTTGATGCTCGTTCGAGTATTAGGGTGTTCGAGATGCTCATTACTCGAGACGAGTACCACGCGATGTTCGAGTTACTTTCACTTTCATCTCTGAGACATTAGCGCGCTTTTCTGGCCAATAGAAAGACAGGGAAGGCATTACAACTTCCCCCTGCGACGTTCAAGCCCTATACCACCCCCCTGCAGTGAGTGGCTGGGGAGATCAGGTGTCACTGGAGTATTTAAATCTGCCCCGCCCGCGGCTCGCCACAGATGCATTCTGACAGAGATCAGGGACAGTGCTAGTGATGCTGCTGCTGCTATAGGGAGAGCGTTAGGAGTTATTTAGGCTTGAAGAACCCCAACGGTCCTTCTTATGGCCACATCTGACCGTGTGCAATACTGTTAAGGCTGCTGTGAGTAGTGTTGCACATTTGTTTTTTTTGTATATCGGGCGTGCAGAGCATTGCGTCCTCAGTCTGCAGTAGTTTTATATAGTATAGGGCCAGTAG
Organism: Eleutherodactylus coqui; assembly: GCF_035609145.1. NCBI lineage: Eukaryota > Metazoa > Chordata > Amphibia > Anura > Eleutherodactylidae > Eleutherodactylus > Eleutherodactylus coqui. Next base: position 136,553,648 of record NC_089845.1, on the reverse strand, counting down.
TGGTGAGGCAGGGACAATGGGAAAGGTGAAAGAGATATACTGTCTATATAGGCAGTGGGCTTTTTCAAACAAATTTGGGAAAAATACTATCTTTGGGCTGCCTGTGACCGTCTTGAGTGTACTGCATCTCTGCTGGGGGTAGTAGTCCTAATTAATACGCAGCTAAGTGTTAGAGCAGGCTTGCGCAAAATTCTTTCCTGGCTCTGCGTTGCCCGTTGCATCACCGCCGTCATCCCGTCCAGAGGGAAACAGTCTGCAGTAATTTTACATAGTATAGGGCCAGTAGTGGTGAGGCAGGGACAGTGGGAAAGGTGAAAGAGATATACTGTCTATATAGGCAGTGGGCTTTTTCAAACAAATTTGGGAAAAATACTATCTTTGGGCTGCCTGTGACCGTCTTGAGTGTACTGCGTCTCTGCTGGGGGTAGTAGTCCTAATTAATACGCAGCTAAGTGTTACAGCAGGCTTGCACAAAATTCTTTCCTGGCTCTGCGTTGCCCGTTACATCACCGCCGTCATCCATTCCAGAGGGAAACAGTATACATATATACGCTGCCTACAGTATCTGTCTGCTGTCTCAGCTCAACCTTTAAAAAAAAAGAAGAAAAATACTTAAGGCCTACTAGTGGCCTTTGGAGACTTGACTGCTTCTGCGCTGTGAATTCCACTAGCTCAGTCATACGCACCTACGTCTTACTACAGGCTTGCGCAAAATTCTTTCCTGGCTCTGCTGTGCGTTCCGTAAGCGAAGTCAGCCTCCAACCACAGGCCAATAAGCGGCACATTTAATTACTGCGTTCTGTTTCTGCACTACTGGTAATACACCATGCTGAGGCGTAGGGGTAGGCCTAGAGGACGTGGACGCGGGCGAGGACGCGGAGGCGCCCAAGTCAGGGTGTGGGCACAGGCCGAGCTCCTGATCCAGGTGTATCGCACCCGACTGCTGCGGGATTAGGAGAGAGGCACGTTTCTGGCGTCCCCAGATTAATCTCACAATTAATGGGTCCAGGAAGTAGACCTTTATTAGAAAATGAGCAGTGTGAGCAGGTCCTGTCGTGGATGGCAGAAAGTGCATCCAGCAATCTATCGACCACCCAGAGTTCTACGCCGTCCACTGCTGCAACTCTGAATCCTCTGGCTGCTGCTCCTCCTTCCTCCCAGCCTCCTCACTCCATTACAATGACACATTCTGAGGAGCAGGCAGACTCCCAGGAACTGTTCTCGGGCCCCTGCCCAGAATGGGCAGCAATGGTTCCTCTCCCACCAGAGGAATTTGTCGTGACCGATGCCCAACCTTTGGAAAGTTCCCGGGTCCGGGGGATGAGGCTGGGGACTTCCGGCAACTGTCTCAAGAGCTTTCAGTGGGTGAGGAGGACGACGACGATGAGACACAGTTGTCTATCACCCAGGTAGTTGTAATTGCAGTAAGTCCGAGGGAGGAGCGCACAGAGGATTCGGAGGAAGAGCAGCAGGACGATGAGGTGACTGACCCCACCTGGTTTGCTAAGCCTACTGAGGACAGGTCTTCAGAGGGGGAGGCAAGTGCAGCAGCAGGGCAGGTTGGAAGAGGCAGTGCGGTGGCCAGGGGTAGAGGCAGGGCTAGACTGAATAATCCACCAACTGTTTCCCAAAGCGCCCCCTCGTGCCATGCCACCCTGCAGAGGCCGAGGTGCTCAAAGGTCTGGCAGTTTTTCACTGAGAGTGCAGACAACCGATGAACAGTGGTGTGCAACCTTTGTCGCGCCAATATCAGCCAGGGAGCCACCACCACCAGCATGCGCAGGCATATGATGGCCAAGCACCCCACAAGGTGGGGCGAAGGCCAATCACCGCCTCCGGTTTGCACCACTGCCTCTCCCCCTGTGCCCCAACCTGCCACTTAGATCCAACCCCCCTCTCAGGACACAGGCACTACTGTCTCCCGGCCTGCACCCACACCTTCACCTCCGCTGTCCTCGGCCCCATCCACCAATGTCTCTCAGCGCACCGTACAGCCGTCGCTAGTGCAAGTGTTTGAGCGCAAGCGCAAGTATGCAGCCGCACACCCGCACGCTCAAGCGTTAAACGTGCACATAGCCAAATTGATCAGCCTGGAGATGCTGCCGTATAGGCTTGTGGAAACGGAGGCTTTCAAAAACATAATGGCGGCGGCGGCCCCGCGTTATTCGGTTCCTAGTCGTCACTACTTTTCCCGATGTGCCGTCCCAGCCCTGCACGACCACGTCTCCCGCAACATTGTACGCGCCCTCACCAACGCGGTTACTGCCAAGGTCCACTTAACAATGGACACGTGGACAAGCACAGGCGGGCAGGGCCACTATATCTCCCTGACGGCACATTGGGTGAATTTAGTGGAGGCTGGGACCGAGTCAGAGCCTGGGACCGCTCACGTCCTATCCACCCCCAGAATTGCGGGCCCCAGCTCGGTGCTGGTATCTGCGGCGGTATATGCTTCCTCCACTAAACCACCCTCCTCCTCCTCCTACGCAACCTCTGTCTTGCAATCAAGATGTGTCAGCAGCAGCACGTCACCAGCAGTCAGTGTCGCGCGGCGTGGCAGCACAGTGGTGGCCAAGCGTCAGCAGGCCGTGCTGAAACTACTCAGCTTAGGAGAGAAGAGGCACACGGCCCACGAACTGCTGCAGGGTCTGACAGAGCAGACCGACCGCTGGCTTTCGCCGCTGAGCCTCCAACCGGGCATGGTCGTGTGTGACAACGGTCGTAACCTGGTGGCGGCTCTGCAGCTCGGCAGCCTCACGCACGTGCCATGACTGGCCCATGTCTTTAATTTGGTGGTTCAGCGCTTTCTGAAATGCTACCCACGCTTGTCAGACCTGCTCGGAAAGTTGCGCCGGCTCAGCTCACATTTCTGCAAGTCCAACACGGACGCTGCCACCCTGCGCACCCTGCAACATCGGTTTAATCTGCCAGTGCACCGACTGCTGTGCGACGTGCCCACACGGTAGAACTCTACGCTCCACATGTTGGCCAGGCTCCATGAGCAGCGTAGAGCTATAGTGGAATACCAACTCCAACATGGGCGGCGTAGTGGGAGTCAGCCTCCTCAATTCTTTACAGAAGAGTGGGCCTGGTTGGCAGACATCTGCCAGGTCCTTGGAAACTTTGAGGAGTCTACCCAGATGGTGAGCGGCGATGCTGCAATCATTAGCATCACCATTGCTCTGCTATGCCTCTTGAGAAGTTCCCTGCAAAGCATAAAGGCAGACGCTTTGCGCTCGGAAACGGAGGCGGGGGAAGACAGTATGTCGCTGGATAGTCAGAGCACCCTCATGTCTATATCTAGAGGAGGAGGAGGTGGAGGAGCATGAGGAGGAGGGGGAAGAGACAGCTTGGCCCACTGCTGAGGGTACCCATGCTGCTTGCCTGTCATCTTTTCAGCGTGTATGGCCTGAGGAGGAGGAGGAGGAGGAGGAGGAGGATCCTGAAAGTGATCTTCCTAGTGAGGACAGCTATGTGTTGCGTACAGGTACCCTGGCACACATGGCTGACTTCATGTTAGGATGCCTTTCTCGTGACCCTCGCGTTACATGCATTCTGGCCACTACGGATTACTGGGTGTACACACTGCTCGACCCACAGTATAAGGAGAACCTTTCCACTCTCATACCCGAAGAGGAAAGGGGTTCGAGAGTGATGCTATACCACAGGACCCTGGCGGACAAACTGATGGTAAAATTCCCATCCCACAGCACTAGTGGCAGAAATCGCAGTTCCGAGGGCCAGGTAGCAGGGGAGGCACAGAGATCAGGCAGCATGTACAGCACAGGCAGGGGAACACTCTCCAAGGCCTTTGACAGCTTTCTGGCTCCCCAGCAAGACTGTGTCACCGCTCCCCAGTCAAGGCTGATTTGGCGGGAGCACTGTAAAAGGATGGTGAGGGAGTACGTAGCCGATCGCACGACCGTCCTCTGTGACGCCTCTGCCCCCTACAACTACTGGGTGTCGAAGCTGGACACGTGGCCTGAACTCGCGCTGTATGCCCTGGAGGTGCTTGCTTGTCCTGCGGCTAGCGTCTTGTTAGAGAGGGTGTTTAGTGCGGCTGGGGGAATAATCACGGATAAGCATACCCGCCTGTCAACCGTCAGTGCCGAAAGGCTTACACTCATAAAGATGAACAAAGCTTGGATTTCCCCAGACTTCTCTTCTCCACCAGCGGACAGCAGCGATACCTAAACAATACGTAGGCTGCACCCGCGGATGGAAGCATCGTTCTCTATCACCATAAAAAATGGGGACCTTTTAGGTTCATCAATCTGAGTATTATACTCATCCTCCTCCTCCTGCTCCTCCTCCTGAAACCTTACGTAATCATGCCGAACGGGCAATTTTTCTGAGGCCCACAAGGCTCAGTCATGTAACTTTTGTAAACAATGTTTATAAGTTTCAATTCGGAATTCAATAAAGCGTTGAAACTTGCACCTGAACCAATTTTTATTTTAACTGGGCTGCCTACAGGCCTAGTTACAAATTAAGCCACATTAACCAAAGCGATTAATGGGTTTCACCTGTCCTCTTGGTTGGGCATGGGCAAGTACATTTGTACTGTTGGTACACCAATTTTTTGGAGCCCTCGCCTACATTGTAATCCTAGTAATTTTTAGCCCACCTGCATTAAAGCTGACGTTACCTCAGCTGTGCTGGGCACTGCAATGGGATATATTTATGTACCGCCGGTGGGTTCCAGGGAGCCACCCATGCTGTGGTCCACACGGAGTTGTAACTGCATGTGTCCACTTGTAAAGAACCCCAGTCTGACTGGGGCATGCAGTGTGGGCCGAAGCCCACCTGCATTAAACCTCACGTTAGCTCTGCTGAGCAGGGCACTGCAATGGGATTTATTTATGTACCGCCGGTGGGTTCCAGGGAGCCACCCATGCTGTGGGTCCACATGGAGTTGTAACTGCATGTGTCCACTTCTAAAGAACCCCAGTCTGACTGGGGCATGCAGTGTGGGCCGAAGCCCACCTGCATTAAACCTGACGTTACCTCAGCTGTGATGGGCACTGCAATGGGATTTATTTATGTACCGCCGGTGGGTTCCAGGGAGCCACCCATGCTGTCGGTCCACACGGAGTTGTAACTGCATGTGTCCACTTCTAAAGGACCCCAGTCTGACTGGGGCATGCAGTGTGGGCCGAAGACCACCTGCATTAAACCTGACGTTACCTCAGTTGTGATGGGCACTGCAATGGGATTTATTTATGTACCGCCGGTGGGTTCCAGGGAGCCACCCATGCTGTGGGTGCACACGGAATTCTCATTGCGGAGTTGTACCTGCCTGTGACTATTTATAAAAAACCCCGGTCTGTCTGGGGCATGCAGACACCTTGACAGAATGAATAGTGTGTGGCACATGGGTTCCCCATTGCTATGCCCACGTGTGCAGCTCCTGATGGAGGTGGCACAGGATTGGATTTCTCATTGCTTCTGTACAGCATTATGGGCTATCGCCCCGCCCCTTTTAAAGAGGGTCGCTGCCTGGCCGTGCCAACCCTCTGCAGTGTGTGCCTGCGGTTCCTCCTCATGGCAGACGCGCTTATAAATAGACATGAGGGTGGTGTGGCATGAGGGCAGCTGAAGGCTGCGCAGGGACACTTTGGTGTGCGCTGTGGACACTGGGTCATGCGCGCGGGGGGGGGGGGGGCAGCATGTAGCCCAGGAGAAGTGGCAGCGGAATGTCATGCAGGCAGTTATTGTGCTTTGTTGGAGGTAGTGTGGTGCTTAGCTAAGGTATGCATTGCTAATGAGGGTTTTTCAGAAGTAAAAATTGTTGGGAGGGCGGGGGCACTCTTGCCGCTATTGTGGCTTAATAGTGGGACCTGGGAACTTGAGATGCAGCCCAACATGTAGCCCCTCGCCTGCCCTATCCGTTGCTGTGTCGTTCCCATCACTTTCTTGAATTGCTCAGATTTTCACAAATGGAAACCTTAGCGAGCATCGGCGATATACAAAAATGCTCGAGTCACCCATTGACTTCAATGGGGTTCGTTAGCCGAAACGAACCCTCGAGCATCGCGATAATTTCATCCCGAGTAACGAGCACCCGAGCATTTTGGTGCTCGCTCATCTCTATTGATTACCTATCCTGATGATAAGCCATCAATAGTATTTAAACGGAAGACCTTTTTAGGCTATGTCTTGCGGTGTGTCCTGGTGGAATAACTCCACCAGTGTGAAAGTTCCCTTAGAACTACAAATGCACTATACCTACTCTGTTATTGGCCAGTGCCTCTCATGTGATCATGATCAGTGCATTTTGTAATTAAAAACTGGAAGCGACTATCTTAGCCACCCAAAAATTACACTCAGAAACAGCAGGACCGAACAATAGCCAACACAATCAACTTCTGGTAATACAACCCCCACCCCTCCACCCTTTGTTCCCGGGACAGAATTTTGTCCTAAAAGAATTTACCTGCTATATCATGATCTTATAGCTAAAACATATACCAAAGTTTTGAACTGCTGCTACCCAAAATAACAGATGTTAGGTTGTACATTAATCCTTTGGAATAAAAAAAATGCAAATAAAGTGAGCAAATATAGATAAACGCATTGTTTGCTTTGTAACATGGAGGATATCTGTCCTTGAAGTAAGGTGGCAAATGTTTAAAGGAAAGAGACCTTATTGAAATTCATAGCCTTCTTAATAGGGTAACTCTCATGAACACATAATCTCTCTGGTGGATTATTATTTTCTCACCCCATGAGCAGAATTAAAATTGGCTTTGGAAATCTGCAGGGAGAAAGGGAGAAATTCTATCTGAGTGGATTAACAGCTCGGCACTGTTTTAGAAATTTCCCCAGATAGTGTCTTTAGTATTGCATCTTTCTGAATTAGCATTTTTATTCACTAATATGATGTACATGTTTAATTATATTACTACCTTTCATATCGCATTAGGGAAAGCCAATGACAATACAATATAAAAAAAATACTTACATTTTCTACTTTCTAGTCCATACTGTGGAAAGGATTATATAGCATTTGTAGTGTAGATATCTCCTTATACAACTCTAGTACAAAGCTTTCATATCAGTTGTATATTCTCCACAAGCCAAAAACACAATACTGAGTCAAGAAGTCTAAAAGTAATACATTACATTTTGACAAAAAGTCATATTACCTCGAGGCTTGGGCAATAGAACTAACGGAGACATGCTAGCCCTTTCGTTGAGTCATTATATTGACTCTTATTTTCTAAGTAATGCCTTCCAGCAAACGCATAAATCAATGCCCACTTGAATTTCTGGTAGAATAGATGAATTTTTTATATACATTTTAAGGGAATGTGAACAATTTCACAAAGAAGTGTAATGATGGGCATTTCAATGCCGTGGCATTAAATACAATTAATATAATAACATTGGTTTCAAGGTGACACTAAAAAAACATACAGATGTAGCAAACATATACATGACTGGTGCATTGTGAACCTCGATTTACAGCATTGTACTACATTCTAGTTGTTAATCATAATGTGTTATGTATACTTAACATCTGTTAAATCTGTAGCAAACACAAGGAGACCATAAAAAACTCACTGAAGATGCTGTCATTGATCAGAATTAAACCTAGGCCCACAGTTCTGTAGGGCAACAGTGCTAACCATTGAGCCCCGATGACGACGATGAAGATGACATATAAACCTCATATGAATCTTAAATAGGTTATCCCAAGATAAGAATTTGACCTCTTTCCACAGGATAGGGAATAAGGGTCTGATTGCAGGGGAAGAAGACTGATGAGATCCTCTCTGAAAAAGGTAGTCTTGTGTTTCCCCTGAAGTCAAGCATACCTGCTGCTAATCCATTCATCTCTGAGAGACTGCCAGAAATTGCCAAGCACTGTATTTGGCTTTTCTTTTGCGGTCCCTTATAAAGGAATGGAGTGATAGTGCACATGCTCAGCTATTGCTGCATTTATATGGGAGCACATGAGACTTCATGATCAGTGGGGGTCCCAGTAGTCAGACTACCACCAGAAAGACACTTATCCTGTGGAAAGGATTAAGTTAATACCTTGGGGAAAACCCTATAAGCAAAAATGAGAGACAGCCCTAGGAGCATTAAGTCTAAAGAAGTTGGGGGAAGGATACAAGAGGCACAAGTACTGACTTGGTCTTGGTATCTATCTATCTATCTATCTATCTATCTATCTATCTATCTATCTATCTATCTATCTATCTATCTATCCTCTATACTGTCCCACCAGGTTTTTACAAGCGCTATGTGTCTATCACATGACCAAAGACAGATTTGTATCCCCTTGAAGAAAACAATGGAGGATAAATGACTGCCAGTTTCCGAACTAACTGGTATAGTGATACAAATACAAGCGTAGATATAGAGAACACATCCTAGCAGCACACAGATGGACAAATTGCTTTATGGAGAAGCATCACACCAGTGCAAAATACTGATGAACAACCACTCTCACGCCAACCATATATTTTGAGGAGGCTGCTCAGTATTATACTTACAGAAAGATGAGGTATGAAAATGGAGACAGTCTTAATAAGCAAGGCCCCCTCATACGTGGTAAAAAAGTAAGTGGTTGTTTATCAGTACAGTAGAACCTCAACTAATGTCATTAATCCGTCCGGAAGCAATGGACTTTAGTAGAAATCAATGTTAGTTGAAGACATTATTTCCATAGGAATTAATGTAAATCCAATTAATTGGTTCAAGAGATTCCAAAAAACACACCAAACCCCATTTAATAGAGAATAACTCTGGTCTTTAATACCAAAAACAATAACAATACTGAATGAATATAAAACATAGCTGTAAAGAATAAATTAACATTTAACAGGTTTTAGGACATTTAGCATACAGTGCTTTGACATAGGACCCCAGGGACATCATTATAGCAGTACGTATCACTGTGTTATCTGTGCTTTGACATAGGACTGCAGGGACATCATTATAGCAGTACATATCACTGTGTTATCTGTGGTTTGACATAGGACTGCAGGGACATCATTAGCAGTATGTATCACTGTGTTATCTGTTCTTTGATACAGGACTGCAGGGACATCATTATAGCAGTACGTATCACTGTTATCTGTGGTTTGACATAGGACTGCAGTATTTATTTGCAAATGTTTCTTTACTGTACTGTACTCACCTGTACTGTACTTACATTTTGCAGTATAGTGGGGATTCAGGAGGCAGGCAGCGTTCAGCCGTCACTTTGGGGATTCAGCTGCTGTACTGTGTCAGGAGGCAGGCAGACACAGCAACGTTCAGCCAGCACTGTGGAGAGGGGAGGGGGAGGCGTAGGTGCGCGCTGATGCACGAGAAGCAGGAAGTGACCAGCATCAGCTGCACGCCAGCTCACTGAGCGGCGCCCGGGACCATGAAGCGGTTGGCGCCCTTATCTGAGGAATGCAACATTATTTGAGGGACTGCCGCTGCCCTGACACATCGACTTAAGTTGAAAAGAGTGTTACTTAAGAGCAATGCTACTCAAGGGTTTACTGTATTTTACACTTGTGCAGCACTCCCCATATAGCAATTTCGCTGTCTGCATGCTGTTAGAAAGTAATGTCTAGATCTGCCCTTGTATTTTGTATTAGTATACCAGTGTCATGTCCACTTCAATCATGCTATAACTGTAAACCAAAAATAATCACTCTGGCACTTTTTACACTACAGTACTAGGAAAACACGTGTAAATGGTAACAAAAAACAAAGAAGAGGAGCATTTCCCATTTAGGACCCTAGTAGGGAACAGCCCCTACCTAATAGTGAATGACCCCAATAGGGACGCATTCACTTACGTTCCTGGGGCACTCACTATCCCTACAAGCTATAGCTAATGATACCACTACACAAATAAAGAAACTCCACCACAAAACAAGCCACTGTACCTATATTTAAGAATCACAGAACCCAGTTGGTGAATGAGCCACAGAATCCAGCAATCCTAAACCTACTGAAGGAGACTGCATTAATTGAATAGCACAAAACCAAGGCAACGTGGAAATAAACTCCTCACTAATTGCTATCAGGAGTAATCCACAAGCAACAGACATCCAAAACAACTCCAACCAGTGTTAGAAGAGACATAGGAAAGGAAATCCAAAACAACCAACAGAATGAAACTGAAACGGACACAACCAGTAAGTATGGCTGCTGGCAGTGATGTTTTTCAACTCATATGTCCTTTTTCTGTTATTTGTAAACAGAGAAAGATACTATTAAATAACTCTAGGTAGAGATTTTGAAAAAAAAAATTGATACAAAACATATATTAGAAGATTGTACAACTTTTTATTATACAATGAATAAGCTTTATTGTTCAGAACCAGAATACCCATTTAAACATTTTTTTCACCATCAAGATCCACAGAGTAAAACATAGTACTAATGCTAGTAGTATTAATACTAAGACTTGTAATCATAATATATTATCAATATACTTGTTATAAAGGTTCCCTTAGAATATGTCGTACAGTAATTAAAAAGAAATTAGCTGCATTACCGGATACAGTCATGAAGCTGTGTCACATTTTCCTGTCCTGTGGAGGATTACTCTTGCTTTACCTAAGCTGTCACTTTTACTTATTTGCATGAAGCGCTATCAATCATCTTGTCTAAATATCATTAAAATTAAACAATTACCATACTTCTAGTGATGTAAGTTATTGCTAATGCAAATGCAATTCTCTTTCCAGACTTCTGCCTTAGGGATCTCATTGTTTTAACTGTATTATTATGTCAGTTGGTTAAAATAATATTAATTAACAGTGGCAATGAGAAACATACTGTAGATCTCTTGAGAAGTGTACAGTCAAATCATATACCACATGGCTGCAGTTATACAAGTCAAAAATCAACAAAAACGTTTTGAATTAAGACCATTACAGCATTTAGGTTGGATTTGCTATTAACTTATTGATTTAAAGTTTTGTGCTCAGTAATAATTTATGGGGTTGGAGACCCATTTCTCTGATACTGAACTGTAAATCTATTTCTCCAATTTTTTTTCATGCTATCACTACTATGGGGGTTCAAAAGAAAATTTCTTTACTTTAGGGTTTTAAGCTCCCCCTAGTGGTGAGTGAAAAACACTGAAAAATACAATGAAGTTGTGAAATGATACAGATGCATTGTATATGCTACAGACATGTGAAATGAGTCATCATTGCATAGAATGACTAGGCAATCTACACATTGCCCAAAGTGGGATGGTAAAGTATGAAAAGATGAATGCTTCACACATTTCCTAAGCATTCTATGCAATGCCAAAAGGCAAACTGGCAATGTACAAAATACTCCCCCCAGTAGTGGACTGCCCCCACCCTCCCTCTTCCCCCTTCCCCTCATCCTGGGCACTCTATTTTTTTTTCATTACACTAAAAGATTGGTTCCACCATTTGCTGCTTCCAGCCCCTATCATCTGCCAATGTGAAAATCCAACTCCTATTATCACCGTCCAATGTCCCACAATCCAACCCTTATCCTCCTCTAAGGTGAACGGCAAGTGTTCCACAGTCAGTCACCACTCGTATCCCTCGCTGTCTCGCTTCTTGACTGTACTCACATTGACAGACAGTCCAGACTTCAGAGACCACAGTGCCTGCAGGTCTGGCTCTCCATCAGTCAGTGTGATACTACTGCCACATGGTGTTAGGACATAGGCCCTCTTCGTCTCTATTTACTCAATGCCCTATGTGCTGCTGCCAGTTTGCCAACACAGGAACATGTCTCCCACAGTGCCGAGTCTGCTGCCAAGGCCTGTTAGAACAGAAGTCAGGACCAATCCAAGCTGCCACGGCTTCGGAAGGTTGACTAACTTAGAAAAAGAGAGAGAGATAGAGAAGGGATCCCTCACCACTGGGTGTCAAATGACTTGGAGACATATGCAGTGAGCACCTGTAAGGTCTGCTACCCATGTCTGCTGTCCTCTTGCGGTTTCAGGCAGCTGCAAGCATCATTCTGCTATTTCTGTGCATATGGACCCTATCTGTCTGTTTTCATCCAGCACTGAGAGGGTTAACCAGTCCTCTGGCTCTCAGCTCAGCTGTAGGATTAATGGGCAATCACTTCCCTATTTAGGCTGAGCTAATGCACTTCCTTCTTGCCTCAGTATTGGTGTGGTTTCTTCTGTGTCACTCCACTGCTAGGTCTTCTGTCTCTTGACTGTTCAAGTCTACCTCAACCTTTATCTCCTTTTCCCATTTGTTCCTTTGCCTTGTGCTCTGTATTTGTATATGTGTCTATTTCTTTTCTGTCTGTGCTTCAGTCTTGTCTCTGTAGTAAATTAGTTCTGTGCACTTTTTTTCTGTATTTTTTCTGTATTTTTTTCTGATCGCGCAGCGATCTCCCATCATGCACAGTTAGCGCCGGCTGTTTTTTACAGCTGACACCCGGCAGCAATAGTTTTGATCAGTCGCATGGCTGATCAAAGTTGTTAATCGTTAACTGGTAATTCTGACAGCAGCATTTAAAAATCCCCCAAACAATGTTGATGAGATTGCAGGTAGCCGTGTGGGTGTCATGGCATCCGGGGGCCTTCTGAAAGATCCCAGGGCTGTCCTGGCAGGATGCCTAAGAAACCATCCCTGTGGGGTGGCTTGATAGACTGCCCGCCTAGTAGCAGTATGATGTAATGCTGGAGTGATCAAAAAAGTAAAAGCAGGATCAATAAAGTTTTACCAATTGTAAAAAAAAAGTAAGTTTAAATCACGCCCCTTTTGCCATATTTATAATAAAAGAATCAAAATCATAAAACAAAAATACATGTTTGGCATTGCCGCGTCTGTAAAAGTCCGATCTATCAAAATAATGCTCTATTTACCCCGCACGATGAACATCATTGAAAAAAAAATAAAGCACGCCAGAGATGCACTTTCTCGTGGTCACCCAGTCACCACGAAAAAATGCTATAAAAATTGAGCAAAAATTCATATGTATGTCAAAATTGTACCAAAGCAAATTACAGGATGTCCTACGAAAAATGAGCCCTCGCACAACTATGTGGATGGAAAAATAAAAAAGTTATTGCGCACAGAGATGGCGGCAGAAAATAATCTTTTTAAAAATTGAATGTCTTTGGAAAAAAAAAGTACTGCAGTAAAAATATATATAGGTTTGGGGGTATAGCAATCACAGTGACCCATAGAATAAAGTTATCATGTCATTTTTGTAGCAGTTTGTGCACCAAAGAAACAAGTTGCGCCGAAAGATTTTGGAATGTTGTTTTTTTTTTTCATTTTACTACACTTAAAATTTTTTAGAGTTTTTCAGTACATTATATGGAACGTTAAATAGCACCATTGAAAAATACAACTCGTCCCTCAAAAGACAAGCCCTCATACAGCTACATCGATGGATGAATAAAGGAGTTACTTTTTTTTTTTTTTTTTTTTAAGGGACGAGGAAAAAACAAAAATGGAAAAGAAAGGGCCGCGTCATTAAGGGCACAGCTGTTGTGTCCCTCATAACTATAGAATTACATGTGTGATATGGTGAACTATCTCCGGATGTTGGCTTAAATATACTGTACATCATTTTGCTTTAAAAGGAACCGGTCATCAACTATAAGCACTATAAACTAGGTTGGGAAGTCTGGGAAGCGATGTCTCATATGGGACAGGGAGCTGTGTGTCATAATCACTGAAGCCCCTTTCCAGCAATGTCACCTGGAAAATTTAGTGTGCAAATAGCAGCTTGACTGTTTTCATAACGCTGTGCATGCACTCGCATAGAGATGAATGGGAGGTGCATGCGCACAGCCTTCTGAAAAGAGTCAAGCTTGCTGTATGCATGCTGATTTCACCTGGAAAACCACAGGAACAGGGGACCAGGTGCGTATGAGATGCAGCTTCCCGGACTCCCTGTCATCTAGATTATAAACACAATAAATTAGTTCATGGTGCTTATAGTTGATGACAGGCTCCCTTTAAGGGCTTAATGAAGATCTACTGATTGCTCAAGCACTGTGTTAGGGAAATTCAATGGTTTCCTTCATATGCTGTTGGATTCCAAATTGAAATATCTTGTAGGATTTGGCCGGGAGAAAACAGTGACACAGACAGGTCTATGTACAAAGCAATCTACCTGTATTACATATGTCACAACTTATATAGTAATATGACACAGGGCGGGCTTTATGCCTGATGAACTTTTTACATAAGCATACATTGTTGGTTAGAGATGTCATCTTAGATTGAACAGTAACTTGAGTTTTCATATTCCAATGTTACATTCCGTTGTTATTTCCAGCTAAACAGGATATGTGATTAGTAACTTTTGCTGAGTTGTACTGCTAGCAGTATGCCCAGAAAATCCTGTTTAGCTGTGTCAAGAAGTGGTAGACAAGACTAAATCATATTCAGGGTGAAGCCACACGAACGTATATCGGCTCGGTTTTTACGCCGAGCCGATATACGTTGTCCTCGTGTGCAGGGGGGGGGGAGGATGGAAGAGCCAGGAGCAGAAACTGAGCTCCCGGCCCCCTCTCCGCCTCCTCTCCGCCCCTCTGCACTATTTGTAATGGGAAGAGGCGGGGTGGGGCGGGGCTAGGTTCCGAGAATTAGCCCCGCCCCCGTCCCACCTTTCCCCATTGCAAATAGTGCAGAGGAGCGGAGAGGAGGCAGAGAGGGGGGCGGGAGCTCAGTTCCTGCACTTGGCTCTTCCGTTCCCCCCCCCCCCCCTGCACACGAGGACAACGTGTATTGGCTCGGCGTGAAAACCGAGCTGATATATGTTCATGTGGCTTCACCCTCAGGCCTAGGACCTTCACACACTGCTGCTGTACCCACACAATCACATTGATGCAATAATATTTTGAGGTTCAGAAATGGCTTAGGCTCTTGAGGTACTATTATACCAGAGTGCATAAAGGGATACATATCAGTACTTGAGTTGCTTGAACATTTGAACACTATTATAATTGTTTGTAAAATGGCAAGTATAATAATTTAGAATATAAAGTATGTCAACCCACAGACTTCTGCTGAGCAAATAAAATGCAAATTTTGAACTTTTGAAATCAAACATGTAATGTGTAAACTCTGGAAGAAACTCAACTGGAAAAGCTTTAAATCATAGGAGGAATTTGTTCTAGTAATTGGTCGGAGATGTATTATGAAAATCATAAAATAAACCATCATCCCTAAAACATGACATTAAAGGCCATTGCAGAAGCCGAGCCCCAGACAATGCAAAAATGTGAAGTTAATATATTATTAAGAAAACATTTTTAAATGTCGTCTCATTTACAATTTAAAAGATAGCAAATATTTCACCAACCTAGGTTCTCCCCACAAGAACACTGCTGCGAGATATTAACTAGGCATATGCATTGCATCTTTAACCCCTTAATGACCACAGTGCTTCAGTCCTAAAGGATCTGACTTTTTAACTTGTTTTATTGAAAAGGAAGATACGACATTAATACAAACAACTGCAGTTACAATTTTGTAGGTTACTAATGAGTATAACAGGTGCAAGTATAACCAAATTGTGAAGTATAATATAACAAACAATATGTTTCATTAATTTAGAAAGCTTAGTTTGCATAGATACCAATATATCCTTGATGGATAGGAAAAGTAAGGAGATAAAAGCTGGAATACCAGGGTTTTGGGAAACACATTCTTCAGGTGATGGTAGTATTAAAGTTTATATATTAATATTTCACAATTAGCCGTAAAATTACAAATGAGTCAGGTTATTTTATTTTTTTTTACTATATTATTGTTTCCAGTTGATCTAGTAAGTAACGTAGTAAGTGATGAGAGGGAATTTTTTAAAATTATCGTTGTCAATCAGACTCTTTTTAGCGATTTTATGCATATGGTGGTTTTATGGCCTTATTGTCTTTTCTTGAGCTACCAAAATTATTTTTGCTGTTTCTTTGTGATAAATATCTTTTAACAATCCATCTTTTTCCATTTTTTTTATTTGGTTAGGGGTAATCTGTATAAATAGTAAAATTAACACTAAAATAAAGCATATAAATGGGTTTCCCATTTTATTTTGGATGTTTTGATATATAACTTCTATTGTCTCACATTATAGGGTGGAAATGAAGATGGTTTGGGTTGGCGTGGCTGGTTATTGCTTTTTCAAAAAATATATTTTAATTTTAAATAGCCTTTTTTTTTACATATTTTGTATAGAATTTGTATGCCTTTATGTCTCCCATGATGTCATAAAAAACCTCTGGGGAAATTCACAATGATTTTTTTTTTCACAATTTACCAATGTAATGGGACATCAATAGGAGCAGCACCCATAGAAGCCCCCAGTTACAGTGGAAATAATCCCCCTCTGGTGACTTTGGTGACTGGGAGAGCTGATCTGGGTCTACTAGGGCCCAACAACTCCGCCATGCTAGGGGTCACTGGTGATTATGTGATTGCTGGGTCCAATAAAGAGAATGGCACTTCCGCTTCCTTTATTCATTACAAAGAGAAGATCGAAGTGGTTAAAAACTGCTTCTGTCTGCTCCTTGGGGTCCTCCAAAAAGTCACAACTCTTTAATTTTTTCTATCAACTCAGCTGTCTAACGGCTTGTTTTTTGCAGAATGAGTTGTATTTTAATAACTATTAAATGTACCATATAATGTATTGAAAGTCTTTTAAAAATTCTAAGTGGAGTGAAGTTAGAAAAAAATGCAATTATGCCATCTTTTCAGGGGTATTGCTTTTACGGTATAAACACTGCCACAAAAATGTAAAATATATATATGTATAATAGACATATGCAAGGAAAGTTACTGGTGGGAGTGTACATTACACCCAAATGCTTAGCCTTGGTGACATAAAACTCTAGTACATGTCTTCCTTCTGAATCCAAGTGAGCTCAGTTGGTTAATCACTGGGACATAAAATGTTGCAAGGTCAGGTAGTTAGGGAGTTAGTCTGGAGTGAGCACATCTACTTAGTGGACTTCTGCTGTTTGCTGGCCATTGCTGCATGTTAGCAGTAAGTGAGAACACTGCTGTTTGGTTAGTGCCTTGTCGACCAAGCCTTTGTTTTGTTTGTGCAGCCAATGGTGATTATTTTCTTGAATATTCAGTGATAACAGAAACTCCAGTGGAAAAAAAAAGTAATTCAGACTTTTACATTGACTGAGTGTGCTGCTGTATTGTTGCCGACCACCACCCCCACGCAGACATTGCCACAATATATATTCTGTCACCATATTCTGACAACCATAACTTTTTTATCTTTTCATCAACAGAGTTGTGTGACTGCTTGTTTTTTAGCGTTATGTCTAGAGATGACCAAGCATGCTAATCTGAGCTTGATGCTCGTTCGAGCATTAGTATACTTGAAGGTACTCGTTACTTAAGTGAGCACCATGCGGTGCTCGGGTGCTCGAGAACATTTCACCCTCTCCACACTAAATTGTTTTCAATGGAGCCGTGGCTGCTGCTGGCGGCGCCATTGAAAACAATGGTCTGTCAGCACCCCTGCATAGTTTTTCATGAAAGGGCTTTACATATAAGCCCTTCCCTGAAAAACAAGGATTTTAGGGTAAAAAAAAACAAACTTACCCCTCTGCCGCTGCCGTGTCCCCCGCGGGGATGAAGAACACATCTGCCACATGGGTCAGATATTTCCTTCATCCCCGCTAGTAAAAAGAATTCCCTGCTGCTACATCTGCCACATCTGTGACACATGAAAGCTGCGGTAGAGGATTCTGCTGCTGACACCCCACCAATGGATTGCAGGGAATGGCTTTAAATATAAGCCCTTCCCTAAAAAAATCCAGTAAAAGTAGTGTAAAAAAAAATAGATACTCACCTCCCTTCAGCTTCCGGGGCTCAGCCACGTCGTCTCCTCACTGTCCACGGCTCTATATGGCTGATCTATCAGCAGGCAGGGATTTAAAATCCCTGCCTGCTGAAAGAGTTGATTGTGATTGGCTGAGGCACTCAGTCAATCACAGGCAGCTCTCGCCCAATGAATGACAGGCGAGAGCTGCCTGTGATTGTATGAGCACCTCAGGCAATCACAATCAGCTCTTTCAGCAGGCAGGGATTTTAAATCCTTGCTTGCTGATAGATCAGCACTACAGAGCAGGGGACAGCGCTGGGAAAACGCGGCTGAGCCCAGGCAGCTGAAGGAAGGTGAGCATCTATTTTCTTTTTATTTTTTACACTATTTTTCCAGTTTTTTTTTAGGAAAGGGCTTATATTTAAAGCCTTTTCCTGAAATCCAATTACTGGCGGGCCGGCAGTAGGATCCTCTACCGCAGCTGTCATGTGTGATAGCTGCGGTAGGCAATTGAAGAATTCCTCTGCTGTATCCGTCCCAGATGTAGCAGCAGGGAATTATTTTTTAACAGCGGGCATGAAGGAGACATCTGCCGCATTCAGCAGATGTGTTCTTCATCCCTGCGGGGGACACGGCAGCAGCGGAGGGTACGTTTTTTAATTTTTTATTTATTTATTTTTTACACTAAAATTATTGTTTTTCAGGGAAGGGCTTATATGTAAAGCACTTCCATGAAAAACAATTCAGAAGTGCTGTCAGACCATTGTTTTCAATGGAGCCGCCGGCAGCAGCTGTGGCTCCATTGAAAACAATGCAGAGCATGGGGCACTTTGAAAAATGCTTGAGTCTCCCATTGACTTCAATAGGGTTCATTACTCGAGCCGAGTTCTCAAGCATTACAAAAAGCTCGGCTCGAGTAACGAGCACTCAAACATTTTGGTGCTTGCTCATCTCTAGTTATATCGATTTTGGAATAGATATGACTTTTTGATCGCTTTTTATTACATTTTTTTCTTGAAGACAAGGTCGCCAAAAAAAGCAATTCTGGCATTGTGCATTTTTTTTCTTATGATGCTCACCATGTGGGGTAAATAATGCATTTCGTTGATAGATCGGACTTTTACGGACATGGTGATACTAAATATGCTCTAATATTTTTATATAGTTTGTTTTTTATAAATTATAAATATGAGAAAATGGTTTATGAACTTTTGCTATCTTTTATTTTTTCTAATGATCAATAAAACTTTTTTTTTTACTTATTGCTCACACGGTATAAGAAGGCCCCCAGCTGCCATTGCAACAGAATGGCACCCCGCAATCTCATTACAAGTGGGTCATTCAGGACCTCCAAACTCTGATAGGGGCTTTTAAATGCCACTGACAGAATTGACATTAACATGGGCGCTAATTGCATTTGTTGCCATGGGGTGTCAGCTATCAGAAATAGACGGCACCACCCTGTATTTAACACAATCGGCATCCTGTCCCACATCATACAAAAACTCTGATGCTGGTGGGTGTAGCTGAATGCCAAAAAGTATCAAGGGGTTAAAAAAATGATGGTTGGAGGGATTTTTGTTTGCATTTATTAAAGCAACTATTAGTTTTCATACTGACACCACATTTATGGAAGGGCATTTATAATTAAAAGGGATCAATTAACAAAATAATTTTTCTATTTTAAATACATTTTTCTATTCCTTGGTGATTTTTTTTTTCAATTGCAGCTTTATGAATAGCAAAATAGCACTGGAAAAAAATCTTACACTTCTCTTTCTATAAAGATTGTTTCAGTAGTCGAATTACTGCATCATTAGAGGGCAGCATTATAATGAAAGGTAACACCTCTATTATAAAGTTGGAAACAAATGAAACAGGATCACGCGATTGGCAATAGTTCTTAGGGACAGCTGACCTCTGCTCCTCCTCATTGTGCAGTGGCTTTTGCACAGGTCACAAAGGTGCTCACAACACTCTTAACACAGAAGACAGTAGGTTATTTTCTGGTTGAGATTTCTTACCCAAGACTCCTACTATAAAGACTCAGAAGATACGAAGGCTGCCGGCATATTCACGTAATTAAAGTATAAAAATTTGCAATCAGAAAGAATATGTTTCAGGATGTAGTAAGTAGTAAACAAAAATATCCACAATACATTCCCTTTAAACCCCTTGAGACTTTTCCTGTCTTGGCTTTCCAGTCAGACCGAATGTGAATGTGACTGATTTATGAAAGTGGCAATGAAAAGCAGTAGGAATAACTTGACATTCAGTAGCATGCATCATGTCCCTCAGCAAGCAAGAGCTGTGTGTGCCATCTAAAGCGTACCTGTCATTTCAAGTGACTTTTAAGAAAAAGCTGTTGCGTGTTCACATTGGGGAAAAATATTATTTCTCACCATCGTATGACTTAGATATGACATTTTTCACCACTTTTTTCCTTGTAATGCTCTACCTTTAATTGTCATTTTTCTATGAGTAGATGGTAGGAGACGAGGTGCTAGGATGTGCCCCAAACACAGGTAACGGGGTTGTAATGCATTCCAATTTATTTAAGTATTGGGCCCTTGCACCAATGTATATTGTATAATGTGTTGTTTCTTTAAGAAAGGTCTGTAACCCCATGAGCAGGTCAGTAGAAGATGACCCTGGCTGCCCTCAAGGGAAGAGAGGTGTCATCCAGTGTCTAAAAACTAGGGGCAGTGCCCTAGGGTTTAGGCCACATTCAGCTTTCCATCCTGTGTCTCTAGAGAGTGCTTTTCATCACATATTGTACTTCATGTAGGTGGTAAAAAAATTAGGCAGAATTTATGTATATTTATTAGAGATGAGCGAGCACCAAAATGCTCGGGTGCTCGTTACTCGTGTCGAACTTTCCGCAATGCTCGAGGGTTCGTTTCGAGTAACGAACCCCATTGAAGTCAATGGGCGACCTGAGCATTTTTGTATATCGCCGATGCTCTCAAAGGTTTTCATTGGTGAAAATCTGGGAAATTCAAGAAAGTGATGGGAACGACACAGAAACGGATAGGGCAGGCGAGGGGCTACATGTTGGGCTGCATCTCAAGTTCCCAGGTCCCACTATTAAAGGGGTTGTCCCGCGCCGAACGGGGGGGGGCTGTTGAAAAAAAAAAAAAAAAACGTTTCGGCGCGACCCGTTTTTTTTTTTTCAACAGCCCCCCCGTTCGGCGCGAGACAAACCCGATGCAGGGGTTAAAAGAGAAAACCGGACAGTGCTTACCTGAATCCCCGCGCTCCGGTGACTTCTTACTTACCTTGTGAAGATGGCCGCCGGGATCTTCTCCCTCGGTGGACCGCAGGGCTTCTGTGCGGTCCATTGCCGATTCCAGCCTCCTGATTGGCTGGAATCGGCACGTGACGGGGCGGAACTACACGGAGCCGCTCTCCGGCACGAGCTGCCCCATTCAGAAAAGAAGAAGACCGGACTGCGCAAGCTCGTCTAATCCGGCAATTAGACGCTGAAAATTAGACGGCACCATGGAGACGAGGACGCTAGCAACGGAACAGGTAAGTGAATAATTTCTGATAACTTCTGTATGGCTCATAATTAATGCACAATGTACATTACAAAGTGCATCAATATGGCCATACAGAAGTGTATAACCCCACTTGCTTTCGCAGGACAACCCCTTTAATGTATTCACTGAGGGCTGTTGTGAGTATTTTGATCCCCACAGTTTTTTTTTCACAAGTTAATGCAATTCAGAAGAGAAAAAAAAATTCATATTTTTGCAAATATGTCATTTTAAAGACATATTTTGTTTCTATAGTGCACATGAAAATGAGGATTTACACCCAAAAATAGATATCCCTGTTTGTCCTGTGTTCAGAAACATACTCATTGGGGCCCTAATCTTATGTCTGTATGCACAATTGGGCCCAAAATGAAAGGAGCAGCCAGTGGCTTTCAGAGCGGAAATTTAGCTTGAAGATGTTTCAGGCCCCAATGCCCACTTGTAGAGCCCTTGAATGGCCAAAATGATGGAGAACCCCCCGCCCCTCCCCCCCCCCCCCCACACACACACACAATTGACCACATTTTGAAAACTAGACCACTTAACAAATTCATGTAGTGGTGTACTGTGTATTTTGACGCCACATTTTTTGAATGAATCTAAGCAAAGCGGAAGAAAATAATTAGGATTTTAACTTTTTTGGCTAAAGTGTCATTTTAAAAACAGGGTTTTTTGTACAACACACATAGGAATGAAAATGTACACCTCAAAATGGATACTCCTGTTTGTCCTGTGTTCAGAAACATACACATTGTAGCCCTAATCTGCTTACCGGACAGCCTGTAATGGCTGTAGAAAAACAGAGCAGCACCACACGTCTTCCAAAAAGCTGTTGTTTCTATTTAATCCATAAAAATGGGGCAGCAACGTTTCAACTCATACAGTCTTTTTCAAGATGGTGTTGTACGACTGAGTGCTGCTGCTTCTTTGTATTTTGTGAGGCCTGTAATGGCGGGAACACCCACTGGATTTCAGGGCACAACTGAAAAAATTCCAGATCCAATTGCTCACTTGTGCAGAAAAAAGAATGACTCCCTAAAAATAATCCCCCCAGCCCCTCCGTGCCCATTTTGGCATTCTCTAAATCTTAGATAAAAAGTGATAATGTAAACTGTTAGGTATGTCTGAAAACAGGGGTAAATACGGTGACTTGGTTGGAATGGGCACATGGGGCAATAAAACTGGGTATCCCTCCTCCTCTCATACTTGCTGCAAATCTGACACTTTTCTGGGGGGGGGCAGGGATGGGGTGTAGTAAGTGGCGCTCTGTGAGACTTCGTAAGCTTGCTAAGGTGCGGTGGTCTCAAATAGAAGGCGCTCAACAATCTGTTCCTGGAACTGCAGGTAGACAAGTGTTCCTAGCGACTTTTTGTAAATTACATATCACAGATAGTGATCTGAATAACAACAGACTCACACGACAGTATGTGGAATCCCCTAGCAGAGGCCCGCAGCAGATCCAAGCTATGAGCCCGACAGTGGCCCTGCATATGGTCATGTAATATACTGTGCATAACTGCATACTCACACAGACAGTCATGCACAGTGCACCTTTTTTTGTTAAGATTTCCAGGGCTGTAACTTAGCGATGATGCGGGTACCCGCAGCCCGTACACAATGTAGTTGCGTATGAGCTGCGGGTACATCCGCAACCATAGAGCACAATGGGCTCTATGTTGCAGATATCCACAGTAAAATAGAACATGCTGCATTCTGTTTTCTGTGAGTGGATTATGTAATTCCAACCCTCGAATGTGAGAATCCGCAATTTATATCCGGCCATGTAAGATTGGCCTAAGAAAGCTGGGGAAATGTCCATGGATAAAGATCCTACCGGTGAACATTGCCAGAGGCCTTAAGTAATTTCACCTTCCCTCACAAATTGGATCCACATACAGCGATTCCTAGTGACATCTCCCTGCTCTCAGCTAGTAACACTAGGCCTCCCAGCCTTCTGTGCATGTGCCTGATGTTTTACCTCTGGCGCAAATGCACAGAAGTCCATGTCAGGTCCTGGAAGGACCAAAATGCTGCGGGACATCGCGGAGGACAGAGTTAAGTAGTATCAGCTCCCCTCATGGATCCGATCCATGAGAGGAGCTAAATCTTTAACTTTTTTTCACTTTTTATTTACTTACATGCGATCGGCATTACCCATTGGATATCGTGGCCCCTCATGACAGCTCCATGTTGTCTGCTATGTCCAGAAGCCGACAGCCGACAGGGAGCTGTCACGTCCACAACCCATGTGGCTTTAATCTTTAGAACGAGCGTGTTTTTTCGGCCCTGGGGATTAAACCAGGATGTAAAAACACTATCACCTTTCAGCAACAAATTGGAATGCCTTGCTGCCCTTGATACATTGGCTCTGTCTTTGCCTTTTTGAATTCTGGCTTGATACTGCTGTGTGGTCTCTGCAGCCCTTGATATCCTGGCTCTTTCTTGCTCATTCTTAAGTCATTGGTTACCTTGTTTACCTGTCTCACTGGCTTGCAGTAATTTTACTTTCTTTGCTTTTGGCTGGACTTGGCCGATAGTTGTTTTTGGTTTTTTTTAAACAATCCAGATCCACAAGACACCAAAATTTTTCACTATGCTGAATCACAAAGCATCTTACATTTTCCATTGATTATATAGTAGGCCTTAGTTATTAATACTGTGTAAAATAAAATGTTTGTTGCACATAGCAACCAAAAATCATTCCTTTCACTGCTCTAGTAAAATGAAAGCTATACTGTGATTGGTTGTTTTGCGCAACAAACAGTTGAAAGCCATAACTTTTTTCTGTTGACATAGTTGTGTAAGGGTTTTTTTTTGCGGGACATGCTTTAGTTTCTATTGGTACCACTTTTGACTACATACAACTTTTTGATTGCTTTTTATTACATGATTTCCCTATCTGTGTAAATGAGTGATGCCTGCACAAATACATACAGCATTTTCATAGGCACAAGTGCAAAATACATTTGTTGCATAGGTGCAAGCGTATTGTGTAACACTCTCAATTGTGTAAACCCCAAAGCATATGGTCAACTTAACACCAAGAGAAAAGACGAGAACAGAGATCTATGTCAGATTCAGCAGAGCAGCCAGCTCATGACATCATTGAATGGCTGTGATTGAATTGGCTGACACCGTGCTGAGTTAGCCAATCAGAACATTAGCTTTCTGTAGGTGGGGCATTTAAGCCCCGCATACAGAAAGCAATGGTCTGTCAGCGTGGAGGAGGGAGCGACAGTCTGTAGCAGTGCCGCGGGGGGTGAGTATTGATTTTTTTTCTACAGCGTATTCCCGGCGTATAAGTCGACAGTTGGGGGTCGTCTAATATGCCGGAAAATACGGTATTTGGAAATTTCTTAATTTTGCAGTTAGTAAGCAAAAGAGCAGTAAAAAAGATGCAAAGATGTCCACAACCTTTAATTCTTCTTTCTTTCACTCTCCATTAGGACTACATAAAAAATAATAACAATAATAATATGGATTATTAAATATAACACACGTCTCAAGGTATTATAAACTCACATATCACAACCAAGATCATTTTTATGCAAATCCAAGAACTAATTAAATCTGCTTTATCCCCTGAGGAGAGAAAAGATAAAAAATGATAACTGGCAAATTTGGCTTCATAATTTGTTTAAAATTCCACATCTTCTTTTTGCCATCATTCAGAAGTGATCGAAATTCTAATGTAATTAAATTACACAGAGATAAATTAAATTTCTCTTTTTCAGGTTGGTTAGATTATCAATTGAATTATAGGGCTCCCAATCCTTACTATAGGTTAAAATAGTCACTACAGTGAATACAAATATGTTCTCTATTACTAGTTATTCACAATCTCTTGTATTTGACTATATGTCTAGTTCTATTGCAGATTTCTCAGAAGGCTGTGACCTTCTCTCAAAGTAATATAAGCCCTCAGAGGAGGACAACACTAAAGCATTGCAGTGTATTATATAGGCAGTCAGAGGATTGCATGTTCAAGTCCCCAACTGGGAATTAGAAAAAAGTTAAAATAAAAAGCAACTTATAAACAAAGTTTTCTGTTCAGTCTACCTATCAAAAAAACACAATACAAAGTGATTACAAAGCTGTATGTGGGCCAAAATGGCACCAATGAAAAAGTAATCTTTCACATAATTCTATGGATAGGCAAAAAATTTTTTATGAAGCTTTAATATTCTCCTAATATATGAAGAGCCACACACCTCTTCCTATACTCAGCACTTCTTGGATCCACTGTGTGTCCACACAGAAATCTATGCTAGCCAGTAGCTGGTACGGATTTCTTGTATAAGTTGCATTAGTTTCATGTGTAAAGTATGCATGAATGTGTTGGTAAGGGGCAGCTGCACCCCTTCCAACAAGGCATGCCTCCTTTTCATGAAAGAGGTATGGATTGCCATACCTATCAAATTTTGCAATTTGTTAATACCAAAAACATATGCTAAAATTCCCCCTTATCGGTCTTTGACAACGATAGAATTTTGATATCCTAATAATAATAATGACTAACAGAAGTATCATGCTACTTATATCGCACGGTAAATGCTGTAAAAACAAGATCTAAAAAACAATGTTGGAATAGCTCTGTTCTTAGGCATTCTCCCCCAAATTAGTAAAAATTATACCATACAATTATATACACCCTAAAATGATGCCCTCTTTGCGTTCAGAACACTTGAAGGTTTAGATGAGGTAGCTGTTGGTCAAACAAGCTGATCTATCGATCGATCTATCTATCTACAGGTGTAGCCAAGTTTAACCTGCCTGGGATATCTTTCAGCGACAACTTAAGGCCCATTTACACTGAAAGATAATCGCTCAATAATCACTCAAATGACAGTTTGAGTGACAGTTTTAAGTGATCATCTTTGCATAACTCTAAGTAGCTAATTGGAGACTTAAGAGTTAATGCAGGTGGAGCGGGATACCACCGCAATAGCTCCAAGAACAAAGCAGCTGTTTTGTCTATTCAAACTGCTGCATTGTTCTTGGAGCTTTCTGCTGGTGTCCCACTGAGAACTGCCAGCAGGATACCAGCTGAAAGAATACTATCAGCGCCACCCACTGAAAAAATCAGAGTGTGAAGCTGATAAGGCTCATTGTTCATTTCTAGCTGGCTAGAAATCACCAATGAACGAATAGTGCACGAATCGTGCATGATGGCAACTCGCTTAGACACAACAATTATTGTTCAAAAGATGTATTTTGAGCAAATTTTGAGCGATAATCATTTTGTCTAAGTGGGCCTTTAGATTGAGCAATTAAAAAGATAGTGTTATTATAAAGCTAAACAACCTGTGGCATAGAACGTTGTCTTAGCACATTAATCATTAAGTTACATTTGGCTGTATCTGTATTTATCTCTATCTATCGTAGATCTATCTGTATCTATCTCATTGTTGTATAATTCTGAAATTATGAGAACATTAACCCCTTAATGCCACAGCACATAAGTTTACATCCTGGCAGGGTCATACTTAACATAGCAAGATGTAAACTTACATCCTGTGGATAGCACGGGCTCAGAAGTGAACCTGCGCCATCCTGCATCAGGAGCCAGCTGGCCTTCCACTGCAACAGTGGGGATTGGTGAGAACACTGATCCCTGCTGTTAACCCCTTACAAAACTTGATCAATGTAGCGCTCCCTTTGTGGTGTCATCGATGCTATGTCAACCAGATGCCAGTCAATGGCGTCCAGTTCTGCTATAGCCTGTAATCACTGTTGTGAGCAATAATGCATTGCAGTGCATAAGTACTGCAAAGATTTATCATAGCGATCACAACTTTTCTGGTTCAAGTCCCCTACAGAGACAATACATAAAATAGTGAAAAAAAACATAAAATAATAGGAAAAAGTCCCCTTTTTTGCACACTTCCACCTTTTTGTATTATATATATAATAAAAATGTTTGCATCATTGTATCCGTAAAACCCAATGCATCATATTGAACACACTATCCCGCACAGCAAAAATTGTACAAGACAAAACTTAAAAACTGAACCAAAATACTTATTTTGTTAATTTCTCCTCCCATAAAAAGGCAATAAAAGTGATCAAAAAAGCTGTATGTACCCCAAAGTGGTGCCAATAAAGATTACAGCCCAATAGGTCTCCGACAATGGAAAAATAAATTTATAGAACTTTGAATGCAGCAATCCAAAAAAAAAAGGTTGTTAATGTGCAGAAGTGGAAAAAACTAAAAAAGTTTATATAATTTTTAGATTATTGTAATCATACCAACCAGCAGGAAAAAAATATCATGCCATTTGCACTGTATAATTAACGCTATTAAAAAAAAAATAAAATGGCAGAATTGACCCATTTTTCTCCTTGCCCTCCAAAAATATATTTTTTAAGAAAAGTTATGCAATACATTATATTTACATTAGAAAAGGCAACCAATAAAAACCAAGGTTCGCCATGCAAAAATAAGGCCTCATGTGCCATGCCGACGGAAAAATAAAAAATGTATGGCTTTTGAAAAGTGGAGATGAAAATCCCTAAAAATTCATTGCTTCCTTCTGACCAAAATATTTCATGTCTTTAACGGATTTTTTTCTGTTGTATATATGTGTTGGCTGAATACTTCACAATTTTTTCCTTGTGGAACAAATATAACATCATTTTAGTTCTCAAACTCTCAATGTTTCCTAACATTTATTCCTGTTTCAGTGTAACCATTTAGCAAAGACGTGTGAACTAAATGTGTTTCCTATTCCAGATGCCCCAAAGCATTTCAAGCTCTAAACTGCCCAAGCTCGGTTCATAGATTTTTGTGATGCACGTGAGAATTTGTCACATCCAGCTTCCATATGCTTTCTGTGACTCATTCCAACAGGAATTTTCACAAGCATCCCAGGGTTACCATACTGTGCAGACTGTTCTGATAGTAAGGAGAACTGCTTTCCTCAACAAACATGCCAAAGATGGCAATTTGGCATAATAAAAAACAATCCGTAATGAATCCATTATCATTTCACCTGTATGATGAACAAAATGGCTATAATGATTATGATTATTAATAAACATCAAAGTAATTAAATTTTATTCCAGTTTTTAATATTTAATAGCAATACATTTCATATAAAGCATCATCCAGATAATGGAAATTAAGCAATGTTCACACCTGCATTCTTTTGTCCCTTTTTTAATGATCCATTGTTTCTCTTTTCGAAATTTAAAAACCAGATGCATAGCAGATGCAAACAGAGGTGAACAAATTTGGTATTTAGGGTGGTTTCACATGAGCGTGTTTTTGTGCGTACTTGGGCGCAAAAACGTGTGTGTATGAAGGTCCGTGCATTGCCTTCAATGGAGCCGCGGCTATTTAAAAAAAAAAATACTTACCTGTCCGCCACTGCCGTGTCCCCGCGGGGATGAAGAACACATCTGCTGCATGCGGCAGATGTGTTCTTCATCCCTGCGAGGAAAAGGAATTCCCTGCTGCACCTGCCGCATCTGTGACAGATACAGCAAAGGAATTCTTCATCCCTACGGGGAATAAAGAATTACCTAACACAGCTGTCACAAATGACAGCTGCAATAGGGGATCCAGCTACCGGCATACTATGTAATTGTTTTTTAGGGAAGGGCTTAATGTATTAAAAAAAATACTCACCTTTCTTCAGCTGCCGGGGCTCAGCCACGTCCAGCCGGCTCTTCTCCTGCACTGCTCTAAGGAGTATTCAGCAGGCTGGGATTTAAAATCCCCGCCTGCTGAATGGGCTGTCTCTGATTGGCTGAGCACTGTGACCAATTAATTCATGAATGGGTTAGTGCTGCCTCTGATTGGCTGAGCACAGGGACCAATCAGGGGCAGCTCTCAGCTGTCATTCATTAGCTGAAAGTTGCCTCTGACTGGTCCCTGCATTAAGGCAATCAGAGGCAGCTCAATTCAGGGGCTGCCGGCAGACCATTGTCTTCAATGGAGCTGCCGGCAGCAGCCGCGGCTCTATTGAAGACAATGCGTGCATTCACTATGGTGCATGCATGTCCTATCTTTACAGACATATACCTGTAAAACACATACATGTGAACACACCATAGGGAATGGATTGGTTCTAATAGAAGCATGTTTTTGTGCGCGCGTATGCATACATAAAAACACACTCGTGTGAAACCACCCTTAGGGCTTAAACAGATGAACGTGTCTGCGGAGGTTTTTTGGCGCTCATGAAATTCACACCAGTAAAATGTGATGAAGTGAAGCCATTGTTTTCAATGCATTCATTCTCACAAGCGTATTTTTCATGACCAAATCCTGCATGCGAGAAAAGATCGGCCTTGCTAGCTGCATAGAAGTCTATGGAAGCTTTAAAAAAATGGAGGGGAAGGGAAATATGAAATGAAGGAAATTTGGCATTAAATTGCATTCTATTCCATGGGAAGATAATAACACGCATTTGTGAAGTGGCATTTTGGGCGCAAAATTTACAGTAATGTATACTGGCACGCACTTATTAGCCTGGGTATTGTCATCTCAAAACCCAGTTCATGTGCGAATACGCTCCGTTACGGTGAACATATTTATGCATACACTCGTCTGTTTTAGCCCCAAGGGCTCGGTTAGACGAGCCTTGTTTATACTCTGCTAAGCAAGGTGTAAACCACGCTGCTGATATGCAGGGATTATGTGCATGAAACGGCTGTCTCTAGTTTCACAGAGCAGTCCATTTACACGCCCTTGGTGTGGGTAGCCTGCTTCTATGGCTCCCATGGATCCTATATATCCCTATATTTCTCGGGATAGGCTCACATGGTGTATTGGAAGTTACTATGGTAACCGTAATGTGTTATGCACGTACACATTATATGCAATAGGTAATTTACACATGCATATTATATGGAAAAGTTCTACATAGATGGTATTCTTTGTGATGCAATGTCACTTTAGACCTCGGGAAGTCTTTTTTAGATCTCACGGATGCGTTTTGGAATGCTGTGTTATGAGAGGCGAGATACACGCATGCGCATAGGTTGCATGGTGTAACTTAGTGCTGCAATGTCTTTTTGGACCTCGCACATGCGCTTTTGTACAATATTGATTTACTATCCCAAGATGTGTGGCACTCCCGCGCATGTGCGGTTAGGCTATTAAGACGCTTGGCGTTTCCATGGTGTATCCTAGTGCTGCATTGTGCTGGGAATAAAAGCACATATGCGACCGCTTTCGGTCGCCAATTTTAAATACTGCGTTAAAAGGTGGGTCTTCCCCTATCTTTTGTCGATATATGCAGGACCCATAGACTTCAATGTAAGTGGGGAAAAAAGGAAGTGCGAGGGAGTTACCCTGCGTACAATGCTGAGAAAAGAACACAGCTGTGCTGATTTAACCATTATTAGTCATTCCGAGCATTTTACACTGACCGATGGTTTTCCGCGCTTCTGCGTATTTTTTTGCTGATACGCACAGCAAACCATGTGAATGGCTGAAGATACGCGGCTAGAGTTCGGGACTCAATTGCGGCAATTATTCATTCATGTGATTTAATGGTGCATACGGGTGATAATAAAGGCGCATACGGTTGTGTGAAGGAAGCCGAAGGCTTGACTCATACAGCCATAAGTGGAATCCACTTGCGGAGGACCACCGTGGATTCCAGCTGTGAGTCCAGCTGTCACCTTGCATAGGGCTGCAAAATTGTACTGCGCATCACCGCTGACTCACATGGGCAGTCATATGCAGTACAGCTTTTTTTATGTTTAGATTTCCAGTGCTGTTCCTTAGGGTATGGGATATGGGTATATCCATGACCATAGAAAACAATGGGCTCTATGTCGCGGATATCCGTGGTAAAAAATAATGCTGCATTTTATTTTCCGCGAACTGATTACGCAATTTTGACGTGCTAATGTGATCTGAACTGCATAATTCAATTCATTTGATTGATCCACGTATTACCACGGATCATATGCTTGTGGAATCCACAATTCAAATCTAGTCGTGTGAGATCGGGCTAATAATCATTGCCAGCAACCTTTTGCGAGAGACTTGGCTGTTCTCCTGGGAAGCCTTCCCTATTTAGTAGATTCACAGACGGACTGCCAGATCAGACAGGTTCATGGCCTCCGTAACCCCAGAATTTTTTTTCCAGATGAGCGAGAATGCAGTTTCTAAAGTTGTTGCGGTGATTTTAGTTAAACATTTTTAAGCCTCGTTTTCTCTGTAATTTTACTTTCCATCATTTAATTCATGCACATAAAACACACTATTAAAACCTGCATGCATTAAACTATGAGATGACATTTAACACAATGTTAAGAGAGGTTAAATTAATTTTAATCACAATGACACATTTGATAAGAAGAATAGAATAATTTACAATTTAATTTTATTTAATGTTGAATTGGTATGAGGTATAGCAACTGCTTATTGAGTAAATTACGGCAGCATCCATGATCTCTCTGTTCAAGCTGCTTCACTCAGAGGGAAAGAGTTGGGGAAATTTTTGTGCTATTTTAATATAATATTTAACCATTAACCCTTCCTATCATCTTTATGTAAATTACCTGGGTTGTAAGGGTGCTTTTATATAGAACAAGTATCGTTCAGTTTATCGCTGGAACCTGGAAATCTAAATATGGGAGTCTATGGGAGCTGGCTGAAAAAAGGAGTGGGAGGGAGTTTAATAGCGGCTAGCACTGTTAAACATTGACAGATGCCTCTAGTGAGGCATTTACAGTGATTTAAGTAGTTCTGTTGACCGAGGGATTCTGGACTGTGGGGTCAGTTCACTGCAAGATGCCGCAGCCAGCCATGAAAAAAATCACGAAGACTAGCCCAGACTTGGTCGCGGCTATTCTTCATTCATGCGATTTTATGCTCCGATTTTATGTCGGGATTTTTTTAGTGTGACTATGGGAGCGTCAAAATGACACTTTTGTGAAGGAGGCCTAAACATTGTCAGCGGCTGAACAACAAATGATAATTTATTATCTTATCATTCGTCGTTCAGTTTAGGCAAGCATAAAAATCAAACGATGATTGGCCCGTGTAAACAGGTAATTGTTCATTTATGAATGACTGCCTGTTTACTGTGAATGGAGGCAGGTGGATGGAAGCAATTTCCAGCCTGCTCTAACGCCATTCACTGAGCGTTAAGACAACTGTCAGACACTTAAACACCTGACAATTGTCCAATCTGTAAGGACTCAAAGAGGGGCGAACTGCAAGTAGGCCACTTTTACCCCCATACAAAGGGTCACTATTATGTCTTTTAGTGTAAGACTCTGTTCAGACCATGTCAATTCCCATAAAATGAGGTTCTCTCTGATACCCAGAAAGCACAATTCAGACGGAATCCTGGAATAAACCCATATACTGTCATTACTCAAATGGAAACTAATATGGTCTCATTTCTTGCATTTGCAGCAGATAGAATAGTGCAGTCAAAAAAGAAAGGAACAGCAACTCTGTCAAACAGAGACCTTATCGATCTTCATTTGACTAATGAAAGACTTTGATTCCTTCCTGGGGTTCCGTTTGAATCTCATTTTTGGGGAATCAGATAGAACCCCTGGATATGGGGATTAACAAGGTCCGATTACAGCCTAAGCATGGTTACCGATGGTTTCACTTAGTATTTGACAAGCTGCAGTAGGTAGTGCGGTTTGCTATTGATGCCAAGACATGGAAAGCTCAGAGCATAAACCAAAATACTTAGTAGTGAGGCCCACACACTGAACAGTATACAGTATAACAGCAACAGTATAATTACAGAAAATTATACAGAGGGAGAAGGCAGCTTTTAGAATGCAGTGATCTGCCAGAGTGCTTTATTAATACCATATCTGATCATAAAGGAAGTGCCTAGGGGGATGTGGCCTTGCCAGAACCTCCCTTGATGAACTGGCTCTTTCTCTTTTTGATTTCAGGCCTGATGCTGTTCCAGGGTCTTTGCATCCCTTGATTTCCTGGCTCTTTCTCTCTTTTTTGAATATAAACTTCATGCTGTTTCTGGAGTGTCTGCAGTTCTTGATGCACTGGCTCTTTCCCTCCTTTTTTTTACATTTCGGCCTTATACTGTTCTGAGGTCTCTGCAGCCCTTGATGTCCTGTTTTTTTTTCATTCATTCTTAAGTCATTGGTCACGTTTTTTACTTGTTTAATTCTTTTGCAGCAATTTTACTGTCTTTGCTTTTGGCTGAACTTTTCCAATGCATTTCTATTATTTTAGTGGGATTCTGGATCCACTACACAAATAAATGATCCACCATGCTAAATCACAAAGCATCATATCCTATGATAGATTATGCAAGAGCCATCGAGTATTGAAACTGTGTAAAAAAAATTGTGTTGCATATAGCAATCAATCATCATTCATTAAGCTGCTTTAGTAAAGTGGAAGCTGTACCATAATTGATTGTTATAAGCAACAACAATTGAAACACCCAGTATTTTATGCAGAGCATGTGTACCATGTCTGGTTGAGACCTATCAAGGCATGGAGAAGAGCAAACACATTTTAGATAGATAGATGAACAATATATTATATGCAGGTTTTTTGTTTAGCAGTAACCTTGAAGTGTAACAATAACCATTGTTAGCATCAAATCTAATATATTGAATGAATATTATTTATGAGAAATTAGTCACTTTTTAAATTTTTTCAGATTTCCAATGCAGATTACAATTTTGTACAATTCAGTCATCCATCCCCATCATTGGAGGAGAAAATACTGTTTTAAAAGCCTGCTACAATTCTATTTAATGCATGTTTTATTTTACTATTACAAAGGGTAAGTGTTTATACTCTAATCCATTGTAATACTAAAAGTTCATAAAAACTGCCAAAAATCTATTTAAAAGGGAAGTTATTTTGTAGGATATAATTAAATGTGTGAGCTAAGAAGTATAAGCAATAAAGCAAACTAAAAAATGTATTTGATTCAAGAAGCTAATGAACTCCCTTCCTTTCCCTCCAATTTATTTCATATATCTTTTCTTACAGAAGTAGATTTTCTGAGCCACAATTGGCTTGCTGCTTGCTAAACTGGGGTGCAGAATATAAGGAATCTCCCCATTCTTTCCACTGAAGCCCTATAAGGCGGTGTGAACTTTCCATGTCATAGCCTGAGACCAGTAATCAGTTGGCAGCAGGTGTGCTCCAGTAAAGAACTTGTAGAAAAATCTTGAATGCAATCAGAGGTCATCATTGGAATGGCAGTCAAGATGCAACAAGCTAGAGAACGAGAAGGATTAGTAGTCAGAAGACCCGCCAAAAGTCGATAACAGAAGCGCAAGCTCAAGAACTGGGCAATAATTCTAAGAGACAAGAAAGGAGCACAGTTTAGGAACTAGGACAAGGTTAACAACAGGAGCTGGAATCAGCATCAAAGTGACATACGAACAGTAGCCAAGAAAATGGTGCACTTATATGTGTAAGCAAGGCAACAAAGCTAAGATCTCCTTTAAATACGGGGGAGCGGAAAGTTCTTGGCCTGATTCCCTTCCTGAAATATCTGCAAAATGCTGTCATTGTTGCTATAAGGTTTGTTCTTTTATTAGTTTTCCTGCTAAGTTTTAGGATAAACACCAAGTACAAAAATCATGTAGGATGCCATAATATGAATACAATTATTTTTATTATAATTATAAACTAGCAAAAAGGACAAAGTTTTAATGAAACAAATCCTTGAGATCATGCATTGAGGGTGATCTTATAATCTCATCTCATGTCAGAAATCAATACATACATATCACATCCCCAATAATAACATCCATATACAAATTAAGTGCTAGTGCTAAGGAGATGCCAACATGAGATGATGACCATAAACACAATACTACAGTTCTTGTGCAAGAATTATAGTAAAAATACTTAACCAATGCAGAAGGAATTTGGGAAGCCCAGCACACGTTTGGGTACACAGCTGCCTTTGTTTAGGGATGATGGAAGTGTATAATAGTCACTATTTAAATTCACGGAATATGAGCCGCCACCTACTTCTGGGAGAGCTTCATGTGACCATCACATGACCAGCGTTGGGTTGTAACCACAAACACCTGCCATAAAATTGAAACCAAATAGATGTGCTCTGCAAGCAGGAAAGTGCAAGGATCTGAAGGCATGTGCACAACTCATAGTCACATCAAAAGACCTACCAATTAAACATCACATGTCTGCATTTATGAATGTATTACTTACATCAATGTGAATAGGTCCAATACAACACGTTTCTACATTTATGAATGCATTACCTGTATCAATGTAAGTAGGTCCAATACCATATATTAAAATAATTGAGGGATCCATACTAACTAGAGATGAGCGAGTATACTCGCTAAGGCACATTACTTGAGCGAATAGTGCCTTAGCCGAGTATCTCCCCGCTCATCTCTAAAGATTCGGGGGCCGGCGGGGAGCGGGGAGCCGCAGGGGGAGAGCGGGGAGGAACGGAGGGGAGATCTCTCTCTCACTCTCTCCTCCCCGCTCCCCCCTGCTCCCCGCCGCAACTCACCTGTCACCGGTGCCGGCCCCTGAATCTTTAGAGACGAGCGGGGAGATACTCGGCTAAGGCACTACTCGCTCGAGTAATGTGCCTTAGCGAGTATACTCGCTCATCTCTAATGCTAACATTACAAAAATACATACACTGAAAAAAAATGATATATGATGTAAATATGACATGCAAGTATAAAAAGAAAAAAATTTACTAGTTTGTAATTATAATAAAGATATTACGGCAGACATTTTTCCTTCTTGGTGTTTATTTTGTTGTCTAGCCATCTTATAGCTATGTATATTTGATGATACGTTTTAGGTTTTTTGGTCACTTTCAGAATATTTTTCAGAACTATTTTTTTGTAGATCATTTAAAGCAGCTGTCATGGTCTGCTGCTGCCTACCTTCTTACCTGCTGCAGGTGCCATGGTCAGGTGTTGATGTCATGTATTTGCTGTGCTGTTCTCCACACTCACCCCTCTGCTGACTCTCTGGTGTCTGCTCACTCTAATCCTCTCTTAAAGGGCCAGTGCACACTCTATATATCTGTTCTTCTCCAATCCTGCTACACCATCTACTATATTAGGCATCTAAACCCTAAGGTGGATGCCTAAGCAGTTGGTCCCGTTAACTATTATAATAAAGCCCGATTCAGCAATAATGATTTCTGGGCTTCCTGACCTTAGTTCTGTACTCTGAACTTTTGTTATTGCCTGCTGACTGCCCTGACCTATTGCCTGGACCTTGTTAATGCACCTTTGCCACCTTACGCTCAGTACAGCATCAACAGTCCCACAACGGGGACTATCTGTGTGAGTAATGGCTTGGGAAGCCTGCAGGAAGGACAAAAACCCACTTGAAGGAGTCAAGGGTGAAAACCATGGTTCCCCGAGTTCTGCCGAAAGTCAAACTAATGTGTAGTAAGGCAAATCCGCATTCATCTGCCTAACATACACAATTGTGAGGAAATTGTGTACCAACTTTCAACTAGGTGTTTTTTTCTACTCAAGATGCTGAATGGTCTGGAAGATCCATCATAGTGTCAATGCCTGAAATTGTTGAACGTGTTTGTGACATGGTTTTGAAAGATAGGTGAATCTCACCAAAAACAATAGCTGAGATGCTGAATTTATCCAAAGAACATGTTTTCGGCATAATTTATGAACAATTGGATATGCATAAGCTTTCAGCCAAGTGGTGCCAAAATGCTTGAACGTTGGCTAGAAGCGCACACAAGTGAGTACCTTCAAGGTGAATTTGAAGCACACAAGACTGCCAATACAATGCATCTTTTGAAGGATTTGGAGATTAAGTGCATAGACTATCCCCTCTGCTGATCATATCCTGCTCATTCAGACTATTACCTATTTCCAAACCAAATAAAAACCTTTAAAGAATGCAAATTTTTGAATGATACACAGATCAAAGCAGCAACAGTGCAATTTTTTGGTGACCAAACATCAGAGTACCTTTTAGAAGGAT
Organism: Eleutherodactylus coqui; assembly: GCF_035609145.1. Lineage (NCBI taxonomy): Eukaryota > Metazoa > Chordata > Amphibia > Anura > Eleutherodactylidae > Eleutherodactylus > Eleutherodactylus coqui. The sequence goes on along the minus strand of NC_089845.1, from coordinate 136,516,409 downwards.
TGAAGAAACTTCAGAAACAATGTTACAAGTGTGTTGAATTTCAGGGGGAATATAGTTATTTCCTCTCTTGATCAGACTGAGAAGTTTTCATTTCTTCCTTGTAGGTGCCTGAGTAGTGTAAAAAATGCGAGTTGCTATGACAACCAGGCTATTCAACAGTAAGCATCAGGAGTGCAGCGGCCATATAAGTTGTTCTGATAGTCCGAGTAAGAAAAAACTGCAGCATGTCCTATTCTCGTCTGATTTTTAGATGAGAATAGAATGTGTCAATATGCAGTGTTCAGCACATTGGACAACATATGGACGGTGTATCTGATACTAGTTGCGCCTTAGAATCTCGGGCGCAATTTTTAAATCGCCTATGCACATGTACTCTTAATTGTTATATACAAAGTTTTATATATTTAATGGTATTGAGATATTTAACTTTAAATATTAAGTGGCCATTACACTTTGAGATAACTTATGTTAATATGATCAATAATTTGTGCTTATGTGATAACTGGCAAAAGTGCAAATCAGTATATGTGCCTAAAATGATGTTTTTATGCTTGCAAATCCCTCTGAAATGCAGCCACTAGGGACCCCCCTTGTTGTCCACTGCCTGTTTTCATGAGATGTCTGCTTCTTGTGATAAAAATAACATCACACTGAACAGGAAGTGCAGTAAGGGGATGCCTCATGCTGCCCATAGAAGTCTCTGAAAGGAGAAAGACAAAAAGGAAGCACACACAAACATGCTTCTGGAGCTAATGGTGAGTTATTTACTGTGTTACAGCTTCTGAAATTACATCTACACTGCTCAGTACTTCTCTTGCATCCTCCACGGTGCAGTTATTTTTCTTTGTGTGCTACCGACCATTAGGAAGCAGAATCTGCTGTTCTCTCCATGTGTAGTGTATAGAAGACACATAACAGCCAACTTCTTTCTCCAGCTCAGAGAGAACTGAGAATTATAGATGTGACCTGCAGAAGGGAAAAGCAGGATGAAAGTTACATAATAGTTGGAAATAATGATATACTTCATATACACACACATGGCAACTTGTTCTGAAAGGCTACCCCAAAGTACAGCTACAGCAGACTTCAAGACTTTTCAAATGTCTTACTCCATAGTGGAAAATAATAAGGAACATGGTCTTTTATAGTAGATTCTCAGCCAAGCACATGCCCCTTACAGTCAGGGGTAGCACACATCCTTCTGTACTATGCTGTTCAATTTCAGGGTTAAAATTTTTATGGATGCTTTGAAAAATTTATTTAGACAGCAGCTTCGGAAATTACTCTTGTGATGATCAAGGATAATCTTCCACTTTAGGTCACAGTCATTGAAATCATTCGTATTTATTCACAAACTGAATGGATTTTGTGAATCATCATGATTCCGGGTTAAAAAGAAAAATTTCAAACACAAGAATTCTGATTGGTGAAGGAACTTTATGATTAAAGTGAGCTTTTTCAATTTCTCAGCATCTGTCTCACTTAGTAAATGACTGTACTTAGTGGAGTTTGTTGTCAAAATCAACAGTTCTAAAACTGCAGAAGTTTTCGTCTGATCATAGTACACAGGTAAATAAAATATTTTAGTGCTCATATAGCCAGACTCTATCGTTGAGTCAATATCAGTAACTTTATGATTAGTGTTGAGCGAACTTATAAAAAGTTTGGTTCGGTCTATTTGCCATAATTCAGCAAAAAGTTTGGGTCAGTCCGAATTGCTGCATAACATTGAACATTGGTGGTGGCCCTGGAGCTCAGCAGATAGCACAGTTGCCTTGCGATGCTGGGGTCTTAGGTTCAAATCTGAACCATGACAAGGTCTGCATGGAGTTTATATATTCTCCTTGTTTCATAATAATCACCTTTTTATATATCACAGACCTACTAAATATCACTTTACATGTATTTGCAGTTTGTATGTACTCCCTGTATTCCATAATAATCACCTCTTCTTTTGACATAGATCATATATATTAGACAGCACTTTATATCACTTGTTTTCTGTCCCCATTGGTGCTCATAATCTATATTCACATGTTAGTATGTTTTTGAAGGACATACAAACTCCATGGAGATGTTTTTTTTTGGTCAGATTTGAAACTAGGACCCCAACGCTGCAATGCAACAATGCTAACCACTTAGTCACCATGTTTCAGCTTCTTCCTCCTCCTCTTTGGAAGAAGAAAATGACAGTAGAAGGAGAATAATCGTGGCTCACTGGTTAGCACCATTGAATTGCATGCTGGGGTCCTAATTTAAAATCTGTCCAATTACAACATCTGCATAGCGTTTGTATGTTCTCCGAAAACATACTAATAGATGAATATAGATAGTGAGCATCAATGAGGGCAGAAAATATCAACTGGTATAGAGCGTTGTATAATAAACACTCTGTCGGAAAAAATCTAGCACCTAGAAGTCCTTTTGCTGAAAAATTGTTAGGGATACTAACCTTGGAAAGTAGTTTTGTTTGCTTTAATCAAATAAAAGCTTGTAATTAATCTAATGAATTATACTGTCTTAGAAGGCAGGGAAGATAGAAATTTTAAGGTGCATTCTTGCTGGGGTCCGAGGTCACAAATGGACGTTCAGTGATGTACTAAATGGTTAGAGCAGGTTGGGTATCAGTAAACAAGAGCATTGGACCCCAGCGGTAGAAGATGAATGAAGCAAGTTCATGAAGAATCTGTGGACAATTATGTGACAAATAACCACTACTGTTTGTCTTGTATGTCTTGATGTTATGTAATATAATCTTTATACCCCACTCATATCCTATGGGGGCTTTTAAGAATACAAAGGTTAAAAATGCAGAAAATGTTGCATTGTCAGAAGCTACTAGCATATGTTTTCTTTTCTTTATGAGTTTAAATGCAGGGAATAGTTAAACTAAAACAACTTTGTTCAGTCTGTGTTTCATATTCACAGAGAGATAACAGTCAGAGTTATTTTGCAAAGGTGGGGGCTGTCATTTTCAGACTTCACTCTTTGTTCAGGGTCACAGACAGAGAAGGAGAGAGAGAGGGGGGCTCAAACAGCACCGATACCAACGCATTCTAAAGACACCAGCATTTAACATAGCATATAATAGTTTTAGTAAATAAGGAAGACATAATAATATCTCAGTCACTCAGCAAACTCTTTCCCACAATTTGTCAAAAATAGCACTCATTCACAATCTTATCTCAATAGAATCATGTACTTTATAACATTATAGCACTCACTTCAATGCCTTTCAACTGATGTGTTTGTTTATCACACTCCTTTTCTGTGTATCTGTATGTCCTGCTTGTACACCTTTACAAAGGGGGGACAGGGCAGACTTGACCGCATGGATGGATGAGAGTTAATGACCAGTGTTCAGGCTGTGATGAATGAAAAAAGTGTGATGCAGATTTTGACTGGGGATAGAAGTTTTTCTCCCCCCTCTGCATAGGACTTTACTTGTTTGTGATGTGAATTTGAAGACTGTAAATTTCAAATGAAAACATAAATAAGTAGGTATACAGCCATCATCGAAGGGGTGGAGCTAGATGATGTAAAAGTACCTAATGGGTCATCTCTCTCTTGTCCAAAAAGGAGGGGGTGAGAATCTTGGGCAGCCAGGAAAAAAAATTTTTGTCTCAAATTTGATGAGACATTGCAGGCAGGATCAGATTAATAATGAATTTGCTTAAAGGATATCACATTTCAAATATGGATAGATGTTTGTAGATTGTTCTGCCCTGATGTAACTCATGTCTCTGTTATTGGCGCTGACATTTTACAAGCCTTATCTGCATCCATCAAATTATCACCGGATGGATCAGTACGGGTTAAGACCTCAAGTGCCAGTTCAGAAGAATTTTGTAAACTAACTGCTCTCATGGTGGATCCGGCTCATGTGTTTGCCCTGACAGCCGCTGCAGAAACTAAGTTTTCCGCAAGTCCTGGCAAATTGTTGGCCACCTCCAAGACAGACATAGAGAAATTGAATGTACCCCCTATGATGGTATATTTGAAACCAGGATACACACTCCTGGGTCAAACAGTATCTCTTTAGTTTCCCACAAGAAAATGTTGTTGGGGGATAAGTGGGAGACTTGGATTCAATGGAGTTTTTGCGTTGGATACATCCTCCAGCAAACACTTCTCTTTTCCAGGTAAGAAAAGACACAAAGAGGTGTCCATGTGGACACCTACTGCATGGTCCATAACCTCTGTGAGGGGAACAAGGTTACAGTTCTGAACTACCCCTAGTGGTCCTCACGCTTCATGACATCCAGATTATACGCACACAAGTGCAACCCAAGCATTTATCTCTGGCCTGTCAGATCCAGCCCTCTTCATGCCTCATAGCATCTCTTTTCAACGTTATACTACTTTGAACCCAGCTACTCTTCTTTTAATTGAGTAGCCTGGTTCAAATGGGGGAGGGGGAGGCACAGGTGATATAGGTATTACAGATCAGCTATTTTTTAAATTTGTTTTGCAATAAGCATTGATGCAACAAGAAAATTCAGGTTTTAAAAATAGTTACTGGAACCCCTTGTTAACAATGCATATTTTGAGTTTTTTTGTAGATGGTACCAGGGTGAGGATTGATGACTCCACACCGGATATGCCGTGGTCACACAACAAGATGTCCTAAAAGCAGAAGCTCTGTTTCTGCATGTCACAGCACAAAAAGCAGAACTGAAGGCCCTCACTGAGGCATGTAGATTGGCAGAAGGTAAGACAGCAAGCATTTACACTGATTCCCAGTATACATTTGTCATAGCTCATAATTACGGCCCAATAGGGAAGGCCAGACAGTTTCTTACCTCAGTAGGACAACCAGTTAAGAATGGTGCAGTGGTGCAGAGTCTCATGGAGCCCCTACTTCTACCTGACAAAGTGGAGAAGCAAGAGACAATGTCATCGTAGAAAGCACAGCGAAGACAGCGGCCCTCAAGTCGTGGAAGAAAAGAAGATACTGACAGCATAAGTCAGAGACAAAAACTTCGAGTAACGAACCCCATTTAAGTCAATGGGCGACTTGAGCATTTTTGTATGGGACCGATGCTTCGCATAGGTGATGACTTGTCAAACACCAGAAAACATCAGAAAGTCATGGAAACACCACAGAAATGAATAGGGAAGGGCAGGGGCAGCATGCATGGCTCTCTATTAAGCCAAAAAGGGGGCAAGAGTCTGGCATCACTCCCCCTAACAATTTACTTTAGACAAACCCTCATTAGCAAGGCACACGCGCTGGCACATCTTAGCTAAGCACCACACTACCTGCAACCAAGGACAATCACTGCCTGCGGGTGACACCGCTGCCTCTTCTCCTGGGTTACATGCTGGCATTGCTGTCCAACCTCCACGCACGACCCTGCGTCCATAGCACACCCAAAATATTCCCTGCGCAGCGTTCAGCTGCCCTCATGCGACACGCTCACTTCATAGCCACACCACCCTCATGTCTATTTATAGGTGCGTAATGGATGAGGAGGAACCAGAGGCACACACAGCAGAGGGTTAGCAGCCCTCCGCAAAAATTGATTTAAGTTTAACTTTTAAAACTTTTAAAACTGATAAAACTTTTAAAAGTTTTAAACAGAGCATTTTGGGCCGCATAGAAATTTGCAGTTCTGCGTGCTGACATGCTGTTTTAGGAGGAGGAGTAATAATATCTGAGAGGGATACACAAAGCTAATTCTCCCTTTTTTGGGGGTGATAGAGGATAACTTTTTCTCCTCTTGCAGCAAAAAGATTCTTTAGAATCCGCTGCTTTCCGCCAGTGGAGAAGAGAAGTCTGGGGAAATCCAGCCTTTGTTAATCTTAATGAGGGTAAGCATGTCGGCGCTGTCAGTTGACAGACAGGTATGCTTATCCATGATGATTCCTCTAGCTGCACTAAACGCCGGCTCTGACAAGATGCTAGCATCAGGGCAAGCCAGCACCTCCAGGCTTTACAGCGCAAGTTCGTGCCACGCAGACCCGTAAATTGTGATATAAAGCTGGGGAGCCCAAAAACTTGCCTCTCTCTTAATCTCACAGCAGCCAGCTGTGATTCACCCCCCGCCCAGAAACTTGGCCTGTGCCCACACCCTCACTTGGACGCCCGCGTCCTCGACCCTTACCCCTACTCCTCATCATAGTGGATTAAGAATAGAGCAGGGTCCAAATAAATTACCCCACTGTACAGCACTGACAACTGTGGCTAATTCATCGCACACAGAGACTTGTAGATAACAGAGGCTCTATGCTGTGACTTGAAAAAATTAACCCGCTGTCTTGCGCTGATACCTAGGGGTAATTTACTGCTCAAAGAGACTTGTAGATAAAAGAGGCTGTATGGAGTGGGAGAAGACTCTTAAGCCAGTGAATAGTACTGGTAACTGCGGCTATCTCAACCCCACCAAGGAAGATATATTGTGAGATGCTCTGCACAGTGGCAGATCTGAAATACTTTGCAGTGGCCCAGGAAATATTACAGTACTGTTTAGCGGTGAGACCTCTGTCTAATGCACTGCAGACATAGAACAATATAACTGAAATACTTTGCAGTGGCCCAGGAAATATTACAGTACTGTTTAGCGGTGAGACCTCTGTCTAATGCACTGCAGACATAGAACGATATAACTGAAATACTTTGCAGTGGCCCAGGAAATATTACAGTACTGTTTAGAGGTGAGACCTCTGTATAATGCACTGCAGACACTGAATGGTATAACTGAACTACTTTGCAGTAGGCTAGAAAATTTTAGAGTGCTTTTCACGGTGAGAGCTGGTTGTACGGCACTGCAGGCTGAGAATGCTATTATGGAAAGACTGGGAACAGGCCTAGATGCGTAATATAAAAGTTGGTGCACTACTGCTCCCAGCCAGCCACAACTGTAAAGCACACGGTCAGATGTAGGCTTACGAAGGATCGTTGGGGTTCTTGCACAGAGGATCAGAATTGTATAACTTTCCCTATAGAAGTCGCTGTGTCCCTAAACTTTGCGTTATGCACCACACACACAGAATGGTATAACTTAACTACTTTGCAGTAAGCTAGGAAATTTTAGAATACAGTTTCACGATGAGAGCTGGTTGTACGGCACTGCAGGCTGAGAACGCTATAACTGCAAGGCCTAGATGTGTAATACAAAAGTTAGTGCACTACTGCTCCCAGTCAGCCACAACTATAATGCACACGGTGATATGTAGCCCTGAGAAGGACCATAGGGGTTCTTGCAGAGAGGATCAGGAGTCCTGTAAAACTTTCCCTATATGTGCAGCTCTGTCCCTAAACTCTGCATAATACACTGCAGACTGAAAACGCTATAGTTGAAATGGCCTGCACAGCCGGAGATGCTTAAAAAAAAAAATTGGTGCACTACTACTCCCAGCCAGCAACAACAGTAATGCACACGATGTGGAGTAGCCCTAAGGAGGACCATTGGGGTTCTTGACAACAGGATCCTACTCTAACACTGTCCCTATATCAGCAGCAGCAGTATTCCTAACCTCTGCCAGCATGCATCTGAGGCGAGCCGCGGGCAGGACCAGTTTAAGTACTCGGTGGTCACCTGATCGGCCCAGCCACTCACTACTGTGCAGGGGGAGAGGGCTGGCACGTCACAGCAGGAAGAGGTAATGCCTTCCCCACATGTTTATTGGCTAGAAAATGGCGCTAAACATGCAGGGAAGGAAATGCAATTGACTTGACTACCGTGTGGTGTTCGTCTCGAGTAATGAGCATTTCGAGTATCCTAATACTCGAATGAGCATCAAGCTCGGACGAGTGTGCTCGCTCATTTCTAGACTTTACAGTTACAAGACAGCAAGATAAAAAAGGAAAAAATGGACTAAAAATGGGAGCAGCAGAACAGGACGGTGTATGGCGAACAGTCAACAGAACTTGCCCACCACGGTTCCTGTGCCCAGCTGATGCACGAAAAGATGCACCTATCAAAGCATTGATGATGTCGGTGCTTGAATGAAGACTGGTGACTCATGGGTTCTCTGTAGCTGCTGCATCATTTGTCCAGTCTTGCATAATCTGTGCCATAGGCAACCCAATGCAGAAGTAAAGGTCACCACATAACACTTGCCTGGGGCACTCTACCCATTTCAGAGATTGAAAATTGACTACATTCAGCTCACACTTGTTGGGAAGTATGAATATGTGCTTTTTGTGTTGATGTCTTTCCAGGTTGGTGTCTTTCCAGAAGCTCATGAATGAGGTAATTTGCAGATACGGGGTACCGGAAGGGATTGAGTCAAAGGTACACACTTCACAGGTGAAATAATGCAACACATCATGCCTGCTCTGGGTATATCCCAGGCCTTTCACACACCCTACCATTCACGGAGTAGTGGGAAAGTAGAAAGGATGAACGGTACCCTGAAATTTAAGATCCAAAAGGCAATGGAGGAAACAGGCAAACCTTGAACTGAGTGCCTAAGATTTTGCTTCACTTTTACCTACAGTGCACCCTGCTCATGCCACTCAACGTTCCAGCATTACAACGCCCCCAGTCCAGCTCCCTTGCTGCCTCTGGGGAAAGGGAGGAAAGTGGGAATAATCACCTGATACTCTTTCTTTCCTTTCAGATTGATAGACATGACTATGTACTAGCTAATGGCCAAGGAGACAGGGGATTCAGTCATGTTGATCAGTCATTAGATAACCCTGATTTTGCACTCTTTGTGGATGGATTGAGGTATAGTCAAGAAGGCAGGTTCTACAGAAGTTTTGTTGTGCTCTCCTTACATGATGTAGTCAAAGCCGTACCTCTTCTAACCTAACATTTACACAGACTCCCGCTATGCCTATAGCATTGCTGATGACTACGGAACCATCTGGAGAGCGAGGTAATTCTTAAAGATAAAGCAATTAAAAAAGAGAAGGTGTATCAGCCCTCTTGCTGTCTGAGAGAGTGGCCTAAAAATGCAACAAAAGGCCACTCCATGGATGGCACCTGAGTCAACCGTACATCACCCGGCTAATTAGGCTGTGAAGACAGCCACACAGAAGCCCAGATTTGATCCTTCAGGGGTTGGGGCGGTGCAGATACCCCCCCCCCCCCCAGATGTCACCCCCGGTGGATTATGACCTGTTGATTCAGTTACAAAAGGCGACTAAAGAGGGGCAAAGAGACACCTGGGGATAAATGGAGGGTATCCAACAAGACTTGTCTCCCACAGGCCCCTATCCTGTCATTGCTATGGCTTTGGCCTCCCATGGAAATACACACCTGTTACAAACAGCTGTGGTTGCTAGTCACTGGTCTGCACCAGGATTCAGCATCATGGCAGCCACACACACCCAGGGCTGCCTAACATACACGAATATATTTATGCGTATGTGTGAGGAACAATACATCTATGTTTCGGAACACTGGAGTCAGGTTACATGTTGGTACCGCTTCATCGATGATATATTTGTGTTATGGAGTGGTACAGAAGAGAGTTTGACAGCTTTTCACAATTACTTGAACAATATCTACCCTGAATTAAATTTCACCATGTCATATTCCCGGATTAATATCCAATTTCTGGATGTAAATGTGATACATGAGGGCACCTCTTTGAGTACAGATCTCTTTATTAAGGAAACCGACAGGAATTCACTGCTTTATTACAACAGCAATCATCCTCGCCTGATGGTGGATTCCTTACCGTGGTCACAGTTACTACGTGTACGACGAATCACGGATGAAAGGGTAGTGGATTCAAGAATTGATGCTATATGTGATAGATTTTTTCAGAGGGGATACCCTCCCTCCTTATTGCAGTCTACAAAGGAGAGAGTGAAGAAAGTAGAGAGGGGTGACCTACTAGTCGATAGGATACGAGAACCTGGTCCATCCAGGATTCCTTTCATCTCAACCTATGGTCCCCAAAGTGGTGGTATCAGAAGTATCTTGTTGAGACATTGGCCCATTTTGGGTGACTGTTGTAAAAATATCCCAGAGTTTGTTACCACCAATATTAGCCTACAAAAGAGGTAGAAATATTAGGGATAAGTTGGTTAGACCCCTCATCACTCCAAGGGGGACTCTGACTCAACAAGCATTCGGCCAGAGCAGGAGGGGTAATTTTCCTAGCCTCTCCTGCTTTTGTTGTAATAATATGCATAAGGGAGATCACTTCAGGCACCCAATTTCTGGAAAAAAATATATGTTGAAAGAAAGATTTACTTGTTCAACTTCGTATGTCATATACTTGATCACCTGCCCCTGCGGGCTTGGTTATGTAGGGGAAACAACGATGGAAATACGTAGTTGCATCATAAATCATAAGAGCACTATTCGGATGAAGAAGACAGATCTACCAATCCCGAAACATTTTTGTGAATATCGACACTCAGTGAGTCAGCTCAGGTTCAAAGTTATAGATTGGGTAGCTCCACTACCTAGAGGAGGGGATCGGGAGGGCTTACTTAAGCGTAAAGAAATCAAATGGATCCATGAATTGGATACCCTTACTCCCAAGGGACTGAACATAGAATACCCAATAACATCTCTCTTGTGAGGTTGTATTCTATGTAATATATTATCTGATGATTATATACATGAGTATCTGGACTATAAGGAATTATTACTTCTTCTCAGTAATGTTTTTAATCACTTTGTATTTGTTTGTCTTACAGATATGGTTCATATGCATGTGCGCCAAACTCCTGAAGCCTGATCTTTCTTCATATCACATAATTTTCATTAATGATGTCTGTACCTATATAAAAATTTTTATCATTCTAAATAAATGATACAGTATGCAAAATATTTTTTCTTTTTTTCATCAAATAATTCTGTATATATACGGCAATAATTAGAGGGTCTGTATGGTATATATCTAAGGTACCTGGATGGTTCATGCTTCATTGTATTTAGTAAAGGGGACCAAATTTTGAGGTTGAATGGGGATAACAATAGTTGGTATAGTCAATGGGACTGATTGTGCATGTTCCTATGCACCTATGGTTCTTCCAGATAATTTTCTATATATCTGGATAGTAATACATATATATAAATCCCCCTATGAAGGTCCAATATAGATGTGATGTAATTTTGGGATGGATTGGGTAACATCCTGATTAGAGATGAGGGAGCACCAAAATGCTCAGGTGCTCGTTGCTCGAGTCGAACTTTCCGCGATGCTCGAGGGTTCGTTTCGAGTAACAAACCCCATTGAAATCAATGGGCGACTCGAGCATTTTTGTATATCGCCGATGCTCTCTAAGGTTTTCATTGGTGAAAATCTGCAAAACCCAAGAAAGTGATGGAAACGACACAGAAATAGATAGGGCAGGCGAGGAGGAGGAGGACGGGGAAGTTTTTGAGGCAGTACATGTCCTGTCCCAGTGTCCATGGTTATATGCACCATCCCAGTGACCGCGTCGCTGAAAAGTTGTCGTGCCTGGGGAACCTAGTAGCGCGGCCTCGCCACCATCATGTCTTTGGGAAGCCTCCATTTCCACTACCCTGTAACATTGCAGTAGCAGCAGTATAGGCAGAGCCGAGAATTAGTAACATTTCAGCGGTAAGAGTATGCACAAAGCCCTGTAACATTTCATTGGCAGCAGTGACGACAGACCCCACTAACATTTCACTTGCAGCAGTATACACAGACCCCAGTAACATTTCAGTAGTATTTGTATAGGCAGACCCCAGTAACAGTTCAGTAGTATAAGTCTAGACAGACCCCAGTAACATTTCAGTTCCAGCAGTATTGACAGACCCCAGTAACATTTCAGTAGTATCAGTTGCGACATGTCCCAGTCACATTTAAGTTCCAGCAGTGCAGACAGACCCCAGTAACAGTAACGTTAAAGTAGTATGGGCAAAGCAGCAGATAAACATTTCCCTGGCAGCAGTGTAGGGAGAGCAAAGTATTTGTAAGATTTCAGTAGTAGCAGTATAGTCAGACCCCAGTAACATTAACGTAGAAGCAATATGGGCAGAGCCCACTATTATTTACATTTCTGTTATAGCAGTATAGACCTGCCCCAGTAACATTTCCGTTGAAGCATTATGGGCAGAGCCCAGTATTAGTAAAATTACAGTAGTAACAGTATACACCAACCAAGGTAACATTTCAGGAGCAGAAGTATCGGCAGACCGAAGTAACATTTCTGTTGCTGAAGTATAGTCAGACCCCTGTAGCATTACTGTGGCAGAAGTATAGGTAGGCAGAAAACAGTTACATTTCTGTAGCAAAAGTGTAGGCCAACCCCAGACACAGTGGTGTACCATGAGTGCAGGCGAAGCCCATAAAAATTACTTTGATTACATTGTAGGCGAGGGCCTGAAAAATTGGTGTACCGACAGTACAAATGTACCCCAGAAAAATTTCCCATGCCCCACCCAGAGGGCAGGTGAAACCCATTAATCGCTTAGCGTACTGTGGCTTAATTTTTAACTAGGCCTGGAGGCAGCCCAGTCTAAAAAACAATTGGTTCAGGTGGAAGTTTCAATGCTTTAATGAGAAATGAAACAGATAGATATTATTTAGAAAAGTTATATGAGCCTTTTGGCCCACAGAAAAATTGCCCATTCAAGGTGATTATGAGAGGTTTCAGGAGGAGGAGCCGGAGGAGGAGGACGAATATCATACACAGATTGACAAAGTTCTTTAGGTAGCGCTGCTGTCCGCTGGTGGAGAACAGAAGTCTGGGGAAATCCAGGCTTTGTTCATCTTTATGAGTGTAAGCCTGTCGGCGCTGTCAGTTGACAGGCGGGTACGCTTATCCGTGATGATTCCCCCAGCTGCACTAAACACCCTCTCTGACAAGACGCTAGCCGCAGGGCAAGCCAACACCTCCAGGGCATACAGCGCGAGTTCGGGCCACGTGTCCAGCTTTGACACCCAGTAGTTGTACGGAGCAGAGGCGTCACGGAGGACGGTGGTACGATCGGCTGCGTACTCCCTCACCATCTTCTTACAGTGCTCGCTCCGACTCAGCCTGGACTGGGGAGGTGTGAGACAGTCTTGCTGGGGAGCCATAAAGCTGGCAAAGGCCTTGGAGAGTGTTCCCCTGCCTGCGCTGAACATGCTGCCTGATCTCCACGCCTCCCCTTCTTCTTGGCCCTCGGAACTGCGCCTTCTGCCACTAGCGCTGTCAGATGGGAAGTTTACCATCAGTTTGTCCACCAGGGCCCTGTGGTATTGCATCACTCTCGAACCCCTTTCCTCTTCGGAAATGAGAGTGGAAAAGTTATCCTTATACCGTGGGTTAAGCAGTGTGTACACCCAGTAATCCGTAGTGGCCATAATGCATCTAACGCGAGGGTCACAAGAAAGGCATGCTAACATAAAGTCAGCCATGTGTGCCAGGGTACCTGTACGCAGCATATGGCTGTCCTCACTAGGAAGATCACTTTGAGAATCCTCCTCCTCCTCAGGCCATACACACTGAATGGATGAGAGGCAAGCAGCATGGGTACTCTCTGCAGTCGGCCCAGCTGTCTCTTCCTCCTCAGGCTCCTCCTCCTCCTCCACGCGCTGAGATATAGACATGAGGGTGCTCTGACTATCCAGCGACATACTGTCTTCCCCCGCCTCCGTTTCCGCCCACAAAGCATCAGCCTTTATGCTTTGCAGGGAACTTCTCAACAGGCATAGCAGGGGAATGGTGACGCTAATGATTGCAGCATCGCCGCTCACCATCAGGGTGGACTCCTCAAAGTTTCCCAGGACCTGGCAGATATCTGCCATCCAGGCCCACTCCTCTGTAAAGAATTGAGGAGGCTGACTCCCACTGCGCCGCCCATGTTGGAGTTGGTATTCCACCATAGCTCTACGCTGCTCATACAGCCGGGACAACATGTGAAGCGTAGAGTTCCACCGTGTGGCCACGTCACAAAGCAGTCGGTACACTGGCAGATTAAACCGATGTTGCAGGGTGCGCAGGGTGGAAGCATCCGTGTTGGACTTGCGGAAATGTGCGCTGAGCCGGCGCACCTTTCCGAGCAGGTCTGACAAGTGTGGGTAGCCTTTCAGAAACCGTTGAACCACCAAATTAAAGACGTGGGCCAGGCATGGCACGTGCGTGAGGCTGCCGAGCTGCAGAGCCGCCCCCAGGTTACGGCCATTGTCACACACGACCATGCCCGGTTGGAGGCTCAGTGGCGAAAGCCAGCGGTCGGTCTGCTCTGTCAGACCGTGCAACAGTTCGTGGGCTGTGTGCCTCTTCTCTCCTAAGCTGAGTAGTTTCAGCACGGCCTGCTGACGCTTGCCCACCGCTGTGCTGCCACACCGCGTGACACCGACTGCTGGCGACGTGCTGCTGGTGACAAGTCTTGATTGCGAGGTAGAGGTTGCGTTGGAGGAGGAGGAGAAGGAGGAAGGTTTAGTGGAGGTGGCATACACCGCCGCAGATACCAGCACCGAGCTGGGGCCCGCAATTCTGGGGGTGGGTAGGACGTGAGCGGTCCCAGGCTCTGACTCGGTCCCAGCCTCCACTAAATTCACCCAATGTGCCGTCAGGGAGATATGGTGGCCCTGCCCGCCTGTGCTTGTCCACGTGTTCGTTGTTAAGTGGACCTTGGCAGTAACCGAATTGGTGAGGGCGCATACGATGTTGCGTGAGACGTGGTCGTGCAGGGCTGGGACGGCACACCATGAAAAATAGTGGCGACTGGGGACAGAGTAGCGCGGGGCTGCCGCCGCCATCATGTTTTTGGACGCCTCAGTTTCCACCAGCCTGTAGGAGAGCATCTCCAGGCTGATCAATTTGGCTATGTGGACATTTAAAGCTTGAGCGTGCGGGTGCGTGGCGGCGTACTTGCGCTTTCGCTTCAACGATTCTCTTAGCGACGGCTGGACGCTGCATTGAGAGACATTGCTGGATGTGGCCGAGGACAGCGTAGGTGAGGGTGTGGGTCCAGGCCAGGAGACGGTCGTGCCTGTGTCCTGAGAGGGAGGTTGGATCTCAGTGGCAGGTTGGGACCCAGGGGGAGAGGCAGTGGCGCAAGCTGGAGGCGGTGAACGGCCTTCGTCCCACCTTGTGGGGTGCTTGGCCATCATATGCCTGCGCATGCTGGTGGTGGTGGCTCCCTGGCTGATCTTGGCACGACCAAGGTTGCACACCACTGTTCGTCGGTCGTCCGCCATCTCAGTGAAAAACTGCCAGACCTTAGAGCACCTTGGCCTCTGCACGGTGGTTTGGCGCCAGGGGGTGCTTTGGGAAACAGCTGGTGGATTATTCGCTCTTGCCCTGCCTCTACCCCTAGCCACCCCACTGCCTCTTCCAACCTGTCCTGCGGCTGCAATTTCCTCCCCCTCTGAAGACCTGTCCTCAGTTGGCTTATCACACCAGGTGGAGTCAGTCACCTCATCGTCCAGCAGCCCTTCCTCCGAATCCTCTGTCCGCTCCTCCCTCGGACTTACTGCCCTCACTACTACCTCACTGATAGACAACTGTGTCTTATCGCCATCGTCGTCCTCACCCACTGAAAGCTCTTGAGGAAGTTGACGGAAGTCCCCAGACTCATCCCCCGGACCCCGGGAACTTTCCAAAGGTTGGGCATCGGTCACGACAAACTCCTCCGGTGGGAGAGGAACCATTGCTGCCCAATCTAGGCAGGGGCCCGAGAACAGTTCCTGGGAGTCTGCCTACTCCTCAGAATGTGTCATTTTCATGGAGTGAGGAGGCTGGGAGGAAGGAGGAGCAGCAGCCAGAGGATTCAGAGTTGCAGCAGTGAACGGCGTAGAAGACTGGGTGGTCGATAGATTGCTGGATGCACTTTCTGCCATCCACGACAGGACCTGCTCACACTGCTCATTTTTTAATAAAGGTCTACCACGTGGACCTAAAAATTGCGATATGAAGCTGGGGACCCCAGAAACTGTCCTCTCTCCTACTCCCACAGCAGCCGGCTGCGATTCACCTGGACCAGGAACTCGGCCTATGCCCACACCCTCACTTGGGACTCCGCATCCTCGACCGCGACCGCGTCCACATCCTCTGCCCATACCCCTACCCCTCAGTATGCTGGATTAAGAATCGAGCAGAGACAGAGCGGTGTAAAAATGTTTGTGAATTATTGCCGCGAAGTTGCTGGCGGCCAGCGATAATATAATGCTAAATGAAGCCAGAGATAAATTATAAGGAAGGCTGCACTTAGGCCTTGCTGTGAACTATGCAGTTTGGATGGGTGTGAAGTCCCACAGGCCACGCAGGCAAATGCACTGGGTAAGCGTTAGCTGTAAAAAGGAATTTTTTTAAAATCTCCTTATTTTACTCTGCAATGCAGGCTGAGGCTAGGCAGTGTGTATTGCACTTTCAATCTATGGGCGTCGAGCAGATCGCGAACTTCTGAGACAGCACACGTATAACAGAGCATTGTAGAAAATGTGTGGTTTCTTGGCGTACACTTAGAGGCAGACTGCAGTGAGGCTACGCGAAGTGCGGACAGAAATATGTTTACATGAAGGCTGCACGCAGGCTAGGCTGTGAACTATGCAGTTTGGATGGGTGTGAAGTCCCACAGGCCACGCAGGCAAATGCACTGGGTAAGCATTAGCCGTAAAAAGGAATTTTTTTTAAATCTCCTTATTTTACTCTGCAATGCAGGCTGAGGCTAGGCAGTGTGTATTGCACTTTCAATCTATGGGCGTCGGGCAGACCGTGAACTTCTGAGACAGCACACGTATAACAGAGCGTTGTAGAAAATGTGTGGTTTCTTGGCGTACACTTAGAGGCAGAGTGAACTGAAGCGACGCAAAGTGCGGACAGAAAAATGTTTAAATGAAGGCTGCACGCAGGCTAGGCTGTGCAATACAAAGGTACTACAACTCCCAGCAACCACAGAGTTAAATGCACACGGTCGCAGGTTGCCCTAAGAAGAACCGTTGGGGTACTTGTAGACAGGATTCTACACTACCACTGTCCCTGCCTGACCAATACTGCCCCTATACTCAAGTACAGACTGCAGCCTGAGAACGCTACAGCCTGCACGCCCGATATACATTAAAAAAAAATTGTGCAAAAGTGCTCTCAGCAGCCACTACAGGTACTACAACTCCCAGCAACCACGGAGTTAAATGCACACGGTCGCAGGTTGCCCTAAGAAGAACCGTTGGGGTACTTGTAGACAGGATTCTACACTACCACTGTCCCTGCCTGACCAATACTGCCCCTATACTCAAGTACAGACTGCAGCCTGAGAACGCTACAGCCTGCACGCCCGATATACATTAAAAAAAAATTGTGCAAAAGTGCTCTCAGCAGCCACTACAGGTACTACAACTCCCAGCAACCACGGAGTTAAATGCACACGGTCGCAGGTTGCCCTAAGAAGAACCGTTGGGGTACTTGTAGACAGGATTCTACACTACCACTGTCCCTGCCTGACCAATACTGCCCCTATACTCAAGTACAGACTGCAGCCTGAGAACGCTACAGCCTGCACGCCCGATATACATAAAAAAAAATTGTGCAAAACTGCTCACAGCAGCCACAACAGTAATGCACTAGGTGAGCTGTGGCCCTAAGAAGGGCCGTTGTGGTTCTTGAAGACGCTAACACTGTCCCTATAGCAGCAGAAGCATCAGCAGCACTTTCCCTGATCTCTCTTAGCGTGTGTCGGTGGCGAGCCGCGGGCGGGGCAGATTTAAATACTCGGGGGTCACTTGATCTTGCCAGCCACTCACTGCAGGGGGTGGGATAGGGCTGGAACGTCACAGGAGGAAGTTGTAATGCCTTCCCTGTGTTTCTATTGGCCAGAAAAGGGTGCAAATTTCTCAGGGAAGGAAATGTAATGGAGTCGAGTGCCGCGTGGTGCTCGCCTCGAGTAACGAGCATCTCGAACACCCTAATGCTCAAATGAGCATCAAGCTCGGACGAGTGCGCTCGCTCATCTCTAATCCTGATATACTTACATTGTGCAGATAGAAGTTATACATGATTATGCATGAGTAGACATAATAGATATACCTGCTCTTATAGTGACCCATCTATGTCTATATATAATAACAAAACCGTATTTCCCTGAATTTGATGCTGTTGGTATATGTTGCAATCTAAATGTATCATACTCTGTACATAAATGAGATCCAGGACAGACGATAAAAGTAAATTCCACACTCTTGTGATCACAAGATAGGGTAAACTCTGCGCTGAACTCTGATAGGTGCCATTTTGGGTATGGGCACTGGAGTCTCGTGAGATCTGCGTGGTCACGTGGGCGCAGCTGTATGACGCACAAGCCGGCAAGATCGGAGGCCGTGGAGGGAGGACGCACATGCATGATGAGTGTCAGCTGTTTGATATCTTTTTTTAAATTGTGTCACTATATAAGGATTGTACTGGAGGTTGTACTGCATACTTGATAAAGATCAGTTTACTGATCGAAACGTCGTATGGTGTTTGGAGGAATAAAGAAGTTTTAACTGCATCATTACCTGCTGTCACGGTCTTTCCTGTATACAGGGCTGCCTGATTGGTTCACAGAACACCATGGGTAAGTCTGTATAGGCCCCCATGCAGTGCACCCCTCATCCTGACTACACATTCCAGCATCTTCAAGTAGACTACTTCCAACTGCCAAGGGTGGGCAGATACGAGTTCGGTCTGCTCTGCCTAGACCTGTACTCAGGGTAGCCAGTCTGACATACCCGTCCACAAACGCCACCAAAAAAACTAACCTCTGAGCTGGTATACAGGTACAGAATACCAGAGACAACTGAGAGGTACTCCCTCCACGGGAGAAGTGATGCAGAAAGTAATGAAAGTGTTGGGGACAGAACTTGCCTTTTATGCTCCGTACCATCCACAAAGCAGTGGTAGAGCAGAAAGTTTAAATAGTACCTTAGAAACCCCGATCCAGAAGGTCATGGCAGAGCTCAGTAGACCATGGACCAAGTACCTCCCCTTGGAACTCTTCTCTGGAAGGTACACACATGACAGAATAGGCCTCAGCCCTTATGAGGTACATTTTGGGTCAGATCCAAGGTAAGGTTTCTTTTTACCGTGATAACTCCAGATGCAGCATGGTAGCTTGACGAATTGTGTTATTGCTCTCACAGAATACCTAACTAATGTATATTCTCGAGTGTTTACTTTCCTTTCAGATCCAGAGACTGACACAGGGACCCATGACCTGCTCCCCGGAGATTGGGTCTATGTGAAGAAAATTGTTAGAAAACACTCCTTTGAGCCCAAATATGACAGTCCTTCTCTGTTTTCTCAGTCTCTATACTAACACCACCACCAATAGGGCAGGCTGTGAAAAACAAACAAACAAAAAAAAAAGAGTACCCTGTTATTTGTAAAGTACCGCGTCCAGGGGAGGGAATTGTGATATACCCAGGAAACTACACCTGCCTTGTCAATTATGGCAATGGTAGATTCCTTGGTACTTTCACGGATATGTACTGCACCTACTGGAAGGATGACACCCCAGTACGAAGACAAGTTTAGTCCCTAGGAGATGTCTATTGGGTGTGTGGTGACGGGAAGATATGCACCAAACTTGAAGGGGACTGGACTAGAGAATGTGCCCTTGAGAAGGCCTTAATGCCCCTACACAGACTACCTAACAATACAGATTCCTCAGAGAACAAACCCCCACACCGAACAAAAAGAGAAATCGAAACCCCAGGCAGTAGCTTCGACCCCAATGTGTACATAGAAGCCATAAGGGTGCCCAAGGGGGTACCAGAGAAAAACAAAGCCATTGATCAGTATTTCTCATGGATGACTGGGTGGCAGAAGATCCTAACCCAAATAGGGATCTCTGTTCTGTGTGTATATTAATTATCTTTATTGTTGTAGCTTGCTGTATAATCCCCTGTGTCCGGAGGACCTGTGAAACCACTGCCGCCAGTGCTGCCTCCACCATGAACCTGCTGAACCTGTTCTCAGAGAATGCGAACAAGCCTCACACCCTCTTGAAGCCTCTGACCCCTGTCTACAACACACTCCAGCCTTAGGACCAGATCACCCTCCTTGGAATGAGTCAGTGGCTATGGGGGACCCTGGCTAGCTTTGGTCCAGTCGCAAGGGCTGGGAAAAACATGTGGTTGGCTCGGAGAGCTTGCTTTGGTTGGCTTGAAGGGCCTGCCTCGATTTGGGACGTCGAGGAGTGTCCACCAGTGAGGACTGTGGGGTAGTGTAGGGACAGTTAGTGAAATAGACAGTTTCAAGGGGGGTTTGTGGAGGATATATACATATATATATCCAAGGTGAAATGTCTGTTTCACCTCCTGAGCCAGCAGAATGGAATGTGCCGGCCACATCCTGTTCTGCTAACCGTTATCAGAATATGCAGCTTGATAGAAATACATACTCATAACTTCAGAACACATTTTTTACCCGCACATAACCCTCAGGTGTCATTTGACGACATGCTCCTCACTCCACCCCCTGTTCCCTCCATCGAACACCAAAAGATGGCGCCGTTTTTCATCTGACTACCCAATCTCATGCTTCGATTTCCAATCACTTATTGCTTCCTGCATGCCCATAAAGGGCAGTTAACCCATAATGCTTTAAAAGATGCTTTACGCCTACTAATAATCGAGGAAGACTTTCTACACTGACAGTCTGTTTCTGTGTGATCTCTTCCATTGTGCGCACAATCTCCAAACATAAATCTAGAAGGGTGCAAACATTCCTATTGATTACGCCGTGGACCCAAAATAAATCCACGACACCATGTGACAGCGGATCTGGTTCATGTGCCCTGTCATTTGATGCTACTGACCATCCACATCCATTGGCTGGTATGTGTCTGATTGGTTGGCGGGAAGGTGTTCTCCCCAGCTGGCCAATCAGTCTTTGTTATAGTATATATCTTCCAGCCTTTCCTTTCGGAGGATGCCAGTTATTCCTATGTTAGTAGAGTTCTGGTCTACTTCATGACTCCCTGCTGTCATCCTTCATTCAAATAAGTACCTGGTGCTCAAACTTGTATTGTGGCTTTATATTTGTTTTATATACTGTTGTTACTGTTGCTGTTTACTATCTGTGCATTGTCATTCTATTATCTATCTATGGACAGTTTAGGAAATTCTCAGCTTCCAAATATGGGGCCTCCCTCATCAGGGTGATCGCAAGGTTTCCCATATAAATACACTAGGGAGAGATTTTCCTTTTGCTTATTTCTGTTATTGGTCATTTTGGTCTCTGAGTTCTCACTAAAGTTTATATGCATCCTTTTAGACAACTTTTACATTCGATCAGGACAAGGTGTTTAAGACGTCTGGCTTGGACATAAAAGAAACATTTTAAAGACTATCAAAGTCCCAAACTTTGTGGACAATCTCACTCGAGTAGGTGGGTGGTGTCCAAATGTGGGATTATCGCTAAATATATTTAAATTAAGTGACACATTTATCAACATCACGTGACAATATAATAAATTTGGCACATGGAGAAGGGTAAAAAAATCATGTCAGAAAAGTGACATAAAAAATACCTCCATTGATAAATGACATTCTATGTTCAGACATATTGGGGAAATTTTCTATTGAAAATGAAGCAGTTTTCTGGCACAAATTGCACCAGAAAACTGTCTTGCATACTCTACTTGCATAAGATTTACAATGAGTTTTTTAGATACTTTTTGCTATTTTTTTGACATGTCCTAAAATAGGCATGGCTTCAGAGGAAGAGTAGTGAAGCCTGACTAATAGGTAATGTAAACCTAGGGCGGTCGCACACAAGCGTATTCCATAAATAGATGATCGTAGATGAAATTAACCTGTGGTCTGTCCAGCAATCATCAGTGCCTGTCCTGGCTCTTGTGAGAAGTACATTGCGGCGGTCTCTGGCACATATAATTACATAGTTTAAGAGGTGCCAATGTTTTCACCTGGGTTGCTTCCATGATGTCTTAAATTTATTTTTCTGGCAGAAGAGTGTGTTGGTGATAACAAGGTTATGTTCCGCACATTTGGTAAGAAGTAGGATGCCATTCGAGTTGCTATTTCCAACTCCATTTTTTCCTATATTCCCTGGCCACAGGTCGAAGTCTCGTCCAGTTCTTGCATTAAAATCACCCAGGAGGATGATTTTGTCCTCCTTGGGTAACTCTGATAGGATAGTGTACAGCTGACAGTAAAAAATTTTCCTTGATGTCTTTGTCAGCATCTAATGTTGGTGCATAGTCACTTATGATAGTTGCCTGTTGGTTTTTGATAAGATTAATTTGGAGAGTCAAGAGTTGTTTGTTGATGTTGATGAGTGCTTCAGACATATACTTCATCAGGTTGATTTTAATTGCAAAGCCCTTCTGGGGTCAAATTACTCTGACAGCTTCATCCATAGCTTCACTGGAACACACAAGCCACCTCACCATGACAAGGTGAAAATCCATTGAGAATTATTAGGCAGAAGCTTTTAAAGCAACTTGATAACATTTGCTGAAATTCTGACTTTTCACATTTTATCACATCATGAAATATGATCACAAATATGCAGAGAAGTAGAAAACACAAAATAATAAAAATATCAAAGTGCTAAATGCAAAAACATTAGCAATATGCCAAACATTGAGGGCATGTACTCACCGAGTGGATGTACTACATATTGATCTACATTCTTTGGGCTTAAACACATAGGTGCATGCACACTTAGGCCAAGACATATGTCTGTATAGGTGTAAAATCCACTCCAAAATATTGTGGTGTGTCACTGGCTTTAGTGTGTATTGACCACCATACCCTACTCGACCGATGGGTAGCAATTAGAGATGAGCGAACGTATTCGTCCGAGCTTGATATTCGTGCGAATATTAGGGTGTTCGGGATGCTCGTTATTCGTAACGAACACCATGCGGTATTCGGGTTACTTTCACTTCCTTCCCTGAGACGTTAGCGCGCTTTTCTGGCCAATTGAAAGACAGGGAAGGCATTACAACTTCCCCCTGTGACGTTCAAGCCCTATACCACCCCCTGCTGTGAGTGGCTGGGAAGATCAGATGTCACCCGAATATAAAAGTCGGCCCCTCCCGCGGCTCGCCTCAGATGCCTTGTGAGTTAGATGAGGGACAGTGCTGCTGGTACCGGAGCTGCTGTAGGGAGAGAAATAACAGTTAGTGTAGGCTTCAAGAACCCCAAAGGTCCTTATTAGGGCCAGTAATACCTGTGTGTTGGCTGCTGTTAGTAGTGACTTTTTTTTTTCTTTCTCAAAATCGCCTCTGCAGAGCGTTGCACCCGGCATTAGGGACAGAAGTGTTGGATAGGCAGGGAGAGTGTTAGGAGTGAGTGTAGCCTTCAAGAACCTCAACGGTCCTTTCTAGGGCCATATTTAACCGTGTGCAGTACTGTGCTGGCTGCTGTTAGCAGTGCTGCATTTTTTTTTTTCTCAAAATCGCCTCTGCAGAGCATTGCACCCTCCATTGATACTACAGGGAAAGAATTGTGTAGGCAGGGCCACAACACAGTTATTATTCATTGAATATACGCAGTGGGTCCTTTTGGTGTAAAAAAAGGGAAAAGAAATCTATGTGTCCTGTCTCTGTCCGTCCTAAGGGCTGTGGACACGTGTGAGCTGCGTGTACAACGTTAAAAAATCAGACGCACCCAGCTACGGTTTACTGCTGGCTTCGCCATTTGCTTTCCTTAATTGGGAAAAAAATACCTGCTCTGCCAGAGTTAATAACTCTGCTACCCTCAAGTTCTGTGACACATTAGCAGGGCCACAGCACAGTTATTAAACTTAGATTATTCATTCACTAGAGGCAGTGGGGCCTTTCGTTTTCAAAAAAGGGAAAAAATTATATTTGGCCTGCAGTCTTGCGCCAATTTATTTCCTGCCTGTGAAATCAAATCACTGGTAATACAGCATGCTGAGGGGTAGGGGTAGGGGTAGGCCTAGAGGACGTGGACGCGGCCGAGGACGCGGAGGGCCAAGTCAGGGTGTGGGCACAGGTCGAACTCCTGTTCTAGGTGTATCGCAGCCGTCTGCTGCGCGATTAGTAGACAGGCACGTTTCTGGCGTCCCGACAGTCATCGCACAATTCATGGGTTCACGCGGGAGACGGTTATTAGAAAATGAGCAGTGTGAGCAGGTCCTGTCGTGGATGGCAGAAAGTGCTTCGAGCAACCTATCGTCCAGCCACAGTTCTGCGCCGTCCACTGCTGCAAATCCGAATCCTCTGTCTGCTGCTCCTCCTTCCTCCCAGCCTCCTCACTCTACAATGACACATGCTCAGGAGCGGGAACACTCCCAGGAACTGTTCTCGGGCCCCTGCTCAGATTGGGCAGCAGTGGTTCCTCTCCCACCAGAGGAGTTTATCGTCACTGATGCCCAACCATTCGAAAGTTCCCGGGGTCCGGGGGAAGAGGCTGGGGACTTCCGCCTACTGTCTCAAGAACTTTCTGTGG
This sequence comes from Eleutherodactylus coqui, assembly GCF_035609145.1. Taxonomy (NCBI): domain Eukaryota; kingdom Metazoa; phylum Chordata; class Amphibia; order Anura; family Eleutherodactylidae; genus Eleutherodactylus; species Eleutherodactylus coqui. The sequence continues at coordinate 136,492,118 of NC_089845.1, read as the reverse complement.
GTGAGGAGGCCGATGACGATGAGACACAGTTGTCTTGCAGTGAGGTAGTAGTAAGGGCAGTAAGTCCGAGGGAGGAGCGCACAGAGGATTCGGAGGAAGAGCAGCAGGACGATGAGGTGACTGACCCGACCTGGTGTGCAACGCCTACTCAGGACAGGTCTTCAGAGGGGGAGGCACGGGCAGCAGCAGGGCAGGTTGCAAGAGGCAGTGCGGTGGCCAGGGGTAGAGGCAGGGCCAGACCGAATAATCCACCAACTGTTTCCCAAAGCGCCCCCTCGCGCCATGCCACCCTGCAGAGGTCGAGGTGCTCTAAGGTGTGGCAGTTTTTCACAGAGACGCCTGACGACCGACGAACAGTGGTGTGCAACCTTTGTCGCGCAAAGCTCAGCCGGGGAGCCAACACCAACAGCCTCACCACCACCAGCATGCGCAGACATATGATGGCCAAGCACCCCACAAGGTGGGACGAAGGCCGTTCACTGCCTCCGGTTTGCACCCCTGCCTCTCCCCCTGTGCCCCAACCTGCCACTGAGATCCAACCCCGCTCTCAGGACACAGGCACTACCGCCTCATGGCCTGCACCCACACCCTCACCTCCGCTGTCCTCGGCCCCATCCAGCAGTGTAGTTCAGCGCACCGTCCAGCCGTCGCTTGCGCAACTGTTGGAGCGCAAGCGCAAGTACGCCGCCACGCACCCGCACGCTCAAACGTTAACCGTCCGCATAGCAAAATTCATCAGCCTTGAGATGCTGCCGTATAGGGTTGTGGAAACGGAGTCCTTCAAAAGTATCATGGAGGCGGCGGCCCCGCGCTACTCCGTTCCCAGTCGCCACTACTTTTCCCGATGTGCCGTCCCAGCCCTGCACGACCACATCTCCCGCAACATTGTACGCGCCCTCACCAATGCGGTTAGTGGCAAGGTCCACTTAACTACGGACACGTGGACAAGCACAGGCGGGCAGGGCCACTACATCTCCCTGACGGCACATTGGGTGAATTTAGTGGAGGCTGGGACAGAGTCAGAGCCTGGGACCGCTCACGTCCTACCCACCCCCAGAATTGCGGGCCACAGCTAGGTGGTGGTATCTGCGGAGGTGTATGCTTCCTCCACTAAAGCACCCTCCTCCTCCTCCTCCTCCTCCTCCGCAACCTCTGTCTCGCAATCAAGATGTGTTAGCAGCAGCATGTCGCCAGCAGTCGGTGTCGCGCGGTGTGGCAGCACAGCGGTGGGCAAGCGTCAGCAGGCGTGCTGAAACTACTCAGCTTAGGAGATAAGAGGCACACGGCCCACGAACTGCTGCAGGGTCTGACACAGCAGACCGACCGCTGGCTTGCGCCGCTGAGCCTCCAACCGGGCATGGTCGTGTGTGACAACGGCCGTAACCTGGTGGCGGCTCTGCAGCTCGGCAGCCTCACGCACGTGCCATGCCTGGCCCACGTCTTTAATTTGGTGGTTCAGCGCTTTCTGAAAAGCTACCAACGCTTGTCAGACCTGCTCGTAAAGGCGCGCCGGCTCTGCGCACATTTCCGCAAGTCCCACACGGACGCTGCCACCCTGCGCACCCTGCAACATCGCTTTAAGCTGCCAGTGCACCGACTGCTGTGCGACGTGCCCACACGGTGGAACTCTACGCTCCACATGTTGGCCAGGCTCTATGAGCAGCGTAGAGCTATAGTCGAATACCAACTCCAACATGGGCGGCGCAGTGGGAGTCAGCCTCCTCAATTCTTTTCAGAAGAGTAGGCCTGGTTGGCAGACATCTGCCATGTCCTTGGTAATTTTGAGGAGTCTACCCAGGTGGTGAGCGGCGATGCTGCAATCATTAGCGTCACCATTCCTCTGCTATGCATCTTGAGAAATTCCCTGCAAACCATAAAGGCAGCTGCTTTGCGCTCGGAAACGGGGGCGGGGGAAGACAGTATGCAGCTGGATAGTCAGGGCACCCTCCTGTCTATTTCTCAGCGCGTACAGGAGGAGGAGGAGGAGCATGAGGAGGATGAGGAGGAGGGGGAAGAGACAGCTTGGCCCGCTGCTGACGGTACACCGGCTGATTGCCTGTCATCCTTTCAGCGTGTATGGCCTGAGGAGGAGGAGGAGGATCCTGCAAGTGATCTTCCTAGTGAAGACAGCCATGTGTTGCGTACAGGTACCCTGGCACACATGGCTGACTTCATGTTAGGATGCCTTTCTCGTGACCCTCGCGTTACACGCATTCTGGCCACAACGGATTACTGGGTGTACACACTGCTCGACCCACGCTATAAGGAGAACCTGCCCACTCTCATTCCCGAAGAGGAAAGGGGTTCGAGAGTGTTGCTATACCACAGGACCCTTGCGGACAAGCTGATGGTAAAATTCCCAGGCGACAGCGCTAGTGGCAGAAGGCGCAGTACCGAGGGCAAGGTAGCAGGGGAGGTGCGGAGATCGAGCAGCATGTACATCCCAGGCAGTGCAACAGTCTTTAAGGGCCTGGACACCTTTATGGCTCCCCACCAAGACTGTGTCACCGCTCCCCAGTCAAGGCTGAGTCGGCGGGAGCACTGTAAAAGGATGGTGAGGGAGTACGTAGCCGATCGCACGACCGTCCTCCGTGACGCCTCTGCCACCTACAACTACTGGGTGTCGAAGCTGGACACGTGGCCTGAACTAGCGCTGTATGCCCTGGAGGTGCTTGCTTGTCCTGCGGCTAGCGTCTTGTCGGAGAGGGTGTTTAGTGCGGCTGGGGGAATCATCACAGATAAGCGTACCCGCTTGTCAACCAACAGTGCCGACAGGCTAACACTCATCAAGATGAACAAAGCCTGGATTTCCCCAGACTTCTCTTCTCCACCAGCGGACAGCAAGGATACGTAAGCAATACGTAGGCTGCACCCGCGGATGGAAGCTACGTTCTCTCTCACCATCCAAAACGGGGACATTTCTGCTTCATCAATCTGTGTCTAATATTCCTCCTCCTCCTCCTCCTGCTCCTCCTCCTGAAACCTCACGTAATCACGCTGAACGGGCAATTTTTCTTAGGGCCACAAGGCTCACTCAAATAATTTTTCGGAACAATTTTTAAAAGTTTCAATGCGCTTAAAAGCGTTGGAACTTTAACTTGAACCAATTTTTCGTTAAACTGGGCTGCCTCCAGGCCTAGTTACCACTTAAGCCACATTAACCAAAGCGATTAATGGGTTTCACCTGCCCTCTTGGCTGGCCATGGCCAATTTTTTGGATGTACATTAGTACTGTTGATACAGCAATTTTTGTGGGCCCTCGCCTACAGTGTAATCAAATGAATTTTTAGCCCACCTACATTACAGCTGACGTTACCTCAGCTGTGTTGGGCAATGCAATGGGATATTTTTATGTACCGCCGGTGGGTTCCAGGGAGCCACCCATGCTGTAGGTGCACACGGAGTGTAACCTACATGTGTCCACTTGTAAAGAACCCCAGTCTGACTGGGGCATGCAGTGTGGGCCGAAGCCCACCTGCATTAAGCACGACATTACTACCTCAGCTGTGTTGGGCAATGCAATGGGATATTTTTATGTACCGCCGGTGGCTTCCTGGCACCCACCCATGCTGTGGGTCCACAGAGAATTATAAATGCATCTGAAAGCACATCTAAAGAACCCCAGTCAGACTGGGGCATGCAGTGTGGGCCGAAGCCCACCTGCATTAAGCACGACATTACTACCTCAGCTGTGTTGGGCAATGCAATGGGATATTTTTATGTACCGCCGGTGGCTTCCTGGCACCCACCCATGCTGTGGGTCCACAGGGAGTTGTAAATGCATCTGTTTCCGCTTGTAAAGAACCCCAGTCTGACTGGGGCATGCAGTGTGGGCCGAAGCCCACCTGCATTAAGCACGACATTACTACCTCAGCTGTGTTGGGCAATGCAATGGGATATTTTTATGTACCGCCGGTGGGTTCCAGGGAGCCACCCATGCTGTCGGTCCACAGGGACTTCACAATAGGGGGTTGTACCTGCCTGTGTCTATGAATTAAAAAGCCCGGTCTGACTGGGGCATGCAGACACCTTGACAGAATGAATAGTGTGTGGCACATAGGTTCCCCATTGCTATGCCCACGTGTGCAGCTCCTGATGGCGGTGGCACAGGATTATATTTCTCATTGCTTCTGTACAGCATTGTGGGCTATCGCCCCGCCCCTTTTAAAGAGGGTCGCTGCCTAGCCGTGCCAACCCTCTGCAGTGTGTGCCTGCGGTTCCTCCTCATGGCAGACGCACTTATAAATAGACATGAGTGTGGCATGGCATGAGGGCAGCTGAAGGCTGCGCAGGGACAACTTGGTGTGCGCTGTGGACACTGGGTCATGCGGGGGGGTTGGTCAGCATGTAACCCAGGAGAAGTGGCAGCGGAGTGTCATGCAGGCAGTGATTGTGCTTTGTTGGAGGTAGTGTGGTGCTTAGCTAGGGTATGCATTGCTAATGAGGGCTTTTCAGAAGTAAAAGTTGTTGGGAGGGGGGGGCCCACTCTTGCCGGTATTGTGGCTTAATAGTGGGACCTGTGAACTTGAGATGCAGCCCAACATGTAGCCCCTCGCCTGCCCTATCCGTTGCTGTGTCGTTCCCATCACTTTCTTGAATTGCCCAGATTTTCACACATGAAAACCTTAGCGAGCATCGGCGAAATACAAAAATGCTCCGGTCGCCCATTGACTTCAATGGGGTTCGTTATTCGAAACGAACCCTCGAACATCGCGGGAAGTTCGTTTCGAATAACGAACACCCGAGCATTTTGGTGTTCGCTCATCTTTAGTAGCAATTGTCATTGTGCCAAACTAGAGACAACTAGTTTCTGTTTTATTTCTCTGCAGGTGAGGGTCTCTGTTCACCATAAAAACTACTTGGTCTTCCCTGATTAATAATTGATGCCAATCTAGAGACTAATATTTTTGTGTAGATTTCAATATTCAAGTTCAATAATGAGATAGATCTTAAACTTTGAGAATCATTTGGGGTTTTCCCCAATTTGGGAAGATAAAATATCTTGGAAGGTTTTGTAGTAATCATTTGTATGTCCATCTGGATCTGATGATTTACCCGTAGGTAAGAAGTTGATGTTTTCAAGCACTTCTGCTAATGTAATTGGGGAGTCAAGAGATTCTCTCTGGGCTATGGAGAGGGGTTAATATTTTGTAAGGATGTTTGAATATAATGGGCTGCACTTGGATACATGAAAGGGTCATCTTTCAAATTATATAAAGCCGCATAGGAATCCCTGAAATGATTTTCTATGTCTATTGGGTTTGTTAGTTTCCCTGTGTTATTTTGACTTAGTAGGTAAGGAATCCAAGATTTAAGATGCAGAGCATGAAGACAAGAGGCCAACAATTTCCCCAATTTATTATTTTGTGAGTAGTATTGGGCTTTAATTCTTTTTCATTTCCTTCCATAATTTTGAAGCACTATGCTTCGGAGTGCCTGCCTAAATGGAAATAGTTTTTCTGCTTCCTGTGCTGTTTGTGTAAGCTTATTTTGTGTTTCAAGGACTTTAATTTTATCAAGTATTTCTTCTAAAAGCTTATTTCATTCTTTTTTACAACATGTATGCATTCCATAGGACATGGAGATTTACTTCAAGGGATGTGTTGGGATTACAATATTCCCTCAGGTCCCTATCAAGAGTGTTCTTGTGTCCTGGCTAAGATAGCAATAAAGTCGCTACTTCACCATAGATATGTTGGTGTATGATTATAGTGTTCCTCTATAGTTAAAGAGATTGCTGCATGATGAGACCAAGTAATTGTCTTGATCGTCAATTTCTGAGATAGCAGTAAAAAAGTTCTATTTGTTATAAACTTATCGATCCTCAAATAACAGTTGTGGACATCTGAGTATAAAGAATAATCTTTCTCAGAGCTATGCAACATCAAATAGCTCTTCTTTCCACCATATGTCACACAGGCATTGCACAGACCTAGGTGTTGTGTCTAGGCTAATGTCTGAAACTGCACTGAAATTGCCACAGATAAGACGTCTGACTTGTCTAAATTTTGAAAGAATACTTAGGCTTTTGTGGGCAAAACTCCTTTGTTTTTTATTTGGGGCATAGATGGAGGCTAATGTGTAAATTGTGTTATTTATAGAAGAGACTAGTATGACATACCTTCTTTGTGTAGCTATTTCCTCTTGGATAAGCTTAAATGCTATAGAATCTTTTTTTATTGCAGCACTCCTCTAGACTTAGAATTATAATTGGACTAAAATATTTTAAGGGTAGTTTGGGTGATTTACATAAAAATGCATCCTTGAAAATTGTATGTGTTTCCTGTGCACAAAAAATATCTAGAAATAGTGAATTAACATTTTCTCACATATATGCCCATTTTTGATTGATATCCAGCCGTTTAATGTTTAATCATACAATCTTAATTACCTTAATTAACAGTAATTAGAGAAAGCGTAGTTATGTAGCGTTTCATGCAGTCAAAGTTGTAGAAAGTTGACAGCATACAAGTGTCTGCCATGCGCCAGATGGACCACTGAGCAAACCTGGTGTATAACAAGAAAAGTAAAGAACAAACAGCGGAAATGTAAAACAGTAACATTAAACAGTTCTTTACAAAACCATGAGTGAAGAAGGAAACATAACAATTGTTCAAAAGCTGTATGACTTGTTTGAGGGTAAAAGCCCCATTTACACGCAAAGATGATTGCTCAAATTCATTCAAAAGACAGTTTGACAGTTTGAGCGATAATTTTGCCTAAACTACTAATTGGCATCAATGCCCATTAGTAGCTTATTAGCTTCATTAGCATGTAAATGAGGCTCTCTTTGCTGTATAAGACTCCCTTTATTATTTGCATATAGCCCCTTTGTTCTGCTGCAGGACTGCAGCTGAAAACAATGTTATCAGCGCCCCTGTAGAGAACTCATTCTGTGGTCCCTGCTATCAGGAATGATGGATTTTGTGCTCACAATTATCACTGGAAAGCTATAATTGCAGCACAATTTTTGTAACAGATAAGCAGATAGTTGGGTCATAGTAACTTTAGTGTGCTGAATTCAAATATGATATCTGTTTTTTTCTGCCATGTAAGGTTTTTGCAATTATGGGGAATAATGTAATCCAATTGTTGTTGTATTATATTTTTTGGAAATATGCCTATACAATTAATCCAGTAGGTTTGCCATTAACCTTGCTTAATAAAAAGAATAACAAAAGTGATTGTGCAACTATTTCACAATTGCTGCTACACACCGCATGCTGACTGAACACTGTAAGGGTAGGTTTATGTAACATATAGGGTATGTTTCCACGTGGCAGATCATCCACCAGTAAATTGTAATTAATAAACTGTGCTTTTACAGGTCATTGGTGAGACTAAATAAAAGAATCAAAGTCATAAAACAAAAATACATGTTTGGTATTGTTGCGTCCGTAAAAGTACGATCTACCAAAGTAATGCATTATTTAACCTGGATGGTGAACGCAGTCCAAAATAAAATTAAGATTCCAAGTGTCCGGCAGCACTCCTTAGTAGATCCCAAACATGGGTGAGGTACCTTACCATGCAGAGACACAAAAAGAGGATTATGGACCTCCCAATCCCAAAGCGCAGTCCAACAATAATTGAGGTAGTGGCAGCATCAAAGGTGTAATAAAATCAACTTCTCTTTATTGCTCCATGTTAAAAAGGCAATGTTTCGACATCTGTGTCAAAACGTTGCTTTTTTAACATGGAGCAGTAAAGAGAAGTTGATTTTATTACACCTCTGATGCTGTCACTACCTCAATTATTGTCAAAATAAAATTAAGAAGGCCATAAATGCGCTTTTTTGGTCATTCTGTCTTCAAGAAAAAATGCCAAAAAAAAGCAATCAAAAAGTCATATGTATTCCAAATGGGACTAACGCAAACTACAGGACATCCTGCAAGAAATGAGCTCTTGCACAACTATGTGGAAAAATTTTAAAGTTATTGTGCACAGAAGATGGCGACAAAAAATAATTAAAAAAATTAAATGTCTTTGAAAAAAATAGTAGTACAGCAAAAAAAAAAAAAAATTCATAAGTTTGGTATCGTAGTAATCGTAATGAGCCATAAAATAAAGTTAGCATATCATTTTTATTGCAGTTTAGGGTCTGTAGAAACAAGACACACTGAAAGATGGCGAAATTTCATTTAAAATTTTTTTTTTACTCCACTTAGAGCTTTTTAAAAAGTTTTTAGTACATTATATGGTACAATAAATAGTACCATTGAAAAATACAACTCCCACAAAAAACAAACCCTCATACAGCTACATCGATGGATAAATAAAGGAGTTACATAGTGTAAAAAAATAAAAAATATATATAGTCACCTCTCCGCAGCTGTCGCGGTTTGGCGTGTCTTGACACTTGGCTCCCTAGCACTGCACTGAAGTTCTTTTAGCTGGCGGGGATTTAAAATCTGTGCTCAGCCATTCGTTGAAGATGCACCGAGCCCCAACAGCGCCAGAGAGGTGAGTATATGTATATATTTTTTACACAAGTTAGGGATGATTTTCAGGAAAGGGCTTTCCCGAAATTCACTACAGGCTGTGCCTGCATGCCATTGCTTTCAATGGGGCTGGCTGTAGCGCCAGCCCCATTGAAAGCAATGGGCACGGAGCTTTGACCACGTGTATTTTGCTCATCCGTGCAACATTTTTTTTGTGTAGCATGGATGCATCAAAATACATGCTCATCTGACCAAGGCTTTAGGGCTCGGTCAGATAAGCGAATTTTTTTGTGGGCCTATGTGTTCCACGGATGTGCAAAATGCGCGTGACCGAAGCTCCGTGCTTTTTTTTACATGTGCCCAAAATAGTGTATGCAGGCTATTAACGGGCAAAGTTTCAGATACCCAGTCACTGGAGCAGCTGTGCTTGTAGAAGCGCAGCTGCTCCAGAAGGTCCCCTCATCACTGAACACAGTGACAGTGCTGTCACCGTGTTCAGAAATGATGGGACTCCCCATGGGCATGAAAGAATCCCCTGCCACAGCTGTCACAGCTGTGGCAGAGGACCGCGATGCTATCCCATTGCTTTCAATGGGGCTGGTGCTGCTGCTGCCCAATTGAAAGCAATGAGATGAAGGCAACCACTGCAGCGATGATTTTCGGGGGGGGGGGGGGGCTTGAAATATAAGCCCCACCCCAAAAATCATCCCCAGTTGTTTAAAAAATTAACTTACCTAGAATCGCTGTCTTGCTCTTCTCCCCATCCCTGTCAGTCTTCATCTGTATTCTTGTGGCTGGGGATTGAAAACCCCTTGCCTCCAGAAAGTGCTGCCTCTGATTTCTGAGCGCTGCGACCAATCAGAGGCAGCGCTCAGCTGTCATTCTGCTTTAAGTTATGTTTAATTCAGAGTTTGGACACAGTATTTAATATGTACATTAGGGAACATTCCTGGCCTATATGTTTAATGCACCTATATACTTCTATGCACCAGACAGATGCTGTGCTGTCATTTGATTGGTATATCTTTTTTAACCTGCATTGAAAAATATAGTGAAATATATATATTTTAAGACAACTGTATTTGCAATCGGAGTCAATGGTAGAGTATGTTACAGCTGCATAAGTCTGGTGCATGTTTTTTTAAGACGCTTTTTTAATGCACCCCCCAATTCCTGAACATGGTGTGAACCAAACTTTACTCTGCTATTGGTAAATTTTAAAAAATGCACAAAGATATAAAAATGCAATGCAGCCAAATAAATGTTCTAATGTGTTGCAGCACACATTCTATGCCTTAAATGCATTAAAGTAATAACAATTCCATAGGAGTATGGAGCACAATGTACCAACACTGTGTCAAGATTACAAAGTACATATACAAAGGTGGCAACAAATCATTAATAAATTCTGTTTTGGCTTTATGCTGTTGACAGTCTAATTCCTGTACCTGTCACTGCAAGATCATAATCAAGAGATTCATATAACTCAAGCATGGCACGGACTGAATTGTTTCTTTGGTGAAACACAAGTTTACTTTTATTTGATATTCTGATAGAAGAAAAATAATACAGATAATTTCCCTTCAGTTCAGAAAAAAACACTGTGATACTCCTGATAAACATTCCTCCCATACTGAGACTTGTGAATTTCTGGTAAATATGTTCAGGTGAATCATTTCTGCAACATAAAATGTGGTTGTGCCAAAACGTTATTTGTACCAGTAAAGCTATGTCATCTTTTTTCACTTGAAATATTTGCTGTTGTGACTACTGTCCAAAATGTTGCAAATAAAAAAGTTACATAGTAGTTTAGGGCCTCGTTCCGACATGCAGGAATTCTGCAGTGAATGAGCTGCTCCATGCTCCGCGGAGCAGCCCGTTCACATGACCGCAATGTCAGCACTCTCTGCCCTATCTTTTTTACCAGCCCAAATTCTGCGCTGGTTAAGAAGCTCCATGTGAGCACTTCCATAGCAACCTATTGGTTGCTATAGAAGCGTGGTTAACGCTGCTGTAGCAGAGTGTAAGCCACGCTCGTGTGAACGAGACCTTAGAGTTAACTCTTACTAGGAGAAGCTCATTGCATAGTGTTACATGTTCAACTCAATAATAAAACTGTATGACCTCACTCACATCTCTGCTTCCCTTGGTGTTTTACTGTTCATCTCACAAGAGCCAAATAACTAAAGTTGTGGAAGTACAGGCTTGACACTTGATAAACAGAAGCAGTTCAGCTAAAGCAAAAGAACAGTGCTTCATGTGTAGCTCTCCTGTAGAGATGAGCAAAGTTTTCAAAGGTTTGTTTTGGACAGTTCACTAAATTTGGGCAAAAAGCTTGGTTTGGTTTACATTAGTTCAAACCAAACTTAAAACTCACTCATGCCTCTAAAACTGAAATATCACACTAAGGGTGGACAGCCACTTGCTATACGATAGCCTTGCATGCGAGAGTGAGTGAAAACGCATGTTAATGAAACCAATGATTTTCAATGGTTTTATTCTCATTTGTGATGCTTTCAATGTAATCATGCTTCGCAAAGAAGAATGGGCAATATCGCCCATTGTTTTCAATGGGGCCAGCGGCAGCAGCACTAGCCCCATTGAAAACCTAGGAAAAATATTGTGCTCCCCTGACACAGCTGTGACAGCTACGGTGTGGGATTCCTTTACCCCCGCGGGGATGGAGGAATCTTCTGCCACAGCTGTGGCAGAAGCCTGTGATGCTATCCCATTTCTTTCAATGGGCCCGGCACTGCTGCAGTCCCATTGAAAGCAGTGGGTTTGCAGCAATGATTTTCGGGGAAGGGCTTGAAATATAAGCCCTTTCCTGAAAATCATGGCAAGCTGTAAAAAAAAAGTACAAAAAAAAAACAACCTTTAACTCACCTAGAAGAGCCATCTTCTCTCCAGCTGTTGTTAATCAGAGGCGGTGCCCAGCCATCATTGAATGACAGCTGAGTACTGGCTCTGATTTGCTGAGTCATCAGCCAATCAGAGGCAGTGCTTTCTGGAGGCGGGGATTTTTAAATCCCCGGCCTCCAGAACAGAGAAGAAGACTTATCTAGGTGAGTTAAACTTTTTTTTTCTTTACTTTTTTTTACAGCTTGCTATGATTTTCAGGGAAGGGCTTATATTTCAGGCCCTTCTTCGAAAATCATCGCTGCAAACCCACTGCTTTCAATGGGGATGCAGCAGTGCCGGCCCCATTGAAAGAAATGGGATAGCATCACGGGCTTCTGCCACAGCTGTGGCAGAGGGTTCCTTCATCCCCACGGGGGTGAAGGAATCCCCTGTCATAGCTGTCACAGCTGTGTCTGGTTAATGTAATGTTCTCCATATGTTTTGAATGAGACTAGCGCTGCTGCAGCTGGCCCCATTGAAGACAATGGGCAGCATCGCCCATTCTTCTTTGCAATGCGAGATTACATTGAAAATATCGCAAAAGAGAATGAAACCATTGAAAATCATATGTTTCATTATCATGTGTTTTCACTCACTCTCGCGTCACAAGGCTATCGTATAGCAAGTGGGTGTCCTTCCTAAGACTAGTCTTACATAGGCAATCACAATTTTGCAGCGAGAGAATCGATGCAAAATCACATCTTTGTTCCCGCCATTTTTGAGCGCCAGCAATGCTTTGTTCTTGAGAATAATCTCACATTGCATCGCTGCGAGAAAATCACGTTAGGACTTTCTAATACTTTCATAATTATGCGTTTCATAATCATGCATTTTTACTCACTCTCACATCACGAGAAAGTCGCCCGATTTTCCCACCAGTGTGAAGGCGCCCTGAGGGAGAAGAAAAAGAAAAAGTAGAAGGAAAGGAAGAAAGAAAGATGAAGGCTATTCTTCTTCCATCTTCTCCTTCTTTTTCCTAGAAGAAGAAGGAGGAAAAAGGAAAAAGATTCCTCCTCTGAGATGAATTGCCCAAAGTTCAGATCATACTGAACCAAACTTTTAACAAAATTTGACCTGAAACAGTTCACTTCACACAAATTTTCTATGTTAAACAGACACATTGTTAATCAAAGCTGCTCACCTCATCGTCTGTGAACCTCTCAGCACATCCAAAGCATTAGTATCCAGGGTGCTGCCTGCTTTATGAGTAAGCTGAACTAGCAAGCCAGACAGATGCACAAGAAGAAGAAGGATTAGAGCACTCCTGGGCAAACCACAATGACAGGATAGTTAAGTATAATCCTTTATTACAGCTGGAGAAACAGATCAATACGTTTCTGGACCGTACCAGTCCCTTCATCAGGAAAATCTCTAGTATCTCCACTTCCTGATGAAGGGACTGATCCAGTTCAGAAACATATTGATCTATTTCCAGGAGTCTGGCAAAAAAAATGGTTATGTCATCGTGCTTTGCGCCAAGAGAGATGTGCTGTGAAATTCTGGTATTGAACCTCAATTCTCATTCAGTTCAATAGAGCTGAGCTACAATACCGCACACAACCCTATGGACAAGGATGGCACTGTGTATGGAAGAAAGCAGCCATGTTTTTTTTAACTCTGAACAACCCCTTTAATAGGCAATCATAATATATAGCAATGAATAGTCCTCCAGAGCAAAACCTACTCAGAAGGCATATAGACAGGGATTATTTTGCTTAAGCCACAAGTAAATAATTTCCTCCTTGCACTAAAAACACAGAGGCCTGTTTATTATGACCTGGATGCCAGAAATCTGGCATACAAAATTGTCAATTTGCTTTGTGCAGTAAAACTGTGACTGTTTGGTCATTCTTTTCACTGGAAGAAGCAAATGTACCACTTAATATATTTGTCGCTCAGAGCTGGGTACTGGGTTTCCTTAGACCAGCATGTGAAACACAAGTCTACGTAAATAGGCTCCATTATATTAGGAAAATGTAATCCCTCTCAAGATTTTTGTTAGTACATATCATAAATGTATATCATCATGTAGTATCCCTGCAGTGAGGAGGAAATGAGACTCCAGTTCTTGAGGTTGGTGGGGGCCTCTCAGAGAGACCTCCACCAATGAGCAAGTATTACTCTATTCTGTGGATAGGGGACAACTTATAATTTTAGCACAACCCCTTTAGATTCTGCTTTTTGGTAGATTCCTCTAAGTGACTCCTTCCAGTGTTCCTCCCTAGAGTCATACTATCCAAATTGTATCTATTTTAGGTTTGAAATTATAGAACAGATCTTTATCCATTTGTTCATAACAATCAGCCGTGTTTAATTGTCCATAAGCCTCGACATAGTACTCTTCACGGACCATTATCACAGCCTCTCCACCCTCATCCGCCTTTTAATCACCAGAAATGTAGCTGCCTGTAAATTATGTAGGATTTTCCTCCTCTGAATGAGGTTAAATTACTTCTAGGTTTGCCCCTTGAGGATTTCATTCCTAGGTTCTGTGAAAAATTTAGTATGAAGAGTATAAAACTCTCAGCTGAAGTGTATCTGACAGAAGGAATACAGTTACTTTTCCTGTATACTCATTCTACTGATCATGCTGTTACCCAGCCGGAACTTTCACCTTAAAGGAAAACTCCATTCGATTCAGGAATCTTCTAATACAAATGAATCCCTTGGCGCCGCAGCTATTTTTATGACCCGCCTTCCAAGAGCCTTAACTTTTTAATTTTTCTATTGAGGTACTGTAACTGTAAGAGGGTTTTTAGCTGCACAATTTTTTTTTTTAATTATACCATTTAATGTAGTGAAAAAATGTTAAAAATGCGTGAAGCTACAGCAGGAATTCAAGGTCACCTAGAAACCCATAAAAATAGTTAAAAAACAATTTATTTCATAAATATTAAAAAGGGAAAGATTACCACCACTACAAACCCTCTCTGATGTGTTTCTGGCATGCAACTGCACCCTTAGGGCTTATTTAGACGACCGTATATTGGCTCGGTTTTCACGCCGAGCCGATATACGGTGTCCTTGTCTTAGCTCCGCCCCGTCCCGCTCCTCCCATTGCAAATAATGGCGAGGGGCGGGGAAGGGGCGGGAGCTCAGTTCCTGCTCCTGGCTCTTCCATCCTCCCCCCCCCCCTGCAGACAAGGACACCGTATATCGGCTCAGCGTGAAAGCCGAGCCGTTATACGGTCGTCTAAATACTGTAAGCCCTTAGTCTTAGCAGAGGTTAAACACCAACACGCTGTTTAAAAAGCACACGGAATTACAGACATTTAGCCTCAAAGAGGTCTATGGGAGGTGCGCAAACACACACATCAGCCTGTGCAGGTATTCACTAAATTCTGTATATACCCGCAATCACTGACACTGTGTTAGGCTAATTAGTCATTTAAATCAGGGTGGTTATCTCCCTGTCCATGTGAACAAGCAGTGCCTGCACAAATACACTCAGTATTTGCACAGACACGTGCACAAAATGCACTTGTTCACTGCGCAAGCAAATTGCGCATGAACGAGCCTTTTGAGATATATGCTCATCTGTTCAAGCCCTCATAGTGTTCCTGTTTTGTATTTCATCATAGATTCTATTAGGATGCGGCTACCTTTACCACTTCTTTTGATGCTGCATCAGTCGCCGTTTTTGGTTCCTTTTTACCCGCCCAAAAAGCACCCATCTGAATGAATACATTGGAATCCAGTGCTTCAGAAGGTCACAAATTTCGGATGCAGCTACAATAGCTGCGTATATATTGTTGTGTGAATAAGGCATAAAGGCACAATTGTGCACCAGAGTGGTTTTTGGAATAGATATTGATTAACTTTCACTTTTTAATATTTATAAAGTGGATTTTTTCTGGATCACTGGATGAGCTGGAATTCTTTTCCAAGTTGCTTGCTTATCTAGATGGTCAAACAAGTCATGTTCTCTTGTGGATCTGTAGTGGGATGGTTAGCTACTTTCTTTCTTTTTATATTGTTTCTTGTGGAACTTCAGGACCCCCATTCTCAGCATCAGTTGAGGTCTCAGGGATCGAACCCTCACAAGCATAGACTTGTATGCCCTATCCTGTGGATAAAGAACAACTTTATAACTGGGCACAACCTCTCTAAATACTTTTTTATGTTTTACATCTGCTACTACTAGTCGTAAAGGTGCCAAAAATAGGACCTGTCCTATTTTTCTGCGCATTGTGCTGCAAATGCACAATACACTGTGCTATTATGTGAACAAAAGAACAGAACGGGACCTCATTAGGCCAAATAGTCTTTTAAATCAGGGTGGGGGTGTTTTAAACGCACATATGAACAAGCCCTGACTGCACAAAAAATATTCACACTATTTGGCAAAATCCACAAAAATCCACAACTGTGCTGCTCCTGTGTGAAAATACTCTTAGAGATGCCTGTAGCATGGCTTATTAGAATGTCTGGAGAAACACAATATACTGCAATACTTCAGTATTGCAGTATACTGTATAAGCGATCAAATGATTAGTAGTTCAAGTCCTCTAAAAGAGCAAAAAAAACAGCACATTAAAGTTTTTTCATTACAAAAAATGAAAAGTGAAAAAATCCAATCTATTAAAATAACACATTACTTATCCTGCATGGTGAATGCCATCAGAAAAAATATACAGTGCCAAAATTGCACTAGTCACCCCCATGTGCAAGGGGAAAAAAAGCAATCAAAAGGTCTTATGTACTCCAAAATGATACCAATAGAAACTACATATCATCCTACAAAAATAAGTTCTCAAACAGCCGCATCAATGCAAAAATACATAAGATTACTTACCAGTAATCAGTTTTCCATGAGCCCAAAACAACACTAGTAAGAGACCACCTCCCATCCAGACTAGAAACCGGAATCTCCCAGATCTTTTTAAAAGCAGGCACACCCTTCACCTCTTCAGTTCTTGTAGCAAGATCCATGGACTATGGAGGCCAATCCCTTTTTATTTACATTTATACTTAAAAAATAATACATTTATTACATAGAGTTAAACTCAAATACAGCAGGAGGGGGGAAATTAGTGGTGCTGACATGGGCTCATGGAAAACTGATTACCGGTAAAAAAAAAATCTCATGTTTCCCTTATGTTCATGACAGTACGAGTGAAAGATTTAACTAGATTTATAACTAGGGAGGGTTGATGGCCTGAAGTAATATTCTGCTGATGGCTAATAACTCATTAGATTGGAGAATTCACCAATAAAGAAACTCCAACTGACTTGTAGCCTTAAAGTATTTTCACTCCCTTTTGATGAAGAAAACTGCCAGCCAAATAGATGTTCCAAATTACAGAATATATAACAACTTTTTACTGTTGTATAAATTGTACTGGTTTCTCTATTAGAGCCAACTAGTCTATAGAAGATGCTTTGATATTGTTCTTAGGAAATCTTATTCCCCAAAAGGAACACACTATTTACATATTACCCCAATATATTATTCTTAGGGTGCGTTCAGATGACCGTATATCGGCTGGGTTTTCCTGCCCAGCCGATATACAGCGTCTCTCTCTGCAGGGGGAGGAGGCTGGAAAAGCTGGGAGCTATTTCCCACCACTTAGCCCTGCCCTGTCCCGCCTCCTTTCATTGCAAATAGTGCAGAGGGGGTGGAGAGGAGGCAGAGAGGGGGCGGGAGCTAAGAGCACTGCTCCCGGCTCTTTCAGCCTCCTCCCCCTGCAGAGAGAGACGCCGTATATCGGCTGGGTGTGAAAACCCAGCCGATATACAGTCGTCTGAATGCACCCTCAGGATGAATCTAAGCTAAAATTCTAGCTTGAAGTTTTCAATTTTGAATCTCTATAGGCAAATGTTCCAAAGTATAAAAGGATCCTATACCTACTCCACATAAGGATGCAACTTCAGTAAGAAAGATTCTTATATAGAAATTCACCATCAGTGATCAATTGTAACTTCCAACTATTTGTCATCTTGATCTTAATAACCATCAGAACAGTCTTACCTCAGATTTCCAAAGCTATTCTTTATCATAGATACCTTACTGAAGATGTGTGGGAAGGAAAAAAAGAGGCTTCATCTATTGTCTTTCCACTGAAGATCGCCTGTCAAAATCAGAGGTCACCAGCCAGCAGCCCAACACAGAGGATATAAGTAGGCAGAACCTGGAAGCTATAAATCAAAGACAGATCATAGAGCCATAGGTAAAGTACAGCAGCCACCAGCCTACAGGCTAATATGTATAGGTGAGGCCCAGAGGCCAAGCACAGCCGCTATTAATACCAAAGCCCAGCATGGAGGTCCTAATTAAAACACTAAAAAGATCAAGTCAAATCCAGGTTTGGGCTTTGTAGGCACACATTTGTTTTGTTGGAAGCTTGAAGAATGTTGTTGCAGAATGTGGCGTATATTCCAGTCTCCATCATAGACATCTAATCATACAGGCCATTCACGGTGCAACGGACTATGGCCTTTTCATTGGGACTTTCGGTGATGCTTTTGAGAGAATTTGCAATAGCTGCATACCCGTGCACAAGAGCTTTTGTGGCATCACCCCAGCAAGACCATCGTGTAATGGAAATTCTTTGAGGTAGAGAAGACTGATTTCCTTTCCTTCATGTTTCATGGCTGACTTAAGCGCTATTGTTAATATTTCAAACCGACGATAATTATTATTCATAAGCAGTAATATTAGGTTGCCAGCAGCACTCACACTCCTCATGCAGTTGCACAATCTTGCCTGTGCACGCCTAACAAGGGACTGCATCCCGTTGCCCCAAATAACAGTCACAGTATCAATGGTAGAAGGCAGCACTTCTTACAGCAGTGGAATAAAAAAGATACGACCTTTATTCAATCCATGGTCAAACAGAATGCCTCAGCAACGTTTAAACCCCAGCGTGGGTTTTGTTCATAAGCAGTGAATAATACGTAGAGCTCCTCAAGAAAGCAGAAAAATCGAACAGCTGCTGGACAGCACTCAGCTGCTTCTTTTCCCACAAGATTTAAGCTGTGGGCGGCACAAGGTACCCAGATTGCTTTAGGATATTCAGCTCTAATCTTGGCTTGAAGACCATTGAATTTCCCAGTCATGGCTGCTGAATTGTCATATGGCTGACCTTGACAGTCTTTAATATCGAGTCCATGTTAGTTAAGAAATGTTGTCAATCCTTGTAGCATTTCCTTCGCCAAGTGACATTGATTTGGCAGAAATTCAACATATCTTTCTACTGGCACCCAGTTCTCTATGTATCGAAATAGCAATGATAGCTGGTTGATGCACCCTTTATAGGATGATGAATCAAGTGATATGGAGTAATGCTTTGAATATTTGATGCACAGAACTATTTCCTGCAATACCCTATTTCCCATAATTTCAACGAGTTCATCGCAGATAGTTGACAATAAATAGTTGGTGTGCCCGGATCCTCTATTCGCTTGCTTCTGGACATATAAATGTAAAATTTCATCATATTCTGCTAGAAGCTCTAACATTCCAAGATAGTTTCCATTTGAAGGGCATCCGATTTTTTCATCTCTGTCCTGGAGTGCCAAACCGCATTCACATAGAAATGTAATGACAGAGACAGAGCACTTTAGAATTTCTTTCCAATAGCTAGCCCTTTCTCTAACTTTCTTGGCATGTTCTATGTCAACTTGCCCTTTTTCCGCTAATCTTCGTGCGAATGCCACAATAGATTCCATGTGTTCCTTTGACTGTTCAGGTTCACGCAAATAGCTTGTCGAGGCTTCCAATCGCAGAATCCATCACCATTTAGCTGCATTATATTTGGATTCATCAGTTTGCACATGTAACAGTACACACAACCAGTTGCCGGTGAAAAACATAATCATTCCAATCTTACAACGTCTCCGTTTTGTTTTTCTCTATTGTGCATTGCGCATCTTCTGGTTGCACTGCTGTCTTGTTGCTTCGAAGATTTCTCATTGTACAATTTGTTTTCACAGTGTTGAAGCTTTTCTTTTGTCTATTTCCTGAGCCCAAAAATCCACGAAGTTTTCTATAGGATGCTCAGGCCATAAACTGACATCGTATTGAACCACTGGAGAAGCTGTTACATTTGTTTCAGTCAGATCGGGGCTTTTGGTCTTGGCTGGGTCATCAGTCTCCTCTTCATCCACTTTATTCTGCTGTTTACCAGTTTCATCTTCCAGACTCACTTCATTTTCATTTTCCTTGTTGCCCATGTTGCCCTTGCTTAAATCCAGGCTTGTCTCCCACCACTGTAGAAGTATCACTTCAGAGCCAGGGAAGCACAGCATCCACTACAAGAGATGAGAGGATGATTCCAGGCTTACCCAGGGCTCTTAGTGGAGACTTACACTGGCACAGGTAACCTCTCATGCCATAGAAGTTTTGGAGTGAGGCCTTGCAGTCTGCAACCTTTAGAGATCTGAAAGAATTCTTGAAAGAGTAGAAGTAGCGAAGCAGCAGCTATCTCCTCCAACCTGACAGAAAACAAAAACTGAGGAGGTGAAGGGCTTGCCTGCCTTTAAAAACATCTGGGTGGTTCCTGTTTCCTGTTTGGATGGTAGGTGGGTTCTCATGGTGCTGTCATGGGTGTAAGGGGAAAAAAAAGGCATGGTGGTCAGTAGAGGGCAACAGAAAGTAAATATTTTTAAATATATATTATTTTTTTAAATAAAGAAAAAGTTATATAAATTTAGTGTAATCGTAATTGTACTGATTCAGAATAAAGTTGATTTGTCATTTTTGTTACACCTTCTAAAAACAAGACCCCCCAAAAAGTGGCACAACTATGTTTTTTCCATTTCAATCCACTTTGAACATGTTTAAAGTATTATAGTACATTATGTGGTACCATTGAAAACTATAACTTGTCGTGTAAAAAAAAAGCCCTCGTATGGCTTTGTAGAAGTAAAAATAAATTCAGATTTTTTTGAAAGTGGGGAAGAAAAAGCAAAAAGGAAAATAACACATGCCTTGAGAGTCAAGGGGTTAAGAAATTGTAAAAAAATAAAAAATTGGAAATTTTGAGTGAATTGGCCATCCTGATATTTACAATGCTTTGTATGTAGGAGACAATAAAACAGGTTGTATGAGTAAAGAATAAGCTGTGTGTCAATATTACCAGCAAGTCCTACTTGTAAAAATAATCATTTGATGTCTCCAGTCTGTGATATTTCCCCTGAGATCCTGATTTCTTTGAAAGTAAATGATGCATAGAGGCTGTGGAATGAAAACTCAAAAGATAGCCCTCAAAGTAATCTCTGGTATACACGGGGAGTCTGACATCATTTACAGGTGATTATAGAGGCTGCCAACAATTCTGGAGCTGTGATAATAGAGCATGACAAATACAAGACTACATGGGGATAGGAAGATAATTAGCAGCACTCATCAAAATGAAGAATAGGTAGGTAAATCTCAGTTTATTCTACTGCTGCACCTTAGGCCTCATTCACATGAACTTGTTTATGTGCGTACATACGTACACACAAAACCACGCGTCTATTTAGAACCATTGGTTCCCTGTGCAGTGTTCACATGTCCATGTGTGCATACTTGCAAAAAATAGGACATGCGTGCACACATAGGTCCATGCTGCGTGTCAATATTCCCTGTGGGGAGTCCCCTTGTCATTGAACACTGTCACAGTGTCAGTGGCAAGGGAACCCCCTGCGGGTAGTAAAGAATCCCCTGCCACAGCTGTGGCAGAGGATTGCGATATTCTCCCATTGCATTCAATGAATGGCCGAGCGCTGCCTGTGATTGGCTGAGTGCTGTGACCAATCACAGGCAGCTCTCAGCTGTCATTTAATGAATGGCTGAGCATTGCCTGTGATTGGCTGAGTGCTTAGCCAATCAAATACAGCCCTTTCAGCAGGCAGGGATTTTAAATCCCTGCCTGCTGAAAGAACTTTACTACACTGCCAGGGACCCAAGCGGCTAGACGCATCTGAGCCCCAACAGTGGGGGAGGGAGGAGTATATGTTTTTTTATTTTTTACACAAACCAGTGATGATTTTCAGGAAACAGCTTATATTTAAAGCCCTTCCGCGAAAATTACTGCAGGGGTTGCTGGCAGCTGATTGCTTTCAATGGGGCCACCAGCAGCAGTGGGGGCTCCATTGAAAGCAATGGGCACGGACCTATGTTCACGCGTGTTTTTGCCCATAAGTGGGCACGCGATCTTGTGCGCATCTATGTACGCACATAAACACGCTCATGTGAACGAGGCTTTATACACTATATCAACTATTTACTGGCCACACAACTCCTAGCAAATAGCCAGCATTTCATATGGTGCCTTTGCATAGTAAAACATTATAACTAGAGATGAGCGAACGTGTTCGGCTCCGCCCCTTTTCGCCCGGACACCGAACTTCGCGAGGAATTCCGTGTTCGGGCGAAAAAAGTTCGGGGGTCGCCGTGGCAGCGCGGGGGGTTGCGGCGGGGAGTGGGGGGGAGAGGGAGAGAGAGAGGGCTCCCCCCTGTTCCCCGCTGCTGCCGCCCGCGCCGCCGCGCCTCTCCCCGCCCCCCGGCGCCCCCCGAATACTTACGCGCGAACACGGAAGTCCTCGGAAAAGCCGGTGTTCGGGTGCGTAAGTGTTCGTTAAGAACACGTTCGCTCATCTCTAATTATAACCAATGAAAGGCAAAATTACTCAGTATTGTTGGTAAGCAAACCGAAACAGTGAACTCTATTTAGGGTTGAACTGTACTAAAAGTTCAGTTCGACATGAACCCAAACCTCGGGCAGTGCACCTTGGTCAAAACCACCCAAATGTCTTATTCTTCTCGTCTTCCTCTCTCCATAAATGTATGTGCTGTAGAAGGAAAGATAATTATGATGAAAAAGAAATCCACTGAGGGAAAACATGCAAACTCTATGTGGTTGTTGGTCACATTTGAACCTAAGATACCAGCACCGCGACGCAACAGTGCCAACCATCAAACCACCATGTTTCTCCTCCTGCCTTCCTGAATATATGCTCTATATAAATAAAGGAACAACCCAGATATAAACTTCATGCAAATGTTGTCCATAGCCAGATATGGTACATATAGTAAATGATATCCATAAAAAATACAAATCATCTTGCAAAAAAAATAAAAAAAAGTTATGATGTTTTAAAAGTACAAAAGGGGAAAAGAAAACTGAAAAAAAGGCCGTGTCTCCAAGGGGTTAATCACAGTGAAAAATACAATATTTGCAAAAGTCCTATTACTACAATACTTCACAAAATGTTATTACGGTTTCATGAACATGTAATTACTGCAGCACATACCGCTGAGGACACAAAATTTCATTCCATAAACCATGAACTTAAAAATGATTTGTCATGGGCAGTTCTGAAATAATTAAACTGATGATTTACTGATCTTCTGGCAAATTAAAATGCAACAAAATGACTCTACTCAATGAATGGAGAAGCTGGGACCACCAATAGCTATTTACGTGCTATTAATGAAATGGAAATCTCCTTAATGAAACAGCACCAAAATAATGAATTAAAGAGGTTAAATGTACAGAATTAGAAAACAAAACATTTTTTTCTCTAGTAGCAGCTAACATTTCTAATTTTCAGGGTGATTAACTTCTTAAAGGCATTCTTCTCAAGTAGCTATTATGTTATTACTTTGAATTAAAGCTTGAAAACACAACACTTGTTTGAAAAGATAAACTATTAAAGTTTGAGGTTGAGTGTGTTTGTTTTATACAGCTGCGAAAAAAAGGAAAAAAAGCAAAAACATATTTAAATGTAATGTCAACACTTGAACATCCATTGTGCATGTTTTAACTATAAGGACAAAAACACTTGGACGTATGCTCAACTACGCTCACTGCTAGGGCATGTAGTTGCGCATGAATCAGGGTTTTTGTTTTTTAATCTTTGGGTTATTCATATTCTGCAACATAGCGCACGAGTTTAAGAAAAACAGCGGTAAGGCTTCTTTCACACCATGGCATATTGGCCAGGGTTTTTATGGCCGGCCAATATGTGCTGTGATCTGATGCATTGGATTCAAATGCATCAGACCAGATGGGCATATTACTGAGACGTAAAAGCGCCCAGCAAGGCCAATATAGCCCCGGGCGTTTTTACGTCGACACCAAAAGATAGTCCTGGAACTATCTTTTGGGCCAGAATACGTCTGCTGCTGCATGGGCTCCAACGGGAGCCCATAGCAGCGGCTGTATGTGAGAGAGAGTTTAGCAGCGTGGCTACTAAACTCCCTCTCTCTGCTCACATCCCCCATGCAGGCTCACCTCTCGTCTACTCCCCGCTCGTTCTGTACAATAGAAGGGGGTGAAGCTAAGCAATGGCCCGTCCCGCCTCCTTCCATCGATGGCTATGGACAAGGGGCAGGGCATGGGCGAAGCTAAACTACTGCCCTCTCTTCACCCCTTGTCTATAGGCATCAATGGGAGGAGGTGGGGCGGGCCACCACTTAGCTCCACCCCCCCTCCCATTGCAAAGAACGAGCAGGGAGGAGGCGAGAGGTGAGCCTGCGATGGGGAGGGAGGCAATGGTTGATGGCATGGTGAGCTTGGTGCGTATGCACCAAGCCCCATGCTGTGTGACCAGGCGAGCAAACATTAGATTTGTGCGCCCGTTACAAGCTTCTATGCCCCAGATGGAAGTGTATATTGGCCGTGAAAACACATGCCAATATGCACTCCTTCGAAAGAAGCCTAACACAGGTCCTGCCTTATTTCTCTCACAGTATTAACTATATGTGAGAAAGACAGGGCAAGTGCTATATTTTCTCTCGAGTACATGCGAGAATAACGCTAATGAAAACAAAACCATTGAAATCAATGTTTTCCTTCTTTCCCTTTACGCAGCTGTGATTATCACGGCCATATAACAAGACTAAATCGCACCCTTCTGAAGAAGCCCTAAAGGTGGTGGGAACTTTACAATTAGTATAAAAATGCGTTTTATGTAAATATTATTAGTAATTTACTAATGTACAAGATGATCATAATAAAGGTATTCCTAGTTAGAGATATCTAAAGAGATATCTATTGGGCATAATCGAAAAAAGCTTGGTAGCAATACTATCCAGGCCATGCAGAAATGATCCATGGGGGAAAAAAAGTTCAAAATGGCTGGTGGCAGACATCTTGGATTCAGCCCAATTAACTTTAATGGGAAGGGGGTCACAAGTTACATGATTTAACCCCTTGAGTGGCAGGTTTCCTACCACCCTGTCGTGCCCACCAGGGCAGGTTTTTTAAAATGGTCTAATCATTGAATTTCAACTAGTTTTGCAGTTGCGTCTCAAGAGCCATAACCTTTTCATTTTTCCATTGACATGGCCATATAAGGGCTTGTTTTTTGCGGGACAAGTTGTGATTTTTTAAACAGGGGGGAGGAAAAAAAGAAATGGGGAAAAAAGAAAAAAGGGGCCATGTCATTAAGGGGTTAAATAATGTATTAACTTCCTTCTCTGGGTCATTACGACGCACACGGATACCACATGTGTGATTGTATTTTTGATTTTTTACAAAGTAAAGGGAGACAAGTGTTTTTTTTTATTTTTTTAATAATTTTTTTCCTTTTTTTTTTTTTTTATTTTTTAAATTTTTTTTATTTTTTTTTTGTCCCTTTAGGGGACTTCCACAGGGACCCATCAGGACCCCTGATCACATTCCAGGGGTCCGATGGTGACAGCCCTTTACATGCTGCAGTGACAGCCCTTTACATGCTGCAGTCACATAGACTGCAGCATGTAAAGGGTTAACACAGCAGAGATCGGAGGTTTTCTCTGATCTCTGCTGTAAGAGCTAGTACCTAGCTGTCCTCTCACAGCCAAACACCAAGCTCTCCCTGCCACAGAGACCATCGGCTTGCTTCTGACAAGCCGATGGTCTCTATGGCAACCTGTAAACAAAGCAGGACATTGCCGACATGTCGGCAATATCTTCTGCTGGTTTTTCAAAGCCCTTGCTTTGTTCTTTATGGGACTGTGCAGGCAGAGCACACTGTCACAGCTTGTGGCATTGTGCTCTGCAGCTCCCATAGTGATACATAGCCCGGAAATCTTCCGGGGTATATCACTATGGGCAGTGGAGCTCGTCACGGAACTTTTCCGGGCGTGCCACTCAAGGGGTTAAGGGTAGAATTTTCTCAGAATTTGATTGATACAGTCATTTTTTTCAGTACCTGCAAAGGTTTTTCAGTTATGGCTGATGTCATGTTGAGTATTAATAAAGTTGTTATGTTGAATACAAACATAAGTTTTTAAGTTACATTTTTTGTAATTGAAATGTATACTGCAAATGAGGTATACCTTTGCAAACATTTTTACACTTTTGTGATATATATGTTAATTTATACTTTTAACAGAAAACGCAGCGTGAACACTGCCTAGCCCGGACGTGCACTCCTCAATTGTCCAAGGCTGATTTTAATTTAAGTCATGTTTCTATACTATCTGCTCTGTTTTCATTTTGGATACCTAGACCCAAAAGGAGGTGAATTTGTCAGTGTAAGGTCCCATCAGAAGGGTTTGCCTTGTCATCAGCAGATGAGCTTACAAAAATTGGTCATAAAGTGCCCTGAGAACCTTACATTTATAAATATAGCAAAGCAATTCAAAATTTATGTGTTCTTTGTTTATTATAAAACCCAATAAAAAATTTATTGAAAAGAAGAAAATTCATAATTCAGTGTTAACATACTGCATTTCCTGTTGTACCCCATATATGTGTGGGCATGTATAGGCATGTCAACCAGTTGAAAAGTGTGATCCCCTCAAAATTGTTAAAGCCCTTGACATTTGTAAATTTTATGTTAAAGTTATTTATGATTATCAGTCACTTTAACCACTTAGTGGCGTGTCCTATTTTGGACTTAAGCATGCAATGATTTTTGGGGGGATTTTCATCTCCACTTTTCAAAAGCCATAACTAAAATATTTTTCTGTGGTGTGGCCATATGAGGATTTATTTTGTAATTTTTACTGGTACCATTTTTTTGCCAGTATATAATGTATTGTATAACTTTTATTTTATGTGTGACTAGTAGAGATGAGCGAACACCAAAATGTTCGGGTGTTCGTTATTCGAAACGAACTTCCCGCGATGTTCGAGGGTTCGTTTCGAATAACGAACCCCATTGAAGTCAATGGGCGACCAGAGCATTTTTGTATTTCGCCGATGCTCGCTAAGGTTTTCATGTGTGAAAATCTGGGCAATTCAAGAAAGTGATGGGAATGACACAGAAACGGATAGGGCAGGCAAGGGGCTACATGTTGGGCTGCATCTCAAGTTCACATGTCCCACTATTAAGCCACAATACCGGCAAGAGTGGGCCCCCCCCCCCTCCCAACAACTTTTACTTCTGAAAAGCCCTCATTAGCATGGCATACCTTTGCTAAGCACCACACTAGCTACAACAAAGCACAATCACTGCCTGGATGACACTCCGCTGCCACTTCTCCTGGGTTACATGCTGACCAACCACCCTCCCCCCCCCCCACAGCACACACCAAAGTGTCCCTGCGCAGCCTTCAGCTGCCCTCATGCCACACCACCCTCATGTCTATTTAGAAGTGCGTCTGCCATGAGGAGGAACCGCAGGCACACACTGCAGAGGGTTGGCACGGCTAGGCAGCGACCCTCTTTAAAAGGGGCGGGGCGATAGCCCACAATGCTGTACAGAAGCAATGAGAAATAGAATCCTGTGCCACCGCCATCAGGAGCTGCACACGTGGGCATAGCAATGGGGAACCTATGTGCCACACACTAATTATTCTGTCAAGGTGTCTGCATGCCCCAGTCAGACTGGTAATATGTACCTTAACAGTAACCGCGTTGGTGGTAATGTGGTGGTGACTGCGGACCTAGTAGCACGGTTGTATTTTGTTGGTTTTCGGAATGCGGCCAGGATTAAGTGGGCCGTGGCGGGGGGATGGTGTGGGGGCTCTCTTGTTGTGTCGGTAAAGGTGAAATTCTTGGACTGCCACCAGACGAACCAATGCAAAGGCATTTGCCAAGAATGTTTTCATTGTTGGAGGAGGAGGGGGATGTTTTTGAGGCACTACGTGTCCTCTCCACGTGTCCGTGGTTATATGCACCTTAACAGTAACCGCGTTGGTGGGAAATGGCCTCGCCGCCATCATGTCTTTGGGAAGCCTCTGTTTCCACACCCCAGAGACATACCATTAGCAGCGGTATAGGCAGAGCCCAGAATTCGTAACATTTCAGCCGTAGCATTAGGACAGGCCCCACTAACATATCAGTAGCAGCATTATAGGAGGAGCGCAGTCTTCGTTCCATGTCAGCAATAGTAGCACTCAAGACAGGCCCCAGTAACAATTCCGAAGCAGCAGTATAGCGGGAGCGCAGTCTTCGTTCCATGTCAGCAATAGTAGCACTCAAGACAGGCCCCAGTAACAATTCCGAAGCAGCAGTATAGCGGGAGCGCAGTCTTCGTTCCATGTCAGCAATAGTAGCACTCAAGACAGGCCCCAGTAACAATTCCGAAGCAGCAGTATAGCGGGAGCGCAGTCTTCGTTCCATGTCAGCAATAGTAGCACTCAAGACAGGCCCCAGTAACAATTCCGAAGCAGCAGTATAGCGGGAGCGCAGTCTTCGTTCCATGTCAGCAATAGTAGCACTCAAGACAGGCCCCAGTAACAATTCCGAAGCAGCAGTATAGCGGGAGCGCAGTCTTCGTTCCATGTCAGCAATAGTAGCACTCAAGACAGGCCCCAGTAGCAATTCCGAAGCAGCAGTATAGCGGGAGCGCAGTCTTAGTTCCATTTCAGTAGCCTTAGTATAGCCAAGGCCCAAGTTACATTTATGTAGCTAAAGTGTAGGCCAACCCCACACACCTTTCTGTACCATGAGTGCAGGCGAAGAACATACAAATTGCTATGATTACACTGTAGGTGAGGGCCCCAAAAAATTGGTGTACCAACAGTACTAATGTACCTCAGTAAAAATTGGCCATGCCCAACCAAGATGGCAGGTGAATCGCTTTGGTTAATGTGGCTTAAGTGGTAACTAGGCCTGGAGGCAGCCCAGTGTAATGAAAAATTGGTTCAAGTTAAAGTTCCAACGCTTTTAAGCGCATTGAAACTTATAAAAATTGTTCAGAATAATTATTTGAGTGAGCCTTGTGGCCCTAAGAAAAATTGCCCGTTCAGCGTGATTACGTGAGGTTTCAGGAGGAGGAGCAGGAGGAGGAGGAGGAATATTAGACACAGATTGATGAAGCAGAAATGTCCCCGTTTTGGATGGTGAGAGAGAACGTAGCTTCCATCCGCGGGTGCAGCCTACGTATTGCTTACGTATCGCTGCTGTCCGCTGGTGGAGAACAGAAGTCTGGGGAAATCCAGCCTTTGTTCATCTTGATGAGTGTTAGCCTGTCGGCACTGTCGGTTGACAAGCGGCTACGCTTATCTGTGATGATTCCCCCAGCCGCACTAAACACCCTCTCCGACAAGACGCTAGCCGCAGGACAAGCAAGCACCTCCAGGGCATACAGCGCTAGTTCAGGCCACGTGTCCAGCTTCGACACCCAGTAGTTGTAGGGGGCAGAGGCGTCACCGAGGATGGTCGTGCGATCGGCTACGTACTCCCTCACCATCCTTTTACAGTGCTCCCGCCGACTCAGCCTTGACTGGGGAGCGGTGACACAGTCTTGCTGGGGAGCCATAAAGCTGGCCAGGCCCTTAAAGACTGTTGCACTGCCTGGGATGTACATGCTGCTCGATCTCCGCACCTCCCCTGCTACCTTGCCCTCGGTACTGCGCCTTCTGCCACTAGCGCTGTCAGCTGGGAATTTTACCATCAGCTTGTCCGCAAGGGTCCTGTGGTATAGCAACACTCTCGAACCCCTTTCCTCTTCGGGAATGAGAGTGGGCAGGTTCTCCTTATAGCGTGGGTCGAGCAGTGTGTACACCCAGTAATCCGTCGTGGCCAGAATGCGTGCAACGCGAGGGTCACGAGAAAGGCATCCTAACATGAAGTCAGCCATGTGTGCCAGGGTACCTGTACGCAACACATGGCTGTCTTCACTACGAAGATCACTGCCAGGATCCTCCTCCTCCTCCTCCTCCTCCTCAGGCCATACACGCTGAAAGGATGACAGGCAATCAGCCGGTGTACCGTCAGCAGCGGGCCAAGCTGTCTCTTCCCCCTCCTCCTCATCCTCCTCATGCTCCTCCTCCTCCTCCTGTACGCGCTGAGAAATAGACAGGAGGGTGCCCTGACTATCCAGCGGCATACTGTCTTCCCCCGCCCCCGTTTCCAAGCGCAAAGCAGCTGCCTTTATGGTTTGCAGGGAATTTCTCAAGATGCATAGCAGAGGAATGGTGACGCTAATGATTGTAGCATCGCCGCTCACCACCTGGGTAGACTCCTCAAAAGTACCAAGGACATGGCAGATGTCTGCCAACCAGGCCCACTCTTCTGAAAGGAATTGAGGAGGCTGACTCCCACTGCGCCGCCCATGTTGGAGTTGGTATTCGACTATAGCTCTACGCTGTTCATAGAGCCTGGCCAACATGTGGAGCGTAGAGTTCCACCGTGTGGGCACGTCGCACAGCAGTCGGTGCACTGGCAGCTTAAAGTGATGTTGTAGGGCGCGCAGGGTGGCAGCGTCCGTGTGGGACTTGCGGAAATGTGCGCAGAGCCGGCGCGCCTTTACGAGCAGGTCTGACAAGCGTGGGTAGCTTTTCAGAAAGCGCTGAACCACCAAATTAAAGACGTGGGCCAGGCATGGCACGTGCGTGAGGCTGCCGAGCTGCAGAGCCGCCACCAGGTTACGGCCGTTGTCACACACGACCATGCCCGGTTGGAGGCTCAGCGGCGCAAGCCAGCGGTCGGTCTGCTGTGTCAGACCCTGCAGCAGTTTGTGGGCCGTGTGCCTCTTATCGCCTAAGCTGAGTAGTTTCAGCATGGCCTGCTGACGCTTGCCCACCGCTGTGCTGCCACACCGCGCGACACCGACTGCTGGCGACATGCTTGATTGCGAGACAGAGGAGGAGGAGGAGGAGGGGGAGGGTGCTTTAGTGGAGGAAGCATACACCTCCGCAGATACCACCACCGAGCTGGGGCCCGCAATTCTGGGGGTGGGTAGGACGTGAGCGGTCCCAGGCTCTGACTCTGTCCCAGCCTCCACTAAATTCACCCAATGTGCCATCAGGGAGATGTAGTGGCCCTGCCCGCCTGTGCTTGTCCACGTGTCCGTTGTTAAGTGGACCGTGGCAGTAACCGCGTTGGTGAGGGCGCGTACAATGTTGCGGGAGACGTGGTCGTGCAGGGCTGGGACGGCACATCGGGAAAAGTAGTGGCGACTGGGAACTGAGTAGCGCGGGGCTGCCGCCTCCATGATACTTTTGAAGGACTCCGTTTCCACAACCCTATACGGCAGCATCTCAAGACTGATGAATTTTGCTATGCGGACGGTTAACGTTTGAGCGTGCGGGTGCGTGGCGGCGTACTTGCGCTTGCGCTCCAACGGTTGCGCAAGCGACGGCTGGACGGTGCGCTGAACTACACTGCTGGATGGGGCCGAGGACAGCGGAGATGAGGGTGTGGGTGCAGGCCATGAGGCGGTAGTGCCTGTGTCCTGAGAGGGGGGTTGCATCTCAGTGGCAGGTTGGGGCACAGGGGGAGAGGCAGGGGTGCAAACCGGAGGCGCTGAACGGCCTTCGTCCCACCTTGTGGGGTGCTTGGCCATCATATGTCTGCGCATGGTGGTGGTGGTGAGGCTGTTGGTGTTGGCTCCCCGGCTGAGCTTTGCGCGACAAAGGTTGCACACCACTGTTCGTCGGTCGTCAGGCGTCTCTGTGAAAAACTGCCAGACCTTAGAGCACCTCGGCCTCTGCAGGGTGGCATGGCGCGAGGGGGCGCTTTGGGAAACAGTTGGTGGATTATTCGGTCTGGCCCTGCCTCTACCCCTGGCCACCGCACTGCCTCTTGCAACCTGCCCTGCTGATGCCCTTGACTCCCCCTCTGAAGACCTGTCCTCCTGAGTAAGCGTTGCACACCAGGTGGGGTCAGTCACCTCATCGTCTTGCTGCTCTTCCTCCGAATCCTCTGTGCGCTGCTCCCTCGGACTTACTGCCCTTACTACTGCCTCACTGCAAGACAACTGTGTCTGATCGTCATCGTCCTCCTCACCCACAGAAAGTTGTTGAGACAGTTGGCGTAAGTCCCCAGCCTCTTCCCCCGGACCCCGGGAACTTTCAAATGGTTGGGCATCAGTGACGATAAACTCCTCTGGTGGGAGAGGAACCGCTGCTGCCCAATCTAAGCAGGGGCCCGAGAACAGTTCCTGGGAGTGTTCCCGCTCCTGAGCAGGTGTCATTGTAGTGGAGTGAGGAGGCTGGGAGGAAGGAGGAGCAGCAGACAGAGGATTCGGATTTGCAGCAGTGGACGGCGCAGAACTGCGTGTTGACGATAGGTTGCTCGAAGCACTTTCTGCCATCCAGGACAGGACCTGCTCACACTGCTCATTTTCTAATAACCGTCTCCCGCGTGGACCCATTAATTGGGCGATGAATGTGGGGACGCCAGAAACGTGCCTCTCTCCTAATCGCGCAGCAGTCGGCTGCGACACACCTGGATCAGGAGCTCGGCCTGTGCCCACACCCTGACTTGGCCCTCCGCGTCCTCGGCCGCGTCCACGTCCTCTAGGCCTACCCCTACCCCTCAGCATGCTGTATTACCAGTAATTTGATTTCACAGGCAGGAAATAAATTGGCGCAAGACTGCAGCCAAATATAATTTTTTCCCTTTTTTGAAAACGAAAGGCCCCACTGCCTCTAGTGAATGAATAATCTAAGTTTAATAACTGTGCTGTGGCCCTGCTAATGTGGCACAGAACGTGAGGGTAGCAGAGTTATTAACTCTGGCAGAGCAGGTATTTTTTTTCCCAATTAAGGAAAGCAAATGGCAAAGCCAGGAGTAAAACGTAGCTGGGTGCGTCTGATTTTTAAACGTTGCACACGCAGCCGACACGTGTCCACCGCCCTTAGGATGGACAGAGGCAGGACAAATACAATTATTTTCAGTTTTTTTCCACCAAAAGGCAGCACTGCGTATATTCAATGAACATGAGAAGTTTAATAACTGTGCTGTGGCCCTGCTAATGTGGCACAGAACGTGAGGGTAGCAGAGTTATTAACTCTGGCAGAGCAGGTATTTTTTTTCCCAATTAAGGAAAGCAAATGGCAAAGCCAGGAGTAAAACGTAGCTGGGTGCGTCTGATTTTTAAACGTTGCACACGCAGCCGACACGTGTCCACCGCCCTTAGGACGGACAGAGGCAGGACAAATACAATTATTTTCAGTTTTTTCCACCAAAAGGCAGCACTGCGTATATTCAATGAATAATAACTGTGTTGTGGCCCTGCCTACACAATTCTTTCCCTGCAGTATCAATGGAGGGTGCAATGCTCTGCAGAGGCGATTTTGAGAAGAAAAAAAAAATGCAGCACAGCTAACAGCAGCCTGGACAGTACTGCACACGGATAAATATGGCCCTAGAAAGGACCGTTGAGGTTCTTGAAGGCTACACTCACTCCTAACACTCTCCCTGCCTATGCAGCACTTCTGTCCCTAATGCCGGGTGCAACGCTCTGCAGAGGCGATTTTGAGAAAAAAAATAATTGCCACTGCTAACAGCAGCCAACACACAGCTATCAGTGGCCCTAATAAGGACCTTTGGGGGTCT
This sequence comes from Eleutherodactylus coqui, assembly GCF_035609145.1. Classification (NCBI taxonomy): domain Eukaryota; kingdom Metazoa; phylum Chordata; class Amphibia; order Anura; family Eleutherodactylidae; genus Eleutherodactylus; species Eleutherodactylus coqui. The sequence goes on along the minus strand of NC_089845.1, from coordinate 136,459,123 downwards.
TGAAGCCTACACTAACTACCAATTCTTTCCCTACAGCAGCTCCGGTACAAACAGCACTGTCCCTCACTAACTCACAAGGCATCTGAGGCGAGCCGCGGGAGGGGCCGACTTTTATATTAGGCGGACACCTGATCTCCCCAGCCACTCACTGCAGGGGGGTGGTATAGGGCTTGAAGGACGCAGGGGGAAGTTGTAATGCCTTCCCTGTCTTTCAATTGGCCAGAAAAGCGTGCTAACGTCTCAGGGAAGGAAGTGAAAGTAACCCGAACACCGCATGGTGTTCGTTACGAATAACGAACATCCCGAACACCCTAATATTCGCACGAATATCAAGCTCGGACGAACACGTTCGCTCATCTCTAGTGACTAGCTATATTGATTGTGTAACTTTTATTAAATTTTGTTTGCAGGGTAGGGATAAAAAACACATCAATTCTGCATTTGTTTTTGTTTGTTTTTTTCTGGGGGGGTGGGGTTGGGGAGTCCTCAGCTTTAATCAAACAGCATAAATGAAATAGCTGTGTTGAAAGATCCCTAACTGTTTTATGTTTCCATTGACAGAGCTCTCTGAGGGCCGTTTTTTTACCTGATGAGCTGTAGTTTTTAGTGGTACCTTATTAAGGTACAAATAGCTTTTTGGTCACTTTTACTGTGCTTTTTGAGAGCCAAAATGAACAAAAAAATAATAATTTTTGGCTGTTTTTTAGTTTTGTTTTTCTAAAAGTTTGCTCTGCAGGATAATTTTTTTGCTACTAGTTTTTTTGGTTTTTTTCACGTCCTTGTGTGGGACTCTAATCTGTGAGCCTATGATCATTATGATAATACATGCAGTACTTCTGTACTGCTGCAAGGTATTATCATTAATAATAGCAATTGTAGGCCATGATAGATCCGAACGCCATTGTCTGGCATCCGGTTGCCATGGTATGCTATCGATCCGCCTCAATTATATAGTCAAGGCCTGATGATGTCACAAAGGAGTGCTGTTCCTGAACACTCTACATGTCTCGATCAGCACCAGGGTTGCGGGGGTTGCAATTGTGACCTGGCCCCTTAGGAAACGGGGACCAACGAGACCCCTGCTATATGCTGTTCCACTGCCGCGGCCCACGGGCCGGCACTCCAGGAGGGGGAGGACCATTACTCGGGGAGGCGGCAGTCAAATACTGGCAGCAGACTCCCTGCGCATCCTGAGGTGTAATTGGTCCAGTCCGGTACTGACAGTTTCGTGGAGTGGAGTTAGAGAGCGGACTCAGTGGACCATGCGGTGCAATGAGGTATGTACCGCATTTAATTTTGTATGTATAGCTAGTATAACTTCTACCAGCTGTACATACATAATATATATATAGGAGATCCCCAGGTTACACCAGCATGTTCTATATCACTGTATACAGGAGATGTACATCCTGTATATAGTGATATAGAGCATTAATCCGAGCTGCTCCCAGATTATTGGGCGCAACTTGTAGCGAACAGCACATGGCCACACGTTCATGTGCTACATGATACCGGCAGGCAGAGGACATTGCATGCCTGATTCTGGTCTATGATGTGGACCAGAATCAGATATGTTACCATTTTCTTTACATACACCATTGGTCCATGTGAAAAAATACCCATCTGAATAGCCCAATTGGCTTTAATGGGTCTTTGTCATGACTATGAAGTGCAGCAACGGAAAATATACCTATGTGAATACTAAGCTTGCATTCACATGTAGTGGATTTTCTAAAGCAGGGTAATCTGCAGCAAATTCACACAAAAAATCTGCACCATTTGATGCGGATTTTGTCACAGATTTTGGTATGGATTTTCAGCAGAATTCACCCCCTAGGGCCTATTCAGATGGCCGTAGGTACAACTACCCTCAACAGGACAGAGCGTAGTTGTGCGTGAATGAGGGGAATCCATTTCTCTTTGCCGGCTTTTCATACTCTGTGCCAGAGCGCAGTAGTTTGAGAATAACCGTGGGAAGACAGGTGCCATCCGGTCTCTTCCACACATACTTTAACTACATGTGGGAAAGATGGTGCAGGTACAAATCACTGCCGGGAAAAGAGGTCGTGAAAACAAAACCACTGAAATCCCATCGAGATAAGTGGCTTTGTTTTGTCCCGTTATACGGCTGTGATTAACATGGCTGTACAAGGGGGCAAAACCACGCTCGTCTGAATCCATCCAAAATAATAGATCTGTACCAAAATCTGCATCAAAGCCCATAAAAAAGGTGCAGAACTTGATGTTGATTTGATGTGACACAGTAACTCTACTACATTTGAACATATCCTCGTTCCGGCTTTACAGGAGCGTCAGCGTTAGCGACTTAGTGTAGCGTTTTTGTGGAAAAACAATGCTTTTTTTTGCATGCACATCAGAGTATTTTACTGTACCTTTTTCGCCAGCAAGGCACGTTCATTTGCGTGCGCCAAACAAAGACTCACTTATTGAAATGGCTAATGAGTTCCAGATGTGTTCATTTTTCTGCACAATTCCGCAGTGTCTCCCACATCTACTTGCATATATTGCGTGCATTTGTGCAAACCCAGCTGACTCTTATGGAGAACTCCGGTACACAAATACGCAGAAAAGTACAATATGTTCTTTTTTTTTTTTACTTGTGCGAAAGAAATGCGTGCACAAAATATGAAAATGTGAATGGTTTTTATTCTCTGCATACTGCGTGCACAAATATACGTCCATGCGAAGCCAGCCTTAAGCGTGAACTGTTACTTATGGACCAGTGTTTTGCCTTTTCCACATGCTAACATTCGCTAGCAGGCCCCTGTGCTGTATTGTGCTTGACTCGCAGAGCTGTAACCCACTTATGTTGTCTGAGATGACGCCCCACCACTATTTTACCTACTGTTTCTTACTGTGATCGGGGAAGGGAGGCGGCCAAATATTTTTTTTGCACAGGGTACCATCTAACCTAAGGCCGGCCCTGCCCATTGCCTATCTAGTGGCCCTGCCATTGGCTTTCATGTGTTTGCTGATTTTGATAATATCCAGTAAAAGCAAATAAAAGGAAGTACAAACCTTTTACAACATGTTGACAAGGATCACATATGAACACTTGGTTTCTAATTTTTTACTCGAGTGTTCCTTTAGCGTTTAAGGACATATTGACAAATGCTCTTTGAAAGCCCTAGCTGTAAGGACAGGGTAACCCGTAGAGTCTCATTCCCCGATTACATTGGAGTTTATAGTCCTTGTTGTAAAAATGTCAATCCTTTCAACACACTTCTCATAAACAATATAAAGAGCTTGCAGGGTTATCAAAGGCAATCTGAACTGATTACTCTGTCATCACATTGTGTTATAGAAATGTTGCCGTTTCATCTGGATTGCACTTTTTAAGTTGAGCACTTTATTCTTAGTGCCTGGATTTATTTGAAATGCAGTTCAGCCGATGACATATTGCCATATACTTATTTTCTATAAAAGGTTCCAAATACCTTCCTAAGGGCCTCTTCAGACAACCGTATTTGCACACGCTTTTGAGTACATGAAATATACGCCCGTAATGTACAGAGGATAGAACCCATTGATGTCACTGGATCTGTTCTCATGAACATTTTTTGCTCGTGCATTTTGTGTGTGTGCCAAAAAATAGGGCCTGATCTATCTTTCTGCGTATTGAGCACCAAAGGCCCCCATAGAAGTGTATGGGAGGTGCACAGATGTGCACACAAAACACAGGAACATGCACAATCGTCTATGCAATTCTGAGAGAAACAGAACATATCTACACCTCACTAGGCTAATAGCCTTTAAAATCAGGGCTGGGGGTGTTTTGCGCATGCAATTGGACAGGCTTGCAAAAAGTACAGTACTAATCGCCGATATATGCGGAAATCTACCTCATCAACCTTGTTCACTGCACAAATATATTGTGCTAAAGCATGTGCAATTGTGCATATGGACGTCTTAAGAAGCCCTAACCCTCCCTGTATATAGCAGAAGGAGAGTAAGCCCCAATGTCCATGGGTGGGTTTGATTTGCAGAACCTGCATGGGACACCCGCGCAGGAGATCCACAATTCAAGCTGCCCATAGGGAAGCATGGGAGTCCCCAAATTAATTTAAGCATGCAGATTTGTTTTGCTGACCTTTTGGTCCGGAAAAGAAATCGCATCATGCTCCAATTTTCTTTGGATCCTGCAGGGACAGCTTCCATTACAGTCAATGGTAGCTGGTTGATCTGCGGCATACTGCAGATGTGTCGCAGTTCCCATGGGAAAGCAGGAGATTTGAAAAAAAAACCTGTATTGCGCATGTCCGATGGCGAGCTGTAAGGACCATGCGCAGTACAACAAACCCAGACGTAGAGGGATCCATGTGGACACAGCTGCTAGGGAAAACAGGTAAATAGGGTTCACTGGCGGCGGGCAGGGCTAGATTCCTTATGAGAGTCCCTGCATGGAATCTGACCTGTCCGTGGACATTGGGCCTAAATATGAGTCCAAATACTTCAAACATGTTTCAACTATCTAGTGCTATTGATAAATAAAGACTGAAGTGAAGTAAGTGCATAAAAGAACAATAACATGTTGACTCTTTAATAGTTTAATAAGCAAAACATTTACCGCTATACTATTTCCCTTTGTTATACATGTAAGTACACCTTTGGTTGTATTGTCCGGTATTGTCTTCTTTGGTCGAAACGATCCCCATTGGTCTACTGTCTTTAACAGTTTATATCAGGCCCTTCTGGCAAAATGCTGTATTTGAATTTTGGCCAACATATCTTCTAGTATGTATTACGGACATTGTAAGTACTCTCTTTGTCACATCTGTTCAAAGAACACTTTTCCAAGAGTCCTGGTCTTTCTTTTGATACTAGTGGATAAACTTTAAATTTGCGCTAATATTCTTTCTGGACAATAAAAGTCACCGCCTTGCACATTTTTTCATGTAGATGTAATTTGTGCAACTTCATTGTAATGGTAAATACAATTAAAGCATTCTTAGGCAATACCCATTGATTGATGTAAACTTTTATTAATAGACTTGAATATAAGCGATTGTGAAAATAAATCCAAAGAACAGCAATTGTACTCCATATTACCGAATTCCACTCATGAAGCACTCGTTTTGGTGCTCCTTAGTCCATAACAGATGTTTCTTTTTTTGCAGGCACATAACAAGTGTTTTTTTCTTTGCCTTGTAGAAGCCAAAACCCAGTCTGCCTATGGCTTTAGTGCATGATACAGTACTTGAATTCTTGCCAGCAATGGAATTCTACTCCAGCAACTGACACTCGCTGATTCTTCTTGACAATTCTGTACAATACTTTTCTGTCTTGGGCAGAAATTTTTGATAGGTGGCCAACAGTAGTTCAACCTGTTTTTTTTTTTTTTTTTATAATACTCTCAATGTTTTAGAAATCAGAAAAAAGAAAGACACTGTTAAAGTCAGTAGGGCTGTATATGCACAGCTATGCAGCCAGCCTTGCTGACGTGAGTACATAACAGGTCCTATTTCAACCAATGAAGAAACTGGCATATCTGGGATTTTTTTTTGTTGGGGGCTGCATTCACATGAACGTATATCGGCTTGGTTTTCACGCCCCCATATATGTCGTCCTCATCTGCAGGGGGGGAGGATGGAAGAGCCAGCGGCAGGAACTGAGCTCCCGCCTCCTCTCCACCCCTCTGCACTATTTGAAATGAAAGGAGGCGGGAGGGGCTAAGTTCCGAGAATTAGCCCCGCCCCCATCCCGCCTCTCCCCATTGCAAATAGTGCAGAGGGTTGGAAGGAGGCAGAAAGGGGGCGGGAGCTCAGTTCCTGCTCCTGGCTCTTCCATCCTCCCCCCCTGCACATGAGGACGACGTATATCGGCTCGGCATGAAAACCGAGCCAATATACGTTCGTGTGAATGTAGCCTAAGGGTGCATTCACACGAACGTATATCGGCTCGGTTTTCATGCCGAGCCGATATACGTTGTCCTCGTGTGCAGAGGGGGGAGGATGGAAGAGCCAGGGCCAGGAACTATGCTCCCGCCCCCTCTCTGCCTCCTCTCCTACCCTCTGCACTATTTGCAATGGGGAGAGGCGGGACGGGGGTGGGGCTAATTCCCGGACCTTAGCCCCGCCCCGTCCCGCCTCCTCTCATTGCAAATAGTGCAGGGGGGCGGAGAGGAGGCAGAGAGGGGGCGGGAGCACAGTTCCTGGCCCTGGCTCTTCCATCCTCCCCCCTCTGCACACGAGGACAACGTATATCGGCTCGGCATGAAAACCGAGCCGATATACGTTCGTGTGAATGCACCCTAAGACTGTAACTTAAAGAGGTTGTCTCGTGGCAAACATCAAAATTTTACATTACCCCATTCCCCCTGTCACCCCCCCCCTGGCATAAAATAGCAATTTAAAGTGGTTTTTAAACCGCTTGCTACTCACCGATCCGACAAAATATGGAGTTATAAAAATCTTCTCCCTAAGATGGCTGCCGGTCCTTTCCCAGGGATGCACTGCGGTTTTCTCCCATGATGCACCGCGGGTCTTCTCCCATGGTGCACCATGGGCTCTGTGCGTTCCATTGCGGATTCCAGCCTCCTGATTGGCTGGAATCGGCACACGTGACGGGGTGGAGCTACGATGACGACGTGGTGACCAGCTCTTCGGCACGAGCGGCCCCATTCACCAGCCAGAAGCACGGACTGCGCAAGCGCATCTAAAAACGCCAGAAGACATCAGAATTAGACGGATCCATGGCGACGGGGACGCTAGCAACGGAGCAGGTAAGTGAATAACTTCTGTATGGCTCATAATTAATGCACAATGTATATTACAAAGTGCATTCATATGGCCATACAGAAGTGTATAACCCCACTTGCTGCCGCGAGACAACCCCTTTAAGTCAAAGCTCTCTTCTGATCAATTACATCCCCTCATTAACATGTTCATATATTATACATTTAATTAATTTTTTACATGCATTTTTTTAAGCTAGATCTGCTGCTCCATTCATATGACCAGCAGGTAGGTATTAATTGGCATGACAACAAATCATTATATAAAAATTCAATTCAGTTTTTGAGATAGATGACCACTTTAATACTGTGATGGTTTGGTCTATAGCAACAAGGATAATTGGCTTTCAAGATAAGAGTTGAGTTTGATCCAAAACAATCTGGAACAGATGGAGATTGCAGGTGTTGTTAATTCTGATAACGCTGATAGTATATTGCCTCTGGTGAACATCAAATTGGAGAAAATTTATAAATTTGACAGACTGAGTTCTCAGAAACTGGAAAGGGTATGGGGAATTTAACAATGTTTCTTTGCAATAAGTGACAAGCCCCCTGGAGTCATGAGAGGAATGACAAGTGGATAAATAAAAATTTCAAGGGAGAAAAAAATATACATACTGCTGCAATTTCAAGGTGATTAATTAAAAATATGAAGATTTTTTTTTTCTTTTTTACTGTGCGAAAAAAGGAAGTCAACCGAGACTGTTAAGTGATCCATGCAAAAGATAAAAGAAAAATCTGCAAGATAGAGCTAAATTTGCAGATAAGACAGTCATAAGACAAAATAAAGTGAGTAGGAAATGTAGGACAGCTATTTCTTGCAAGACGCCTGCTGAAAGCATAGTAGAAATAAAGGGTTTTTCTACCACCTGACTTATGGTGGAGCATCATTTGAAGTTACAGTATGTACATAGCCACCCAGTAATCCAATGTCAAACCGTTAAAGACACATTCATAAAGTCATAGTTTCAGTCTATATTTTCACGATTAGGTCATAAAATGGATAATGGAGCTTATTACAGAAAAATGGAGGCAATGAGTTCTATGGAGTGAAGAAAGGACTGACAACTGCACAAGCAGAACTATATAGAATCTGCCGTGATTTCAGGATGGTTTATTAAAAATATAAAGTTTTTTGAAAAAGGATGCGGGTAAATGGGACATCAACTGAGATGGTTAAGGAACTGATGGAAGAAACGAGAAAAAAACTGCAAAATATAGCCAAGTTTGCAAATGAGGCAGTGGCAGGCCGAAGAAAGGGAGTAAGAAATTGGGGAAAACTTTGTTCCGCAAAACAACTGCTGAAAGCAAAGTAGATGATGGACCATCCTTTGGAACTACAGTATGTACATAGCCATCCTGTAAGTCAATGTCAAACTGACTAAGGGTATATTCATAAAGTCATAGTTTTGATCTGTATTTTTACTGTTGGCCATAAAATCAATATGGATCTTATTACATGTAAGTAGAAGCTCTGATTTTGGGTTATTAATCTTCCCATTGATTTATGTGGGAGTTTTGGACACAACATAGTCCAGCCATGCTTGGCTGTTTCCATCTTCCTGGCCACCTTGTATACATTGGTGTTTCCATCACGGCCATGTTTGATTAAGATAAGAACTCCACATTAGAGCTGTATTCGACATCTGTATTTAGTCCTTAGTGAGAATATAATTTCTTTTGCATTGTATGCGTTTTGTACAATTTCTGATTAAGATGAAACAAACACATTACATTTCCATAAAGATTTGGAATATTAGTTTTGCTTTTGCTTCTCTCCATTTTTTTGTCCATTAAAGCTGAAGTAATTCTTCCCGATGTACTGTAGCATTTGCAGTCTGTGAAATAATCCATAATATATTCAGTGAAGAAAATATGTTAACAGGATTATCACACATGAAAATTTAAAGCAAATTATAGAAGGTAATAGCAAATATATTGAAATAAATTACTTTCTTTTCCCCGAGAATCGGAAGTGTATATTCAAAGACAGTTTAAGGACTCTGAATTAATTAGATTACAAAATTGGGAACTGGCATTGCTGCCAAACAGATGCACTCAAATAAGTGGAAGAATGAATAGTACATTATCAGTTTGTAAGGGGACTGCTTTGTGAGGGCACAAATGACTCTTTGAGTTCTGCAGGGATAATTTAAGAAAAAGCAAATTGATCTCACATTCTTAGTGCGGGTCAATAAGTTTACAGAAAAGCTTTCTATTTTTTTTACTAGCCATTTGTACTGTAACTTTAATACTAATTTTTTAAATATCAGTTTCATGATTACATTTGAAAGATGTATTTTGACTGTAAATTCATGGAAACTGATGAAAGATTTTATTTTAAAAATCCAGTGTTTGTTCAATTAACATAGTTTCTTATTACCCAAATATTTTAATGAAGGTTTATCTTTACAGTAAAATTCCAAGAAAATTTTCAGGAGTAAGGTGATTCTACTAAGGGGCCTGTACTGTAACATACCAAGCCCATTAATTCTTTTGCTCCGGTCCCCCAAATGCAAGTTGCCAATGTGCTCTGTGCATCATAACTCTTAAGTCCTACAAAGCCTAATGGCTGCAAGTTAAAGGGTTGCAGATGAGAAGTTGCCAAAACAGCCCCTTCTCTGATATCACTCAGATCTGGTGCAGAAAATCTGTGATTAAGTCTGCACTGCAGTCATCCAATCGTCAAAATCGCGGCAGCACTCCGCTGGATCCAACCACAAAGGTGGGAGATGGCAAGAAAGAAATGCGCAAAAAGCTCACACAGGAGGACCCGACTCCCTTGAGTCCTCAAAGATCATCGATTCAAAAGAATAAAGTAGCGAGCAGCGCCAGAGATGGTTACTTGTTATTTAAAAATGCATCAATGGATGCCTCTTTATTGCATTAAGAAAATCCAGTAGCGCACAACGTTTCAACCCGGCAAGGGTCTTTCTCAAGTGCATAAAAAGATATGTCTGCACTGCAGACAATAAGTCTGCACTGCAGGAGACTTCATCCTTTGACTGCAGCAAAATCCCCCTTTTCAATTGAAAGGGTCATCTCTGGAGAAATAGAAGTTTCCAGCAGGACAACCAGCATACCATATCAGATTGGGAAGCTCCTGGAGTGCCCGCTCGCCATGTGAACCCTGACTCCAAAAAGGATTTTGAATACATACAGGATAAATCCAATGGTTTTGCAAGCAGCACGCGAGACTCTCGCTCATCTTAAAACTTTACAACCTTAGATGCATATTTTTTACTTCCAATTAAAAGGCAACGTTTCGGCCCACCACAGGCCTTTTTCAAGCTTTTTTGACCTTGAAAGGGTCATCTCTGCTCCAGATCTGTATCAAAATCTGTGTCACTCATCTGACCGCTCTTTTTTCTAATTGAAGTGGATTCTGAGAGATGGATCTCCACAAATCAAATATTGATGACCTATCCTAAGGATAGTTTACTCCTGGAAAGCCCTTTTAATCCAAGGGTTTAACAAAAATATTGCTTTACTGGCTTAGAAACTGAAGCCATCTTTAATATTATCTATCCATTTTCACAGGTTTAAAAGTAATTGGACAATTCAGTGATCAGTATTTTTATGATCCAGTACAGCCAGTTCTCTCATTATTTCATGACAAATTAAGAAAAATTGGAGTCAAGAGTTGACTCAAAGTGTTGAATTTTCATTTTGTAGCTGTTCATGGGAACTCTCAATATGTGGTTCAAGAACATGTCAATGCCAGTGAAGAAGGCCATCATTAGGCCTCGTTCACACAAGCGCTGTTTTCACACATTAGATGCACACGAAAAGATCACTCCTATACTGCACTAAAGATCGCATGAACTGGCTAATTCCAGCTATTTTAATTAGCCCGTTCACATGACTCGGGGAGCGAGTAATCCAGCTCCCATAGGAGTCTATAGAAAGCACGTACCAAAGATAGGTCAGGTCCTATCTTTTCTCACACCACGGACCTTAGATGCGAGCTTTGCAGTCGCATTTCCTATCTTTGATTGGCGCAAAGATTCAGCGTATCTAAAATTCATTCATCTGAACGGTTCTATAGGAAACCAATGGTTCTATTTAGACACAATCTTTTCACGTGCCTTTAATGCATTAAAACAGCATTCGTGTGAATGAGGCCCTAGACCAAAGAAACCTATCAGAAAGATAGCAGGTACTCTTAGGGTAACCAAATCAACAACTTGGTACATTCTTAAAAAGAAGGAACGTCCAGTCATGTTTCATGGCAGATTTGACTCAGAATCCACACACATGCTTCATCAAAGTCATAGCAAAATCTGCCTCTGAAAGAGTACCATTTTATTTGAGTGAAAATCTGTGCTATAGGTCTGTGTAACCTATATTGGAAAATATGGTGGTAAATCATGTGCAAAACTACAGAAGACAAACGCTGCTCAGCTGCAGTTCCTTGAAGCAGATTATGAGTCACATTTGTGTTGGATCTTTCTGATTCCACTGTCCAAACCTCACTTAAGTATTTACCTAAACAGACTTGACCAGTCCACCATAATTAATAAGACGTTCCAGAATTCAGTGGCTTTGTTCTTATTTACAGAAGTCAAAATTATTGGAAAAATGCAAGTTAAAAAATTTTTATTAAATATTTACAAACATTTAACATCATCATTAAATTTCAGTGATTTATAACTCCTCAACTGCATTAAATTCAACATGAATTTCCTGCAGAGAAAAGAGCGAGTGCACCTCTTTCATTATGGCTTATGCTCCATGGCTTGAAATGCCAAGAAGTAAATAAAACTGTCATAATGCTACAAAGGAAACAAATGGATTACTCGAAGTCTGACAGAAATTCACTTCTTATATCACATTCAAGAGAAGCAGAAAGGTTACGTGTATAGACTTCTTTTGGAAACCACTAGAGATGACTCGAGAGGCAGAAAAGCCAATTTGTTGCTTAAGTCTGGCAAAGCTTAATATTTGTACATGAAACAAATCTATCATCAAGTCTGTAAGCCACATAAGTAAAAAAAGATTTCTATATGGAACAAAAACATATATGACAAAACTCTGTAGGTTTTTTTGTGTGTATTTTTTATTTCAGTCATTCAACAATACTGTAAGTTTGTAGTTCATTTGAACATGATGATGCTGCTTTGTTATTACATCCACAGTTGGGCTAGGACTTGCATCTGTAACAAAGAGGCTAAAATTTGGTTGCATTTATGGTCATCTGAATGAAGTATGGTTGCCACCAAGATATATATTTTTCAGTAAATACAGTTGGGGCTGGAGAACAGACAGACTGAGTCCTAATTGGAATGCATAACTGTATGGGTGTGGTTGGAGGCACTGGTGTAACTATAGGTGATGCAATTGCACCTGGGCCCAGGAGCCTTAGGGGGCCCATAAGACCTCTCTTATCCATATAGGGAGCCTAGTACTATGAATAAAGCATTATAGTTGGGGGCCCTGTTACAGGTTGTGCATTGGGACTCAGGAGCTTAAACTTACGCCTCTGCATTAAGAGGTTAAGAGAAGTTGGAGGGCCCCAAAGATAAACTTTTGGCACCCAGGCCCATGAGCCTTTAGCTATGCCCCTGGTTGGAGGAGGTAAAACGCCCAGCTACACAGCTGCTGGGAGCTACTCCCCAAAAGACACAGCTCAGAGGGAGCTGCGAGGGCCACAAGCCTGAGGTCCTGGGCGGACCAAGTGTTGGGAATTTCATGAGTCTAACAGGGAAGAATGCTCCCTAGACGGACACCCTGGCTGGGTACGGTGTTTGGACATTGCTATGTGATATTGTGGCATTAGGCCACTGTGATAGGTTTGAAAGCCTATATCAAGTCAAGAGTTAGACGGCTAGGACTTCTGTTTTGCATGTGTGTACTGTGACCATTCTTCCCTGTTAGACTGAGGTCCTGGGCGGACCAAGTGTTGGGAATTTCATGAGTCTAACAGGGAAGAATGCTCCCTAGACGGACACCCTGGCTGGGTACGATGTTTGGACATTGCTATGTGATATTGTGGCATTAGGCCACTGTGATAGGTTTGAAAGCCTATATCAAGTCAATAGTTAGACGGCTAGGACTTCTGTTTTGCATGTGTGTACTGTGACCATAACAACAGGGCAAAGATTATTACCTTTGCTATTCATTCTGCTACCAAAATAAGTGGGCAGCCTGAGTTTTACCACCAATTCTGGCATTGACACAGGTTACTGAGGTGCGACCACTCATCTAGGCGGAGGAGAAATGGTGCGCCGATGAGCTCACCACCCCCAACCTCCCACAATATATATTGATGCATATATGTGTAATATATTCATTATACATATAATAGTGTGTGGCTTAAAAATATACATTTGTTATAAATTTTTATATGCACTGTGTGTGTGTGTGTGTGTATATATATATATATATATATATATATATATATATATATATATATATATAATGTATATGTGTTAAATATTCCAATATCCTTCAGCAAAAAAGGTCTGGCTCATTCAAAAGTAGCTGTTTGCCAGGAGTGAGTGCCGGGTGCTGTTTCTGCTGAGTGACACACTCTACAAGGAGCTCTGTCTGTTATACCAAGCCTTTTACTTTTTTAATTCAATACGTTTGGCTGTTTTTTCCTCTCTTCCATACTCCCATCCCCTTTTGTTCTGATACACCATAATATATAATATTGACTATATAGTGGTACTGATAGTAGACAGGGTGTGGTGGTATTATTGGTCATTATATAGTAGTGCATTTTGTTAAAAAAAAACCTGTTTGCTGATAATATTTAATCACTGGTTGTAATATATAATAACTGTATGCTTCTAATATATAATAACTATGGACATAATACATAATCACTGTATGGGGGTTATTAGTGTCGCTTATCTTGTATGGCTGAGTGATAAAATGGTTCCAATTTCCTGAAAAACTAATCGGGTTAGTCGGAAAATTCCAAGAAAATCCAACTTCACATAATGCCCACTGCAGACATCAGCATGCAGTTAATCAGAAAAGCTCAACCTAGGTTAGAGGTATGAGTCAGGTAGTCAGAAGATCGACAGCCTGTGATAGGTAGTTAGATCCTCAATACGGGTTGGTTGAGAATCTGCGCCCAGCACTTAGAAACGAAGACAGCTGTCTCTAGTTAAGCATTGCAAGTTATTCAGAGGATTTCTGCCAACCGATGGAATGCCGGGCTACAGCGTATTTCTCATGAGATACACGTGAGTGAATGGATGAAAAAAGCTAATTAATCTTGGTACTCAATCACGGCTATTGTTCATTGTTGCGATTTTTGTCCACTATGCGGCCGGCCCTCATGTGAATGAGGCTTATGATAGTAATATTTAGTTTTAGTATTTGATAACCAGAAATGTACATGAATAATTAGTTTTTTTCAAAAACCCTAGCAACACCCCTTGAAGTACTGGAGTTAAACTTTGCAACATTCTGCACTCTGCCTCCGGAATACCTTGAGTGTGACTTTGTTGTTTATGCAGTATGACATATATGACATGTGTATGCAGTGGGCTCCGGCATGTGTCAACCACGGTCCACTCCGATCGCAGCTTTTAACCCTTTAAATGCTGCTGCTAATTCTGCTAACAGTATCATAATACCTCAATAGGTGTTTGAGGCTTCCAAAGACCTCTTTCCACACAATGTGAGCACAGAGTGTTGTCCGTGACATGTCTTTATATACTGCCTGTCAAACGGTCAGAATGCACTATAATGGAATGCTGTGGTATGGCATTATAGGATGGGAGCAATCAAATGATCTCAAATTAAAGTCCCCTATAAGGGCTCAGTCAAACGGGCATTCTTTGCTGCGCATGTTTTATGCCTTTGCGATTTGCATCTATATAGAACCAATGTTTTTCAATGGTAGTGGTCACATGTCCGATTTTTACATGCGCATAAAATTTGTTCTACAAAAACAATAGCAATGTCACTGGAAAAGTAAAAGAGCTATGATTTTTTGAAAACATGGAGTAGTAAGGTTAAAGGGAGCAGCAGGATGGCGGGGTTGTACATACTTTGGGCATGTGCTGGGACAGTATGGAGTAAAAGATGTATATGTTGCAGATTCTGCCGAGACAAATTCTGGTCAGAAGAAATTGTTATAATGGTCTGGGCTGAGTGGAGGTAACTGCATTGTAATCACTATCACTGTGTAAAGTTGGTATGTCTTTACATGAGCCTGGGTTATGTGACTGTACCTTGGGTGCTGATGAATACCTCTTTCCTGTCACTGCAGAAGGTCCTTTAGGTGTTGTCTTTCAGAAATCCCTCTGGGTTTCCTGTCATTGCAGAGGTTCTCTTGGGTGTAATCTGTCAAGAATCAATCAGTGTTTCCTGTCACTGCAGAAGTTGCCTTAGGAGTTGTCTGTCTAGAGCCCATAGTGTTTCATGGTCCCTTATTCTCTTTCCTTGTTCTATATCTCTTGTGGTATGTGAATTGATTGGTTGATAAAGAGGTGTTTCCCCTTGCTGGCCAATCAGAGAAAATGCTTGTTTATTTTTTCTGGTCCCAGCCTTACATGGGTGTTGCTTATTCTTCTGTGTGCATGCATGCTGCGAGGACTTTTGTTTTTTGCCTGGTGCTGTCTATGTGTGTTCTGTCCTGTCTTGTTTGGGCCACCCCTTGGATGGTAATTGGATGCCTAATCTGTCGGCTTTCTCCATCTGATGGCGGTCCTTCCTAAATCACTTCTGTTCGTTGGAGGATGCCTCAATTCCCTCAGTCCATTGGTGTGCGGATGCCTGAACCCCCCTCTGTCCGTTAGGAGTCCACAGCCACACCAAACATTGGCATACCATCTGTTTTTGTGCCTTTTCCTAGCTCTGTTAGCATCACCATCTGCTGTTCATCCTTCCCGATCCTCCATCTAGGAACAGGCTACGTCCCTATCAGGACAGTCATCCTACTATTAGGCAGGGTCCTCCAACCAATGTTGGTTAGGAATAGAATTCATATTCCTGACTTTTGGTGATGTTATACGTATTTATGTCGGTCTGTTATGAGCATTACTGCATCTATGGTGATATCTGTGGAGGGCATTGTAGTTGTACTTGCACAAATGTAACAGCAATATATAATCAGTATTTGTCCTGAGACCACCCTGGTTTGTCGTGATGTATTCTTTTTTTCTTTTCTGGCATGTCCTTCTTTTTTGCCTTTTTCAAAGTTATATGGTGCTTTCTTTTGTCTTCTTTCTGTGTTTTACCTCCTTTCTACCTTTGTTAAAAACCCAAAACATTTCTCATATGAACACACATTATTGGTCTGCAAATAACATAATGTGTCAGTGAGGTTTTGATTACTGTACCTCCTAATGTGTTGGATCTATTGTTTGTGTGCAGATCTTGCATGCTAGTTTTGTGATTTGTATGGTAGTAAAGAAAAATGATTTCTGTTAGCAAAATGTGTTCACTTCAATGCAGACTAACACAATAATCAAAGCATATATTCAAGGTCAACACATTTCAGATGAGTGGGAATTAATAATTTGTAATAACCAAGGAATGAAAAAAGAGCCTTGTGAATTCATGAAAATTAAAATAAACATATTCCATTGCATATATCAAGAAGCCTTCTGCATCATTACTTCACATCTCAACCAATATTACAACTCAGAAGCACATGAGTAAAATCAATAACATACAAATAGTGTTTATCTATTACTATAACAAATTCATTTAAAGGGAACCTGGCACCATAATCTCACCCCTTCAACTAACTTCATTGGTCCATAAGGGGTGAAAATCAATCACTTTAATGTCCTCTCTTTTCCTAACAAGCCCACGTAACTTGACAATTAGGTTCGAAAGTTACAGCTTGCTGTATGCAAATGAAAGGCTAAGAGTCATTTGGCCAAGAAGAGTCACGTTGTTTTATGAGCTGCTGAGGTAACCACATCCCCTTTCTCTCAATAAACAGTTTGTCACAATCCTTGTTACACAGTAAATCCTGTCTATCAAAAGAAACAAAGTGTGGAAAGCTCATCAGCTCATAAATCAGCATGACTCTTCTTGGCTAAATGACTCTTCTCTCCTGATTTGTATAAGCCAGGAGATAACTTTGGAAGCTAATTGCAGAGGTACATAAGCTTGTTAGGAAAATAGAGAGCCTTAGAAATGATTGATTTTTCAATTCCTGCTGGCTAGTAAAGCTAATTTTAGGCTAATTTCACACAGGCAAGCACAATATCAGGCCGTAAAACTCGCCTTGATATCAGAATATACGGTGTTCACACAGCTACAATCCTTTTTTGTGTGAAAAATGTCTCTTCACTTCAGGGAAACAGCAATTGGAAAGGGTTTCCCATTGTTTTCAATGGGAAACTTTGCATTGCACTTGTTTGCAACTTGCATGCCTTGCAATGTTTTTGCTGGCCCCATTGAAAACAATGGGTGACACATTCCACGAGAGCCCCAAAGATAGCACATGCTGTAATCTTTTCCTGTACTGCAATGTGATGGGGGAAATATTTGCTCATGAATATGACCACATTCAACAGAATGGGGTTCATATTCATGCGAGATTTGTACTTCACGCAATGCACAAATTTTGCACAATTTTCTAAGCTGTATGAAAGCAGTCCTAGGGGTGATGTGATCGTGACAGGTTCCCTTTAAAAATGGTTAAATATGGAGAGGCGTGGCTTGGAGAGGGACCAAGACAGCAGCTGCAGTGTGAGCTCTGCTCGGCACAATCACTCCAGAGGCGACTATCGCAGCAGCACAGGTGACATAAACACATGATCCACTCCTGCAATTACCCAGTACAGCAGAGATAATGAGAAAAAGGACCACCTAACCTAATCCCTGACATCTGAAGGAATTTTTTGCACAGTACGGGGGAGGGACATGCTGTTGCAAGCTATGATAGTAGTTTTGCCTAAGCCAGGAAAAGAACTCAATTTCTCCTGCGAACTACAGACCAATTTCGCTATTAAACACTGATGTCAAAATATATGTTAAAACATTGGTGAACAGACTACTGAAAATCCTTCCCAATATAATCCACTTGAATCAGACAGGCTTTGTCAGGGAAAGGCAGGCCTTGGATGGCACAAGAAGGATCTTGAATTCCATGCACGCAGTGGAGACCTGTCAAGCACCAATGGTTATGAAGAGAAGGCCTTTGACAGGCTCCACTGGGATTATGCCTTTGTTATATTGTGTCAATTTGGCTTTGGAGAAGATACAATTCGTGCAATCCGGGCCCTGTATTCCAATCCTTCAGTGAGGAAGGATAGATGGTACCATGTCTGACCCATTTCCCTTAACCAATGGAGCGAGACAGGGGTGTCTGCTTTTACCACTTATTTTTCTTTATCATGGAACCGCTAGCAGAACCCTTAAGATCTGCAATGGAAATTAGAGGTATACCTTTAGGACATAGACAGCATAAGATCAGTTTATTTGTGGATGATATAATCCTGACCCTAACCCACCCCTTAGGGTCATTAAAGGGGTTGTCCCACGAAAGCAAGTGGGGTTATACACTTCTGTATGGCCATATTAATGCACTTTGTAATATACATCGTGCATTAAATATGAGCCATACAGAAGTTATTCACTTACCCACTCCGTTGCTGGTATCCCCGTCTCCATAGAGCCGTCTAATTTCGGTGTCTTCTTGCTTCTTTAGACGCGCTTGCGCAGTCCGGTCTTCTGCTGTGTGCTCGCGCCGGAGAGCTGGTCTGCGCGTCGTCATCGTAGCTCCGTCCCGTCACGTGGTGCCGATCAGCCAATTAGGTGGCTGTAATCGGCAGTGGAACGCAAGACATCCACGGTGCACCATGGGAGAAGACCCGCGGTGCATCCCTGGGGAAGGACCGGCGGCCATCTTTGGAAGAAGTTTTATAAGTTGATGAAACGCTAGAATGGTGAGTAGAAACCTTCTTTAAAAGCAATTTACACATGTACATTGTAATGTTTAATTTAGAAGGGGGACTGGGCAGAAAAAAAATGTCACTTTTGCCTCGGGACAACCCCTTTAAGAGCAGTTTAAACCATACTTGAGTTTATAAAAGGAGATTTTGCTAAATTGATCAACACAGGGAAAATGCAAATCATGGCAAGAACCTGAGTAAAGATCTTAAAAAGTCAATCCAGAGGGAATCCCCTTTTTGTTGGCAAGAAAAAGGTTTGCCTTATCTGGGGATAACCTTGTCACCCTCTCTTACAGACATAGAAGAGAAGAAAAACTATCCTCCAGCTATTGCTTCTATACAGCAGAAACTTGGCCTTCTGTCCAAACTGTGCCTAACTTGGTTTGGCAGAATAATAACATATACAATGAAAATCCTGCCCAAGATATTGTATTTGTTTTGAATGCTACTTATCATTGTTTCTAGATACATCCTAACCAAAATCCAAAGCCCAGATGTCAAATTTCATATGAAGAGGGAAGAGGCCTTGCTTAGTTTTATCAATTTTGGCTTTCCACCACAAGAATGGAGGTGCAAATGTCCCCCAATATACATACCTACTATAGATCTATTTCTCTAAATAATGTAAAATTTTGGTTGGGCAGGGGGAATAGGCCATGCTGGGCAGGAATGGAGGAAGGATTTTTGTGAGGGAAATCATTGAAGATGTTGATGGCTATGCCAGGGGGTCTAAATATGGCTACGCACATTAAATGGCTCCCCCTCTTATGAGGAAGCCAGTTGAAGCCTGGAAGGCATTTTCTCAGAGATTAAAATCCCAATAATCCATGACGAATCCCACAATACCCTTGGGGATTCTAGAGCACTTCATACTTAATCTAGATATATCAAACTGGAAGATAGGGGGATTAGTGGAGGTAGGAGATTTGATGTCACCAAATGGAGTAAAACTTTTTGACTGGCTGCAAACAAAGTACCATCTACCCAGTGGTGAAAGATTTGACTATCTAAGGATCAGATCCTTAAACATTCCCCATTTATAATATGCTATTACCCTGCGAGATTATAAAACAAATACAAGACACTTCTATGACATAATAATGGGCAACCGTAATTTGACAAAAAAAAAATCACATTTACTAAACTGGGAAAAAGAATTGAGGGAAAAATCCTTTGAAGGTGTGGGAGAAAGCATTTAGATCAACAATAAAGTCCACAAAAGGTGCAACTATTATGGAAATAAAAATAAAGCTGCAAATGAGATGGTATTAATTCCCACAAATGATAACTAGTCACTTTAAAAGAAGTGATTATCTGTATTGGAGGAACTGTGGGCAAAAGGGCACATTGCTGCACCTGTTTTGGGATTGTACGAGGTTGATAATCTACTGGTAGGGGGGGGGGGGGGGGGTTAACAGCCTGTTACAGAAGGTATTAAAAACAAAAATTTCCAAATGACCCTAAATTTGCTATGTTGATAATAAATCTCAACAATATGCCCCAACTCGCAAGATATCTGTTAAGCCACTCCCTGATGATGGCCAAAACAATTGGAAATCCCCTGATCTTACAAAACTTGAGGAATTTGAAAGCCGATTGACAGAACACAGCCTTTTATGGTTAGCCATTAGCTCTAATACATATCAAAGGTACATAGATGTATGGGATTTGTGGATGACATTTCACCAACATTAAGACGTTATCATATTTGGTTAATGATTAGAGATGAGCGAACACCAAAATGTTCGGGTGTTCGTTATTCGGAACGAACTTCCCGCGATGCTCGAGGGTTCGTTTCGAACAACGAACCCCATTGAAGTCAATGGGCGACCAGAGCATTTTTGTATTTCGCCGATGCTCGCTAAGGTTTTCATTAGAGATGAGCGAACGCGTTCGTCCGAGCTTGATATTCGTGCGAATATTAGGGTGTTCGGGATGTTCGTTATTCGTAACGAACACCATGCGGTGTTCTGGTTACTTTCACTTACTTCCCTGAGACGTTTGCGCGCTTTTCTGGCCAATTGAAAGACAGGGAAGGCATTACAACTTCCCCCTGTGACGTTCAAGCCCTATACCACCCCCCTGCTGTGAGTGGCTGGGAAGATCAGGTGTCACCCGAACATAAAAGTCGGCCCCTCCCGCGGCTCGCCTCAGATGCCTGGTGAGTTAGATGAGGGACAGTGCTGTTTGTACCGGAGCTGCTGTAGGGAAAGAATTGGTAGTTAGTATAGGCTTCAAGACCCCCCAAAGGTCCTTATTAGGGCCACTGATAGCTGTGTGTTGGCTGCTGTTAGCAGTGGCAAATTTTTTTTTTCTCAAAATCGGCAGTGCAGAGCATTGCACCCGGCATTAGGGACAGAAGTGCTGCATAGGCAGGGAGAGTGTTAGGAGTGAGTGTAGCCTTCAAGAACCTCAACGGTCCTTTCTAGGGCCATATTTATCCGTGTGCAGTACTGTCCAGGCTGCTGTTAGCTGTGCTGCATTTTTTTTTGCTTCTCAAAATCGCTTCTGCAGAGCATTGCACCCTCCATTGATACTGCAGGGAAAGAATTGTATAGGCAGGGCCACAACACAGTTATTATTCATTGAATATACGCAGTGCTGCCTTTTGGTGCCAAAAAACGGAAAATAATTAAATTTGTCCTGCCTCTGTCCGGCCTAACGCCGGTGGACACGTGTGAGCTGCGTCTGCAACCTGTAAAAATCAGACGCACCCAGCTACGCTTTACTGCTGGCTTCGCCATTTGCTTTCCTTAATTGGGAAAAAAATACCTGCTCTGCCAGAGTTATAATAACTCTGCTACCCTCACGTTCTGTGACACATAAGCAGGGACACAGCACAGTTATTAAACTTCTCATGTTCATTGAATATACGCAGTGCTGCCTTTTGGTGGAAAAAAACTGAAAACAAATCTATTTGTCCAGCCTCTGTCCGTCCTAAGGGCTGTGGACACGTGTGAGCTGCGTGAACAACATTGCTAAATCAGACTCACCCAGCTACGCTTTACTGCTGGCTTCGCCATTTGCTTTCCTTAATTGGGAAAAAAATACCTGCTCTGCCAGAGTTATAATAACTCTGCTACCCTCACGTTCTGTGACACATTAGCAGGGACACATCACAGTTATTAAACTTCTCATGTTCATTGAATATACGCAGTGCTGCCTTTTGGTGGAAAAAAACTGAAAACAAATCTATTTGTCCTGCCTCTGTCCGTCCTAAGGGCTGTGGACACGTGTGAGCTGCGTGAACAACATTGCTAAATCAGACGCACCCAGCTACGCTTTACTGCTGGCTTCGCCATTTGCTTTCCTTAATTGGGAAAAAAATACCTGCTCTGCCAGAGTTATAATAACTCTGCTACCCTCACGTTCTGTGACACATAAGTAGGGACACAGCACAGTTATTAAACTTCTCATGTTCATTGAATATACGCAGTGCTGCCTTTTGGTGGAAAAAAACTGAAAACAAATCTATTTGTCCAGCCTCTGTCCGTCCTAAGGGCTGTGGACACGTGTGAGCTGCGTGAACAACATTGCTAAATCAGACGCACCCAGCTACGCTTTACTGCTGGCTTCGCCATTTGCTTTCCTTAATTGGGAAAAAAATACCTGCTCTGCCAGAGTTATAATAACTCTGCTACCCTCACGTTCTGTGACACATAAGCAGGGACACAGCACAGTTATTAAACTTAGATAATTCATTCACTAGAGGCAGTGGGGCCTTTCGTTTTCCAAAAAGGGCAAAAATTATATTTGGCCTGCAGTCTTGCGCCAATTTATTTCCTGCCTGTGAAATCAAATCACTGGTAATACAGCATGCTGAGGGGTAGGGGTAGGCCTAGAGGACGTGGACGCGGCCGAGGACGCGGAGGGCCAAGTCAGGGTGTGGGCACAGGCCGAGCTCCTGATCCCGGTGTGTCGCAGCCGACTGCTGCGCGATTAGGAGAGAGGCACGTTTCTGGCGTCCCCACATTCATCGCCCAATTAATGGGTCCACGCGGGAGACGGTTATTAGAAAATGAGCAGTGTGAGCAGGTCCTGTCCTGGATGGCAGAAAGTGCTTCGAGCAACCTATCGTCAACACGCAGTTCTGCGCCGTCCACTGCTGCAAATCCGAATCCTCTGTCTGCTGCTCCTCCTTCCTCCCAGCCTCCTCACTCCACTACAATGACACCTGCTCAGGAGCGGGAAGACTCCCAGGAACTGTTCTCGGGCCCCTGCTCAGATTGGGCAGCAGCGGTTCCTCTCCCACCAGAGGAGTTTATAGTCACTGATGCCCAACCATTCGAAAGTTCCCGGGGTCCGGGGGATGAGGCTGGGGACTACCGCCAACTGTCTCAAGAACTTTCTGTGGGTGAGGAGGACGATGACGATCAGACACAGTTGTCTTGCAGTGAGGTAGTAGTAAGGGCAGTAAGTCCGAGGGAGCAGCGCACAGAGGATTCGGAGGAAGAGCAGCAGGACGATGAGGTGACTGACCCCACCTGGTGTGCAATGCTTACTCAGGAGGACAGGTCTTCAGAGGGGGAGTCAAGGGCATCAGCAGGGCAGGTTGCAAGAGGCAGTGCGGTGGCCAGGGGTAGAGGCAGGGCCAGACCGAATAATCCACCAACTGTTTCCCAAAGAGCCCCCTCGCGCCATGCCACCCTGCAGAGGCCGAGGTGCTCTAAGGTCTGGCAGTTTTTCACAGAGACGCCTGACGACCGACGAACAGTGGTGTGCAACCTTTGTTGCGCAAAGTTCAGCCGGGGAGCCAACACCAACAGCCTCACCACCACCACCATGCGCAGGCATATGATGGCCAAGCACCCCACAAGGTGGGACGAAGGCCGTTCAGCGCCTCCGGTTTGCACCCCTGCCTCTCCCCCTGTGCCCAAACCTGCCACTGAGATGCAACCCCCCTCTCAGGACACAGGCACTACCGCCTCATGGCCTGCACCCACACCCTCATCTCCGCTGTCCTCGGCCCCATCCAGCAGTGTAGTTCAGCGCACCGTCCAGCCGTCGCTTGCGCAAGTGTTCGAGCGCAAGCGCAAGTACGCCGCCACGCACCCGCACGCTCAAACGTTAACCGTCCGCATCGCAAAATTCATCAGCCTTGAGATGCTGCCGTATAGGGTTGTGGAAACGGAGTCCTTTAAAAGTATCATGGAGGCGGCGGCCCCGCACTACTCAGTTCCCAGTCACCACTACTTTTCCCGATGTGCCGTCCCAGCCCTGCACGACCACGTCTCCCGCAACATTGTACGCGCCCTCACCAACGCGGTTACTGCCACGGTCCACTTAACACGTGGACAAGCACAGGCGGGCAGGGCCACTACATCTCCCTGACGGCACATTGGGTGAATTTAGTGGAGGCTGGGACAGAGTCAGAGCCTGGGACCGCTCACGTCCTACCCACCCCCAGAATTGCGGGCCCCAGCTCGGTGGTGGTATCTGCGGAGGTGTATGCTTCCTCCACTAAAGCACCCTCCTCCTCCTCCTCCTCCTCCTCTGTCTCGCAATCAAGATGTGTTAGCAGCAGCATGTCGCCAGCAGTCGGTGTCGCGCGGTGTGGCAGCACAGCGGTGGGCAAGCGTCAGCAGGCCGTGCTGAAACTACTCAGCTTAGGCGATAAGAGGCACACGGCCCACGAACTGCTGCAGGGTCTGACACAGCAGACCGACCGCTGGCTTGCGCCGCTGAGCCTCCAACCGGGCATGGTCGTGTGTGACAACGGCCGTAACCTGGTGGCGGCTCTGCAGCTCGGCAGCCTCACGCACGTGCCATGCCTGGCCCACGTCTTTAATTTGGTGGTTCAGCGCTTTCTGAAAAGCTACCCACGCTTGTCAGACCTGCTCGTAAAGGCGCGCCGGCTCTGCGCACATTTCCGCAAGTCCCACACGGACGCTGCCACCCTGCGCACCCTGCAACATCACTTTAAGCTGCCAGTGCACCGACTGCTGTGCGACGTGCCCACACGGTGGAACTCTACGCTCCACATGTTGGCCAGGCTCTATGAACAACGGAGAGCTATAGTCAAATACCAACTCCAACATGGGCGGCGCAGTGGGAGTCAGCCTCCTCAATTCCTTTCAGAAGAGTGGGCCTGGTTGGCAGACATCTGCCATGTCCTTGGTAATTTTGAGGAGTCTACCCAGGTGGTGAGCGGCGATGCTACAATCATTAGCGTCACCATTCCTCTGCTATGCATCTTGAGAAATTCCCTGCAAACCATAAAGGCAGCTGCTTTGCGCTCGGAAACGGGGGCGGGGGAAGACAGTATGCCGCTGGATAGTCAGGGCACCCTCCTGTCTATTTCTCAGCGCGTACAGGAGGAGGAGGAGGAGCATGAGGAGGATGAGGAGGAGGGGGAAGAGACAGCTTGGCCCGCTGCTGACGGTACACCGACTGATTGCCTGTCATCCTTTCAGCGTGTATGGCCTGAGGAGGAGGAGGAGGAGGAGGAGGATCCTGAAAGTGATCTTCCTAGTGAGGACAGCCATGTGTTGCGTACAGGTACCCTGGCACACATGGCTGACTTCATGTTAGGATGCCTTTCTCGTGACCCTCGCGTTGCACGCATTCTGGCCACGACGGATTACTGGGTGTACACACTGCTCGACCCACGCTATAAGGAGAACCTGCCCACTCTCATTCCCGAAGAGGAAAGGGGTTCGAGAGTGTTGCTATACCACAGGACCCTTGCGGACAAGCTGATGGTAAAATTCCCAGCCGACAGCGCTAGTGGCAGAAGGCGCAGTACCGAGGGCAAGGTAGCAGGGGATGTGCGTAGATCGAGCAGCATGTACATCCCAGGCAGTGCAACAGTCTTTAAGGGCCTGGCCAGCTTTATGGCTCCCCACCAAGACTGTGTCACCGCTCCCCAGTCACGGCTGAGTCGGCGGGAGCACTGTAAAAGGATGGTGAGGGAGTACGTAGCGGATCGCACGACCATCCTTGGTGACGCCTCTGCCCCCTACAACTACTGGGTGTCGAAGCTGGACACGTGGCCTGAACTAGCGCTGTATGCCCTGGAGGTGCTTGCTTGTCCTGCGGCTAGCGTCTTGTCGGAGAGGGTGTTTAGTGCGGCTGGGGGAATCATCACAGATAAGCGTAGCCGCCTGTCAACCGACAGTGCCGACAGGCTAACACTCATCAAGATGAACAAAGCCTGGATTTCCCCAGACTTCTGTTCTCCACCAGCGGACAGCAGCGATACGTAAGCAATACGTAGGCTGCACCCGCGGATGGAAGCTACGTTCTCTCTCACCATCCAAAACGGGGACATTTCTGCTTCATCAATCTGTGTCTAATATTCATCCTCCTCCTCCTGCTCCTCCTCCTGAAACCTCACGTAATCACGCTGAACGGGCAATTTTTCTTAGGGCCACAAGGCTCACTCAAATAATTTTTCTGAACAATTTTTATAAGTTTCAATGCGCTTAAAAGCGTTGGAACTTTAACTTGAACCAATTTTTCGTTACACTGGGCTGCCTCCAGGCCTAGTTACCACTTAAGCCACATTAACCAAAGCGATTCACCTGCCATCTTGGTTGGGCATGGCCAATTTTTACTGAGGTACATTAGTACTGTTGGTACACCAATTTTTTGGGGCCCTCACCTACAGTGTAATCATAGTAATTTCTATGTTCTTCGCCTGCACTCATGGTACAGAAAGGTGTGTGGGGTTGGCCTACAGTTTAGCTACATAAATGTAACTTGTGCCTTGGCTATACTAAGGCTACTGAAATGGAACTAAGACTGCGCTCCCACTATACTGCTGCTTCAGAATTGTTACTGGGGCCTGTCTTGAGTGCTACTATTGCTGACATGGAACGAAGACTGTGCTCCCGCTATACTGCTGCTTCGGAATTGTTACTGGGGCCTGTCTTGAGTGCTACTACTGCTGACATGGAACGAAGACTGCGCTCCCGCTATACTGCTGCTTCAGAATTGTTAATGGGGCCTGTCCTGAGTGCTACTATTGCTTACATGGAACGAAGACTGCGCTCCCGCTATACTGCTGCTTCAGAATTGTTAATGGGGCCTGTCCTGAGTGCTACTATTGCTTACATGGAACGAAGACTGCGCTCCCGCTATACTGCTGCTTCAGAATTGTTACTGGGGCCTGTCTTGAGTGCTACTATTGCTGACATGGAACGGACACGTGGAGAGGACACGTAGTGCCTCAAAAACATCCCCCTCCTCCTCCAACAGGGAAAACATTCTTGGCAAATGCCTTTGCATTGGTTCGTCTGGTGGCAGTCCAAGAATTTCACCTTTACCGACACAACAAGAGAGCCCCCACACCATCCCCCCGCCACGGCCCACTTAATCCTGGCCACATTCCGAAAACCAACAAAATACAACCGTGCTACTAGGTCCGCAGTCACCACCACATTACCACCAACGCGGTTACTGTTAAGGTGCATATAACCACGGACACGTGGAGAGGACACGTAGTGCCTCAAAAACATCCCCCTCCTCCTCCAACAGGGAAAACATTCTTGGCAAATGCTTTTGCATTGGTTCGTCTGGTGGCAGTCCAAGAATTTCACCTTTACCGACACAACAAGAGAGCCCCCACACCATCCCCCCGCCACGGCCCACTTAATCCTGGCCACATTCCGAAAACCAACAAAATACAACCGTGCTACTAGGTCCGCAGTCACCACCACATTACCACCAACGCGGTTACTGTTAAGGTGCATATTACCAGTCTGACTGGGGCATGCAGACACCTTGACAGAATGAATAGTGTGTGGCACATAGCTTCCCCATTGCTATGCCCACGTGTGCAGCTCCTGATGGCGGTGGCACAGGATTCTATTTCTCATTGCTTCTGTACAGCATTGTGGGCTATCGCCCCGCCCCTATTAAAGAGGGTCGCTGCCTAGCCATGCCAACCCTCTGCAGTGTGTGCCTGCGGTTCCTCCTCATGGCAGACGCACTTCTAAATAGACATGAGTGTGGCGTGGCATGAGGGCAGCTGAAGGCTGCGCAGGGACACTTTGGTGTGCGCTGTGGGGGGGAGGGGGGGCGGTTGGGCAGCATGTAACCCAGGAGAAGTGGCAGTGGAGTGTCATCCAGGCAGTGATTGTGCTTTGTTGTAGCTAGTGTGGTGCTTAGCAAAGGTATGCCATGCTAATGAGGGCTTTTCAGAAGTAAAAGTTGTTGGGAGGGGGGGGGGGCACACTCTTGCCGCTATTGTGGCTTAATAGTGGGACCTGTGAACTTGAGATGCAGCCCAACATGTAGCCCCTCGCCTGCCCTATCCGTTGCTGTGTTGTTCCCATCACTTTCTTGAATTGCCCAGATTTTCACACATGAAAACCTTAGCGAGCATCGGCGAAATACAAAAATGTTCTGGTCGCCCATTGACTTCAATGGGGTTCGTTGTTCGAAACGAACCCTCGAGCATCGCGGGAAGTTCGTTCCGAATAACGAGCACCCGAACATTTTGGTGTTCGCTCATCTCTAGTTTTCATGTGTGAAAATCTGGGCAATTCAAGAAAGTGATGGGAATGACACAGAAACGGATAGGGCAGGCGAGGGGCTACATGTTGGGCTGCATCTCAAGTTCACAGGTCCCACTATTAAGCCACAATACCGGCAAGAGTGCCCCCCCCCTCCCAACAACTTTTACTTCTGAAAAGCCCTCATTAGCATGGCATACCTTTGCTAAGCACCACACTACCTCCAACAAAGCACAATCACTGCCTGCATGACACTCCACTGACACTTCTCCTGGGTTACATGCTGCCCAACCGCACCCCCTCCCCCCCACAGCGCACACCAAAGTGTCCCTGGGCAGCCTTCAGCTGCCCTCATGCCACACCACGCTCATGTCTATTTAGAATTGCGTCTGCCATGACGAGGGACCGCAGGCACACACTGCAGAGGTTGGCACGGCTAGGCAGCGACCCTCTTTAAAAGTGGCGGAGCGATAGCCCACAATGCTGTACAGAAGCAATGAGAAATAGAATCCTGTGCCACCGCCATCAGGAGCTGCACACGTGGGCATAGCAATGGGGAACCTATGTGCCACACACTATTCATTCTGTCAAGGTGTCTGCATGCCCCAGTCAGACCGGGCTTTTTAATTCATAGACACAGGCAGGTACAACTCCCTATTGTGAAGTCCCTGTCGACCCACAGCATGGGTGGCTCCCTGGAACCCACCGGCGGTACACAGAAATATCCCATTGCATTGCCCAACACAGCTGAGGTAGTAATGTCGTGCTTAATGCAGGTGGGCTTCGGCCCACACTGCATGCCCCAGTCTGACTGGGGTTCTTTATAAGTGTACAGATGTAGTAAAAACTCTGTGTGCACCTACAGCATGGGTGGGTGCCAGGAAGCCACCGGCGGTACATAGAAATATCCCATTGCATTGCCCAACACAGCTGAGGTAGTAATGTTGTGCTTAACCCTTTCCAATCCAATTTGTATATGGTTTTCCTAGGGGGCTTACTCTTTTTCTGCCGTTATACAACGGCGCTATATGCTGGCTAAAGCCAGTACTGCATGAGCTGACACGTAGGATAGGCTCCGACAGCAGAGAGGCTGGCAATATACAGTAAGAGAACCCCGACGGACGTCTACCAACAACGGAGCTGTACAGCCTTAAACCCTAATGTCTTCACAGGTCACACAGTGGACTGGAAAGGGTTAATGCAGGTGGGTTTCGGCCCACACTGCATGCCCCAGTCAGACTGGGTTTCTTTATAAGTGGAAACAGATGCATTTATAATTCCCTGTGGACCCACAGCATGGGTGGGTGCCAGGAAGCCACCAGCGGTACATAGAAATATCCCATTGCATTGCCCAACACAGCTGAGGTAGTAATGTCGTGCGTAATACAGGTGGGCTTCGGCCCACACTGCATGCCCCAGTCTGACCGGGGTTCTTTACAAGTGGACACATGTAGGTTAAACTCCCTGTGGACCCACTGCCTGGGTGGGTGCCAGGAAGCCACCGGCGGTACATAGAAATATCCCATTGCATTGCCCAACACAGCTGAGGTAGTAATGTCGTGCGTAATACAGGTGGGCTTCGGCCCACCCTGCATGCCCCAGTCAGACTGGGGTTCTTTAGAAGTGGACACATGTATTAAAAACTCTGTGTGCACCTACAGCATGGGTGGCTCCCTGGAACCCACCGGCGGTACATAAAAATATCCCATTGCATTGCCCAACACAGCTGAGGTAACGTCAGCTGTAATGCAGGTGGGCTAAAAATTAATTTGATTACACTGTAGGCGAGGGCCCACAAAAATTGCTGTATCAACAGTACTAATGTACATCCCAAAAATTGGCCATGGCCAGCCAAGAGGGCAGGTGAAACCCATTAACCGCTTTGGTTAATGTGGCTTAAGTGGTAACTAGGCCTGGAGGCAGCCCAGTGTAACGAAAAATTGGTTCAAGTTAAAGTTCCAACGCTTTTAAGCGTATTGAAACTTATAAAAATTGTTCAGAAAAATTATTTGAGTGAGCCTTGTGGCCCTAAGAAAAATTGCCCGTTCAGCGTGATTACGTGAGGTTTCAGGAGGAGGAGCAGGAGGAGGAGGAGGAATATTAGACACAGATTGATGAAGCAGAAATGTCCCCGTTTTGGATGGTGAGAGAGAACGTAGCTTCCATCCGCGGGTGCAGCCTACGTATTGCTTACGTATCGCTGCTGTCCGCTGGTGGAGAACAGAAGTCTGGCGAAATCCAGCCTTTGTTCATCTTGATGAGTGTTAGCCTGTCGGCACTGTCAGTTGACAAGCGGCTACGCTTATCTGTGATGATTCCCCCAGCCGCACTAAACACCCTCTCCGACAAGACGCTAGCTGCAGGACAAGCAAGCACCTCCAGGGCATACAGCGCTAGTTCAGGCCACATGTCCAGCTTCGACACCCAGTAGTTGTAGGGGGCAGAGGCGTCACC
Organism: Eleutherodactylus coqui; assembly: GCF_035609145.1. Taxonomy (NCBI): domain Eukaryota; kingdom Metazoa; phylum Chordata; class Amphibia; order Anura; family Eleutherodactylidae; genus Eleutherodactylus; species Eleutherodactylus coqui. The sequence goes on along the minus strand of NC_089845.1, from coordinate 136,428,584 downwards.
AAGGATGGTCGTGCGATCCGCTACGTACTCCCTCACCATCCTTTTACAGTGCTCCCGCCGACTCAGCCGTGACTGGGGAGCGGTGACACAGTCTTGGTGGGGAGCCATAAAGCTGGCCAGGCCCTTAAAGACTGTTGCACTGCCTGGGATGTACATGCTGCTCGATCTACGCACATCCCCTGCTACCTTGCCCTCGGTACTGCGCCTTCTGCCACTAGCGCTGTCGGCTGGGAATTTTACCATCAGCTTGTCCGCAAGGGTCCTGTGGTATAGCAACACTCTCGAACCCCTTTCCTCTTCGGGAATCAGAGTGGGCAGGTTCTCCTTATACCGTGGATCGAGCAGTGTGTACACCCAGTAATCCGTCGTGGCCAGAATGCGTGCAACGCGAGGGTCACGAGAAAGGCATCCTAACATGAAGTCAGCCATGTGTGCCAGGGTACCTGTACGCAACACATGGCTGTCGTCACTAGGAAGATCACTTTCAGGATCCTCCTCCTCCTCCTCCTCCTCCTCCTCAGGCCATACACGCTGAAAGGATGACAGGCAATCAGCCGGTGTACCGTCAGCAGCGGCCCAAGCTGTCTCTTCCCCCTCCTCCTCATGCTCCTCCTCCTCCTGTACACGCTGAGAAATAGACAGGAGGGTGCCCTGACTATCCAGCGGCATACTGTCTTCCCCCGCCCCCGTTTCCGAGCGCAAAGCAGCTGCCTTTATGGTTTGCAGGGAATTTCTCAAGATGCATAGCAGAGGAATGGTGACGCTAATGATTGTAGCATCGCCGCTCACCACCTGGGTAGACTCCTCAAAATTACCAAGGACATGGCAGATGTCTGCCAACCAGGCCCACTCTTCTGAAAGGAATTGAGGAGGCTGACTCCCACTGCGCCGCCCATGTTGGAGTTGGTATTCGACTATAGCTCTACGTTGTTCATAGAGCCTGGCCAACATGTGGAGCGTAGAGTTCCACCGTGTGGGCACGTCGCACAGCAGTCGGTGCACTGGCAGCTTAAAGTGATGTTGCAGGGTGCGCAGGGTGGCAGCGTCCGTGTGGGACTTGCGAAAATGTGCACAGAGCCGGCGCGCCTTTACGAGCAGGTCTGACAAGCGTGGGTAGCTTTTCAGAAAGCGCTGAACCACCAAATTAAAGACGTGGGCCAGGCATGGCACGTGCGTGAGGCTGCCGAGCTGCAGAGCCGCCACCAGGTTACGGCCGTTGTCACACACGACCATGCCCGGTTGGAGGCTCAGCGGCGCAAGCCAGCGGTCGGTCTGCTGTGTCAGACCCTGCAGCAGTTCGTGGGCCGTGTGCCTCTTATCGCCTAAGCTGAGTAGTTTCAGCACGGCCTGCTGACGCTTGCCCACCGCTGTGCTGCCACACCGCGCGACACCGACTGCTGGCGACATGCTGCTGCTAACACATCTTGATTGCGAGACAGAGGAGGAGGAGGAGGAGGAGGGTGCTTTAGTGGAGGAAGCATACACCTCCGCAGATACCACCACCGAGCTGGGGCCCGCAATTCTGGGGGTGGGTAGGACGTGAGCGGTCCCAGGCTCTGACTCTGTCCCAGCCTCCACTAAATTCACCCAATGTGCCGTCAGGGAGATGTAGTGGCCCTGCCCGCCTGTGCTTGTCCACGTGTCCGTAGTTAAGTGGACCGTGGCAGTAACCGCGTTGGTGAGGGCGCGTACAATGTTGCGGGAGACGTGGTCGTGCAGGGCTGGGACGGCACATCGGGAAAAGTAGTGGCGACTGGGAACTGAGTAGCGCGGGGCCGCCTCCTCCATGATACTTTTGAAGGACTCAGTTTCCACAACCCTATACGGCAGCATCTCAAGGCTGATGAATTTTGCTATGCGGACGGTTAACGTTTGAGCGTGCGGGTGCGTGGCGGTGTACTTGCGCTTGCGCTCCAACAGTTGCGCAAGCGACGGCTGGACGGTGCGCTGAACTACACTGCTGGATGGGGCCGAGGACAGCGGAGGTGAGGGTGTGGGTGCAGGCCAGGAGACGGTAGTGCCTGTGTCCTGAGAGGGGGGTTGCATCTCAGTGGCAGGTTGGGGCACAGGGGGAGAGGCAGGGGTGCAAACCGGAGGCGCTGAACGGCCTTCGTCCCACCTTGCGGGGTGCTTGGCCATCATATGTCTGCGCATGGTGGTGGTGGTGAGGCTGTTGGTGTTGGCTCCCCGGCTGAGCTTTGCGCGACAAAGGTTGCACATCACTGTTCGTCGGTCGTCAGGCGTCTCTGTGAAAAACTGCCAGACCTTAGAGCACCTCGGCCTCTGCAGGGTGGCATGGCGCGAGGGGGCACTTTGGGAAACACTTGGTGGATTATTCGGTCTGGCCCTGCCTCTACCCCTGGCCACCGCACTGCCTCTTGCAACCTGCCCTGCTGATGCCCTTGACTCCCCCTCTGAAGACCTGTCCTCCTGAGTAAGCGTTGCACACCAGGTGGGGTCAGTCACCTCATCGTCCTGCTGCTCTTCCTCCGAATCCTCTGTGCGCTGCTCCCTCGGACTTACTGCCCTTACTACTACCTCACTGCAAGACAACTGTGTCTGATCGTCATCGTCCTCCTCACCCACAGAAAGTTGTTGAGACAGTTGGCGGAAGTCCCCAGCCTCTTCCCCCGGACCCCGGGAACTTTCGAATGGTTGGGCATCAGTGACGATAAACTCCTCTGGTGGGAGAGGAACCGCTGCTGCCCAATCTAAGCAGGGGCCCGAGAACAGTTCCTGGGAGTGCTCCCGCTCCTGAGCAGGTGTTATTGTAGTGGAGTAAGGAGGCTGGGAGGAAGGAGGAGCAGCAGACAGAGGATTCGGATTGGCAGCAGTGGACGGCGCAGAACTGCGGGTAGACGATAGGTTGCTCGAAGCACTTTCTGCCATCCAGGACAGGACCTGCTCACACTGCTCATTTTCTAATAACCGTCTCCCGCGTGGACCCATTAATTGGGCGATGAATGTGGGGACGCCAGAAACGTGCCTCTCTCCTAATCGCGCAGCAGTCGGCTGCGACACACCTGGATCAGGAGCTTGGCCTGTGCCCACACCCTGACTTGGCCCTCCGCGTCCTCGGCCGCGTCCACGTCCTCTAGGCCTACCCCTACCCCTCAGCATGCTGTATTACCAGTGATTTGATTTCACAGGCAGGAAATAAATTGGCGCAAGACTGCAGGCCAAATATAATTTTTTCCCTTTTTTGAAAACGAAAGGCCCCACTGCCTCTAGTGAATGAATAATCTAAGTTTAATAACTGTGCTGTTTTCCTGCTAATGTGTCACAGAACGTGAGGGTAGCAGAGTTATTAACTGTGGCAGAGCAGGTATTTTTTTTCCCAATTAAGGAAAGCAAATGGCGAAGCCAGGAGTAAAACGTAGCTGGGTGCGTATGATTTTTAAAGGTGTCACACGCAGCCGACACGTGTCCACCGCCCTTAGGACGGACAGAGGCCGGACAAATAGAATTATTTTCCGTTTTTTTGGCACCAAAAGGCAGCACTGCGTATATTCTATGAACATGAGAAGTTTAATAACTGTGCTGTGTCCCTGCTAATGTGTCACAGAACGTGAGGGTAGCAGAGTTATTAACTGTGGCAGAGCAGGTATTTTTTTTCCCAATTAAGGAAAGCAAATGGCGAAGCCAGGAGTAAAACGTAGCTGGGTGCGTATGATTTTTAAAGGTGTCACACGCAGCCGACACGTGTCCACCGCCCTTAGGACGGACAGAGGCCGGACAAATAGAATTATTTTCCGTTTTTTGGCACCAAAAGGCAGCACTGCGTATATTCTATGAACATGAGAAGTTTAATAACTGTGCTGTGTCCCTGCTAATGTGTCACAGAACGTGAGGGTAGCAGAGTTATTAACTGTGGCAGAGCAGGTATTTTTTTTCCCAATTAAGGAAAGCAAATGGCGAAGCCAGGAGTAAAACGTAGCTGGGTGCGTATGATTTTTAAAGGTGTCACACGCAGCCGACAAGTGTCCACCGCCCTTAGGACGGACAGAGGCCGGACAAATAGAATTATTTTCACTTGTTTTACAAGCAAAAGGCAGCACTGCATATATTCAATGAATAATAACTGTGTTGTGGCCCTGCCTATACAATTCTTTCCCTGCAGTATCAATGGAGGGTGCAATGCTCTGCAGAAGCGATTTTGAGAAGCAAAAAAAAATGCAGCACAGCTAACAGCAGCCTGGACAGTACTGCACACGGTTAAATATGGCCCTAGAAAGGACCGTTGAGGTTCTTGAAGGCTACACTCACTCCTAACACTCTCCCTGCCTATGCAGCACTTCTGTCCCTAATGCCAGGTGCGACGGTCTGCAGAGGCGATTTTGAGAAAAAAAAAATCCCACTGCTAACAGCAGCCAACACACAGCTATCAGTGGCCCTAATAAGGACCTTTGGGGGGTCTTGAAGCCTACACTAACTACCAATTCTTTCCCTACAGCAGCTCCGGTACAAACAGCACTGTCCCTCATCTAAATCACACGGCATCTGAGGCGAACCGCGGGAGGGGCCGACTTTTATGTTCGGGTGACACCTGATCTTCCCAGCCACTCACAGCAGGGGGGTGGTATAGGGCTTGAACGTCACAGGGGGAAGTTGTAATGCCTTCCCTGTCTTTCAATTGGCCAGAAAAGCGCGCTAACGTCTCAGGGAAGGAAGTGAAAATAACCAGAACACCGCATGGTGTTCGTTACGAATAACGAACATCCCGAACACCCTAATATTCGCACGAATATCAAGCTCGGAAGAACACGTTCGCTCATCTCTATTAATGATACTGAGTTATTGTTATGATTTCAGTTACAAATGTTAAATATGTTTTGCTAGCCTGATAATATTTCGATCTACTCAATTATGAGTCAAGTATCTAAAAGGCTGTTCAAGATGATACGAAAATATAAAATTACTCAAGAAGATGGGAGTATTATGGGATTGAGGATATCTGATCTAATCAATTGAATTTCTACTCTATGTAATATTGAATATCTTGTTATATGCTATGTATTGTCTCCTTCTTGATTCAATAAAAATAAAATAAATTTAAAAAATAGATAAATCCTCTTATTTATATAGTGCCAACTTTTTCTGCAGTGCTTTCAAGTAATTTATTTATAGCCCCCCACCAAGCTGGGTACTCATTTTACCAACCTTCAGGTCGTGAGCGAGAGCTTAGGACTGTATTTCTGCTGCCTTACCACTCTGCACCACACGAGGCTCTAATAAATATGATTAAAAAATGGTTAAATGCGAAATGTAAATGATCACAAATATATATAATGAAAGTTACATAATAAGAAAACAGGGGCGGAGCCTGACTGTGGAGCGTGATGGCAGCTTAGGACCGGAGCTCCCACAGAACGGTGCCCTCAGAGAGCTCCCAGCAGTGATAATAGCGGCAAAATGCCCAAACAAGCAAAGGAAAAAGGAGGAGAACATACCAGCACACCGAAGACATCTAAGAGCCAGACGGGGATGCACCGATTTCTAAAGGAACGGGGCTCCCGCTCTCCTCACCCGTCGAGCAAGATGGCTGCGGCCTCAGAGGCTGCTTCTTCATACAGTAAGGAGGGGGAGGGTGATACATCCTCAGATGAAGAGGACTCAGGAACTGTTTCCCGGGGGTTTATGAAAGAGCTGCTGACTAACGCTCTGCGTCCTCTTATCAATGAGCTGTCAGAGATAAAAGGTGATATAAGGCAGATGGGCTGCAGAGTGGAGGAGCTTGAATCTGCCTCTGCATCAGTCACAACACATGCTCTAGCTATGGCTGCAGTCTTAAAGGAGCAGCACGCTAATTTAAATAAAGCTCTCATTCTCCAAGAAGATCTGGAGAACAGAAATCGGAGATGTAATGTCCGCCTTAAAGGCTTACCTGAATCCTGGGCGACGGAAGCCTTGCCTAAAGTCGCCTCAGAAATATTTGGTCAGTTACTTGGGCAAGACAGAGCAGCGACAATTTCTGTGGAGCGTATCCACCGCGCTCTGAGACCCCCCCTCCTCCTACAGAGCCCCCCAGGGATGTTATCTGCAGGCTCCTCACCTTTCAGGACACGTCTGCCGTCCTTAAAGCTGCCAGACAACACGAGGACTTAAAATATGGGGACTCCCTGATCCAGATCTTCCAGGATCTTTCCCCTGCCACCCTATTAAAGAGACGAATCATGCGTCCTCTGTTGGAGGCCCTAAGAGCACGAGACATTCGTTACGCATGGCTCTTTCCCTTTGGCATCAACATCACCTACAAGGGACGCAGACTTCTCATCCGTACTCCAGAAGACCTCAACGATGCATGGGAACACCTTGAAATGGACCCGATTGAGCTGCCGAACTGGCTGCCTCTCCCGGAGTTCCCCAGGCTCCCTAAGCTGACCCCCCCCCCCCCCCCCCGGAGGTCTGGCAGCCAGCGGGTAGCCTCAAATCGCCCAGAGGTAAAAAAAGAAAGCGAAGTACCCTCCTGCTGGCCCTGACGGGTGAAGATGAGGAGACTCTCAGGTTTTCTTTTTTCCTATCACCATCCTTTGGATGTACCTGTTGTTCCGCTGCTTCCTGATCTGGCGACCTTTTATTGTTTTCGTAAGATTTCGGCAACGTGTTCGTATATGATGACTTTGTTATTTACCGCGTTAAACAAGTTAATGCATTAATGTTCCTTTTCTTCTCCCTTATAGCGATCAACTACCTAAGGCATTTGCCCCTCAGCTCTAGGCTCCTGGGGGCGCCTACCTGTTCAGGCTACTATTGACGCAGTTGGTGGGCCTTCCCGGTAAGGCACACACAACTCGCCCTCATCCCCCAGCAGGGTCTGCTCAAGTCTGCTGACCTGCTGACCTAAATTTACGTTTTTAGTGTCGTAGTTTGCGACACATTTTTTTTTTCAGCACTTGTTCTCCCTTTTGTGTCTACCCAGTGTTTTCCCCTCTCACTCTCTGCACTTCCCCTCCATCTCCTCTTCCCTCCGTGTCCGACCGAGTGACAAGGAATTAGTTCTAAGTCACTAGGCGCTCACTTACATAATCTTGCTTCCTCTCTCTACCCCCTTGCTAAGGTACTTCCGGCCACTCCTGCGTGTCCGTGATGGCAAAACCTCTACTATTTACTACCTTCAATGTGAATGGACTGAACTCTCCTAGCAAAAGACACCACGTGGCCCTTCTTCTGAAAAGGTATGGCTCTGGGGTAGTGTTTCTGCAGGAGACCCATTTTAAAGGGGACAGATGCCTATCCCTTCCTGGGGGGCAGTTCCCGCTAGCTTTCCACAGCTTCCACCCCTCCTCCGCCTCCAAGGGTGTGTCCACACTAATACACAAGTCCCTTAAGTTTAGTTGCGAGGCTCGCTTCGCAGATGAGGAGGGCAGAGTTCTGTTCCTGAGGGGCTACCTAAACGAAACTAAAATTTCCCTTGCCAACCTCTACGCCCCTAATAAGGACCAAGTAGAATGGCTCACAAAACAATTAGAAGCGCTCAGGATCTTCGCCACTGGGCAGGTCATCCTGGGTGGAGATTTTAATCTCACCATCTCCCCCTCCATAGACTCATCGACTGGAAAATCCCAGATTTCACAGAGGAACTTAAGTAAACTCAGCAGATCCCTCGCGCAACTCCATATCGTGGACGCCTGGAGGTACTCTAACCCATCCTCCAGGGATTATACCTTCTTCTCGCAGGTCCACTCCTCCTTCCAGCGGTTAGACTATGTTTTTATTTCCTCCTCCTTCCTACAATACACGAAAAAAGCTGAGATAGACTCCATTGCCTTGTCGGACCACGCCCCAGTCCACTTGTCTATCTACCTTCCAGGCTCCACTCCCCGCGAGTGGAGATGGAGACTCAACCCCTCTCTCCTGGATTCGGCTGAGGATAGAGCCCAGCTCAACAAAGCGTTGGAAGAATATTTCCAACTCAACACCACTGAGGATATGGCAGTTCCGGTGGTATGGGAGGCTCATAAGGCCTATGTGAGAGGCCTTCTGATCTCTGCTGGATCCAGAGCAAAGAAGAAACAACAGAAAGACATTGACGAGAAACTTGGTCAAATTGCCAAATTAGAGCGTGTGACTAAGCTCTCACAAAGTGTAGCGGCCATGGAGAAACTCACCTCCCTCCGAACTGAACTTAAACTCCTTTTGGAAGCTAGGTTTAACAAAAAGCATCTATACCTCAGACATATCTCTTACGCCCAAGGTAACAAGGGTAGCAAATTCACGTCGTCCCTTATCAAAAAAGCCCAAGCAAGGAACCTTATTAAGGCCATTAAATCCCCCACGGGCCATCGCGTCACATCTACCCCTGATATTGCCAAAGAATTTCAATCCTTTTATTCCCGTCTATACAACCTTAAAGATCCTCCCACTTCTGAAGAAAGAGCTGTCTTGAAAAAACAAATCGACCACTTCCTCAAAGACCTAAACCTCCCCAAAATTCCAGATGACGAGACCACATCCCTCCTGTCCCCAATCACCCCGCAAGAGATACAAGACCTTATAAACTCATCTCCCCCGGGTAAAAGCCCAGGCCCAGACGGCCTCCCCCTTATATACTATAAGGCCCTGAGTACTTCGCTCATTCCTAGATTAGTAGACTTGTACAATGCTCTCCTGAGCGGGACCCCCCTGCCTAGACAAGCGCAAGAAGCGCATATTACTCTGGTGCACAAAGAGAACAAAGACCCTGAGTCTTGCGGGAGCTACCTCCCCATCTCCCTGATTAATTTCAACATGAAATTGTGGGCCAAAATCCTAACAAAACGCCTAGAAAAACATACTACCTTCTTGATCAACCCTGAACAGGCGGGCTTTGTGCGGGGAAGAGAGGGGAGAGACAGTTGTCTCAGACTCCTACATGCTGCTAGATTTGCCCAAAAACGAAACATATCACTCGCCTTAGTAGGTACTGATGCCGAAAAGGCGTTTGATCGATTGAATTGGACATATATGGAGCAAGTCTTGCTACACTTTAATCTCCCACCCCAATTCGTCTCAGCGATCTTCTCTCTCTACGCAATGCCCCATGCGAGACTCAAGATTAACGGTTCTCTCTCCCCTTCCTTTGAAATAGGAAATGGCACTAGGCAGGGGTGTCCCCTCTCCCCTACGCTCTTTGTCCTGGCCTTGGAGCCTCTTCTCCAAAAAGTGAGATCGGACCCTTCCATAAAAGGTCTCAAAATTGGGAATGACACTCTCTCGACGGCGGCTTACGCCGACGATATTATTTTCCTTATTACTAACCCGGAGGAGGGGCTCCCTCGCCTGGTTTCTATGCTAGAAAATTTTGGTGACCTCTCTAATTTTAAAATTAATTTCACCAAGTCAATTGCTCTAAATGTTTCCATTCCCACCAACCAAATTAATGCTGTCAAAAAAGTATCCCCATTTGCGTGGTCCGACACGACAATCAATTTCCTAGGCATAAAGATACCCAAGAAAGCGGAAGACCTATTCACGACAAATTTCCTCCCCGTCCTGGCCAAAGTTAAAAAACTGCTAAGATCATATGATCTCCCTTTTATCTCATGGCTAGGTCGTAAGAACATCCTAAAATCCTATGTTATCCCAATAATCCTTTATAAAATGAGGCTCCTCCCCATTTCCCTCCCAGCCAGCTTCTTCAAAGCACTTCGCACAATCTTTTCCAGATATCTCTGGATGGGAAGGAGGCCTAGACTGGCTTATGGCCTGTTGATTAAAAGGCGCATGGAAGGAGAAGTGGACCTCCCCTGTCCATGGGAGTTCTATCTTGCTACTCTCTTGAACCACTGGATAGAGCTTACACACCCTAGTAGAGATCCGCTGTTACAACGCCTGGCAAAAGGATCCTACGGCCCTACTCTGATAGAGGATCTCTGGTTCCCTGAGGGGACGAGCAGAAGAGATCGGAAGAAAAATCCTCTTCTGGAGGGAGCAATGGAATCCTGGGCTGTCTTGGGGAGGACCTTGCCCCCGCCCCCTTCCCCTCGCACGCCCCTGTCTGCCTTATATAAATTTATGAATCTTTCCCTAGACTCTTGCTCGATACGGGCGTGGAGGATGCTCTCTGGCAAACACTTCCACGATGTACCTACCCTTGAGCAGGGGGCCGACCTCACTCTTACGGACGATCTCCTACCAAATCGCCCCCTCCCCTTCTTGGTGTCGGCCCATGTGATGAAGGTCCTGAGCGAATTTCGGAAAACCCGCGGTCCCTCTAGACCCCTTACCCCTTTTGAAACTGCAATTGGCATCTTCCCTAACCCCTCTTTGAGGAAAATTTCTCTAATCCGCAAAAAGTTAGTTTCCCGCCCCTCGTCTGGGAAACCTGCCTTCCTCTTCTCCTGGGAGAAGGAGCTACACATTTCCCTCTCAGTAAGCGAGACCAAAGCGATTTTGAAGACAGCTTTCGGGCTCTCCCCCTGCGTCACCTCCCAAGAGTCACATTACAAGCTCCTGGCGCGGTGGTACAGGACCCCGCAGTGGTTGCATGACCATAATTTGGTGACGGAGGACATGTGCTGGAGATGTGGGAGTTCCACAGGCTCCTACCTTCATATTTGGTGGGATTGCCCGAATATCATTCCTTTCTGGAAGGATTTGGCAATCGTGTTAAAAAAAACTCCTACCAGACTTAGTGCTCTCCCCAGATGTGGTCCTCCTGTGGAGACCTACCCCTGCCTTCCACCCGTACAAGCACAAGCTTGTCGCCCTGCTGATCGACTCTGCCAAATCTCTTATTCCACTTTTGTGGAAGCAGAGGGACCCTCCGACGATGGCCCTGTGGAGGTCCAAAGTTGATAGGTTAGCGAATTTAGAGGAGCTCTCAAGCTGGTCAAACGGAACACATGATAGATTCTTGAAGATCTGGGAACCCTGGCAGAAAATTAGGAAAGCGGACTTGTGACCCAGGCACTCTAGTCCCCTGCGGTTGAACCCTCCTCCTGGTTCCCCTGTGTGGCGGTTGATCCCCGAAACGCCGTTTGCTCCCCTTAGCTCTAAAGAGGGAAGATATCGGGCGACCTTTTGATCGCGCGTACGATCAAACGGCACAACGAGACACGGATCTACTCTGGAAGTGCAGTACCCCTCCCCTCCCCTTTCCTACCACATCTCTCCCCACCCCTCCCCTCTCTTCCCTTCCCCACTACTCTGTAATTTACTCCCCCGACTGTTTGTCTTGTACTGTCTGTATCTAAGAGGCGGCTGAGCGCAACCTATAGCTATCTCACCTCAGTTACAGCCTCACACTCAAGAAGGGGTCCACATACCCCTCTCTTCTCGCTTAAGTGCCCCCCCCCCCCCCCCCCAGCCTGTAGATGTATTGAGAGTTACGTTATATCTTGCTCCAGAACTCACGGGGGAGGCGCACCTGTGCCTTTATGGTTTATATTTGTACCCCTTCTTTGATATATGTTTGTTATGTATATCTGTGTTTATTCTAAAACCAATAAATATTGATTTATAAAACATAATAAGAAAACATATCCTAAAAATATATATTATGCAAAACTCCAAACTGTCCACATTTAGCATATTAAGTGTCAACTTAAATTTTGCTACATCTGTGCATCAGTAGAGTTTTTTTTTAAGTAAAAGTCCATTTTATTGAATTAAAATAAACTACCCAGAAAGTAACACCAAAAGCTGATCTTGATTTCACTCATTCGTTTTCTGAACCATCACATTACTAACGGTAATTACAGTATGTTTCAATATTTCAGTGAATTTAATATTTCTTATTTATTATTATTAGAAGGTATTGTGGCAGCACCATAAAAGGAAACTAATAGAAGCCGGTTATCATTTAATCCTGAAGAGGAATTTTATTATAATATTATTATTTACATTACTTTTACAGACAGAACTATGGGAATTTATTTCCAGATGAGAAATTTTATCACAGTCTTTTCGGTAAGAAATAATTCTACAGTTTTCAGGCTAGTTATCTTTTTTTTAAATATATAATTTCTGTACATCATTTTACGAGAGGACATTTAAAATAAATGACAGATATAAAGGATTCTCCATTAAAACAATTGATGACTTTTCATCATAAAATCCTTTTCTATTGTGCAGTTAAAGGAAATATATATTCTAAATATAGGTACAATAGATGCTACTCTACTTTCATGGGAAATATATACACAATGTGCTTTTTGTAGTCATATTAAAATATGGATATCATTTGTGTTTTAGAGTTAAGTTGTTAGAGAAGGCTAAACTCCTTTAGGACATGCCCCTTTTTTATTTTTTTTTATTTTTGGTTTCTAGTTTATGTGTAGTTTTTTTGTTTGTTACTACTTTTGCACACTAAAGATACAAAGATGGCTGAACTGCTCTTCTGATTACATGATGCATGCTACATGCTGATCTGACTGGCCAACACTGCTGGTGGTTAATCAGAGCAGATGCAATTTCTTATACTAATGAATCATTAGTATAAGATGCATAATAATGTACAGTGTGCGTCAGGAGTCAGAGAAGCTGGTGCAGCCATCTTTGTTTGACAAGACTTGGACGGTCACTTTAAAAAATTGAAATAAAATTGTTTCTTTGTCGTCGCACTAGATGACTCATAGCATTTTATTCGTTCATTGATCGCTGTGTAGGCACTAGGGATGAGCGAACGTGTCCGTTACGGACACATCCGCACCCGGACACCGGCTTTGCCGAACACTGCAGTGTTCGCGCGTAAGTGTCCGGGTGCCGCCGGGGGGCGGGGAGATGCGCGGCGGCGCGGGCGGCAGTAGCGGGGAACAGGGGGGAGCCCTCTCTCTCTCCCTCTCCCCCCCACTCCCCGCCGCACCCCCCCGCGCTGCCACGGCGGCCCCCGAACTTTTTCGCCCGAACACTGAAGTGTTCGCAAAGTTCGGTGTTCGGGCGAAAAAGGGGCGGAGCCGAACGTGTTCGCTCATCTCTAGTAGGCACTTATTTTTTGCGGGACAACCTGTACTTTTTAGTACTACTTTGGGGTACAGATGATTTTGAATGCTTTTTTTAAATTTGTTTTTTGAAAGTAGGATTAGCAAAAAACAGCAATTCTAGAATTTTTTTTACAGCACTCATGGTGACGGAAATTATATTTGAACTTAATTCTGAGTCAATATAATTACAGCTTTACCAAATTTATATAGTAATTTTTTTACTATTTTGCATAATAAAAACACATTTTTATAAAAATAAAAACATGAATGTACATCTATGCATTCTAAGACCCATAGCTTTTTAATTTTTCCACCAATGGAAGTATGTGAAGTGGTATTGTGCTCAACAAGAGTCGTAGCTTTCATTGATTCTATCTTGGGGTACATTTCACTTTTTGATCACTTTTTGTTGCGTCTTTTTGTGAAGTGGACAGATGAAAAATGGCTATTATGGAATTCTTTTTTTTTATTCTTTCTTATGTCATTCACTGTGCAGGATAATTAGCTACATAATTTTCATTACCTGCATTGTTATGAACGTTGCAATATCTATTTATTTTTGGTATTTTTTTTAAGTGTTTTGTGGGGAAAAATGTGTATTTTTTTACACTTGATTTGTTTAACTAATCTTTATTGTGTTTTTTAAACTAGTTTTTGTCCCTCAAAGCGACTTGAAGATGCAGTCATTCAATCACTAGCATAGTACATTGTACTATACTTATCAAATCAATGTTTTAGACTTTGCTGGAAGTAGGTTATGATAGGCTGAGAAGCATGGCAACATAGAGATCTGCCATGGGAACCCATTGACACCTCATGATCACATCGCAGTGGTGTCAATGGGTGACAAGGGGATCCTCTGCCCCTTATCACCCACTTATATGCTGTGATTGCTATTCATTGTGACATGGAAGAGGTTAAATAGTTGCAAATTGAGGTTTCTCTTCTCACTGCATTTGCAATGAGGCTTGGACATGCCTCACTTGTAATAATTATAATTTGTTATAATTAATTTATTATCATTGGTTATTGAAACTAAACAAGAAAGTTGACATCTTAGCTGTCAGGCAGACTTTTCTTAGACAGATTAGCACTGTGCCTCATGAGATCTCTGTAAAACGACCTTCCCATGGAGAAAAGACACTGATATTATCCAAGGTTGTGTAGTCTGGTCCTCTTGTCTCAAAGTATAGGATGTTCTGACCAAGCAAGATTAGACTAGACATTATTTCTGTAAAGTTCCTGTTAAAAGAAGATGAAAACAATCTAATATAATACAATATAAATGACAGCATGAAGCATACAAGATGGAAGATGGATACAAAATGGTTACAAGATACAAAATGCAGTCATATTTACTGTCCTAACAAGAGCAAGAGCCTAGCTGTCATCAGATAGCCGAGCCCCTGCTCTTCCCAGCATGGGTCATCTGTGTTGGGTCAAGCCTGCACCACAGTAAAAAAAATATATATGCTGTTTTACTAGTGGGTTAAACTTTTCACTTGCTTATTATTAGCAACAAAACAAACCACTGTTCAAGCATGGAAGTCACTCGTATTGCCTTTAATGTGTTAAGAATAAACATAGATAACTACAAGTGCAATGAACATCATATTAAGTGACACTACTGTACTTTTAGCTTTGAGAAAGTCTGCATCAATGGCTCTCCTATGGTCATCCCTAGTTGAGACTCGCATCTCTCTCATATTCTTAGGAATGCTGTTACTTTACTCTAAAACGGGAACCTCTTACCTTCACCTTTTGATTCACCCCCCCCCCCCATCTTTTACGAGCTTGTCTCTCTTCTTCTCCTCTACTTTTTTCTAACTCTATTTTCTTGCTTATCGCTCATTGCTATTTTCTTCACCATTAAGCTTAATTTGTGATGCTTCAAACCAACGAGGCAGTTCATTATTTAGCTGGTTTTCCTCTTTTGAGAAACATTTTGTTCGAAAGTGTAGTTTTGCACGTGTACTCTGAAAATATAGCCCAGCACCTTTTTTGCTCATTGTTTTCTTGCATTGGTATTGTCATGTTAGATGTAATTATCCTTCACACTCTGCACTTATATTCCTTGTCTATTTTCTACTTGTTCTTATTATGAAACAACAGAATCTTTGAAATTGAAGAGACCTAACTCGTTCAAAGGTTGTACATAAAACAAAAGAGTATATTTCAAAAGAAACAATTTATTAAAAAAAGCAAAAAACAATAAAAAGTTAAATCTTGACGCAAATATCTAAATTACTTGAACATATCATTCAAAGAGAGACAATTTCTGGCATAAAAAGCAAACTCTTTAAGCCTGTGCCTCAATTAAAGGAATCCTACAGGAAAAAAAAACATATGCAGAGTGTTATGCTTAGTGCAGGGCGTTAAGGAGTAGTTCATGAAACAGGAATTCAAAGAACACTGGAAAGAAAAACCCTTGACTTATACACCATTCCCTCAGGCTCTGCACTAATATTATACAGTCTACAAGTTCTGCTTGAAGTATGCAACATCTTATGAATGTGGGCACATACCTGTAAAAGGCAGGTACCAGAACCACTCAAGACAGTGACCGGATCGTGGATTTTTTCCTTAATAATTTTTGATTTGTTGGTGCATAATTTACATGGGATTTGCGAATGAGTGATGAAATAATTCTCCACAGTGCCATCTTTTGAAAGTTAGCTACCCTATGAGTCAATATTTAACCTTTAAACAGGTCTTATAACATGTCTTGGGATGTAAGGCAAACGTGAGTATCCATGGCATCCCATATACCCATTCCTAGTCAAGATACAATGTCAGATATTGACTCATAGGGTACCTGTCATTGCAATGGGTGGCACTGAGAAAGACCAATCCCTCATTTGCATAGCTTTTTCCCAGGGACCATTACATGGTGTATAAGATTTCCTATACCTTTGTGGTGTTCTCTTCTGTGGGACTCTCCACAAGGAGAAATACTGTAGAGAACTCCTAATTACACGGGATTATCTTTTGTAGCATAGAGACTTTGAAAATGTGTTCATTGTAACACATATGAAATATTTTTGGTTTCCATCATCCCAAAAATGTAAAAAGAATAGAGATGAGCGAGTATACTTGCTAAGGCTAACTACTCGAGCGAGTAGTGCTTTATTCGAGTACCTGCCTGCTCGTCTCTAAAGATTCGGCTGCCGGCACGGGTGACAGGTGAGTTGCGGCGGTGAGCAGGGGGGAGCGGGGGGAAGAGAGGGAGAGAGGGATCTCCCCTCTGTTCCTCCCCGCTCTCCCCCGCCGCTCCCCGCCCACCGCCGGCACCCAAATCTTTAGAGACGAGCGGGAGGATACTCGGCTAAGGCACTACTCGCTCGAGTAGTTAGCCTTAGCGAGTATACTCGCTCATCTCTAAAAAAGAACTAAAACAGGAGAAAAGTGGCATTTCAACCAAGTAGATCATGTAATTTTTCATAGTCCTTAAACCAACCAAATCAGTGGTCTGATTGTTTGCTGTAAGTAGTAAAGGCCCATTTACACCAGCCGATGATTGCTAAAAAAAAATCGCTAATCGGCGATCGTTTTAGCGATAATCGGTCCATGTAAATGTGCGCCCATCATGCGCTTTTCGGGCACTGCTAACTGATTGTTAAATTCAAGCTAACCTAAAAATCATCATTCATTTTTGTCAGAAGTTCTCCACAGGGAGTGCTGATAGCATTGTTTCCCCATGGAGAGCAAAGGATCTGAGAGCAGATAATAGCCTCGGGCTATTAACTGCATTCAGGGAAGGCTTTATTTACACACCTAATTGGTACTTAAGTAGCTGGGTAGCTACTTAATACTTTATGCAAAATTATCGCTCAAAGCTGTCACTCAAACTGTCATTTAAGGGATCATCTGCTGGTGTAAATGGGCCTTTACTCCCTTTGTACTTTTTCTATTAATCTCTGCTCTAATGGCCATTGACCTACATTTTTAGCATAATGCATTAAGTCCATAAAGCTACTGGATTTTGACAGTGTTTTGGGCTTTTGCTTTATAACATTGACCTACAGGTGTAGCAAAGGTTAGTTTGTCTTTTAATGCGTTATGACAACTAACCTACATGTACTACAATGCTGTAAAATGAGTTATTATCATGCACCAGTCATGCTAAAGAATTGTTATATCTGTATGTTATTTTCCTATATTTCAGTTAATCTTAAAGGGAAATTCCAACCAAATCTAAAGTTTGCCATGTGTCCCATTAATGAATTCTATGTCAGTTTCTTACCTGTGCTTTTTCTCGCTGCTTCTATCTTTAAATATCTCACTGGGGCCATTGCGTAGCAACAATCCAAAACAGTCTTCAGTGACACACTTTTTTATTTTATTTGAGTCTATGGGGATCTATGTGTCATTCCTAAAGGCACATACACTGAAAAGACAACAGTGGTGTGTGAAGAATGGCAATTGAACACCCAAAGACTTATATTTATGTGTGAAATATAAAAGGTACTTTACGTAGATCAACATGGCAGACAAACATGTATTAAAAACAATTAAAAAGTACCCAGCTAGTTCTCAAGATACAACTTGAAGGTGCATACCATAATAAAGCCCCATTTAGACACAATGATTATCGCTCAAAGTTCATCCAAACGATGGCTTTTGCGTGTTAATCGTTGTGTTCCCGAATCTTCAGGGATGAGCCAGCAATTACTCGAAAAAGGCAATGCTCTCTTGAGTAAATCGCCTTACCGAGTATGCTCGCTCATCTCTTATAAATATACATTATGTCATGGTGAGGTACTGCCGCTTATCTCTCCCTGAGTCCACAGCCTTCAGAACATGCTCATGCTTTTGCTGCCTCCATGTTCTTGTAGAGTTCTTAAAGGGCCAATGCATGCATCACAGTTTCCTCGCCAACCACCAGCATATTAGGCATCCTTCCCTCATGTAAGATGCCTATGCAATTGGTCCCATTAACCATTCTGACAAAACCCCAGTAAGTTGTATATTACTGTTCTGACACTTGCTTGTGGTCCTCATGATTCTGTTTTCTGTGCTCCCTGACCTCGACTCTGTATTCTGGACTTTATTATTGCCTGCTGCCTTTACTGACCTTCAGCTTGGACCTTGTCATTGCACCTGTGCCACAAGACCAGAAAACAGCTAGTCTTCTGGATACTCACTTGTTATCTTGTTATCATCAGTCGGTGCTATCACACCGACTAATAGCTTGGGGACCTCACAGCAAAGAATGTATCCCACTTGGAGAAGTCAAGGGTGCAAACTGGGGTACCTCAAGTGCTATCTCCCTAGATAGCCCGAAGTCAAACCAATGGGGCAAGGAGGATTCACATCCTCCTTCTGGATAGATAATTAAACTCACAGCAAAAATCTAAAGAAGACAGGAGTAAAAAGAAAATGTTATAAAACATACAACATACCAACTAGATGTTGTGTCGATGTGTGCTACTCTGCTGGGGGGTTGAGTTCTCTGCACACTTGTGTTCTGGATTACTCTTGGAATAGGTTTTGTCTGGGTGGCTGGTTGGTGCACCTCGGGGTAAATTCTGAGGCTTCTTAATCCCTCCCCACACTGAGATCATTGCTAGTCAATTGTTCTGTTCAGTCTCCTTCTGGAAGCAAGGAAGATCATAGCTGGGTGCAGTGGTTACTTCAGAGTTTGGAGTCAAAGTTTCTGCCTGCCATTTACAGATAAGTTCTTTTTTTTGTTACTGGTGGAGTGTTCTTTTGGGTTGTTTTATCTTTATTTCCAGGTATTAGGGTGAAAGAGTACCCCAGGTTTCAGTGTTACTGCGTTCTTATCGGGAGGATCCATTCATATTTTAGGCAGCACAGTTCACATGTTAGAGTCCAGTAGGGAGAATTCCCTTTTATTTTATTTTCCATTAACTATTTGCTTTCCGGGATCTGTGGTGTTAACAGTTCCCATGTGTTAATTTCAGTAACACAGTTACCAGCTCGCTGGCAGTGGGCCTGACACATGGATTACAAAACATACATATTCTGTATGGCAATATCATGTAGGCTCCCCTTGTCCTCTTACAAGTGCATCAGACAATTAAGGATAGTCACACGCATGAATAACAAATAATATAGAGTAAGGGCTCAGTCAGACGGGCATTGTGGCGCATTTAGTTGCATGACACAAACGCAAAATATATGCGTCAAAAATTTGTGTGACCGAAGCGGGCGCCATGTTGTAAAATTTTCACTGGTGTGCTGGCAAAATTTGCACATAAAGTACGGTTCCCCTGCTGTGGCTGTGACTGCTGCAGCAGGGGATTTCTTGGATGTGAAACCCCTGGATGCTGTCACATCCAGGGGTTTCACCTTGTTGTCAATGGGGCCGGCGGCAGCAACGCCGACCCCATTGAGAACATACAGAGAAGATTGCAATCCTCTGCCACAGCTGTGACAGCTGTGGCAGAGGATTTCTTCATCTCTGCGTGGAGTCCTCTCATCAGTGAAAACTGTGACAGCATTGTCACAGTGTCCAGTGACAAGGGAGCTCCCCGTGTGGATGAAGAATACCCCTGCCACAGCTGTCATCGCTGTGGCACAGGAGTGCAATGTTCTTCCATTGCTTTTAATGGGGCAGGTGCTTCTGCAGCCTCATTGAAAGCAAGGGGATGACGGCAAGCAGGGATTTTAAGAGAAGGGCTTTAAATATAAACCCTTTCATGAAAATCATCCCTAGCATGTGTAAAAAAATATGTATATATACTCTCACCTTTCCGCTGCTCCCGGGGCTCAGGTGTGTCTAGCCGCTTGGCCCCCGTGAACTGCTCTGAAGTCCTTTAAGCAGGTGGGGATTTTTAGTTCAGGTGGGAAATTCATTGAATTATGAATGGCTGAGGGCAGTCTGTGATTGGCCGAGCGCTGTGACAAGTATATCTATAACTATCTATATATATATATATATATATATATATATATATATATAAATTTTTTTTTACACATGGTAGGGATGATTTTCACAGAAGGGCTTATATTTAAAGCCCTTCTCTGAAAATCCCTGCAGGGCTTGCCATAATCCTATTGCTTTCAATGGTGCTGCAGTAGCGTCAGCCCCATTGAAAGCAATGGGAGAACATTGTGCTCCTGTGCCACAGCTGTAACAGCTGTGGCAGAGGAATTCTTCATCACCGCGGGGAGTCCCCTTGTTCAGTGAAGAGAGGGCTCCCTGCGGAGTTGAAGAAATCCTCTGCCACAGCTGTCACAGCTGTGGCAGAGGATCACAATCTTCTTTGTATGTTGTCATTGTGGCCGCCGCTGCTGCCACTCCCCCTGTTGACCACAGGGGGAAACCCCTGGATGTGATAGAATCTATGGGTTTCACATCCAAGGAATTCACTGCTGCAGCTGTCCAACCACAGCAGGGGAAAGCGAAGGCACCACACTTCATGTGCGAATTTTAGTTGCGTTTTGCATTTGTCGATTCAGTGTCCTATTTTTTTACCAGTGCAAATTTTTTTGCGCATGTAAAAATCAGACATATGACCGCTACCATTGAAAAGCATTGGTTCTAATAGGTGCGAATTACAAATGCAAAAAACATGCGCAACAAAAAACGCCCATTAGACTGAGCTCTTAGAGAAAGTGTGGCGAAATTTAAAATTTTAGATGGTATCCAATCAGAAGCAGACAAGAGTCTGAATTGCAGGACTGCAATGATGGAAAGTTCTGTTTCCATTGGAAGCCTTCTTTAGGGCTCAGTCACACGAGCGCATCGGCACCCGTACACAGGCGCCGATGCGCCTGTGTGACTGAGCCCTCAATGCAGGAAGAAGACGGCCGTACCTCAAGACCGACGTCTCTCTGCAGCGCTAAAGAACACATGACCGGCAATGAAGCCGGTCACATGTTCTTACTTCCAGCGCTGCAGAGAGACATCCGTCTTGAGGTACGGCTGTCTTCTTCCTGCAGTAACACGGGCGCCGATGCACCCGTGTGACTGAGCCCTCAAGCCAAAGATTTTGCTTGAAGAAATTGTCCAATATCCAATGTGTCTATTGCTGGTGGCCAAACGGGCTCAGTAGCTTAGTCTCATTATCTGGCTCCTCTTGTTCACGGGTGTGGAGTGCTTTCCTAAATGGTTCCATAATATTTTCTTATCAGGACAGTGTTCATTGTTGGTTCATTAAAAAAAAGATGGGTTATTTTTAGAGATTGCCTACTTTTATAATTTACCACCGCCAAAAACAACAATTTTGAACCCAATCAAACATTATATAAGAATATGCAATGTATTTCCCTGTACTACTTCTATTGTCTTATTTTAAGGGAAAGACACTTTTTTACAATGCCATAAAGCCAGGATCTGATTTACTACAAAGTAGGCTTGTGTCTATAGGCAATCCTAGGAATAGAACATGTAAAATGCAAAATTTACATATAAATTGTGTGTGTGCAAATATGATATGGTATAATGCCTCTGCAGTGCCACCTGTTGGAAGGTAGCTTCCATATAAGTCTGTGTATGACCTTCTAACAGGCGTTGCAATAAAACTAAGGAAATAAGCCCAAAAAGATACTTCTCTATAAGGCTTCATTCCCATAAGCGTATATCGGCCTTTTCACTGCCGGCCTATATACGCTACCATCTGCGGCGTAAAAGCTGGTGAACTGATGCACAAATCTAACGTTTGTGCACCCGCTCACATGGCATGCGCCAGGGCCCATGCCATGCCGTTGAGCCTTCCCCTTCACTCCCCCTCGCCGTCTCACCTCCTCTCTCCTCCCCTCTGGCTGATTTCAATGGGAGGTGGGGGGAGGGGACGGAGCTAAGCAATGCCCCCATCCCGCCTTCTCCCACTGCTGTCTGCAGACAAGGGGCAGCAGTTTAGCTCCACCCCAGTCCCGCCCCTACCATTGGAATAAGCCGGAGGGGAGGAGAGAAAAGGGAGGGAGTTTAGCAGCCACGCTGCTAAACTCCTTCCCACCTCCTTTCTCCGTCCGCTGTCATTGGCTTCCATAGGAGCCCATGCAGTGACTGGACGTATTCTGGCCCAAAAAATGGTTCCAGGACTATCTTTTGGGACAGACGTAAAAATGCCCGGCGCTATAAAGGGCCGGCCGGGTGCTTTTACATCACGGAAATACGGCAATATGACCTGATGCATTAGAATCCAATGCATCAGATCACAGCGTATATCGTTTATCCGTGAAAATGGCGGGCCTAATATACGCCCATGGGAAAGAGGCCTGAGGAAAAGATATCCGTGTACAGACAACTGTTTTAGGGCTCTTGCCCCTCTTCAGTGCAGACTATAGTTATGGTTAGATTGTGATTGTAAAAGGATTGGGATGTGGGTCAAGAAGGATACTATTTCTTCATGTTTCTGCAGCCATGGCCACATTTACTCTATTTCCACTATTTTTTCATACTCCCCTCCATTCTTGGGTCTGGCTCCTGAGGCTGTCAATGTGTCAAGGCTTACTTGATGGGTGAAGGTAAAGCCAAAGGACAATCTGTGCCTACAGACTTTTGAGATGTAAGACTGTATAAAGCCCTCTTAGTTATAGCTTCATTTGCTATTTTATGACTGTTTCAGCAGTGGGCATTCAGCTTGTGCCCACATCACTAATAGGTGACGCAAGCACCTCTGAGTTATCAATGTGTTCTCTGAATGTTAACATTCATTACTAGCTGCATTGGAGCAATATATAGGTTGATAGCCAAGCTTCCACTGCTAAGCTCCATCCCGCATGACATTTGTATAGGTCCTTAACCTCTTTACTTCTCCTGTCTGCATGCACCAACTTCCCGTTAGAAGGTGCCACCTAAGGCTTGAGTCTCATCTTACCTCATGGTAAGGGTGCCCTTGCCCTACCCACACTTAATGCAGCAGTATTGGTGGTTTGGTTAGTAAAATCCTGATGATAAGTTTCCTTTAAATGTATATTTTCTCAGTAATGAATTGTTATACATCAGTCTATCCACAGCTAATGCTGGAGGTTGCCTACATTGATAAATAATACATTATGCACAGTACTTGGCAGCTGTGTCCTCATATGTGTTGGGGGTCAGGTGATAAACTTGATGGGAAAGTCATACATAATGATTTACCCTAAGAAATGCCTTTATTCTATTGATATTTTGACTCTCTGTAGAAATAGAAAGATCTAAATCAAGGATTAGGCTGTGGAAGGTTTAATAATGCAACAATTCTTATTGACTGCTTCCACTCTGGAATCTTATCTTACAGTCTGCATTCATAGTAAAATCCAGGCTTATGAACCACAGTATGGCAGCGAAGGCAAATGGGCTCCTGCTGGAAATTAATACTTTAGAAAGGAAACTTTTGAAAGTTTATTTTGCAAGGTTACTTTAGAAAATCGCTGTCTTAGGTAACTCTTCTTTGTGGATTTTCAGGCCTCTTAAAGGATAAAGGAGAACTATTGAAATTATGCCAGTTTAGTGCTGGAAGCACTTAATATATTATATCAAATGCTTTATTGTAAGAAGCTCCAGCACTATTCTGAGCTCATTGCCTAAAATATATATGCATAGTACATTGTATAGTTTATTAGTCCCTTTCTCTTCCCACCTCAATATTTCAAACTTCCCAGTTATCCCATACTCTTGCATCTGGGTAGGGGTCCCAGACATGCACTACAGGATTACAGCAATCAGAACCACAGTACTGAGCAATTTGGCAAATTGAAGGATCTCAAAAACATGGAGCAATTTTAACCTCTCAGATATATTTCTGAATTAGGGATAGTTGATTTAAGTGTATACTAGTCCAACACAACACAACACAAACAGCGAAAACCCCTCTTTAGGCCTCATTATAAAATCAAAAGAACATGGAAAGACCGGTACTTTTTGGCATTTTTTCCATATATGATCCACTGTAGGGCACTCTTTAAACCCTTAATGAAACATGACGTATATTGACCTCATGCAGGTGCAGGGTTTGTATGAAGCAAGAATGGCTGGTCACGTCTGTTGACCCGTTAATTGCCACTGTCAGTCCTGACAGCGGCATTTAAATCTCCCAATCCGTATTCTGAAGTCTCAAATACCCCCACCCCGTGATAATATTGCGAGGTGTCATTCAGTTGCCATGGCAGCCTGGGGCATTTCGAAAGCCCCCAGGGCTGGTATGGCTGACTGACTATCAAGCCATGCCTGTGGCCTGTGGAATGGCTTGATAGACTGCTTGCTGGAACATGATATAATGCAGTACCATAGTATTGCATTACACTTTGTGAGCGATCAAACAATTAAAAGTTCAAGTCCCCTATGGGAACTAAAAAAAGGGGTAAAGGGGTGTTTAAAAAGTTTTATCAAATTTTAGAAAAAATAAAAGGTAGTAAAGGTAAAAAAAAAACTTTACCCATAATTGTAAAAAAAACAAAGCAAAAACACCCCTACGAAAACATATTTGGCATACCTGTGTCTAGCCTTTCAAAGTTATGCATTATGTATCCCGCTAGGTGAATGTCATCAGAAAAAAAATACACAACATCAGAATTGAGCTTTTTTGGTCAGCCTGACTCCAAGAAAGAACTGAATAGAAAGTCATCAAAAAGTCATATGCACTCCAAAATGGTATGAATAGAAACCACAGGATGTCCTGCAAAAAACTATGTCAACAGAAATATAAAAAATAGATGGCTGTCAGAACATGATGGCAGAAAAGATATTCTACTTTTTAAAAGTAGTACAGCAAAAAAAAAAGAAAACTATATAAATTTGGTATTGTCATAATCGTACTGAGCCACACTGTATACGCTGTAAAAACAAGACTCGCCCCCTCACCCCCAAGATGACGGAATTAAATTTTTTTTTTCATTTCACTCAACTTAGAAATGTTTAAAATATTTTCAGTACATTATATGGAACATTAAAGGGGTTTCCCAGGGAGAATACTATAGGATGAGCTGTCCTTGCCTGGGGTCTGTTGCCCAGGAGATCAGCTGAGCGGGCGCATTCTGTCAGCGCCGCAAATACATAAAGATCGAAACAGAAGCAGCGGAAGTCTCTATGTAGTATGCGGCACTTGTTATTGCAGGCACAGCTTGCATTTATTTCAATGAGAGACCTGCCTGCAGTTCCAAGCGCCGGCCACTACACAGAGGTCGGCGCGGAGACTTCTGCTGCTGTAGCTCCGACCTCTGTGTATTTGTTGTGCTGACAGCATACACCCACTCAGCTGATTGGTCGGGTTCCCGAATGACGGACCCCAGGCGATCCTATTGATGACCTATCCTGAAGATAGGTCATCAGTAGTATTCTCCACCTTTAAATAGTACCATTAAAAAAATTAAACTCAACCTGCAAAGAGCAAGCCCTCAGCAGCTACATTAATGGAAAATTAAAGAGTTGAGATATTTTGGAAGCTGAGAGGCGAAAAAAATAATTAAAAAAGAAAAAAGGGTCACATCCTTAGGCCTTAGTCACACGGGCGTTTTTTGCCGCGATTTGCGGATCGCATGACGGATGCGCATCCGCAAATCACGTGGCCGGGGCCGAAAAATCGCCCGAAAAACCTGTTCCTAGCCGCGTTTCAATAGAAATGGGCCGGAGCTGTCCAGCGCATTGAATTCAATGGAGCCGGCAATATAGCCGGCTCCATTGAAAGCAATGCGCTGCGGGCGATCTCACGATGAATTGTCGGGAAGGGCTTAAATATATATTTTTACACATTTCTGGATGAATTGCAGGGAAGGGCTTATATATTTAAGCCCTTCCCAACAATTCATCGTGAGATCGCCTGCAGCGCATTGCTTTCAATGGAGCCGGCTGTATTGCCGGCTCCATTGAATTCAATGGCTAAACATCATTCTTCTCTGCCACAGCTGTTACAGCTGTGGCAGAGGAGAATGATTTGTCTACTATATGTTCTCAATGGGGTCGGCGCTGATACCATTGCAAAGCAATGGTTTTATAAAATCGCCGGACGCATGCGCATGCGCAAATTGCGCGAAAAAACGCCCATCTGACTAAGGCCTTAAAGTGTTCAAACCACAATTCTTTCCACATGTTTGTCTTATAATGCCTAACAGGTTCCACCACTATCAAGGCATTATAACTCAAGGATGTGGAGTGAACTGTGGTTTTAACGAGTGCCGTTTAATGTATGCTTCACATAATATTATTAAAGATCTAATTTTATTTTTTATGGATGCTTGACATTGGGCCATAGTGCTAATAGGCAAATTCTACTTTGTTTGTAGTTGTGGGTGGTAAGTATTGCATTTGATTCAATAAGTGGAACAAGAAAACACAAATACTCCATCTTGAGGGAGCTGGAGACGTTAATCATTAGAGGCAGGGAGTGGCTTGTCTCAGTGGCGTGGAAGAGGGCCTGGACTAGTCCTACCAGAGAACCATCTACTGCATGGTTTACAATTAATTAGCATACCTCCAGGAAAATGGTGATTTCAGTCACTATGAAGAGAATCAATTATATGTTTAGACTTGTCTGATTATCACAGTTCTTTGCTTAGGATTGGTTTGGGATACTAATTGTACAGTAGATTACAGACTACCAAACACAAACTACAAACATTGACTCTCTTTGCCTTTTATAATTGAAAAGTAAAAGAATAAGGCTGTCTTCACATCTGTGTAAGGGCTCAATCCAGGATTTCTGTGTCTTTGCCCATGTTTGGAGGAGAGAAACTAAAATAAAAAAAAAATAAAAAATGGATCAGTTTTTTCCCTTTTGATTTCAATGGAGGTTCAAAAAAAGGAAAGCAAACAGAAATACTTCAGTTTGCTTCCATTACGTTAGGTTTCCATTTTTTAGATGACAGTATAGGGCAGTCTGCAACATTATTTTGCCATCTAAAGAAAAACAGAAACCTAACGGAATAAAAATAAATGGAAGTCCTTCCATTTGCTATCCATTTTTTTGAAAAAAAAGTTGAAATCAATGAGAAAAAAAACTAATCCATTATTTTCCGTTTTATTTCAGTTTCTGCCCTGCAAATAAAAAAGCAGAGAGATGGAAACCCTGAACTGAGCCCAAATGCAGATATGCATGCAGCCCATACTTATTTTCATATTCTGCTTCCAGTCAAAAAGGACATAAAGTCTTTTTAATTCATCTAGCGTTTCTTTCGAACTCTGATTAACAAGAAGGAAGGGGAAGATGGGAATTGATGATGATAATTATCCGTTCAGTCACATCCAACCTTTGGTCACTCTATCAATATTCTCCACGCATTCCTGGCCTTCACTGCTTCTTTTAGTTCCGCGATTAACATGTTCGTGATGGCCTTGATTGTATCTAGCCATCATGTTCTTTGTCATCCTAATCTTCTCTTTCCACTGACTTTGCCAAGCATCAATATTGTTTTCAGTGAGTTAGCGTGCATCACATTCAAAAAAAGAGAGACACTGTCTGATGATTTTGCCCTCTTGTGATATTTTCGATTTGATGCTATCTAACACTACTTTGTTTGCTGTCATGGCAGTCCAAGCATTCCTCCAGCACCATAGATCAAACGCATCAATTTTCCTTCTGTAAGTCTTCCTGAGCATCCAACGTTCGCAAACATACGTTGTTATGGAAAAGACTGTTGCATTGACCAGTCTGGTTTTTGTTGCAATGCTAATATCCTAGCTTTTCCAGATCTTTTCCATTGCATTGCAATCCTACCAAGTGTAACCCATCTCTTGATTTCGGGTCCAAATTGCCCCTTACAATCGATTTTGGATTTAAGGAAGATGTAATCTTGGATCGACTCGACTTCGTTGTTAATTTTTATGTTCACTGTACTGTTGCCTACCGTAGCAACGGTACAGTGACTTTCCTTTTCTTGCCCTTGAGGTACAGTCCCATGCGTTTGCTTTCCTTTTGCACTCGTTGGATAAGGTATTCCAGGTCCCTTTCACTTTCTACGAGCAGTGTGGTGTTATCTGCATATCAAAGATTGTTGGCATTTCTGCCACCGATTTACGACTCCAATTTCTAATGCTTACAAATTGCATCGCCTCATGATCGTTTTTGCATATAGATTGAAAAGGACTGGTGATAGAATGTAGCCTTGCCATACGCCTTTCTCTATTCCGAACCAATCTGTGTTTACATAAACTGTCCTGACTGTTACTTCTTGGTTTTTGTAAAATGACCTTATAAGCTGTTTAATATTTTCTGGGACGCCCATTTGCTTCGGACACTTCCAAATCTTGTCATGTTCGACACAATAAAATGCCTTGCTGTAGTCAATGAAACACATGTACATGTCCTTTTAATACTTTCGTGTCTTTTCCATAATCCAGCTCAGGTTTGTGATTTAGTCTCTGGTGCCACATCCTTTGCGGAAGCCAGCTTGAATGTCCAGCAGTTCCCATTCAACAATTGTCGCAGTGCGTTTTTCTATGATTTTTTTAAAGAATTTTGCTCGTGTGAAGTATGAAGGCAATGGTAAATGGAACATTCGTGAGCATCACCTTTTTTGGAAGAGTGATGAAGACAGATCTTGTCCAGTCTTTGGGCTATGATTTGGAGCACCAGATCTTTTGACATTGGTCGGTTAGGATCTTGACTGACACTGGTTTGAGCAATTCGGCAGCTATGTGATCAACGCCCGAAGCATTCGTGTTTGGTAGTTTTTTCAGAGCCCATGTGACTTCTTCCTCCAGAATGCTTGATTCTTGTTCTACTTTATATACCTGATCCATTGGGTTGTCGGTTTGATTGCCTGCATAAAGCTGTGCTGTATATTCTCACCACCTATGCTTGATTTCATCTTCTTGTAATACTTGCCATCCCAGTCTTTGATTCTTGCTGCCTTGCGTGGTACAAATGGTGCCCAGTTCTGCTTCACATGGATGAAGACCACTCGGGTGTGGTCTCGCTGGTTTGCTTATTCCAGTTTCATGCATTGGTCATTCTAGTAGCGCTCCTAGTCTCATCTGACTTTTCTTTGAATTTCCGGATTAGCTGTCTGAATTTAGTGATGGTACCTGCTGCTTTATCGGCTCTGCGCTTGTTGGCGATTATGATGGATTCATCCGATAGCCATTTTGCAGATTTTTTTTTTGAAAGGGATGATTTGTTCACCTGCATTCCATATGATGGATTTGATTTCCTCCCATAATTCGTCAGGGTCTTTTCCGGTGGTGCTGAGTGCTTCAAATCAGTTATTCACTTCGACTGCATATCGTGAAGGGATGTTGGCTATATCAAAACAACGTATTGCTGGGGAAATTTTACAAGTGAATCTGAGCTTGATTTTTGCGACTAGGAGCTGATTATCAGAGCTGCAGTCTGCACCCGGAAGTGTTCTCACTGCCAGAATTGAGCTTTTCGTTATCCTTCCTGTTTCTACACTGTCCTTCCAAATCTTATAATGGTATCCTCCTCAGGGTGCCTACCCACTAGCAATATTTTTTCTAGCGATTCGAGATCGAGTGCCTCGCAGCACAGAGAAAACGCTGCGATATCGCTCATTGTTTTCAATGGGGCCGGAGGCAGCAGCGCCAGTCTCATTGAAAACATAGGGATTACGCTATGGACTTTGGCACAGCTGCCACAGCTGTGACAGCTAGGGCAGAGGATTCCCTGATCACCGTGGGGACCATGGGAATAAAGGAATCCTCTGCCACAGCTGTCACAGCTGTGGCAGAAGTCAGTGATGTTATCCCATTGCTTTCAATGGGTTCTGCACTGCTGCGGCCCAATTGAAAGCAGTGAATTTCCGGCAACCCCTGCAGTGATGATTTTCAGGGAAGGGCTTGGAAAAGAAGCCCTTCCCTGAAAATCAGCCCTAAGGCCTCGGTCACACGCGCAATTTTTTTTTTTTGCTCGATTTGCGCATGCGATCGCCGATTTTATAGAACCATTGCTTTGCAATGGTATCGGACACATGAGCGCTTTTTATGCACTTGTCCGATTAATTATAGAACAGAAATCGCAGATCGCGCCTATCTGTGATCCGCGATTCCTGGTCTTCTCTATATGCACTCAATGGGGCCGGCGGCAGCAGCGCCGACCCCATTGAGAACATATACAATACAAATCATTCTCCTCTGCCACAGCTGTAACAGCTGTGGAAGAGAAGAATGATGTTTGCCCATTGAATTCAATGGAGCCGGCAATACAGCTGGCTCCATTGAAAGCAATAGGCTGCCAGCGATCGCTGGATGAATTTTCGGGAAGGGCTTAAAAATATAAGCCCTTCCCTGAAAATCATTCAAAAATGTGTAAAAAGTAAAAAAAAATATATACTCACCTTGTCCCCACAGACGGAGTTCAGCCGCGGCCTGCCGGCAGTTGTCCTGAACTGCTCTGAGTAGTATTCAGCAGCCGGGGATTTAAAATCCCCGCCTGCTGAATGGGCTGCCTCTGATTGGTCACAGCCCTCACCAATCAGAGGCAGCTCTCATTGGTGAGTGCTGCCTCTGATTGGCTCAGCGCAGGGACCAATCAGGGGCAGCTCTCAGCTGTCATTCAATAGCCCGTGTGAGCAAGGCCTCAGTGTAAAAAAAATAAAAATAAAAAAAAATTAAAGTCATCTAGAAGAGCCGTCCAGCTCTTCTCTCTGGCATGGCAGTCTTCTTTTGTATTCTGGAGGCAGGGGGACCTATGATTGGATAGTCCCAGTTTTTATGAAAAAGGGAACCCTCCATTGCTCTGCATCTCTTGCAGGTAGGCAAAATAACCAGATTGAGTTTATGCAATAATGCCAGTGCATGATACCAAAGGCATGGTCATTTGTACTGGTCATTTGTTAGTGATACATATAGGTATTTTGACAGCTCTACCCCAATTTAGTCCCTATAGTTCCTCAGGCAAGGTTTCTCCCACAAAGCTTTCCCTTTTAACCATATAAGACTGCCAGACTAACCGTGCAAATTGAGTATTGTGTATCATGTAATTAGCAGAAATCAGGCCCCCAGTGGATTGGCTAGTTCTATATAACCTTTCAAATAGTTTTGGAATTGAGACCCTGACACTTTTGAAAAGTGAATTAGCAAAATGCTTTTTTTGAGAGTAGTGAAACATGCTTTGCGGTGGGAGCTGACCCCTTTATTGTTCATTTATATTGGCTCTAATAGTACAAAGTCTAGTTATCTGAAGAAGAGGCAGGCCTGCCCTGAAACGTTTACATATGCTGGTTGCTTCAATAAATTGAAGAGTCAGGTTCATTTCATAACTTTATTTGGTTTTTGTCACAAGGAAGTTGCTCCTAGCCCTAATTTGCTTGCACACATTTGCATCAAGAACGTTGGAAAACTCTTGGAGCCAGATTTATCCAGACCCACATAAAATAACACATATTATGGTTAATTGACTGGGATTTTCTTTATAAAAATCCTACAAAATACTGCAACATGATCCCCATGTGAGGCTCCGTCCCTTGAATGGGAAAATCTAAATCAGCTGTGCTGCAGCTATATGCAACACTCTAATGTTCTAGATAGATAATGATAAATAAGTAATAGGGGAGCCTGATGTAATGGCAGTGACACTTTTAAGAGGGAAATACTGTAGGCAATTCCCTTTCATCTTTAGGAAGCCTTTTCCAGGATCCTACCATATTCATTTATTATGAAGCTAGTCTTTATCATAATAAGCCAAAGGTCCAACTGTTTCAAAAATTTGCTTCAGTTTCAACAGGGGTATGATTACATGCTAATAAGTTTCCTCAGATCTTGCTGTCTGGCTGAATTTTAGCCCTGCTTCAATAGGACAGAGCCCTGATATATGACTATAGATTGTCTACAGGGAGCCTGCAATAGTTGGAGGCACACCCTCTGTCACATCATTTGTTAAAGTTGCAGCTCTCTCCATTCCCCTGCAACTGTCTCTCCCCTGATTGGTTGCTGTGTATAAACACAATTCTATCATAGGCTCACCAGGAGGTCAGTGCATAGACAGATGATTTTGATTATAACAAGAGCAGAATTATTATAAAGTACAGGTAGTAGACCAATAATGCAAAAATTAAGACTATTGGAGACCTGCCATACTACAGTATAGTGTATGCAAATGAGCCTTAGTAATGTGTAATTTGTGGGGTATCTTTAAAGAAGTTATCTGAGTTTATAAAAAAAGATCTGATTTATTTTCAAGAAACACATTCTTGTACCGCAGCTCAGAATAACTAAGTGAATGCAATACTAGAGATAGGCTATTGACAAGTCTAGAGCTGTTTATTGGGAGAAAAAAAGCTGACTTTCATGCAACACAACTTCTAAAAGGGGTTGTCCAAGATAATATTTTTTCTTCAAACCAGGTTCCCCATGGCAAAAATAATAAGCCAGCTAATACTCATATTTCCTAGCTCTCTGCAAGTCTTTTGTTGGCAGTTTCGGGTCTCCCCTATTGTGCTTACATTGCCTACAGGCTGCAGCAGTCTGTGTGCAGAACATCACAGGCTGCTGCAGCCAATAATAGAGCTCAGCGATCAAGTACTGGGCCTTGTGCTTGGCTGTAACAGCCTGTGTATAGGACATTACAGTAAACCGGGCATCACAGTGGAGACCTGGAGCTGCTGATGCAGAATTTGCAGGGACCCAGGCAAAGGGTGTTATTATGTTTTTCCATGGGGAACCTGATTTTAACAAAAAAAATATTATCTTGGACAAACTTTTCAAGTTAATTCACTTCCATTGAGAACAATAAGAAGGAGCAAAAAAAAAAAAACACTTAAAATGAATTAATAATTTTATTTTGTTGACATTGCACTGAAAATTTACATCATACTTTTACAAATGTCTTTTTCCATAAAAATATATTTCTTTACAAAAGTGTATGCATTGATATAAGAGGAGTAGCCAGATGTCAAGGAAACATGTCTGTCGTCTTCGAAAGATTTTTTTTTTTATTCGTTGTTTTTTTGCTATTCGTGAATAATTATATTTATTGCAGTCATTCAAACAAATAAATAGCAACTATTAAAGAAAAATCATAAAGGAAACCGGTGCTAGAGTATTTTGTTAAATGAAGGGGAATGCAACATTGTCTAAAACTGAAGCAGCATTTTTGGATGTCACAAATTATCCTGATAGGCACTCTGTTGTCTAGGTAAATATTTTAAAATAAGTTTTGTAGATAAAGTATATTTTGTGGAAAAGGAAAAAAATTACAAAATATTTTATCAAATCCAATATGACGAAACAGAATTTTCCAATTTAGGATTATTTACTAACATGGCAAATCAAGCATATATAAACTATATTTCAGAGGTAGACAACCTGCATTTCTCCAGCTGTTGTCAACTTCTACAACCAATAGTTTCAACTCTGACATCAGTACTTTACAAGAAAAAAATGTCGACATTATTTCTGATTTGGTCTTTGTAAGTGATAACATTTGTGTTCATATTTTTTCCATGTTCATTGCTAAATGAGTTTACAAAATGAAAAATATTTTACAGGATGAAGCTTAATTTACATTGCAGAAATAAATCGGAAATGACAAGAGGGTAATTTCTGCAAGATTTGCAATTCATTCTTTGTTATAAACCCTCTGTGTATAAATAATATCTCAGTCGTGAAGCATTATAGATAAATACTGCTTACTTTAACTTTTACATATTTCAGTCAAAATCTTTAACCCGATCCCCTAATGGTATCTAAATTCTTGTCTCATTATATGATATTTGGTAAATGTTTTAGTTTAATCTATAAAAAAGCCAAGTGTTGTCAGTCTTAAAATATTACTGTAAATCGTGTCATTTTAAGTTGTATATGAAATTTAATATTTTTATCTTACGAGTTCCTAAAAATAAGGAAAGGGATACAAGGTTTGGAAGGATTTTTTTTCAAATATTGTGTACTAAATAGTGTCTTAGAAGTTAATAAAATAAATGCAGCAATTATTCATTATGTGTGCGCTATATATTCATTTCCTATATTAATACTACAAAATTATATAAATAACGATTTCTTTATTTATTATGAATATCAGGCATTTATAGATAATAAAATTTGATTCAACATTTTTTCTTTTGTGGTTTATAATTCAAAGGGAACCTGTCCTATCATGCATGCAGTGTGATCTTTGGGTAGCATGTTAGAGAA
The DNA here is from genome assembly GCF_035609145.1 of Eleutherodactylus coqui. Lineage (NCBI taxonomy): Eukaryota > Metazoa > Chordata > Amphibia > Anura > Eleutherodactylidae > Eleutherodactylus > Eleutherodactylus coqui. The sequence goes on along the minus strand of NC_089845.1, from coordinate 136,394,708 downwards.
TAGGAGAAGCTGAGCAGATTGATATATAGCTGTGTTTAAAAACTTAACATAGAATTTATAATTTATCAAATTAAATGTCTGCTTATTTTGGGCTTAGTAGTTTAGTGGGCGGTACTATCAGTGATTGGCACATATCTCTGTATATACGATTATGCAATAAAGACTGGCAATCGTTAATAGTACCACCCAGGGGTGTAGCTAAAGGCTCATGGGCCTGTGTGCAAAAGTTTATCTTGGGACCTCCCAACTTCTCTTAACCCCTTATGTAGAGGTGTAACTTCAAGCTCCTGAGCCCCAATGCAAAACCTGTAACAGAGCCCCCAACTATAATGCTTTATTCATAGTACTGGGCTCCCTATATGGAGAAGCAAGGCCAACCCCCTAAGGCTCCTGGGCTCGGGTGCAACCGCATCCCCTGCATCTCCTATAGTTACACCAGTGGTACCACTCACAGAACTGCTAATCCCAGAATGAGTTGAAATTTAATTCTGTACATTACAAGTCATATTGAATTTTTTTGCACAAAACTATACTTTAACCTTCTCAGCTCCTTCTGCTCTATAATTTACTGGCCGCTGCTGATATAATATGCACAACGTGACAAGTCGCCTTTTAAAATTGAATCAAATGAATCTCCCTATATGGAGAAGCAAGGCCAACGCCCTAAGGCTCCTGGGCCGGGAGGCAACCACATTCCTTGCATCTCCTATAGTTACGCCAGTGGTACCACTCATAGAACTGCTAATCCCAGAATGAGTAGAAATTTAATTCTGTACATTACAAGTCACATTGATTTTTTTTTTTTTTGCAGAAAACTATACTTTAACCTTCTCAGCTCCTTCTGCTCTGTAATTTACTGCCCTCTGATGATACGTTATGTACAATGTGACAAGTCGCCTTTTAAAATTGAATGAAATTAATTACTAAAAATTAAAAAGAACCCACTACTTTAGATACAATACATTATTTTTACAGGGTTTTTTGTTTTAAGAAAATCTCCACATATTTAGTAAAATATGATAACTAGATACAATTTATGTCAAAACTTTTAAATATCTCAAGGGATTGTCGTTTAACCACAACTCAGAGAACTTTGTAGTAAACACAATTATAGTTTGTACTTGTGAAGTATTTATCTCCAGACAGAACAGCCATATTAAATACATCATTTTAATTTGGTAGGAAGTGTTAATAGAAATAAATCTGTCTCTATTGCCACAATGGTGTAAAACAATTAGGTTATGAAATTGAAAAGTTTTCCCACAGATTGGCATGCATTTATTGTATTTCTGTTGTGGAGTCCAGACCCAAAATGTGCACCAGATGTTTAGTTTGAGATTCTAGCCTTAATTTGCCTTATCCTTTGTTCCTTTGGAAGATAAGAGATGTCCTGCCCCTCTTTGAAATAAACATATGTGCTCTATTGGTCATTTATTTATAGTCCTTGTTTTGGACATTAATGCTTTAACTATTAATCTAGAGTGACATGATGACTTTGGTTATGTTGTTGGGCACTGGTAAAGTTGTGTGACTTGAAGGGGTTTTCTGGGCAAATGCTATTTATGACCTATCAATATTTGGTTGCTTAGGATCCCCACTCAGGATCCCTGGCAATAACTTGATCGTCCAGCCCTCTGTCAATGCAGTGAGGTGGAATGTCGTTATCAGGTTTGGAGCAGGTAGCCTCAGAGGCAGCTTTACTCCCATTGAAATTAATAGGGGCAAAGCGATAGGTCATCAATGGTATTTGCCTGGTATACCTCTTTAGGACTCCATACAAAATTCACTATTTATGCAACTTCTGATCGCAGCAAAGTTGCAGAGGATTGCTATTTTTGGGCAATGGCAGTCATCCTATAACGAGTGTGATGTGACTGTTATATGACTAAGACACATGCAACTTTTCTGTCATGTCACTCACCGATATTTTACAAATGAAACAAAATTTGGAAAGAAAAGACAAACTACAGTACTAAGTCATCCTGTAGCACTAACCTTAGAATATATTATGCATTGAATCTTTACATTTTTTTTCAGGTAATTGACATATGTTTTTTGCTAATGCAAATGTCAGCTGAAATAATATTGATCATGACTCTGTTATCTAAATATATAAATTAAATTAATTTACTGACTCAACATAATGCCCAACTGCCCATACCAAATAAATTGCGCTTTTTATTTTCCAATGTGCCTCTGAAAAATGAGAAGTTGCTTTCCATTGCTTGGTGTGGTCATCAGTTTCTCTTTTCTCTCAAAATGGTTTTGATAAAGCTCCTGCATTGTGTTGACCCATAAAGATCCTAAGTTGCTTACTTTACCTGACTATATCCATAAAATCATATCTAGAAACATCTCTAAACCTTTGGGAAAAGCTTTCTTTCACAAAAATATTAATTAACAAAAAGCTTTGTCTGAAAAATAGTAGTTATACTATATATATATATATTTTTAAGTACATCTTTACTAAATAACTCCAGTTCTGCATCCTAGGTTGGTCATCTACACAGCAGCTGTCAAAGTTAATACATTCGCTTTGGATTGTTTCACATAACTTTAATGCGGCTACATCTTAGCATCCATGACTACAGACACAACATTTGGAACCCATTTAGTTTTACTGACCCACCTTCTGATCAACGGAGGGTTTTATGGTTATCTAATGTCAGCCCAGTAGAACTGTGGGGTGAAGGGGGTTGAGTCCTTGTAATTGTAATAAAGACAGTAAAATGTGACCATGGTACGGCCATGTGAAACTAGCCTACGCAATCATCATAACTGCACATTCAGTGTTTAGTGTTCCACAAACAGTAGGATTTACAGTACATTCATACGTAACCATCAAAACCATGTCATTATTTCAGTTTTCTATTTTGAGAAAAAACAGCAAATATTTCCAGATGTTACAGATTTTATTCGATGACTGTATAATATGTAACTAAAATGCAAGTTTAAAAGGTAATTTAAAAAATTGAAGAAATAAATATGTCTATTCATTGTCGCTTTATTTTCCTTATTCATTTAGATACAACAAGGGCACTACAGATTTCCTGTATTTATAAATTATGTTAACTATGTGCTTAAATGTTTTAAAGCTGGCTTTACACAGCTAGATCCACCTGTTTCAGGTGTTATGACAATATAATTCTATGGATCCTTGCCTCGGCATTAATATAAATGAACAAATAAAATCTATATTTTCTCACTTTTATAGGTGTTGTTTAGCTTTTTTTAACTGCTGCAAATATATATCTTATCATCTGTTTAAATCCAATATGACAATATTAAAAATACATATAGCTATTGGATAGATCTATAGTTAACATATACCTTATTTGGACAAGTACTTTCCAATACTCTAAAATGCTTTAAAGGGTTTTACAAAAATGTATAACATTGGTGGCAGTTGGATGGAATCATGTAAAAAGAACTTTGCTTCTCTGCTGACCTTCTGCTTCCTGGCCACCCATTCCCATCGTCCCGGCTAGTGTTTGCTTTATGCAGTAGTCATGTGAATGTTTATCCAGTTAATTACTACAACATATACAGTCTGGAGAACAGAACATTCCACAAACAGGCATGTGCCTCTGCATTTGGAACCAATGTAACCTGTTTATGAGAATTCATCAGGGGCAGAAGATGGAATGTCATGACAAATCATGTGAGGTGGCAATGGAGGATCAAAAGAGCTTTCTGCTGTCACAATAAGTTGTTTAATAGAATATTATTTGGACTGGGGGATGGATTTAAAACAAAACAAAAAGACATTTTAAGATATAAAAGTACTTTAAGTAATAAGTACAGCATGGATTTTTTAAAACTTTTTTTTCTTCTTGTAGTGATCACCATGCGTTTTCAAAATTTAAATCCAATCTTTATTTTCAGTAGATTTTTTTAGTTTAAGTTTCAGGATTGTTGCCTTGATTACTCCTTGAGGCCTTAGTCAGACGGGCGTTTTTTCGTGCGATTTGCGGATCGCATGACGGATGCGCATCCGCAAATCGCGTGACCGGTGCCCGAAAATCGCCCGAAAATCTGCTCCTAGCCACGTTTCATTAGAAACGGGCCGGAGCTGTCCAGCGCATTGCATTCAATGGAGCGGCAATACAGCCAGCTCCATTGAAAGCAATGCGCTGCGGGCGAGTGTGGGATGAATTGTCGGGAAGGGCTTAAATATATAAGCCCTTCCCTGCAATTCATCCAGAAAAGTGTTAAAATAAAAAATATATACATACTCACCTGCTCCCGGCAGCCGGAGTTCCGTGCGGCCGGCCTGCAGTGGGTGTGAAGGGGGTCTGACTCACACCCCCTTCACACCCACTGCAGTACGGCCGCACGGAACTCCGGCTGCCGGGAGCAGGTGAGTATGTATATATTTTTTATTTTAACACTTTTCTGGATGAATTGCAGGGAAGGGCTTATATATTTAAGCCCTTCCCGACAATTCATCCTGCGCTCGCCGGCAGCCCATTGCTTTCAATGGAGGCGGCTGTATTGCCGGCTCCATTGAATTCAATGGGCAAACATCGTTCTTCTCTGCCACAGCTGTTACAGCTGTGGCAGAGAAGAATGATTTATCTTCTATATGTTCTCAATGGGGTCGGCGCTGCTGCCGCCGGCCCCATTGAGTGCATATAGAGAAGAGAACAGGAATCGCAGATCGCACATAGGTGCGATCTGCGATTTATGTTCTATAATTTATCGGACGAGCGCATAAAAAGCGCTCATGTGTCCGATACCATTGCAAAGCAATGGTTTTAAAAAATCGCCGGACGCATGCGCATGCGCAAATCGCGGCAAAAAACGCCCGTCTGACTAAGGCCTTATAATGTTCAAAACATTTGAACATTATAAATGATTTTCACTACACTGAAAATGTGAATTAAGGACAACAGGTAGCTGAAAAGGGTCTTGAAATTTAGTTGTGTAGTGAGACTTATTTTTACATGCCTAGTAAAGTTGAATAATTTCTGTACAATCAATATTGATATATATTTTTAAATAGTACCTAAAAAATGCTATTGTAAAATGAAAACAAAATCATGAAATCAGCTGAAAAAACGTATTTGATGTTAAAAATAGAGATAAGACAATCTATAAAAATTCATTTTATTGGCATTTTGCCATTGGGTAATTTTCTTGTTAGGGAACTACTTGTCTTATTTTAAGGAAAATCATAGTCTAGCAGAGAATGCACAATAAATATTTTTTAGGGTGTAACAATATGTAGCAGGTGTGAGTAGACACAAATATTAAATTTCTTTTAGGAGGCCAAAGATATGTCAACATGTCCTTCGGTAAATGGGTTTGGCATAAAAGATCAGTCATAAAGCCATGTTATTGCTTTTAAGGGAACTTGCCATTGGGTTCATGCTGCCCAAACCATGGGTACCATGAATCCAGGACAGATCTGCACAATTGCCCAATTTAAGTGTTATTCTGAAACACTGCAGAATTTCAAAATAAACACACTTTGAAGTTTGCCTATTTGACTCAGGAACAAGGTTTTTGAGTTAAAAAGGCAGGCCACGCTGGTCTCTTCCCACCTGTAGCATATAGACTGACAGCTCCTCTTCCTGCTTGTGACTCCTTAAACAAATATCATCATTTGAATGTGCTATTCTTATGAGCTTGGTGACTACTATGTCTTGAAATATTACCTGTTTAATAAGTTATTTCATTAAATATATACCCTGCTGGAATTGCCATGCTCAGCTGTCCATAATTAAAACACTCTCTGCTTGAGTGTTTAGTACCCAATGTATAGTTAATTAGAGAAAAATAATAATCTATGATGATTTTAATAGTTTGATTAGATTCCTAAATTCTATCTTGTATCTACAGCATCAAAGGCATTGTATGCTTACTTCTTTGTGCAATTACTTGGAGGTAGGTCCTTAACTATCTCAGTAAGACAATCATAAAAAACAGTTTGCTTAGCATAGTTTCCAAAAAATCCTTAAAGTGGTTTTCCGTGACTAAACTATTGATGACCTATCCTCAGGATAGGTCATCAATAGTTGACATGGGGGGCCATCAATTAGGATCCCTGCTGATTACCTCAGTGAGCACCGCAGCCTCTTTAAGCCCAATGAAGCCCAGTTCATTTGTAACATGGCCTGAGAACAGCTTTGTCCCATTCAAGTGAATAGGATGGAGCTACAATACCAGACACAGTTGCTATACAATGTACGGTGCCTTGCATGAACTGAAGTGACAGTAGCACTCACCTGGGTGCTGCTGTCATTTAAATCAGCTGATCCATGGGGAACCAGATTGACAGACCCCCACTGATCAATTACTGATAACCAATCCTGAGGATGGGTCATCAATAGTTTAACACCGAAAAACCCTTTTAACTCAATCCTTCCCTATGAGATAGAATACAATGTTGTCTATGAGCCAGGCTATATTGCCTCAAAATCAGTACCCAATCTTGGTAACTCTCTTGCAAGGAAATAGATGTAAATCCCTTAAGCCATCTTTAAAGGGGTTGTCCCGCGCCGAAACGGGTTTTTTTTTTTTTCAACCCCCCCCCCGTTCGGCGCGAGACAACCCCGATGCAGGGAGGTAAAGAAAGCTCACCGGAGCGCTTACCTGAATCCCCGCGCTCCGGTGACTTCTCTACTCACCGCTGAAGATGGCCTCTTCCTCCGTGGACCGCAGCTCTTCTGTGCGGTCCATTGCCGATTCCAGCCTCCTGATTGGCTGGAATCGGCACGTGACGGGGCGGAGCTACACGGAGCTACACGGAGCCCCATAGAAGACTGCAGAAGACCCGGACTGCGCAAGCGCGGCTAATTTGGCCATCGGAGGGCGAAAATTAGTCGGCACCATGGAGACGAGGACGCCAGCAACGGAACAGGTAAGTATAAAACTTTTTATAACTTCTGCATGGCTCATAATTAATGCACAATGTACATTACAAAGTGCATTATTATGGCCATGCAGAAGTGTACAGACCCACTTGCTGCCTCGGGACAACCCCTTTAACTTGTGGAAACCCTTATCAGAAAAGAGTAGGCAGTCACAACAATATGAAATGACCCATTCAACTTTATAGTCCATGGAATGTGATGATTAATAAGCACATCTTTGACTTTGCATACTTTTGGTCATATTATATTTTCAACTGAGATCGGACTAAAACCAATATTTGCGCATTAAACACTTGTTCACACGAGCTCTGTAGTCATGCAGTATAGCCGCATGCAAAGATCGCGGCTTTACTGCACTAAAGATTGCATGCAACCTTGCAGTCATAAGTCCTATCTTCGCTAGGTGAGTGAATTTAGCACGTCTAACATTCTTTCATATGAATGTTTCTATAGGAAACCATTGGTTCTCATAGAAGCTCCTTCTGTGTGCGGCTATACTGAATGCCCACAGTGCTTGTGTGAATGAGGCCTAATACATATTGTGGATTAATATATCAAAAGAAAGGTTCCCACAGGAAAGGTCTCCAAGTCTTTACTCGAATAGTTTGCAATTATTTTGCAGCTCTTATATACATAAATAGAACATGTCTTAATAGATGGAGATAAAGCATATGTAATGGCGCTACTAATAGTAATAACAATATCAATAGTCTTGTTGGTTGCTGATGACACCACTGAATCACAATATGAAACCCAGTGCATAACCCACCAGGTTATACCTGCAAAGCATGAACAATGATTATTATAATGTCTGTACTGAAATCTGTTGGCAAGAAATCTTTTCTAACAGCTATTACATCACGGAAACTCACCTGTTACCATGGCAGCTCCCTTCTTAAGATCCCTTTACGTAGTATTTATGAAGTGTTTAATTAAGGTGGACTAGATTAAAGGGAATGTGTCATCAGAAAATGGCCTATTGTTTCAAGAGGTTTTTATATAAAACATATTGTTTAAGAATGTTTGATTTGTTTTTAATTTTCCACGAAATGATCTCTATTTAAAAATTCCTAATATCTTAACTACTAAACCACATAATAGTGTGACACTTTGTTCTTCAGAGATCATTTTTCAGTAGTCATCTATTTATGATAACAGAAAGGATTATAATAACAGGTAACACCTCCTTAATACAGCTGAGGACAGATAACGCAAGATTCACCATATGTGATGGTCACAGCTCACCTCCTCACAGCACATATCATACCTAGAACACTCCCATCAAATTCATTTGGTGATGGTTCTTCAATGAATATAGCTCAGTGATTAGCACTTGCAGTGCTTGGCTCCTAGGTTTAAATCTAACCAACGACAAAATCTGAATGGAGTTTTCTAAATCCATGTATATGATGATGTTAGTCAGATTAGAACCTAGGATCCCAGCACTGCAAAGCAACCACTGAGCTATATCCACTGAAGAACAATCATCACTAAGAACATCTGAATATAATCCCAATTCCATGCAGATATTGTTGTTAGTCAGATTTGAACTTAGGATCCAAACACTGTAAGGTAACAGTGCTAACCACAGAGCTACACTCATTGGACCACCACCAGTGTTATTTCAGGGCTCTTAGAAAGTGGTCAATACTAGTTGTAGGTGTTTTTATGAACTTCTGGTACGGTAGAAATAAACCCCCTGAAATTCAGGTTTTAGCCAAGCCAAATCTTGCCAAAATTTGAACCAAATTTGGGTTCTACAGGTCCAGTTCATTCATCTCTACTGTCAACAGCAAGTCAGGCAAGATGGCTGCTCCCAGAATCACACTGTATACAGAAAGATCACATAATATAAAATCTAAAACTAGAAAATAAAAATACAGTAGATTAGAAAGAATATCAATATCTGGTTTTAATTAGTAAAAAAAACTTAGTGATGCACAGCTTTTAATTGTAATTTATAGTTTAGATCTACATATGGATGAAGCCAAGCTGTGTCTCTCGCAGTTGGGTCGTCACTTGTGATCTCACAACATGTGTGAGCTCAACGTTGATGAATTTTAAATGGTAACCAGCAGAATTGTCAATGTTACATTGAATATTGATGAGGACTTAGGAAGGGATGTAGCCTGTCTTTCATCTGGTGCAAAGATTCAGTTTTGCAGACATCCCCCATAGTAATACAAATATATCGCTCAGCTATAACATTGAAACCAGCTGTTTCCACAAGACGCCTGAAGGTGTCCTGTGGTATCTGAAATCAAAAGATTAGCAGCAGAGTCCTGAAAATTGTGAGGTGAAGCCTCGATGGATCGAACTTGTTGTTCAACACATCCCACAGATGGTCAATTGGATTGAGACCTTGGGAATTTGGAGGACATGTCATCACAATGAAGTCTTAATCATGTTCCTCAAACCATTCCTGAACTATCCTTGAAGGGCGGCAAGGTGCATTATCTTTTGAGAGAATATCATTGCCATTAAGGAGTATACTTCTACAACAATGGTTATGTAGGTGGTATGTGTAAATGTAGCTTAATTCTTAATGCCAGGACTCAAGGTTTCCCAGCAGAACCTTGCCCAGATCATCAGCCTGCCTATGCAAACTTGTCTTCCCATAGTACATATGGTGCAATCTCATTCCTAGTTAAGTAATGCACACACAAATGGCTGTCTATATGATGTAAAAAAAGACCAGACTATGCATTTTCACTGGTGGGCAGAGGTCAGCATGGGTACTCTGCCCAGTCTATAGTTATACAGCAAATTGTAAAGTGCTGTGTGTTCTGACAGCTTCCTATCACAGCAAGCAGTAATATTTTCATCAATTAGTGCTACAATAACACATTTTTAGGATCAAGCCAGTAGGGCTAGCCTTCTCTTCCCAGCATCCATGACCAAGTCACTTCTCATTAGTCTTCTTTTCTTGGATCAATTTTGGTAGGTACTAATCACTGCATCTCAGGGGCACTCCACAAGTTTTGCTGTTTTATATATCAACACATTTTGGCCCTTGTCAAACATGCCTAGATCCTTACTTTGCCAAGTTTTCCTTCTTCTAACACATCACCTCAAGAACTGACTTTTTATTTGCAGCCTAATATATCCCAAGGATTGACAGTTGCCATTGTCAGAAAACAATCACCTCTTAGTGGTTTTAACATTCTGACTGGTTGGTGCATATTCCTCTATGCTGGCATAGATATACTGATTGGTTTGTTTAGTGATTTAGTTATCAGCATGCCCTGGCATTGTTACTTCATGGTGGTGGCTGAGTCGTCTTCAAAGTCTTGCTGTTGATGCCAGTGGCACCTCTCTCTTCAACGAGTATGCTGCGCACATCCCTGAAAGACCCCTCCTCCCTTAGATACACCTCTGTATAAGACCTACTAGAAAGATGATTAGCAGAACAAGCTGTCTGAAATATTATTTAACATTATACCAGTATGTGTATGCAAAAGTGCAGCTTCAAGTTTCTCTTTCTCAGCAGTAGGGTATTATTTAACTGCTCACAATTAATATGTGGGGAGTCAATACAAGAAATTATATAATGTAGTATATAATGGTGGATTGATCTAATGGTTACTGTGTTATTTCACTGATCAAATAGAGGTGAAGTGAACATTGACCAGAACATTGACAAATCAACAACTTGATCGGGACAATGTTCTATCTTTCCTATAGGCTAAGCTGGTAGAAAAAGAATAAAGTGTGTGCTTTAGAAGTTAAGCAATGGATTGTAATAGCAATTGAAGACTCTACCAACAGTAGTAATGAAGGAAGACTTACTGCGTCTATTATGTTAAATGTCAATTCATTTCAAGCATCACTCTTACTCACCAAGCCCTCCAGAGCTGCACCTCTTTACACCTCTTCTCTAATTTCTGTCTACCACCCTACCCATGATCTACGTTCAGCCAATGATCTAAGATTAACATTATCCATTATATGAGCCTCCCACTCTTTACTACATACATTTTCTTGTGCTGTGCCAGTTCTCTGGAATGACAAACCCAGTACAACCGGATAAAATTGTATCATCTACAGTTTTAAGCATGCCCTTAAAGGGGTTGTCCCGCGAAACAAAGTTGGGGTATACACTTCTGTATGGCCATATTAATGCACTTTGTAATATACATCGTGCATTAATTATGAGCCATACAGAAGTTATTCACTTACCTGTTCCGTTGCTAGCGTCCTCGTCTCCATGGTGCCGTCTAATTTTCAGCGTCTAATCGCCCGATTAGACGCGCTTGCGCAGTCCGGTCTTCTCCCTTCTGAATGGGGCCGCTCGTGCTGGAGAGCTGCTCCTTGTAGCTCCGCCCCGTCACCTGTGCCGATTCCAGCCAATCAGGAGGCTGGAATCGGCAATGGACCGCACAGAAGACCTGCGGTCCACCGAGGGTGAAGATCCCCGCGGCCATCTTCGCAAGGTAAGTAAGAAGTCACCGGAGTGCGGGGATTCGGGTAAGTACTATCCGTTTTGTTTTTTTTAAACCCCTGCATCGGGTTTGTCTCGCGCCGAACGGGGGGGGGGGCTATTGAAAAAAAAAAAAAAACGTTTCGGTGCGGGACAACCCCTTTAATGCACAACTTTTTAGGCAGCTCTTGCAGCCACGTTACAGTAACTTTAAAGACCCACCAACCCACATAAGAAACACTTCTATTTATGCAGACAAATCTGCTTTGTACAGTTTAATGTGCAGATGGGTTTACTCTGTAGCTTCACTTTTAACGCATCGTAATATCACAGTGTCTCATGTTATCAGGGTGGTTCACACTTGAATAACTTTACAATGTGTTTTGTTGCATTAAGATAAGAGAACAATAGTTTTTTAATGGGTTAAGACAACTTTCTGTACCGTACAATCAGAATTAGTGTAACATTTGTCCCATCTGTATATAGATTCTATAGATATAGCCTGTCATTATTAGGCTAGACCTCCTCAGCGAGTCACCCAAGATGTACGGTAAAATTGCATTTGGATTCTCTGCAACTTTTTCCTTTAAAGAGTATTTGCGCTTTCATGCTACAGCACTTATGCTCCTTCATCTATTTTCAGCTGCTTCTGGGAGCTGAAAGTGACCCCATATAGTGCTTATATGGGTCCATCTTCAGCTGCCAGGGGGAGCCCAAAACAGCCGTCAGAGCACAAGTGCTCCAGCGTTACAATGCAGGTACACTTTAAAGTTATGCACTAGTTGCATAGGTCAACCATGTCACTGTGGATTACTAGCCTAGATATAGTGACATAGATCATTAGCGGTTTGGTGGGGTCTCAGATAAAGCTTTTGTATGGCTGCCCCAGACATCCAAGCTATTCTTCTGCACTGGAGTAACTGTATCCTGTAAAACCTGTATACTACATGTGCTGCAGTGGATGCTGCATGAAATGTCATGGTCTATATTTTAGTATTTAGTGAAGTATTCTCCAACCTGTTGCTCTCTAGCTATTCAGAAACTGTAGCGTTTACCTTGCTCTTAAAGTTTCACAAAACCTGGAGAGCCACAGATTGGAAACCTGTAATCTAGAATACACAGTAAAGGAGTTTTCTGGGAGTAAACTATTGATGACCTATCTTTATGATAGGTCATCAATTGTTGATCAGTGGGGGTCCACCACCAATATGCAGGAATCCTGAACAGTAAATCCCCAACGATCAACTATTGGTGACCTACAATGAGGCTAGGACATCAATCGTTTAGTCCTGGAAACCCCTTTAATATAGAATATATAGCAACCTCCATCATTTACCTTCACTTGTATCATCATATTTGTTGTGCAAGCCTGTTATTATTTGATTATCACAGCAAACCTAAAATAATTTGAGCCTAACTTAGGATTCTTTCAACATGCGGCATTATATAAAATAGAGTTATTCTACTAAATATTGTATGAGGATTTAGTTAGTCACTAAATACACAACTTCAATAATAGGGTGAACCAATGCATTGTAAGGGAATAGATAGATGATAGGGGAATATAAAGTGTGCTGTAGCTTAGCAGCTAGGAGACCATAGAACCCTAACTTCGGAGAGTTTATTACATTTTTGCTGGCCAAGTCTTGGACATTGTGGAAGAGAATATGAGGATATCTTTAAAGGGGTTGTCTGTTTTTTTTGTATTAGAACAGCACCAATCCACTTACAGGTTGTGTCTGATAATGCAGCTCATCCCTACTGAATTAAATGGGGTTGAGCTGCAATACCACACATAGACAAAGAGAATACATGGTGAACAGAAAGAAATGACTTTTTGAATTCTTGATAATCCCTTTAAGGATATCAAAATAAGTCTAAACACAATTATCTATATTTACTGTATTGAGTGGCTTTCAGAACATGCAATAGATGTGTATATTTGGACTATACTGCAAAAACCACTTGGGTTATATAGGACATTGTCAGTTGCATGCACCACTATAAACTTGGTATACCTTTAGTTATTGTGTATACTCCAGTATATATGTACAGCAATAACACATTTCCGTAGTTCAGTTTCTTATATCTAGTACAGCAACCTGAATCCAATGCTGAAGGGAAGTCATGCACTTGGGATTATTGAAATAAGCAGATATGGTATAGATTAAAAAGCATATCTAGTCACATATTAAAAACATTCTACCAGTTCAGGTGACAGGTGAGTTGCGGCAGTCAGTGGGGGGGGAAGGGGGGGGAGAGATCTCTCCTCCGTTCCTCCCCGCTCTCCCCCGCCGCTGGCAGCCGAACCTTTTCTCTCGAGTGGGCAGGTACTCGCTAAGGGCAATGCTCGCTCGAGTAATTGCCCTTAGCGAGTATGCTCGCTCATCACTAGTTGCTTCATTTTCGCGATCGTTGGAGGCCTCAGTACTCAGGCTCCCATCAATAAAAACGTTTGACATGTTCCTATGGAAAGCACAATTACATGTTCATTTTTCTACTCAACATGTGGATGGGTTTGAAAGTGACAACTACAAAAGTAGCCAAGTTTAACTTGATTGCGAAAACTTTCTGCAAATAGCTACCTTATCTTAAGGCAACAAAACCCACTGTAAAGCAAATAAAAGTGTAAATAACTTGTGGCACAGAAAGTTATTTTGCTACATCTGTGTCTTCTAAACTTCATGCCCAAAATAGTCATTTCCATTCGCCTACTCTTTTTAATATCTTATGTAAATTGTGTAACTTAACAGGGGTAGCATTCAGCAGGGAATACAGCTGTGCACAGGTTTTAAGAATTTAAAGGGTTTGTCAAGGATTATAAAGCAATATCCTTGTCTATGGGCAATATTTAGTATTGCAAAGAACTCCCACTGACGTGAATGACGCAGAGCTGTAATACCAGAAACAACCCCTAAAGAATAGTAGTAGTGTTTGTTATCCAAGTCACCTTTAAAACTTATTCTCCATTTGATGGAATGATGGAAATGAAATTTAGAATAAAATATTTTTTGATATTTAGTAAATTTATCAGTAAATAATTTGTACCAAAATCAGCTTTTATCACCTATGTGATAAAATTATGATTTATGGGGGTCTCACCACTGAGAGCCATCAATTCTGAGAACAGGAAGGGGGGGGGGGCCCTGTTCCTTGTCCCTCTCTCTTCCTTACTGCAGGCTTAATACAGCCCACTCTGTGCAGAGTAGATTGAATGGAGCAATGGTCGCGCATGTGTGGTGCTGCTCCATTCATTTTCAATGGGACTGCTGGAAATAGCAGAGCGCTTGTACTCAACCATTTCCGTCAACCTCATTGAAATTAATGGAATGGCACCGTGCATGTGTGACTGACACAATCGCCTCCTCAATGCAGGGAGTCCACAATGAGGAAGAGAGGTGGTCATGGAAAAACTGTTCTCAGCAGTGAGACCGCTACCGATCAGCTTATTACCTAGCCTATGAATGACTGATAAAAGTTGATTTTGCAAAAGTTTTTGCAATTTGACAGAGAAGGTTAACTGATGTTAATAAGAAGAATTGCTCTTTAAATCCCTTATCTCTTCAATGTAGCATTTGAGTTAGTAACAAATAATTGCAATGCAATCCAGATCAAATCCCATACCATGCTGAACTATGCTAAAGACAACTGTGTTACATGTCTCTTTCTAAAAATGAAATCAGAACATGCCGAAACTCAAAGCAAGGCCGAGTATTTCTTTGCACTTCACCGCGGTTAACCCTCTTTGGTTTAAAAAAACTGCTTTAAAATAACTAACTGATCAGTAACAACTCACCGCACGGTCTCACACCTCAACCATCGAAAACAATAAATACAAGATATAAATAACATGGAAGTGATTGTTGACTACTGCGGCTGACGGATTAAAAGAATTTATTAGAAAAATTCTTATTACAGATTTTTTTTGCTTTTTTATTTTCAGATTAAATCAGATTTGCCAACATTGTAGATTAAAAAAGAGGGGCAGAATTATGAAAACCCACAGTCTTCCCATATCTCATTTGCATTACTGACACCCCAAACCGGAAGGACCACTCCCTTCCAAATACTAGAATTTGGGAATGCCTTATACAAATGGTGGGATATGTAGAATAAGAAGTGTATAAGGATATTCAAGATCATTTGAGATGGGGTGATTCATTATCTGGACATTGTAAAATAGGTTCCCTTTACATATATTGTTAACCATAACATGCATAGCATGGGATATTTCAGTTAACATTATTCAATGAGTAAGGCTCACTAATGGTGAGTCATATATAGTGTAGAAAACAAAAATTTCTGGGAAAATACATTTAGGGGACTGGTGAAAGATCTGGAAAGCACCCCATTGTCATTGATATAGTGACTTCCTACAAATGTATATATAAAACATATTTCCTTGCCCTTACAATGCCATTGGGTCTGTTGATAGAAAATAAATAACACCTGTATTTCATAGGCCATAGAAAAAACAATCGATGCAAAAACACTTAAATCAACAAGGGTCTTTTTCAGTGTTGCCAAAAGCACGGAAATGTAATATACCTAATGCCTGTAATTAATCTTATTTTCTCCAGTAATTATAGCAATTTTCTACCATATATTGGTTTTGTTTTTTGTTCTTCGAGACCTTCTAATATAGTTTATAAAGCACAGTAAATACTGATAATGGATGCTCCTCCAATATATGCAAAGTTTCGCGTTTAGATTAATCTCCTTTTTTAAAAAAAAGAAAATAAATTGTAATTAAGCACTCATAGAGTGCAATGGATATGCTGGAAAACTTCCCATGTTGCACACGAAGAGTTGTTTCAGTTCCTTCGGCATGGATCCTCCAAGATTTTGTTTTTCCTCCAAGACCCCATGATTACTGTATGTTTTTCTTTTTGTAAAAATGTGCTTTAATAGTAGCGGTGAACCAAGTAGTGCACGGCTGTATGTCTCAGTTTCCCAATTTCTGAAGCAAAAAGAGTCTTCCAGCATTATACCATTGTGCATACTGTGTTCAAATTTGGGTCAAATCGTACAGCTTTTCCTTCGACAGACTTTGCATTGGTGTCGTACATTGGGTTTTCAAAAGCTGCTTGGCCGTTGTTATTTTCATGGACAGAGCATCCGGTGTACTGGGTTTTCGGTGTAGTTCTGTTAAAATAATAATATATTTAATCAAAACAATCATAGTTAAAGTAGTCATAAACTAATGATAAACTAATAATAATCCGATACATAGTATATTAATTCTTTAATGACCAATGACAGGTATATCATTGAAAGCAATGGGCTGCCGGCGATCGCGGGATGAATTGTCGGGCTGTATTGCCGACTCGATTGAATTTAATGCGCTGGACAGCTCCGGCCCGTTTCTATTGAAACGCGGCTAGGAGCAGTATTTTTGGGCGATTTTTCGGCCCCGGTCACGCGATTTGCGGATCTGCATCCGTCATGCGATCCGCAAATCGCGGGAAAAAATGCCCGTGTGACTAAGGCCTAAAGGGGTTTTCTGGGAGTAAACTATTGATGACCTATCCTTATGATAGGTCATCAATAGTTGATCAGTGGGGGTCCACCACCAATATGCAGGAATGCTGAGCAGTAAATCCCCAACGATCAACTATTTATGACCTACAGTGAGGATAGGACATCAATTGTTTAGTCCTGGAAACCCCTTTAATATAGAATATATAGCAACCTCCATCATTTACCTTCACTTTTATCATCATATTTGTTGTGCAAGCCTGTTATTATTTGATTATCACAGCAAACCTAAAACCTTTAAATATATAAGCCCTTCCCTGCAATTCATCCAGAAATGTGTAAAAATAAAAAAAATATATATACTCACCTTGTCCCGGCAGACGGAGTTCAGCCGCGGCCGTCCTGCAGTGGGTGTGGAGGGTTGTGAGTCAGACCTGCCCCTGATTGGCTCAACGCTGAGCCAATCAGAGGCAGGTCTCACTCACACCCATTCATGAATCCGCCGGCAGCCCATTGCTTTCAATGGAGCCGGCTGTATTGCCGGCTCCATTGAATTCAATGCGCTGGACAGCTCCGGCCCATTTCTAATGAAACGCGGCTAGGAGCAGATTTTTCGGGCGTTTTTTTTTTTTTGGCCCCGGTCACGCGATTTGCGGATGCGCATCTGTCATGCGATCCGCAAATCGCGCGAATAAAAGCGTGTGTGACTAAGGCCTTAAAGGGATTATTTAAGTGCTGAAAAGAAAAAAACATGCTCTAAATACTATAAAATAATAAAAGAAGCACTACTCAATTGTTCCCGCGATTTTCCCAATCTCTGTTTACAAACGGGCATGATTTGACTGTTGCAGCCAATCAGAAGCTGCCGCAATCATGTGTCATATTCCTGACATCTCTGTTCCGATGACTTAAGCAATCACATGGTACTCATTTTTAAACCATTCACTGTGTGTATTCCTTAAAATATAACTTTTAATAAACCAAACTTAAAAACTAGGGGTGCCTCACTGACACCAGTCTACCATCCAGGCTGGAGGTGCTGCTGCATCTCTCTCTCTCTCTCCTTTCTCTTGTGAATTGGGGGTTATCCTCTACTAGCATCAGTATAGGACTTAATACCCTAGTTGTTATTAGACTAGCCTAGACCATTCGTTCTATAGCTTTTTCTCCTATCTATTAGGGTTTATTTAGCAGAACTTCTTTTTGAGTGTTCGGATTCTATTTGTCCATACTCTTCTTTGTCTCAGGCGTTTGGTCTTGGTGTCCATTTTGCTACTACTAAAGAGGAGAAGGCAAGGCCGCACAGTCTAAGGGCCCACCTTACGGCTACTATTGGGCCATCTTTTTGGACTGTTGCATTCCTCCTATTCTAAAGATACGGCAGCTTTGTACTAATTTATCTGCATGGGCTTATATGCCCATTCTGAGATGACAATTTTATTATTAGGTTCCTGATGAGTCTTTTGACAGAAATGTGTTGAACCAACTAGCATTTTGAGAACCGATCCAATTTGTTGTCCGGGTAATTCCTGGATATACACTTTTACTAGTCATCTACCTGCTCTGAAGCTTGGCATTTTTTCCAGTATTACTAGTCTCATCGACTCGGGATACTTATGAGTTATTGATCATCTGTTGGCCATTAGCCCTTAACCACGGCCGGCTGGTACTAAACTACATTAAGTGGCATTGGCCACTAGCCCTTAACCACCACCGGCTGTCACTAAACTGTATTAAGTGGCATCTAGCATTTAGCATTGCCTTATCTTACTGGTAATCATTAACATAAGGTATTACCGTTCCATTGGTTACCTCCTACCAGAGGGCTTTCTCATAGTGTCTCCACTATTTTCTCCTAAGACGAGCTCATATTAGTCTTGTTTGTTTGTTCGTATATGTGTTGTCGTGTCAGTGAAGCACCCCTAGTTTTTAAGTTTGGTTTATTAAAAGTTATATTTTACGGAATACACACAGTGAATATTTTCAAAAAGACTTTGGTCCTTCCCGTATTCCTCTGCCTCTGTGATTTCTTCATTTTTAAACCTAGAACAGGAAAACCACAGGAAGTGCAGTTCTGGAGACTGCAAAAAGATAATGCTTCTATTATTGTTTTAAAGCATTTTCAGTGTTTTTGTAAAAAAAATTTCAACACTTAGATAACCTTTAATATTTAACACACCTGCCATATGATAGCACATTGATGTCCACCCTGTACTGCATGCCCAGAGTATAAGTATATGGCATTTATTGTTTTTGAGCGAACATACTCGGTTCGGGTGTTTTAGCACTCGAGCGCCGCTTTTTCCGAGTAACTGACTACTCGGACGAAAAGATTCGTGGGGCGCCGGGGGACGGTGTGGTGGAGAGGGGGGGAGCAGTGGGGAACAGGGGGGAGCTCTCTCTCTTCCCCCCCCCACTCCCCTCTGCAACCCCCCGCTCACCCCCAGCGCCCCCCGAATCTTTTCGTCCGAGTAGTCAGTTACTTGGAAAAAGCGGTGCTCGAGTGCAAAAACATCCAAAAAGAGTACGTTCGCTCATCTCTACTGACAACACTTCTTTCCAGACTGGTGTAGTGCTAGTATGGCAGTCTTTATGCATGACTCACATAGATCTGCAGTGTGCTTACCTGTAAGAATGCCGTGGGTCAGTACTGTACAAAGCGAGTGTATAATGCATACATAAAAACTGTAACATGTCCTTAAGCTGGTTGCTTTACAAAAATAGTCTTCTCTAGAAGCATTGATGATATCCATAGGGGTTCTTTGTGCCACCATACGAGGTCTATGCATGTGGCTTTGCAATGTGCACAGACATCAAAGGTTTTTTTCAAGCAAATAAGCACTGTGCCTGCAATTACCAGCACTGGCCACTACACAGAGGTAAGAGTGACCAGTCTCCACTCCGTACCCCTGTGTGGTTTGGCGCCTATAGCAATTGTCCATCAGCTGATCGGCTGGGGTCTCGAGCAGTGGACTCTATATGATCAACTATTGATGACCTATCCTGAAGATAAGTCATCAACAGTATTTGCCTGAAAAACACATTTAATATCTGTGCAGATTACAAAGCCACATGCAAAAACCCTGTATGGTGGCACAAAGAGCCACTATGAATATTAGTATTTCTGTAATGCAACCTACTTAATGACATGCTACAGTTTTTTTGCATCAATTATGCATTCGCTTTTTGTAGTACTGACTCGGAGCATTCTGTGGGCATTTTATGTAACGGTAAGTGTCTTTTGGTACACTGCACCCAATTGCACTTTGGTATTGTAGCAATAAACTTAGCAGCCAAATATGGTAATGGCAGTAGCATGAGTGGATCAATGAGTGGAACAGGTTACCACAGGAGGTGGTGAGTTTTCCTTCAATGGAAGTGTTCAAACAAAGGCTGGACAAATATCTGTCTGGGATGATTTAGTGAATCCTGCACTGAGCAGGGGGTTGGACCCGATGACCCTGGAGGTCCCTTCCAACTCTACTTGGAAGTACATTGAGCCCCAAATGGTCTAGAGATTGAACTAGTTTAACAACTGCAGCCAGTGCTGCCCCATTATAGAACAGAACATTTAGATTTCATAGCACAGAGTCTTTTGGAAGACAAATTCTCTTTATATGGTTATCAATAACTCTAATATATTATAAAATAGAGACGCTCGTATTTTATTTTTAGCTATTTTTTTTAAGTCAAAGCAACGCAATTATAAACATGAAAAACTTTGCATATCCTTTTGTCATACTGTGAGTTTATTAATCTGCTTGATATATTTGACAGTCCTACTGAAGAAATAGATTGGTATCTCACCTTTGTTTATATAGATAAAAGCCGAAACCTGCGAATATAAGAGCGAAGAAAGGCACCAGGATTGCAATTGCAACAGAGCTGCTATTTGTCCCAAGTGACTGGTTTGACGAATTATCCTCTGACATGTTAATTCCTGTCAACAGAAGACAAGATAAGAATATGACTTATCTGGAGTGCTTTGCAATTAGTACATCATGAAATCTTATTTCTCTATAATAATGTCTACATCATGACATGAGGCTTGCTGGCCATAAACAAACAGTGGGAAATGACAGGAGGTGGGGAAGAGTTAATTGAGTCTGCCACTTCTCAGTTTCAAGCCGTGAAAATACAATTCACTGAAAATTATCTTTTAATGGGACTTTAAATTTTAATAGAACAGTTTGTGTGGGGAAGCTGAAAAAGCAAAAAGTTTCCAAAATGTTACAGTTGATTTGACATTAGGACAATCTTTGCTTATAATGTTTGTTGTATATGGAGCTCAGAGATGGAGGTTCCTTATTTTACCATTCAATTTACATCACAGATGCCTTGTAATACTACATTTTCCCAGCAGTAGCCTCTTGTAGCTTTCCCAGGGATAATAGCTGATTTATGAGGCATTCAGCTGCTTTATCCATGGTAATAGCCTGGTCATAAGTAGATGTCTATTTAAAAATTGGGTAACTGTACCATAATGGAAGAACCTATTTAACGTAAAGAACAATTCCTATTGGATATGAGAGGAAGTCCCGTAATAATAATATTTAATATATAATTTAAAAAAATAGTGGCAATTTTTTTAGCTGAGTACTTTGCTAAGAGGTCCACCTTGCTATCAAAACAAATGGCTATCAATGCAATACCTGAATGAGCCACAGTATTGAAATAGGGTTCCTTAGTAAGGATGAGCGAGTATACTCGCTAAGGCACTACTCGTTCGAGTAATGTGCCTCAGACGAGTATCTCACTGCTCGTCCTTAAAGATTCGGGGGCTGCCGTGGGGCAGGGAGCTGCGGGGGAGAGCGGGGAGGAATGGAGGGGAGATCTCTCTCTCCCTCTCTCCTGCTCGCTCTCCCCTGCTCCCCGCCGCGACTCACCTGTCAGCCGCGGCGGCCCCCGAATCTTTATGGACGAGCAGGGAGATACTCGTCTAAGGCACATTACTTGAACGAGTAGTGCCTTAGCGAGTATACTCGCTCATCCTTATTCCTTAGACCTACCAGGAAAAATGATTCTGAAGTCCACCCTTCATCTATAAGGAACATGCACACATCCACTTATAACTGAATTGTAATATTTGTTATCATCGTACACAGGATATATCAGTGATATCTAATGGATTATTTGTGAACCTGTAAGGGGGTTAAGGTGTCATTTCTATTTTCAGGTCCATGTTTTGTTTTAAATGTAAGAGGGAGGCTGATAGCTCTGGTGGGAAGAGGCTAGATGTTAGACAGTACTGGTTGATTGGGAAGAATTTGATGGAGCAGCTAATCATGGCAACACTAGAACTGACGGTGCCATGTGAGCCCTGAAAAGAGCTCTGCATGAATTCAACAGAAGTAATACATTAGGCACAAATCATGGATCGTCTGCTACTGATAGACAGTGTGTTACTTTAACTGCCAAGGTGGTCAGCATCCGAAAGATTGCACAACTACTTTGTGAACTCCATTACATTCAAATAAAGTTAACGACAGCAAGTGGAATCAGAAAGAGAGTGATCTGTCCCATCAAGTGTCTTTTCAGGGACTTTGTGACCAAACTTTCTTCCATCTTCACGTTTCAGAACATACAGTCTTTCAACCATATGTAGTGCCAGTATTGGAAACCCTTCTAAGGGGGATGGAGTAACAACGAGTTGCCTGTAAGCCATCTTTTGATGCTTCAACCACCCCCCTAAGCCTATGCTGGTATTCCTCATTTACTGTGAGTTCTTAAAAATCATCTCATAAGAAACAGACCCTATTGCCAGTTGCTTGTTCCAAAGTCACTTCCAAATAGGGTTGTCTCAGTAGGGCGGATTATTGTATTTGAACCTGTGCCCACCAGAAGACCTTCTTATACTTTGGCAGGCTAGTCCAACCCTGATGGACTAGGTCAGCCGCATACATAAATTAATAACCCATTCTCTTTGGTTCTTAGAAGGCCAGAGCATGGGATCCTCCTTTATGATGTATATATGCCTTGATAGGACATTTAGTACGGGCAGGGCTGCTTTAAAAGTTACATCTTCATCATGCCCCCTGATCATGCCAGGGTTCCTAGCAGTGGCACCACTTTCAGGACACGGATATAGTTGTAATGTATTGTGGGGCTCTAAAAATACTTGGCTTCTCTGGTCCTGTGGTCTCCGCTCACTTTCCAGTGCAGGGGTCACATGCCTGTCTAAGTGTTTAAGTGCTGTTGCCAACATCAGACTCAGTAACAATCAGGCTAGTAATTAGCCATAGCAGTCATGTGCTTAGATGGGCATCTGACCGCTGGGAATAGAGGTGAGTAAGAAAGCCAGTTGGGGAAGTGCAGTCTTAAGGATTAGGTGAGTATATATTTTTATTTTTTTGTTTAGCTTAAAAAATCTTTGGAGATTGGGTGCGGAGTGACAGTGTGGTGGGTGCGAGGCGATGTAGCTAGTGGACCCCTTTTAAATGCTTAATGCTACAGGATGTACATTTACATCCTGGCAGGTTAGGGGTTTGCATGGAGGGTGATCAGGGGTGCATCCGGCTCTATACAATCAACTGTTTCTTACAGACGACACCTGCCCACAACAGCTCCAATGAAAAGTGCCACTGATCAGAACTGTTAACCCTTTAAATGTTGTTGTCAATTCTAACAGAGGCATTTAAATCCCCCAATCGATGTTCAGGGGTCCCGCCCCCTCCCACCCGCGATAACATCGTGGATTGCCACATGGTTGCCATAGCAGCTGGATGCCTTCTTAAAGGCTCAAGGGCTGCCTTTGCAGATCGCCTGTGTTGTGGCTTCATAGATTGCCTGTCAGACCGTGGTATAATGCAATGCTATGGCATTACATCATACCACAGGAGCAATCAAAGCACCACAAGTTCTTGTCCCCTCTGGGGAATAAAAAAATATAAAAAAATTAATCAAAAAAGTTTTACTAATTATTAAAACAAAATAAAAAGTAATAAAAGTTAAAAAAAAACAAAAAACCTTTCACCATATTTATAATAAAAGAATCTAAATAATATAACTCAGAAACGTATTTGGTAGCGCTGTGTCCATAAAAGTCCGATCTATAAAAGTAATGCATTATTTACCCCACATTATGAACGTTGTCAGAAAAAAGCCGCCAGGAATGCACATTTTTGGTCACCTCTAGAGATGAGCAAAAATGCTTGTTTAGAACAATTACTCGATTGAGCAGCGCTTTTTTTTCGAGTAACTGCCTAATTGGGTGAAAAGATTTGGGGGGCGCCAGGGGTGAGCGGGGTGTTGCGGGGTGGAGTGGGGGGGAAGAGAGAGAGAGAGCTCCCCCCTGTTTCCCCCACTCCACCACGGCGCCCCCCCCCCCCCCCCGAATCTTTTCGCCCCAATAGGCAGTTACTCGAAAAAAGCGATGCTCGATCGAGTAATTTCCCTAAACGAGCACGTTCGCTCATCTCTAGTCACCTCGTCTCAAGGAAAAAATGTAAGATAAAGCGATCGAAAAGCCATATGTACACTAAAATGTTACCAATAGTAACTATAGGACATTCCACAAAAAATGAGTCCTCGCACAACTATATCGACGAAAGAATAAAAACCTATGGCTGTCAGAAGATGGCGGCAGAAAATAATTTTAAATAAATTAAATATCTTTAGAAAAACAAATAGTACAGCAAAAAAAAAAACTGATATAAAATCGGCATCCTAGTTTTCGTACTGACCCATAGAATAAAACAATCATGTCATTTTTGTTGCAGTGTGTATGCCATAGAGCAGTGTTTCCCAACTCCTCGTTCCTCAAGGCACCCTGTTTTCAGGATTTCCTCAGTGTTGCACAGGTGATGTAATTCTTGTGAATGCCACAGACATTGCCACAGGTGTTCTTACTATAGGATATCCTGAAAACATGACCTGTTGGGGTGCCTTGAGGACCGGAGTTGGGAAACACTGCCATAGAGACAAGATTGTTTGGGGATTTTCATTTTTTTCTTCTGTTTCAATCCACTAAGAAGTTGTTAAAACTTTTTCAGTACATTTTATAGTACCACTGAAAAATACAACTCATCCCACAAAAAAACAAGCACTCATCTACGTGAATGGATAAATAAAAGAGTTATGATTTTTTTTTTAAAGTGGGAGGAGGAAAAAAAGAAAATCTGGAAAAAAAAAGGGCCACGGCCTTAGGGGTTAATAGCCTTGAACTGTGCCTTCTAGGGTATTAAATGGCACTGAGTAATGAGACAACTTCCTCTTTAGCTACATCATATATTTTTTCCTCGATGGAACATAACTTAGAAATCAAATCCATGTCTTATTTGCTATAAATATGCTTTGTATGCCTTGAAGTTGCCGCCTCCATGTAACAAGCTCTGCTATATTTCATAGCATATTATGTAAACATAATAAAAACAACATCTGTAAAGTGACAGCACATATTTTGGTATAAAATCTTTACAACTTTGCTAAGATGTCTAACATATATCTTTCTCTCTGCATATACAATGTACAGCACATGTATGTGTGCATCTAGAACATTCCATCCCATAGATATCCCAGAAGGGTGAAGGGATGGAAGCAATTTATGGTTTAATCATTCCGTGTTTTAATGAAGTGACAATTTTGGCATTTTATTGCCTTCCAAGTTCACAAGGGAATGTAACGTTTTCATTGTTGTAGTGAATAATTGGATTGTAAATATGAAGCTCCTGTTTATAGTAAATCCATAAAAACAAACAGGTGTTTTTTCTTCACTGTAGGCAAGACTGCGCTCAATAACACCGACACAAATGGGCAAACAGAACGGTCTGTGAATCATTTATTATACAAAGTGATGCAATGGAGTTCTTTGCCTATATACCCACTGCTTGTCAATAAGTTTGACTTAATTCAGCAGCAAAGACTAATTGGACCAAGTGGCTACTATGAAATATGCATTTGAAAGATATACTTTTAGATTTATGTATTATTAAAGGGGTTATCTAGCCTTTAAAAATTGATGGCCTAACTCAGGATAGGCCATCAATATTTGATCGTTGGGGTCTGCTGCTCGGGATTTGAAGGGTATACAACACTCATGTGAGCGTACAGCCTCTTCAATGTTTATATCACAGGACGGTCGTGTTAGAATGCCGTATTATTTCTAGTGGCCTTTCTGAGTACTACAGGTTTGTTCCATTCACTTAAATGGGACGAGCAATTGCACTTAGAATGGCCGCTATTAAAATACAGCCTTCTGAGTATGAATGGGATTGTTCTGTGATGCAAAAATTGAAGAGGCTGCAGCAGTAGCCGAGCACCGCAGCCTCTTTAATGAGCTGATCGGTGGAAATTCTGAGCAACAGATAGAATCTCACTAATCAGATATTAATGGCTCATCCTGAGGACGGTTCATGCATTTTTAAAGGCTGGATAGCCACTTTGAGTTTGGTTTTAAAATTAAAGAGGTTATCTTGGCTAAGACATTGATGGCCTTTCCTCAGGAAAGGTTAGCAATATTAGATCAGTGTGGGTCCAACTCTGTGCACTAAAACTCCAACTTTTGTGTGCCAGAAAACTGGTGCACAGGGCATGACAGATATGTTTCAATGCATTTTGCATATACCTAGCATCTTGTAATGCTTCATTTAACTTGCAGTGACACCATAGTAGGATGGAATACTTGCCAGTTCTGCCAAGTTACAGAAGATGCTTGAGGGGTTCTAGCAGCAGGATACTTCATGACCAGTTCAACTTAGGGGAACCCTTCTAATAAAAGGAATTACTCAAATCTTAAAAGAAAATCTTGAACAAGACTTTAATATTGTACTCTAAGGCCTCAGTCAGACAAGCATGGTTTACACGCTGCTACAGCAGCATGTAAACCATCCCGCTGACAAGCAGGAATTCTGCTGGGAACACA
This sequence comes from Eleutherodactylus coqui, assembly GCF_035609145.1. Lineage (NCBI taxonomy): Eukaryota > Metazoa > Chordata > Amphibia > Anura > Eleutherodactylidae > Eleutherodactylus > Eleutherodactylus coqui. The sequence goes on along the minus strand of NC_089845.1, from coordinate 136,368,073 downwards.
CTGCTCTATGGGGCAGCCCGTACACATGTCCGTGCTGCAAACAGAGTGCTGCCGCAGCTCCCATACGGGCCTGTGGTCAGCACCATAGCCAGTGCCACAGCACGGAGCTCACAGGTGAGTCAGCATTCGCTGTCCTATCTTTTTTACCAGCGCAGATTCTGCACTGGTAAAAAAAAGCTCTGTGTGAGCGCTCACATAGCAAACTATTGGTTGCTATAGAAGCGTGGATTACACGCTGCTCTAGCAGCATGTAAACCACGCTCATCTGAACAAGGCCTTAAAAAATGAGGCTTGATATACAATATTTTTTTTTTTTTTTTAAGCTTTCTCGATCTAAGTCCCAAGTTCAAGTCAGTGCTCTGCCTTCCCACCAAAACCCATAACTGGCAGTCATCTTCAATAATTGCTTTTGGATTCAGTGGTGCAGCCTTCTCTCCACTGTCCTCTCCCAGGCTTCTATTTTATTTCGTGTCTGCAACCATTGGTCGACTAGACTCCATAGTCACTGAGACAAGAAGTGTTGACATCTGATTGTGAATGAATACAGGTAGCTATCATTTTGAGCAGAAATGCTGTAAAGTACGTAACATAAAATTAAATGATCGCTTACCGATACTTCTTAATCCAAATTGCCCATAGTCTTTTCCATGAATGGACCCTTGAAAAACATATGTAGCTCCATCTGGTTCAGCTGAGACCTTTCAAACATAACATAATTATTGAAATTTTTTTTAAAGAATTTGATAGGATTATTAGTTTGTGGTTAAGACAAGACAAAATTTGTGCATATATCTTTAAAAAATGGGATTCAAACTGTGAATAATACACTAAACAGTTAATTTATGGAAGAATAATATTTGTTAATATTAATTGCCACCTTGATAAGGTATTTCTTACTATTACTGGATTCGTAACATTTGATAAAATATAACAATTGCTTCTATAAGTAGAGATATACATTTATGAGGATGTTATGGGAGGAATCTCTGATACTGTGTAGTGTTGTGCACACTTTTGAAAATTTTGCTTTGGCTGGTTTGCAGAATTGTAGCAAAAAGTGTGATTCAAATTAGTTCACACTGAACCAGAATTTCACCAATATCCTCACAAATGTTGTATAACATTGTCTATGTTCCTCTTCTTCTCCTTCTCAATGGATGCATGTGCTATATAAATAAAAATTATTATTATGAAGTAGAAACCTACACAAATACAGAAGGAACATACAAACTCCATGTAGATGTTATCATTGGTCAGATTTGAACTTAGGACCCCAGTGCTGCAAGGCAATAGTGCTAATCATTAAGCCACCATCCTTCACCTTCTTCTCTTCTTCATATGTTGGTTTAGTAGTCAGCATTGTTCCCTTGCAGTGCTGGTTCAAATCTGACCAAAGACAACTTCTGCATTAAGTTTGTGTGTTCTCTTTGTGTGGGTTTCTTCTTCATAATAATCATCTTCACACAGTACATAAATTTATTGAGGAGAAGAAGAAAAAATAATTGTAATAGATTTGACTGAGATGAACCGTCTAAGGTTAGGGGTCGCATCAACCTGACCTTTTATCAAAGTTTGACCTGAAACAGGGTTCAACTATTTTGGTTCGCTCAACATCAGTCATCAGATTAGTCATGTACCTTGGCCTACTAGAGGAAACAGGAAGTGTGCATATTGTTTCCTCTTTTAGTCACATCATGTTATTATTGTAGATGCAAGCCATATAAATAATACATTTTAATTAGAGATGAGCGAACACGTTCGGCCCCGCCCCTTTTTCGCCCGAACACCGAACTTTGCGAACACCTCGGTGTTCGGGCGAAAAAGTTCGGGGGCCGCCGTGGCAGCGCGGGGGGGTGCGGCGGGGAGCGGGGGGGAGAGGGAGAGAGAGAGGGCTCCCCCCTGTTCCCCGCTACTGCCGCCCGCGCCGCCGCGCATCTCCCCGCCCCCCGGCGGCACCCGGACACTTACGCGCGAACACTCCAGTGTTCGCTAAAGCCGGTGTCCGGGTGCGGATGTGTCCGTTACGGACACGTTCGCTCATCTCTAATTTTAATATTTTTTTGTTCAACGAGACTTATGAATTTTCCCTAACAGCAAGTAATTAGCTCTAAATCGATATCGAATGGGATTGCCTTTTTATGCATTATTGTATCAGAACCTGGACCCACCACAGGATCCATTGGTACTTTATTGGTTCAGTCTGACCTTGCCTACTGGTATTAACTGGATGAAGTTAGTGCTGCACAGGACAGCTTGCATTCCTTCCAATTGATGATGACTTCTCACTTTTGAGTTATACAAAAACGGCAGCCATGAAGGACTACTGTATATTGGTCACCAAAAGACTATAGTAGGCAGAGAGGATTTTATTCAAGGCTCGGAAAGTTCACTGAATACTGGCATGCTTTCTCTTCTTACTCTACTCCATGTTAATTCAAATTCATTCACTGCAGAATTTCTTATTCACCCAAGCAGGATAAACATGTTATAATAGATGTATGCTTACAAATCCATCCATTGCCCATTTCTCATCTTTCATTTTGCTCAAGGAAGTGTGAGTTGATGATTTTACTGAATGTATGTGCAGAATCAAGCGGGCTTCTTGGCTTTTGTAAACTCCTAAAAAATAAGACCAGTATAAGCAAAACATGAAGCGAAAAAAAACTAAAATAAATCTTGCACATTTTACAAACCTTTACTAAGTAGACCTATGTTAAATACTGCAGCAGTGAGTATATGCTTTTTTTCTATAGTTGTATCAATATTTTGGAAGAATTTTTATTTGTACAGTAACGCTTGCATATTGTGATAAACCCAATGATCAGATAGTACGACTGATGTCCAAAACATTTCCCAACTGGTTTTTAGTTTGTTGCCATTTTTTTCTACACTGTACTTGTTCACTTCTTCAATTTTGTAATCGAAGAACGAATTGTTGGGAGTGTTTACATCAAACAAAACATCATTTGTTGACTAGTTAGGGTACACTGGCGTAACTATAAGGGATGCAGGGGATGCGGTTGCACCCGGGCCCAGGAGCCTTAGGGGGCCCACAAGGCCGCTCTTCTCCATATAGGGAGCCCAGTACTATGAATAGAGCATTATAGTTGAGAGCCCCATTACAAGTTATAATTGGGGCCCAGGAGCTTCAGGTTAAGCCTCTGTTAGCGTAGTAAGGTTCTGGGCTGGGTGCTCAACTAAATACACATAAATATGTAAATACGCTCCTTGAGTGAACACTCACTGCTGTGGGAGACAATCAACGCTCAGTGGAAGGCCCACACTGAACAAGCGCACACCTCCATGCACAATTGTTGACTAGTCATTGAAAGACAACAAGTGACTGTTTGCACAAAACAACAATGAATCAACCAGCAATTATTTTTAGGTGAGCTGAAGCAAATCTCCACTCACTACCTGGTAGGTGGTCATGTCGATTACATTTGCTCTTTCAAGCAACAACTTGGATGATAGTTGTCCTGTGTAAAGCCACCTTTACAAAGCATTTGTGGACAGAGCCTTGTAGTGAACTTAATTCTCACTATTTAGCTACCATAGGGTAATACTAAATATTGTTCACCAAGAATGTTCTCCAAAATAAGAAAATACTTGTGCTCAGTTAACAAACTTTAAAATAATAAAATGAAACATTTTTAATATGTAGATTCTCTTATTGCATCTTAACCTCTAATGTCCATGAAATTTGACCAAATTCCAACTAGCCTGCACAAACTGAGTACTAATATGCAGTGTAACAAATAGGGTTTGTCAGTACAGACTGAAGGAATGTAATGCATTCCACTGATAAAAGAAAAAAAATATATAAGATTTTCGGAGGAAATATGTGAACAATTTAATTAGGTTGCAGGGACATTTTTATTGTAGACAGCACAGCTCAGCCTGCAAATTCAAGTCTGATAGGCTTAACTGGAAAAAGTATTCTATAAATGTCACTGAACAGAGATCCATTCCACTCTAAGTACCCAAAAACGAACCTATTTCAGATAGGTAAATGACTTGAAATCAGATGAAAAAAGAGATCATTAGTTGTAAAGTTTCATCCGTTCTTTATAAGTTTCAAAACTTAGCTAAAAATGTCTCAAAAGCAAAAATGCAACCGTAGCATTCCAGCAGAGCTGCCATTTCATGTTTAATAGCATGTGCCATATAGAGTGGTTAGGAAATAATTCAGAGTTCACAGGTCTAGCAGAGAAAAAGACAATGCACAACTATCCTACCAAAAGTAATTGGACACTTGAGCAAGAATCAAAAGTAGTATTTATTTACAAATGTTAATACTTAGTGGGGCTCCTTCGGCTCTAATGACATTGAGTGCTCTTTGCATACTTTCTACTAACATCTGATACACTTCAGCTGGTACTTCACTTCAATCATCCTGCAAACATCTGGTGAGTTTTTTCAAAGCAAATGCATCATCCAGTCTGCAAAGGTGTCATCATTGGACAGTTGAGCAATGGAGTGACTCAGATGGATGTACCTTGGTATGATGGATGCCTGGGGAAGTCCTATTATTTGGGTATGTTGTGCTAACACTTAAATATTGTGAATGTGCTTCTACGGTCTGCAGATGTTTTACGTAGCATGGTCTTGGTGCATTGATCCTAGTGGCAAGAACCATGAACATGGAGGTGTACCATGTGTACAATAATATGCTAAAGACAATGTGACAATACTCTGGAAATAGCCAGCTATGCCTCCAACAAGACAACGTGCCTTGTCACATATCCAACGCTGTTTTAAGCTGGCCTGAGGTTATGGATGTTTCACAATTGGACTAGCCTGCACAGAGTTCTGACTTGAACCCTACTGAACATCTTCGGGAGAAACCAGAACATTGGGTTAGGAAATATGAGCAGCGTCCATCTTCTTTGAAAGAATTCACAGATGTTTGCAGGATGAATGGAGGGGAATACCAGCAGAAGTGTATCGGATGTTAGTAGATATTAGTATAACGAGTATCCAATGTCAAATGAGTGCCAAAGAAGCCCCATGTATTAAAACATGTGACTAAATACTACTTTTGCTGCTTGATTCTTGCTTAGGTGTCCAATTACTTTTGATAGAATAGTGTGTAATAAAACATAGCCAAACTGTGCAATAATTGTAACAGCAATAATTACCTGACAGAAGGAACTCTGTGTTACTATTGATAAGCGTTGCGTTCACCTTCCCCGTTGATACATTGTAGCTGTTAACTGTCAAATTCATTGGCTGATTCTTTCCTTTTAAGTTATAAAAACCTTTCCATATGTAATTCCGAGAAAAAACATCATCTGGAACTGGAGAATCAGGAGAAATATTCATTAAATTAAGGAAACTGCGAACACATGGTCACTTAAACTGCTTTAGTAGAGACTGAAATAATTTATAGGAAATCTGTCACCTCGGACCACTCGGCTAAACTACGGTAATGAGTGAATAGTTTGAATGGTTTAAAGGATGCACATATCAATTCTGTAATTTATATCTTTATATTCACTCCCGTTTCCCTGCTGTGTGCCTGAAAACTGGATGTTTCATGCATGCTGATGCATAGATAGGACTAGTCTTCTCCATTATGTGTGGGTGCTTAATGGCTTTCACTATGCACTGCAGGTTTACAATGGCACAGAGAATGGGAGTGAGTATAAAGGTACAAATTACAGATTTAAAATTCTAGTCCTTGAACTCCTTCCCATCCGCATCAGATAAATATACATCATATGTTCGTAAAGGCTATCAGCTGTTTTTTGACAGCCGACAACCACCAGCAACTGCTGCAATCAGGGTTAGCTCTGCAGCAGTTAACCGTTTCGATTCCGTGATCAAAAATGACCACGTATCTAAATAGCCAGTTAGAGGGAAGCCCTTTCTAGCGCTCTATCAATGCTCACAGGGCACAACTGTGGGGTATTGCAGCCTGAAGCCTAGCAAAAGCTCCCAGGGCTACCATGCTTGGATGGATCTTAAATTAATATTATTAATTCATTAATATCTGTGCCAGGGATTAGGCAACATTAAAAATGACTATGTACTGCAATATTAAAGTATTACAGTATAAAGTATGAGCAATCAAGTGATTGCAAGTTCAAGTCCCTTATGTGGACTGAAAATATGTAGAAAGAGGTTCACTAAAATTTTTGAAACTGTAAAAAATTAAAGCTTTTTTAAACCCTATCACCATTTTGCCATAAAAATCTGAACAATGAAAAATGGTGGTTTACACATAGTTGGTATCAACATGTTTGCAAAAGTCTGAACTATTAAGATACCACACTATTTATCCTGCTCAGTGTTAATAGTGCAAAAAAAAAGTATAGAATGCTAGACAGCATTACCCTGGCTCTCAAATAATTGAATAAAAAGTGATCAAAATGATATATGTACCACAAAATGGTACTAATAAAAACTATAGCTCATACTGGAAAAATGAGCTCTCACAGCTTAACTGACAAAAAAAATAAAAAAGTTATGGGTTTTAGAATATGGTGGCGGAATGCAATTTTTCTTTAAGAGCTAAACTGTCCTTACTTTTTAAAAGTACCAACATAGTTACATAAGTATAAAAAAAAGCCACATGCCCATCCAGCTCAGCCTATTACACCCCCTCCAAAAAGGTTAATCCAGAATGACTGTGTAATATATAAAATATAGTTTAGAATAGACTGTATAAACTTAGTATCCCCGTAATCGTACTATCCCACAATATAAAGTTACATGACAATTTTGTTTCACCATCAACACCATAAAAATAAAATCTCACCAAAAATGGTGAAATTGCTTTTTTTTAAAATTTCATCTTACTAAAATTCTTTGAAAACTTTTCAGTACAGCATATGGTATATTAATTGCTTAATGCCATAGGATGTAAGTTTAAGTCATGGCAGCGTGGTACTTAACGCGACAGGAACAAACTTTATGTCCTGTTGATTGTGGGATCAGAAGTAAGCCCATGCCAACTGACAGTGGGAGCCAGCTGTTACTCATAGCTGGACTCCTACTGCAACAGCAGAGATTCATAAGGACAGCGACCTCCGCTGTTAACCCTGTGCGCCCCGCGATCTATGTAGATCGTGGCATGTAAAGGGTTCACAGAGGAAGCTTTCTCTGTGACATCATCAAACCCCCGCGATGTAATCAAGGAGAGCCAAGGGGTTGCTATGGCAACATTACACTAGATACTGGCGTCCCGGCTTGCCATTGCCTATGATTGCTATTACAAGCAATAAGGCATTGCAGTACATAAGTCCTGCAATGCCTTATCATAGCGCTACGATTCAGGTCCCCCTTCAGGGACTTAAAGAGTGTATAAACACAAGAAAATAGTGTAAAAAAGCTTGCAAAAAAAATCCTTTTTTGCTAATTTGTACAAAAAAAAACTACTATAATTTGAGCACACTATTAATCCTGCCCAGCAGAACCCATAAAAAAATTGAGGCAAAATGCTCATTTTGTTCCTTTTACCTCCCAAAAAGTGCAATAAAAGTGATCAAAAGAGCAATATGTACCTCAAAATGGTACAATTAAACCTACAATTTGTGACACAAAAAACAAGCCTCACAGAGCTTCATCTATTGAAAAATAAAAAAGTTATAGGACTTTGAAGGCAGTGATGTAAAAATAAATATAATTGCCAAAAAAGGGGGTTTTATTGTGCAAAAGTGGAAAAACCTAAAAAAATTATAATACTTCTGGTATTGTTGTAATCGTATTGACCTGCAGATTAAATGTATTGTGTCATTTATGCTGAACAATTGACGATGTAAAAAAAATAAATAAATAAAACAATAGCAGAATCCATGTGTTATCTCTACCTGCTCTAAAAAAAAAAATGAAAATAAAATTTACAATACATTATATGTACTCAAAGATTGTACCAATAAAAACTACAGTTCACAATGCAAGAAACAAGCCCTCATACGGTTATGTTGACAGAATAATAAAAAAGTTATAGCTTTTGAAAAGTGGAGATGAAAATCCCTCAAAAATCATTGTGCCAAAATAGATCATGTCTTTAAAGGATTAAATGATACCATTAAAATACAACTCATCCCACAAAAAACTTTACAAACAGTTATTTTGACAGAAAATGAAACATTTATGGCTCTTGGATGGCGGGCATGAAAAAACAAAAAATTCAGAAAATGAAAAATCTCTTGAAGGGATTAAATGCAATGCACTGATTACTCTGGTTTATAGAGATGTTCCAAGATGACACTCTCTTCAATGGTATGAAGCTCATAGCTCCATCAGCCTTGCTTGAATAAAAAAGAAAGACTATTAAGCTAAGGAGCAAAAGTTAAGACAACAGGACCAAACTTTACACCTTATATTTAGTCTTAATACTCATTCAGGTATAATTCATGGAAATGGAAGTCAAGTAATTTTTGATTGACTGTGTGGTGACTCTGAATGACAATAGAACTGTTGCTATCATCAACTAGCACCTAATATACTGGAAACACAGTTTCTGCTTTTAAATTCTCATCTTTGTGAAGGTCTTCATAATAAGATATTCAAATTCACTCTCTAGAGAGCCAGTTTCCTTTTTTTCTGTAAGGAGAGCTAATTTACATACTTTTTTATTTTATTTAGTATTGCACAGCCTATAGGATTTCCTTCGCCAACTTGGCAGTTTCCAACAAAAAAATAGTATTCTCTGCCCCATCCATAATATTGTAATTAAGATTTTTGACTTTCTCGCTTTTATATTTTGGGAAATTAAAATATTACGTCTCACTTTGAAAAAAATAAATCATTTCATTTATTTATAAAATTGCTTCAGGGTTTTTCAATTTTTCGATCTATGTTGACAAAAAGCAAACTGGAAAAGCACAGTGGGGTGAAGGAAGCACACACAATTTTTACTATTGCTATAAAACAATGTGACAAATCTGATGTCACTCATTGACAGTGGGCAGTTCAATATTGATGGATTCCAAGCGCCAGGAACTGAATCTAAAAAGACCCAGTAGTGGGGAGAAAGGAGGCAAAAGAATGGCTGTACAGTCAATGGGGTCAGAGTTCTAAAGCTATGCATCCCAGCTGACATGATCATTTGACAGATCCTATTTAAATAGAATATAATTATTTTACTAATGACTTGATAACTGTTTATTCGAGAAAGAAAACAAATGTATCCCAAAAGCTTCATGTTTTATTTACTCCATTAGTAATACCAAATGGACCAGATAATGTACTGTATGTAGGCATGAACTCTTATTTTGGAGTAGTTAACAATTAACAAACTAAATGTCTCTAATATTTCTTCATAACAAGAACCCCAAATAAATAAAGCTATAGAATATTACTTCTATGAAAAAAATGTCCATGACGGGTTATTCATACATAATAACTAATAACTCTTGGTTGCGATCCCTTGTATGGCAAGAATTTTTATTGCAACTTTTGAAACCATAAACATGGTGTGTACCAAGTGATGAGCAAATCAATTAGCCAATTTTGTGACTAATTAACCTGATGTCTTATGGGAAAATCGTTTTCGCATTTCACGGTGTGTTTGCTTTGCACATGATTTAGTGAACTATTAGTGAATTGAAATGGCAGTGAGTGTTTATTTCTTCATGAGCTCCCGTGAAAAAGGAGGCAGTCGAAAGAGCTATGTTCAATAAAAATGAAACAAGCAAAATAAACATTTATCAATACTAAATAACAACAAAACTTGGTAAAAAAATGTTATAACTTTAAAATCAAAAACTACTAAAGTTCTTTATACTTACCACTTAGTTTTGGACCTGGAGTCCCCATAACTGGCTTTGTTTTATTCTCAAATGGCTTAGAGCCAGCTAAAAAATATACAAAAGTATTCTATTCAGTAAAATATTTGTAGGATGATGATTTGAATGCACATCATACAATATGATAGATATTAATAGGTAGTAAATACTTAAGGCCCACTTAGATGACGATTATCACTCAAAATTCGCTCAAAAGCCATTTTTTGAGTGATAGTCGTTGTCTAAACGGGCGGCAACCATACACTATTTATTCATAGATGACTTTTAGCGATGAGCCTTATCAGGGCCGCGCGCTGAGTTCTCAGCAGGATACCAGCTGATAGCATTCTTTCAGCTGGTATCCCGCACAAAGATCTCAGCTATAGCTTCAGGAACAGAGCAGCTCAGTGGGAAACCTGTTCTCAGCGCTATCAGCTCAGCAGGATACCAGCTGAAAGTTCTGAGAACAAAGCAGCTGTTTGCATATACAAAACAGCTGCTGTTCTCCAAACTGCCAGCCATATCTCACTCCACCTGCACTTAACTCTTAAGAAGCTAATAAGCTACTTAACTGTTTATGCAAAGATGATCGCTCAAAACTGTCACTCAAACTGTCCTTTGAGTGATTTTTGAGTCATCATCTATCAGTGTAAATAAGCCTTTAGTACTCATTTTAAATAAAGGTAACAGATACATTTCTTAAAAAATGTTATCACAAACCTAAAACAAATTACAAGAATAAAGGTCATAGGGAGAGATTTGTTTCAAATTCAAGAAGCTTAGATAGTATTTATTACTGCAGCTAGAGGCTCTTTATTATACTATTGTAGAAGAGTAAAGGGTTGGGATGCACCCCTCAATTTGGGAATGCTCCAGCTTCATACATTATGTTCGTGTACAGTTTTAAATCTTTTAGATGTGGTATATTTATGTGCATAAAATACACACAAAACGGAAAAAAAAAAAAAAAAAGTGTATGTTGTTTATCTATAGTTTTATATATTTTGTGCTATGTCCGATTTATTTTTTCACCCAGTGTTTCTTCTTTTGTTTGTTCTTGATTTTTTTGTGTTTATAGATCTATCAACAATTCACAACACAATTGACATGCTGTGGGGTAGAGATGAGCTGAGCCTGTAGAACTCAAATTTCAGGCAGTTTGATGTGGCAGAATTTGTATGTAGGGGGTGGTGGCAGCGATCGTATGGGCAATGGTGATTCATTGGATGTAGCACAGTGGTTAGCACTGTTGCCTTGTAGTGCTGGGGTCCTAGGTTTAAATCTGACCAAGGGCAACATCTCCATTGAATTTGCATGTTCTTTTTGTGTTTTCTTTCTCCCTCCACAGAAGGAGGAAGCATATGGTAAGCTCTGTTGCCACACAGTGATGGGGTTATAAGTTACAATGAGCTACATCCATTAAAGAACACCTTTCTCCCTAGTTTAGGGGTTTTCATGAACTTTTGTCTCAGTTCAATCCAATTCAGATCAAACCAAATTTTGTGCTGAATTTCAGTGAACCAGCCGAATCAAACTTTGAAAAGTTTGCTCATCACTACTGTGCAGTGTAAAATCTGAACTGCAGGTCAAATTCTATAGTGGAATTTTTGCAACATGTGAATGAAAATATATCCACTTATTTGTACTGCATTCCACTGCAGATGTTAACGTGAACATCCACAAGTAAAATCTGCAATAGTTTTGTCTCCTATGCATTCACTATTATACTATTTATATACTGTATTCGCTGTTATACTTACTAGAGTGTTTATATTGTGATATTGAATAGGGTGCATGACCTCATGGAGTAGGAGTGTTCCATTGGTGTTACTGATGTTTCCTAACTGGATCCTCATCAACAGGGAATTCCATATTGCTACAGTATATTGAATAGGTGTCACCTAATTAGAGCCCTTCACATACCTTACATCTATGTCACAACAAAGGATTCTATTGGCTACGACCCATTTAATAAGAGACAGTGAACCAGCCGATAATACTAAATATACTGTATTATTTAGGGACCCCAAAAAGATGCGGTGTGTTTACTAATATAATATATGTTTTTAACCCCTTAGTGACCAAGCCTGTTTGCGCCTTAATGACCAGGCCAAATTTTGCAAATCTGAACCGTGTCACTTTAGCATGGAAAAAACACCAGAAAGGTTTTGCATATCCAAGCGATTCTGACATTGTTTTTTCGCCACATGTTGTACTTCATTTAGGCGGAAAAAAAAGACCGATAGAATTTGTGTTTATTTATTAAAAGCGCCAAAATTGGGAAAATTTTTAAAAAATCGTCATTTTTTCACATTTTCAACTGCAATATCTCAAATATGTGCAAACATAATGTAGAAATTTTTGCTAAGATTTATATTTCCATCCGTTTACTTTATTTTGGGCGCACATTGGAAAAACTTTCGTTTTTTTTAACCATTTAGGAGACGTACAAATGTAACATTACTTTTCAGCATTTTGAGGAACACTTGGTTTTCCTACACCAATCCAAGATTGGAAAGGCTCATAGGCGTCAAAATGATAGATACCCCCACAAGTGACCCCATTTTAAAAACTACACCCTTTAACGTATTCTCTGAGGGGTGTCATGAGTATTTTAACCCCACAGTTTTTTTTTCAGGAGTCAATGCAATTTAGAAGAGAAAAACTAAAATTTCATATTTTTGCAAATATGTCATTTTAAAGACAGGACTTTTTTCTATAGTACACATGAAAATTAGGATTTGCACCCCAGAATGGATACCCCTGTTTGTCCCGTGCTCAGAAACATACCCATTGTGGCCCTAATCTTAGGTCTGGATGCACAATGGGGCCCAAAATGAAAGGAGCAACCGGTGGCTTTCGGAACAGAAATTTTGCTTGAAGGAGATTTAGGCCCTATTGCACACTTGTAGAGCCCTTGAGTGACCAAAACGATGGAGAACGCCCACAAGTGACCCCATTTTGAAAAGTAGACCCCTTTACGAATTTATCTAGGGGTACGATGACTTTTTTGACTTCACAGTTTTTGAATGAATCTAAGCCAAGCTGAAGGAAAAAAAAAATACGATTTTCATTTTTTTGGTAATTCTGTCATTTCAAAAGCAGTTTTTTTTGTACCGCACATATATGAATGAAGACTTGCACCCCAAAATGGATACCCCTGTTTGTCCTGTGCTCAGAAACATACCCATTGTGGCCCTAGTATTACGTCTATATGCACAATGGGGCCCAAAATGAAAGGAGCAACCGGTGGCTTTCGGAACAGAAATTTTGCTTGATGGAGATTTAGTCCCCATTGCCCACTTGTAGAGCCATTGAGTGACCAAAACGATGGAAAACCCCCACAAGTGACCCCATTTTGAAAAGTAGACCCCCTAATGAATTTATCTAGTGGTATGATGACTTTTTTGACTTCACAGTTTTTGAATGAATCTAAGCCAAGCGGGAGGAAAAAATTATGATTTTCATATTTTTGGCAATTGTGTCAATTTAAAAACTGTTTTTTTTGGACAGTATACATAGTAATGAAGACGTTCACCCCAAAATGGATACCCCCGTTTGTCCTGTGTTCAGAAACATACCCATTGTGGCCCTAATCTACTTAAAGGAAACATAGCTAGGCCTATAATGGAAGAAGCACCCATTGGATTTCAGGGTACAACGGAATAAATTCCAGTCCCCATTGCCCACTTGTAGAGCCATTGAGCGGCCAAAATGATAGAGAACCCCCACAAATGACCCCATTTTGAAAACTAGACCCCTTAAAAAATTCATCTAGGGGTGTACTACATATTTTGACCCCAAAGTATTTAAATGAATCTAAGCAAAGCAAAAGGAAAAAAAATATGATTTTCATTTGTTTGTCAATTTTGTCAATTTAAAAACAGCTTTTTTTTTACAGTGTACATAGGAATGAAGACGTTCACCCCAAAATGGATACCCCCATTTGTCCCGTGTTCAGAAACATATCCATTGTGGCCCTAATCTACTTACAGGACACATAGCTAGGCCCATAATGGAGGGAATGCCCGCTGGATTTCAGGGCAGAACTGAATAAATTGCAGGCCCCATTGCCCACTTATACAGAAAAAAAATGGACTTCCTAAAAATAATCCCCCCGCCCCCGCCATCCCCATTTTTTGGCATTCCCTAAATATTAGATAAAGGTAATAATATAAACTGCGTTTTATGTCCGAAGACAGGGGTAATTGCGGAGGCTGCTTGGGATGGGCACATGGGGCAAGAAAACCGGGTATCCCCCCCTCCTCTCATGTATTTTAGGGGGTATTTCGTAACCTCAGCGGCGGGTATGGGGTGTAAAAATTGGCGCTCTGTGAGGCTTTGTAATTTTGCTGCGGTGCGGCGGTCTCACAGAGAAGGCGCTCAACAAGCTGCTCCTGGAACTGCAGGAAGGCGAACGTTCCCGGGGCTTCTACGTATTACGTATTACAGGTAGCGGTCTGAATAACGCCGGGCTCACGTAGCCATAGGCGGAATCTGCTTGCGGAGGCCCGCAGCGGATCCCAGCTGTGAGCCTGGCTGTGACCCTGCGTATGGCCGCGTAATGTACTGCGCATAACTGCCTACTCACACAGGCGTTTTTTTTGTTTATATTTCCCGTGCCGTCGCTTAGAGATGACCCGGGTACCCGCAGCCCGTTCACAATGTGTTTACACATGGGCTGCGAGTATATCCGCCGCCATAGAGCACAATGGGCTCTAGGTCGCAGATATCCACGGTAAAATATAGCATGCCGTGTTCTGTTTCTGCGAGTGGATTACGTAATTCCGACCCGCTAATTGGGGGGGAATTGTGTAATCCAATGCATGCGATTGATCCGTGGATTACCGCTGATCAAGCGCATGCAGAACCCGTAATTCCTCTCCGGTCATGTGTGACCGGCCTAATGTTATATCGCTAATTTATCATGTGACCGGGGACCGCTCAGCGAGGCCACCGGTCACTGCTCCAAGCACACAGCGACTGTTGGTCGCTGGGAGCAAGGAGATTTAAAATTTTCTGGGCTCCCCGGCTCCTGCGAATGTGTCCGGCATTTTGCTGGCGGGCGCATACCCAGTAGCTGGCAGGATCCATGGAGGATAATCGCATCTGGATTCAAATGCGGAAGCCTCCGAGAAGATGTTTCATCTCCCCCCACCGATCGCATCGGTGAGGGGAGATGAAACTGCCACTTTTTAAAGAACTTTTACGTGATCGCCATTATGCATTGGATAAAGGCGATCACGTGACCAGTAACCGCATACCGCGGCTCCCCGTGACATCTCCAGGCTCTTGGCTAAGCAGCAGGGAGATTTTAAATTTCTTGGGCAATCTTTCACTTTTGCGCATGCGTCCGCCATCATGCTGACGGGCGCATGCGCCGAAGCTGGGGTAAAGTCCACGGATGAACATCCCACCAGGGAACAAATCCGGGACCTTGGGTACGTAATTTCATCCCCCCTTACAGATACGATCCGTAAGGGGAGATGAAACTTTAACTTTTTAAACTTTTTTTAACTTTTAACTTTTTTTTTTTTTTTTTACTTTTTAACTTTATATATCACCGTTATCCGATGGATAACGGTGATCATATGACTGGAAACTGCATACAGCGGTCCCCAGTCATATCTCCCTGCACTCGGCTATCTGTGACAGCCGGGTGCAGGGAGATTTTGAATTTGCCGGGCTCGCCGGCTTCTGCGCATGCGCGCCACATCGGCGGGGGGTCCCGACACCAGCCGGAGGACATCAGCGGACCTGAGGTGAGTATTTTCACCTCCCCTCATGGATCCGATCCATGAGGGGAGGTGAAACTTTTCTTTTTTTACACTTTTTTTCACTTTTTCCACGATCGCCGTTAACCATTGGATAATGACGATCGCGGTACCGCTCACCGTGGTCCCCGCTGACATCTCTTGCCTCCCGGCTACCTACAGGAGCTGGGAACCAGGAGATTTTAAATTTCCCGCGCCGCCGGGTCTTCTGCGCATGCGGCTGACGTAATGCCACTTGGCGCGCATGCGCAGAAGGACGGCTACGGGGCCCGAAGCATCGGGACAGTGGGGAGCCGTGCCGCGGACCTCGGTGAGTAATTTCAGCTGCTCCGATGGATCCGATCCATCAGAGCAGCTGAATCTTTAACTTTTATTGCAGTTTTATTTACTTTTTTGCGATCGGCGATAGCGCTGATCGCAATGCTGGGGGGAGGGGGGGTCCGAACAGCCCGGGATGACAGCTCCATGCTCTCAGCTACCTGCGGACACCAACAGCATGGAGCTGTCACGTCCAGAGCCCGAGGGGCTTTATTCTCTGCAGGACACATGTTTTTACGTCCTCAGAGAATAAAGCCCACTTCGGGAGGACGTAAAAACACTATGGGCTGGTCTTTAAGGGGTTAAACTACCACGTTCAAGTAGAGTCGTACGATAAACTATTAACCATGTGAACTCCAGAGCTCCATAAACCCACGACTGTGGTAGGTATCTGGATGCAGATGAATGCAGCAATAATTATAATTACTGCATAAAGTAAGACAGATGTTTAGCTAAAAGCAGAACAGACATAGGCCCAATGTCCACTTGCATGCACAGATTCCATCTGCTGAATCCTGCAGCGGAATCCAGCCATGTCCGTGGACATAGACAGGAAAATACATTTTCTTACTTGTCCAGATCCAGCGCGTGTCTCCTTTCTTCAGCAGGGATCTTCTTTCTTCAGCACGGCGGTTACGTCCGTAAGCTCCGGGATATGCCGGACACATGCACAGTGCAATTTTATTTTTTTTAATCTCCTGCTTTCCCACGGATCCATGGCACGTACACAGTGACAGCTGTGGCTGTGCTGCGGATCTGACAGCTGTGGCTGTGCCGCGGATCGGACAGCTTACACTTCAATGGAAGTCGTCCCGCAGGATTCGCTGAAAAATGGAGCACACTGCCATTCCTTCCCACGAATGTGAATTATACGCCAGGGAAAAATCCCATCCGTATTCTTTAAATTGCCATGTGCATGCTGCTAATGCATCCCTATGGGCGGCTAGAGGTGCGGATCTACCGCATGGCAGACTCGCACAGATTTTATAATTAAAATCCACCCATGGACAGAGGCTCATTTAAAATTTAACTGCTTCAAAAGTAAATAAATAGCTTTCAATATGTGTTTGGATAAAAAAAATAATGTTAATAATAGCCAATTGATAAGAAAAGTTAAAGGAGATGTCTCGAGGAAGCAGTGAATTTTTTTTTTTGCCCAGTCCCCCTAATTAAACATACATTACTAATTACCCCTGTAAATTACTTTCCTAGCTGGTTTCTACTTACCGTTCCAGCGTTTCAGCAACTTATAAAACTTTTTCCCAAGATGGCCGCCAGCTCTTTTCGCATCGCTTGCTGTAGCCCGACGTGCGCGCTCCCGAGACGCTACCAGCTGTGTCTCCATGGCAACCAGACGCCCCACAGCCGCCGACCGGACCCCTGGAGTGAACACGGCCGACCTGTCACCCACCGCCAGGCAGAAGGTAACCGGCGCAGCCCCCCCCATCACAGCGGCAGCCCCCCCGGCCTAGCGCTAGTTCCCCCATCACAGCGGCAGCCCCCCCGGCGCAGCAACAGCCCCCCCCCATCACAGCGGCAGCCCCCCCCCGGCCCAGCGCTAGTTCCCCCGACGCAGCGACAGCCCCCCCCCGGCCCAGCGCTAGTTCCCCCCATCACAGCGGCAGCCCCCCCGGCCTAGCGCTAGTTCCCCCATCACAGCGGCAGCCCCCCCCATCACAGCGGCAGCCCCCCCCCCCCCGGCCTAGCGCTAGTTCCCCCATCACAGCGGCAGCCCCCCCCGGCCCAGCGCTAGTTCCCCCATCACAGCGGCAGCCCCCCCCCCCGCCCAGCGCTAGTTCCCCCGGCGCAGCGACAGCCCCCCCCCCCCCCCCCCCGACGCAGCCCGGCGCAGCCCCCCCCCCGACCCATCACTTACCTGGGAGGCTTCTCGGGACAGCTGGGCTGCTGGGCTGGGCTTCTCCGCTGGGCAGCTCCAGTTTCTGCACCTTCCTCTAACAGAGGAAGGTACAGAATGGCCGCTCCAGCGCGCTCCCGAGCAGTGACAGCTCGTCTGCGCATGCGCAGAAGAGCTGTAGCGGGGAGCACACTGAAGCGGCTCGTGCTGAATGGAGAAGACCGGACTGCGCAAGCGCGTCTAAAAAAGCAAGCTGCCGGCGAATTTAGACGGAACCATGGAGACGAGGACGCTAGCAACGGAGCAGGTAAGTGAATAACTTCTGTATGGCTCATAATTAATGCACGATGTACATTACAAAGTGCATTAATATGGCCATACAGAAGTGTATAACCCCACTTTGTTTCGCGAGACCACCCCTTTAAGTTTTAGGTTCAAACTACAGCTAAAGGGAGATTGATAATCATTGAATTATAGGATATACCATAGTCTTTAAGTAAAAAAAAGGAAGTTTCCCAGCGTTGCATGTGTTGTTCTGTTCAATAGGAGGCTCTGGGGACGCTGGCCCAAGGGGATATTCTATCAGATGTTGTAGAAATACATACATCTGTGTGTGTCTTAGATTATCCTCTAGACTCTTTAAACACTGACTATAGTCCAGTGGGACTAGTAATTATTCACCTGTTTGACTGCACTAACTGTGAAATACCAAGAGAGAAGCAAAACTTGCTTTGACCATGATCCCTTGAGACAGATCTTACAATAAAAGCTCTGAAGCTAGCATTTAGTGTTATAAAACCTTAACAGAAGAATAGAAGTAACATACCGAGGATTGTCATAGTACAGAACACAAAATATACTTATCTTGATACATTGAGGTGACTCAAATTAAGATAATTTACGCAGTTAAGAGTTACCAATAACCATTATTATCAATTACCACATTAACGTTTATGGATCCCTTTAGGGTATGTTGACATGTATCAGAATCTGTGCAGATTTCCAATGTAAAAATCTACATCATTGGTGCAAATCTTGACGTGGATCCACATCAGACTTTATGCCTTCAATTGAAAAGGTGAAATCAGCTGTGGAACTGCATCAAAGTCTGTAGCACAAAATATGCTATTGGTGCGGCTCTGCACCAACTCAATCAAGTACGAAATCACTCCTAGGTACATCTTAATTACTTTGTATGTATATTTAAGAGGTAGCCTGGGCATTTAATATTGATAACCTATCCTGAGGATAGGTCACCGATAATTGATCAGTGAGGGTCTGCTGCTTGGCATTTTCACCGATCAGCTGATCATTTGGCCCAATGTCAGTGTAGCAAAGTCGAACATCTGCATCAGTGGTCAGACCCATAAGAGTAATTCACTTCCAATTAAATCAATGGCAGCAATGCCTTCAGTTACACTTCCGGCTCTTCATATCGGTCACAGCTGGAAGTGCAATATAAGGCATGACTCCCATTGATTTCCATTATTGATTTAAATTACTATTCATTTCAATTTCCAGCTCTGACCACCGCTGCAGACTTTCTGCCCTACCACTCTGAGGGTGCATTCACACGAACGTATATCGGCTCGGTTTTCACGCTGAGCCGATATACGTTGTTCTCGTGTGCAGGGGGGGGGGAGGATGGAAGAGCCAGGAGCAGGAACTGAGCTCCCACCCCCTCTCTGTCTCCTCTCCGCCCCTGTGCACTATTTGCAATGGGGAGAGGCGGAACGGGGGTGGGGCTAATTCGTGGCCCTTAGCCCCGCCCCCGTCCCACCTCCTCTCATTGCAAATAGTGCAGAGGGGCAGAGAGGAGGCAGAGAGGGGGCGGGAGCTCAGCTCCTGCTCCTGGCTCTTCCATCTCCCCTCCCCCCTCTGCAGAGAGAGACAACGTATATCCGCTCAGCGTGAAAACCGAGCCGATATACGTTCATGTGAATGCACCCTCATAGTGGGCTGGAGGATAAGCTGATCATCGTGGATCCCGAGCGGCGGACACCCGCTGATCAATTTTAATTAGGATAAGTCATCCGTAGTAAATACCCAGAATATCCCTTCAATAATTAAAACATATATGCAGTTTGTTTCGATTACAAATTTTGTAATGTTTGAATTCTGAAGCTTGTATGTTTTACAATACAAGCTGCTCAATTACATTCCATGCTTATTCAGAGATGAGCTCTCTGATGGCATAGATTACAGCCTCTACCGCTGATCTCCAGAATGAAAACATAATCTGACAACCAAATAAAATAAACTTAAATCAAAGCAAATCTCAGACTTATGATTTGTCTGATATAATTGAATGTTTGCAGTTATTGGATTAAGTATTGCTTCAATGGCTGCAAAGATAAACGTGAATAGTCTAAAGGCATTTTACATGGACAGAGGATTATGAATGAACATTCATCTGAGCATTGGTTCACCCGGTCATCTGCCTGTGTGAAAGTGCTGCCAATCTTTTATTCCACACCAAAATTCATCACTGCAGACAGCACATATTCCCGTAAAAAGGCCAATGTGCTGCCATAATGATGATACTGTGTGGGGATGAACGACTGTATGAATGATCGTTCATCCTCCATACCGTCTTAGTTGGCTTTGGTGAAGGACAGTTAAATGTGCCCAAATCTTGTTAATAAACACTTGTTATATGGCTCATATTAATCCATGTAAAAGCACCTTTAGATAATAATAGGTTAAATATGTAGTTTTAGTTTGTTAAAGTAGTTGAGTGCTTTATAAACTAAACTTAAACTTAGTCCCACAACTTCACAGACTTTTTTTTTTGGGGGGGGGGGGATCCTAGAGAATCATATATTGGGACTGCCCTTTAATAAGCTTGCTTTGGGCAGAGATGCGACTACCTATTCATCAATTTTTTTGACTTAGCGTGGGGGATAGAGGGCAGCCCTGGCGTGTCCCATTTCGAATATCGAATGGCGGCGAGAGAAATTCGTTGATTTTTAATCTAGCATGTGGCTTTGAATAAAGAGAAAATATAACTGAGATGAGGGGGGGGGGGTGGGAAGTTAAATCTAAGAAGCCCTCTTTCCATAAAGATCCAGTCCACCCTATCGAAAGCTTTCTCAGCGTCAGTGCTTACGAAGGCCATTGGTATTTTGCAAGTTTGAGAATATTTCGCGGCGTGGAGTAATCTAAGACAGTTTTCCCTTCCCTCACTACCTTTGACGAAACCTGTTTGTTCTGGGTCTATCAATACTGGGATGAATTCTCCCATTCTCCTGATTTTGTTTTTTCACTCTAGAGCCGAGTGCTATCAATAGGCCTCTCACATAGACTTGATATGCCACTGACACCAAAAGTTCAATTGCTCACTTTTCCCTAATGTGGTTAGAAGGAACTATATTTTGTTGTTACGGCCTATACTAACTGCAGCATGCTGACTAACTGTAAGGCATTGGAAGCAAAACTCTCATTTGCTAGAATGAAGTCTATTAGGAATTTAGAGTATTACTCTACCCTTAACCAAAATAAACCCAACCATCTTAATGCTCTTTGGGAAACTTTTGGATCACCAGCAACTATAAATGTCTGTGTATCTCTCTGCTTTGGTGTCTTGTTTTGTCATATTTTTCCTACATTTCTGGTTTCAGTGATTTAGGATCTGTATTTTGGTGATGCCTGCTAGGTTGGTTATGTATTCTGACAATGTGATTTGATCTATTAGTATATAATAGTAAATGTATATTTGTCTTGCTCATTCCCTCTCTTTTTTATTGTTAAAATGTATCAAAACCACAGTAAAGGAAAAAGTAGTTTTCTTCAGACAACCTCTTCTCCTATACTTTACTAGATTAGATAGAGGAGGTCTTTCACTCAGATGTGCTCTCTATTTTCGAGACCACCCATTTGTAACTATTCAGGAGTTCCTTCTATCATTAAAAATGTTTCTAGGAATTTACTATTGATGACCTATCCTTAGGATAGCTCATTGATAGTTTGTCGCTGAGGATCTGCCACTAAGGATAGTGAGTTATTTACCAGGAGTCTGGCATTTTTCAGATCACCTGATCCTCTTGCCACTATGAGTGCAGACAAGCCAGATGTTCGTATCAGTGGCCGGAGCTGGAAGTGTAATAAAAATGCTCTTCTCCCATTGAAATCAATGGGAGCGATATCTTCTATTACACTTCCAACTCTGACTGCAATGAGAAGTAGAAAGTTTAATGGAAACCATTGCTCCCATTAACTTCAATGGGTAAAAGGCTTTCAATTACATTTTTAGCTCTGACCAATGATGTGGATTTCTGGCTTAGCTGCAAAAATGATGGCCAAAGGATCAACTAATCAGTGGGAATCTGGAGCAGTGGACTCCTGCTGATCAACTATTGATGACCTATCCTGAGGATAGGTCATTAATAGTAAGTCCCTGGAAAGCCCCTTTAAGAATACCCATTCAGGAAGCTATTCCATACAGAGTTCACCAGAAAATGACCTTTCGATAGAAATGGTAAACTGATCTTATCTTGATATTTAATATATGCAATGAGAACAGGCAAAGCAATGAATAGATACATGGTTAAAAGAATCTGAATGATTTACCCTTCCCAATACTAAGGTTCTTTGAGGTAGAAATGGGAGTAGGGGCTACCCAAAGTAAAAACATTTTTTAGGGGTCCCCCATAGTAAAAAAAAAAAATGTTAGAGCTGAATGCATTAAAGACTCCTTGTGACCCAAGTCAACTAGTTAGAACCAAACAAAAAAGTTTAAGTTAAATCAAAAAGACGCAAGCTACATAAAAAAAAACCCAAATTACTGTAAATCTTTAAAGTATTATATTTAAGCACTAAATTTAAATGACTGATAAAGTAATATAGTTAAGTGAAACAAAACGGTGTATATAATTAAATGAATTTGTTTTTAAACCTTGGAATTCCCATTTCTTTCCCTTTTTAAATTCCCATTTTTTCACATTGTGATGAACAAAATCATTAAAAAAAACAAAGTCTTGAATTTAATTTTTCTGCCAAGTGCAAATAATTCAAATGTTTCAAGACAAGTATTATTACATTACCTGTGCAAACTGGAACTTTTCCGCTCCATGTGTTATCTGGCTGGCAAATTCTGTGCTCAGTCCCTCCCGAGAGAAGATATCCCGGCTGGCAAGTGTAAATTAATGTATAACCAAGTGACGGAAGATCTATTCCAACGACGTTTGAATGTAATGGAGATTCTGGCTGCTTGCAGCTGTGGGCTGTAGAATAAACAACTGGTAAGCGATAGAGCTAAAACTCATTACTATCATTTATCTATGAAATTGCAACAGTGTTTTATAGTTGGTTGAAGTACTTGTTTAATTTAAATGCAATATGGGATACACTTGTGGAATGTCATTGTAGGAACCGGATTTATTAGAACATAAAGGCATACAAAAAACTTAAAGGGATTGTCTGAGTTGTACCACCTTGATATAACCCCTTCTTCATTGAAGAACATAACAGATTGTCATATACTCACCTCTTCCAGCTCACGTTGAATCCCATGACGGTGCTCAGTCCTTCGTTCCAGTCTGTGTTTACAGCTGCAGTCCCACACGGTTTACATGACGTCACAGAGGCTGCAGCCAATTACAGAGCTCAGTGATCGAATACTGAGCTCTGTAATTGGCTGCAGCCATGTCACATTTCATAAACCTGGTGGAACTGAGGCTATAATGCAGACTTGAGCAGGGGACTGAGCACTGTTGCAGGACATAGTTGGAGTCGGGACATGGTACAACTCAGACACTCCCTTTCAGGAAATAGGTAATGGCAGTCATATGCATATCTACAGCCACTATATAGTGTAGAGATATCATCCATAGCTTCTCAAATTTCAGCTTCCTAGGCACATTTTAGTGACATTGGAGAAATGGAATATTGGGATCAAGAGCACTATTCACATGATTGTAAAGATTGCATGGTAAAATAAATCCTCAAGCAAAAAATAAGCTTTTTTTCTGTCTATCCAAAGGTGACCGCAAAAAACTGAGAATAGGTCAATGTTGAGACATGGCCCTAACAGCCATGTGGTTGCGCTGTTTTCTGCTGATGTACTTAAGTATTATATTTTAATGAGACTCAGAAATATTTTGAATGGTTTTGCATCAGACATTGTAACCAAATCTATCTTTTTTTATGTCTGTCATTGTTGAATAATCAAAAAATTTCAATAAACATTGATTATAAAAAAAAAATGTTGGGACATGTGGACCTTTTACCTTGGCTCACAATTCATTTGAGAACGTGAAAAAAGGTAGCATATGGTCAGAATTTTTAAATGTGAAACTAAGCTTTGCATTAAACGTTCAAGTATTTTTCCCAAGCAAAATAGTGTAGTTTGCAACTCCAAAGCAATCCTGACAGACCCCATTATAAGTCCTTCACAGCTGTCATAGCCAAGACACTGGTGTGAACAAAGCCTAAATCAAGTCTTAAGTTTTATACATAGGAGAGGTAATTTTTTACTTTGTATCCAGAGAATTGACCAGTGTATTCCAAATGGAAAAGAATTCTAGGTTATGGTTTGAATCCCGAATGCAGAACTCTGATATTTTGGGAGTGGCTAAAGTGATATATGTACCAGCATAAATGTTATGTAAAAAAGAATTAAACAAAGGAAATTGAAATACTTAATACATTATACTGTATATCAAAATAGTTAGAATGTATTAGAGTCCATTCACATCTACATTGGAAGTTTCATTTAGAGCCTTAAGCACAAATGTAGTTTAGAACGCCAAATAAAATAAAGCAGCATGCAGTGTTATTTCATCAAGTACAATGCTGGTTGGAATGCTGGATTGACCCCATTTAAGTCAAGCCATTCAGTGCAGTTAGGCTCAGGCATGACGGAGCCAAACAGTGGAAATGACCCAGAACCCCAGCACAGATGTGAATGGGGCCTTATTCGTCCTCACTACCCCAGTAGAATTTGTCACTCATTTGCTTAATAGATAATCATTTTCAACAATTAAATTGAAACGCTCAAGTATTCTATATATGCTTTTTTGTTTAATCTTGTGGAATACATATTGTTTTTCCTGTTTCTTCACTGTTATGGGGTGTCAAAATTGATTTACTAGACACAATTTCAACTAAAACTTTCTCCAAAATTGGAATACATTTGTGTGGACCGAAATTGTAAATTTGTGCTATTCTTTCTTTTTTTTTAAAGCTACATTCATTACATATTACTATATTACCCTGCAAGGCTACCTTGTGCTTTGTTTTTTTCTGATTAAAAAACTCCCATAAAAATGTTATTGGTACCTTGCAGACTCATGAGTTGAAAATCGAAGATATTTAATCTATTTGTAGCTTAAGCAATGAAATGTTTTTTTTTTTCTAGATAGTTAGGCACGAGGCTGGGAAGATGTTAATTCATATCAGTGATGAGATTGTAAATGTAAAACTTAAAAAAATATATCAGATCCAAAACATTGTCTTACGAATGCACTCTGTTGGCATGCCGCTCCAGGTCAAGTCCGGAAGACAAGTACGAGTGGTGGATCCATGTAAGAGATATCCCTTTTTGCACGAGAATTGAACAATTCTTCCAACCTGACAAAATTAAAAACAGAAAACAGAAATATTCTGCAAGTGAGGTTAATTATTAATTTCTTGACTATTTTAGTTATTCAAGTTAACAAGCGGTGGAGGTTCACTCTAAAACGGTATTGCATAAAGACAATCCTTGTCCAGTTACCCTGTTAGAGGATAGGGATAAAATAGAGTGGGAAATCCCTTTTTTATTAGCTAGAACATGCATTAGCTTGGTAAGAGTTTATCAAGCTTTGGCAACCCCAACCTGTTTAGGCCTTGCATAATGCAATACAGCCGGCTCCATTGAAAGCAATGGCCTGCCGGCGAGCGCGGGATCAATTGTCGGGAAGAGCTTAAATATATAAGCCCTTCCCTGCAATTCATCCAGAAATGTGTAAAAAAATATATATATATATACTCACCTTGTCCCGGCAGAACGATGTTAGCCCATTGAATTCAATGGAGCCGGCAATACAGCCGGCTCCATTAAAAGCAATGGGCTGCCGGCGATCGCGGGATGAATTGTCGGGAAGGGGTTAAATATATAAGCCCTTCCCTGCAATTCATCCAGAAATGTGTAAAAAAAAAAAAATATATATATATATATACTCACCTGGTCCCCGCAGATGGAGTTTAGCGCGGCCAGCGGCAGTCCTCCTGAACTGCTCTGAACAGCTGTGAGTAGTATTCAGCAGCCGGGGATTTAAAATCTGATCTGATTGGTCCCGCTGAGCCAATCAGAGGCAGCAGTCACACACCCATTCATAAATTCATGAATGGGTGTGTGAGTGGAATCTGCCTCTGATTGGTCAGGCTGTGACCAATTAGAGGCAGCTCATTCAGCAGGCGGGGATTTTAAATCCCCGGCTGCTGAATACTACTCACAGCTGTTCAGAGCAGTTCAGGAGGACTGCCGATGGCCGCGCTGAACTCCATCTGCGGGGACCAGGTGAGTATATATATATATATATTTTTTTTTATTTTTACACATTTCTGGATGAATTGCAGGGAAGGGCTTATATATTTAACCCCTTCCCGACAATTCATCCCGCGATAGCCGGCAGCCCATTGCTTTCAATGGAGCCAGCTGTATTGCCGGCTCCATTGAATTCAATGGGCTAACATCGTTCTGCCGGGACAAGGTGAGTATATTTTTTTTAAATTTTTACACATTTCTGGATGAATTGCAGGGAAGGGCTTATATATTTAAGCCCTTCCCGACAATTTATGCCGCGAGGAGCCAGCTGTATTGCCGGCTCCATTGAATTCAATGAGCTAACATCGTTCTTCTCTGCCACAGCTGTTACAGCTGTGGCAGAGGAGAACGATCTTTATGCTGACAGTGCGGGGGGGGGGGGTCTCACTCTTGCCACTATTGTGGCTTAATAGTCGGACCTGGGAACTTGAGATGCAGCCCAACATGTAGCCCCTCGCCTGCCCTATCCGTTTCTGTGTCGTTCATATCACTTTCTTGAATTTCCCAGGTTTTCACAAATGAAAACCTTAGCAAGCATCGGCGATATACAAAAATGCTCGAGTCGCCCATTGACTTCAATGGGGTTCGTTACTCGAAACGAACTCTCGAGCATCACTGAAAGTTCGACTCGAGTAACGAGCACCCGAGCATTTTGGTGCTTGCTCATCTCTAAACATTACATATTACAATATTACATATTATGCACATATCATTTAAACACATTTTTCAAAAATTTACCTGATAACCATAAGTATTATTTTGGAAACCATGACGTGGTGTCCCTGGATTATCACAAGATGTCAATGTAGGTTCTGAGAAGGTGAAACCATTAAAATATTAATGGTACAATGTTTAAAAGCAATACATATAAAACAATTAAATATTTTGGAAGAAGTACACTATTGAAGAGCGCGTTGTCTCTTATCACAGATAATGTAAAGCCTGCCAACTACTTCTTTCCTGCTTTCTATACAATTTTCAGTATTCAAAAACTTCATCTTTATTATGAAAGGAAATTAAAATATATTGTCATGTATATTTCTTAATACATATTTCACCTTAACGAGTACCTAAACTTTATTTGTGCATATCCATAGCCATTAATAATTCTAGCAATGTGCTTGGTTACTGGAATCTGCTTCCATCAGGTGCAAAATGCCCACAGATGTTTCTGTATAGTGCAGTCTTCTGTCTCTCTTAAGACTTTCCTTGTTGCTAACGCCTCTTTCATACAAGATGAGTTTTTGCATTAGATAGGAGTGCACAAAAGCACTTCGATAGGAAACAATTGTTTCCTTTAGAAGCGTTCACATGCAGGAATTGTAGCTTTGCTAAATGCAAAGACAGGACATGCGAGTGATATGTGTGCCTCTAGCTCCATGGTGCGCGCAAAGGCAGGACATGCATGTGATATGTGTGCCTCTAGCTCCATGGTGCGCGCAAAGGCAGGACATGCATGTGATATGTGTGCCTCTAGCTCCATGGTGCGCGCAAAGGCAGGACATGCATGTGATATGTGTGCCTCTAGCTCCATGGGGCGTGCAAAGGTAGGACCTGTCCTATCTTTGCTGCATGCTTGCCATAAAAGGAAAGCACACAGCCCGCACTTCGGATCATGTATCATCTACTGTATCTATCTATCCCATCTCTATCTCTCTATCTTATTTAATCTAATCCTTGAACAAAAATTTGTGATCTTGTTCTACTTGTGAACAAATATTTTTCTCAAAATTATAGGAAAAGCAATAATACAACATAATAAATAATTTACTAGAGTAGAGGAAAAGTTGGGTTCCTCTGTATGGTAACAGAATAAAAAACAAAGGCACTCCAGAGGATGATGGAAGCAAATGTTACAGTACCATTACTTCAGTTGATTTGTGGATGAAAGAACCTCACTGTTAAAACTCAGACATGTACTTGGGACCTGTCAAACATCGAATATTAGTTCCTAAGCTACAGGGAACTGACCTATGTACTATATTATATTATAATATGTAATATTAAGGGGAGTTTAGGACTTTGCCACATGCTGTTTTATTATAAGTCCAATACATAAAAAGTATGTGATAAACTCCCCCTTGGAGGTGGCTGCTTGCAATCATAATTTTATCATTTAACTTTGTCTGAATGAGGCATTTGTAGCTCCGTATCAGAAACTTAATGCTCCAACTGCTACAAATATGTATTAAGAAATTTAATTAGCACATGAGCCCTCGTAGGAGTTTTGACTACTTCTTCTGGATCAACATTGCAGATTATTAGGCTAGACTGGATGGACATATTTGTCTTTTTTCAACCTTACAAACTATTGGGGGGAATTTTAAGACCAGCGTTTCAAATGCCAATCTGAATATGATCCCTGCCTGAACATGATGTGCTTAATGTGTGAAGAGCTGCTTAACTCTTTATATATATGAGGCACATCTCAGACTGTCCGTGCACCTATAAAGAAATCCAAGTCAAGTATGAGTTAAATTAAATTTCTAGTGTAATTTCACCAGTTTCTAGTGTAATTGATACACAAGTCTGTCGGCTGGGGTGACCACTCACTTCCTGACAAACCAATCCCCAGTTTAAAGAAAACTGTGATATGCTGAGATAAAAGTAAAATATTGCAAATTGTTTTATGTAAGTAAGGCTTGAGACAAATTTTACAACATTCTTACCCAGTCTAAGGGTGCATTCCCACGAACGTATATCGGCTCGGTTTTCACGCCTAGCCGATATACGTTGTCCTTGTGTGCAGGGGGGGGGGGAGGATGGAAGAGCCAGGAGCAGGAACTGAGCTCCCGCCCCCTCTCTGCCTCCTCTCCGCCCCTCTGCACTATTTGCAATAAAACCAGGTGCGACGGGTGTGGGGCTAAGTTCCGAGAATTATCCCCGCCCCCGCCCCGCCTCTCCTCATTGCAAATAGTGCAGAGGGGCGGAGAGGAGGCAGAGAGGAGGCGGGAGCTCAGTTCCTGCTCCTGGCTCTTCCATCCTCCCCCCGCCCTGCACACGAGAACAACGTATATCGGCTCGGTGTGAAAACCAAGCCGATATACGTTCGTGTGAATGCAGCCTTAGCTTAATAAATTCTCCTTAATATTACTATGATAGATTTTTAAATCAATTCAGATTAAATAAAACTACATTGGTATTCAAGATGGACTTTCACTTAAAGGTAACCTGTTGCCTCCAAACAGCACTATGAACTATGTTATGGGGCTGTTCAGGGAAGTGACAGGGAGACGTGGCATCTATTTTTTATACTCACCAGTACCAACATTCCCATGGTGTCCACTGGTGCAGTCCATGTGCAGTTGAGACCACTGCCTTTCTATGAGAGTGCATGCATGTGGCAATCTTGAAAGGGTCAGATTTTTGAACCACGTGCGGACTTCACTGGCATATACCGCAGGAATGGGGGAGTGGCTGAGGAGCATAAAGAATACATCCGCTGGATCCTTTTCACCTCCT
Organism: Eleutherodactylus coqui; assembly: GCF_035609145.1. Classification (NCBI taxonomy): domain Eukaryota; kingdom Metazoa; phylum Chordata; class Amphibia; order Anura; family Eleutherodactylidae; genus Eleutherodactylus; species Eleutherodactylus coqui. The sequence goes on along the minus strand of NC_089845.1, from coordinate 136,338,400 downwards.
TGAACAGCACCATAACTTAGCTTATGTTGCTGTTCAGAGACGACAGGTTCCCTTTAATAGCTCACAGAAAGTGACAGCATCACTGGTGTATTCAATAAAAATAGACTTTTATTGCTCCATGTTCTTAAAAAGATACAGGCAACGTTTGGACTATTGATGTCTTTCTCAAGCCTCCCTTTAATATGATCATGCATACTTAGGCATGTAAAAGTCTCAGAAATTCATTATAAGGCTTGTAATTCTATCTGAATGGGGCTTAGCTGTAAAACCACAAACAAGCTACAGAAAAAAATGGTGATTTTCCAAAAAAGAAATAACTACTGTCTTTGACTTAAGAGATGAAGTCTTTGTTGATCTATTGGTCTTTCTTAAAATATTATGCAAGGCACAGTAATGTACAGCAGACTAGTTTTACCTATACAGCGTGGTGGTGAACCACTCCAGGTTCCATCTGCTTGACATATCCTTGTGCTGGAACCAACCAAAATATGGGATGGATTGCACATAAAAGATACTTCTGATTGGAAGATAAAGCTTTTGCCTTCTCGTTTTCCATTTGCAGGTATTCCAGGATCACCACAAAATTTTGCTGTAGGGAGAGATGAAAAAATGTTAAAAAAAACTGACCATTAAAAAGTGTTCATGATGATTAATATTGCCTCAGTGATACCAAAATTGAATTTCTTCAATTAAATCCTTATAATCCATCAGGCTATATTACTATGATAACTTAAAAGGACTGTCTGCTCTAGACCACATCTTTCCATACGCTCAACCTTCTTGGGTTGTCCAGCATGCATGATCCTTCCTTCCCCCTGACATCTACCATCGGGGTAGAGTTGGTAGACTGCTGTATGCATAAGATGGATTCCACAAAAATTGATGGGTTTGGACTATTTTCTCCATTATGTAAGGACAGCTGTAACCTAAATTTAACAAATCAAGATCTAGTTTTTGGACTACTCTCTTTTTCAGTAATCATTACAAAAAATCCCAGAGGCTTTTAAGGAAAATTGTAGTCATTTTGCTAAATTCTTGCTTATTGTAAATTGTGGGCAGCCATAATGTGTGAATATAGCTGAACATATTAATGCAATATTCACTCTTCATCTTTTAATGAAAAAATAGAGTAAAATTGCCTGGCTTAATCTATACATTTTGGCTGGCAATTGTAAGACGGAAGGATGACATGTGGTGGTCTCTATGCAGATGAGTACGGAGTCAGTGCTGTATCACTGAGTTAGTACAAGTGCCTGCTGAGAGTAATATATTTAAGACATATTTTAATTAGACAGGGCAAAGTAGATAGGTCATTTGGTTTTTGTCTGTTGTCAAACTCTGCTTTTCTATAATGGCGTCCTGTGGAGATGGTTTTAAGAATATGAACAAACCAGAGTGTAATTCACAATTATTTAATACAATGAAGTTTAATATTGAGAATTTTGCTGTCAGAATGTTTCCAAGATATAAAAACAGTGGTGAGAAAGAAAGGGTTTGCTGTTGGAATATATCATAGCCTGGCATTTCTTATAGACTGTTCAAGGGTTTCTTAAAGCAACAAGAAAAGCCTTAACTTTTACGTCAGGGGTGGCAAACTGGTCTCAACATGCTAAAAGATACCTGCTGGTGGCAATTCAACAAACAGAAAACAACAAATCTCATCTAGATCAAAGGAATAAAGAAGAATTCTGGAATGTTTTTTCCATTCCCATTCCAAGTATTGCTAAAATTACACTATGAGTAAGGTAAGAAAGTTGAGAACCACTGTGTTATCGTGCACCATCTTATAGATGTTCTAATAATACTAGAAAAAAAATAATCAAAACAGAAATGTATGCAAGTTTGGGGGTTGGAAAACAGATTGCCACTTCTGTGCCTTCTTTCAGTGAGTCCTTTCAGTTATTTAGCAGACTTGAGAAAGGTTCAATGACACACCTTCCAGAAGCCTTGAGTCTGAAGTCTGATTTTTGAGGTGTGGCTCACCTCTCGGTGGCAGACTAGTACTTTGTAGGAGTATTAAATGGGTGCTGTCTTGGGGTTATATTTTACTCCAATTTTTCCTTTACCCCCTACATCCAATCTCTTGCCCAACCATGTCACCTGCATCTCAATAATATTGCAAGAATCTGCACTTTTCTCACTCTGGGCATGCTAAAAATGCTCACCGTTGCCCTCATCCACTCTCGGCTTGATTATTGCAACTCACTGCTGATCGGCCTCTGCCATGCCAGACTCTCCCCACTCCAATCTAACCTGAATGCGGCAGCCAAGTTCATCTTCCTGTCCAGCATCTACTCGGATGCCTTTGCCCTGTGCCAGTCATTGCATTAGCTGCCCGTCAAATAAAGAATTGAATTCAAACTCACTACCCTCATCCACAAAGCTTTAAACAGCTCTAAACAGCACTGCGCCACCCTATATTGCATCCCTCAATCTCAATCCACCACCCAGTGCACACCCTCAACTCCGCCAATGAAATCAGATTAAGCGCCCTTCTAACTTGAACCTCTCATTCCCTCTTCCAAGACTTCTCCAGAGCAGCACCTGTCCTCTTGAACGCACTACCCCAAACTATCCGGGCAATCCCTGACACACATAATTTCAGGTGAGCTCTAAAAACGCACCTTTTCAGGGAGACATAACATATCCTCTAAACCAAACCCCTCTTTACTCCGCCAGATAACAGGCTCCCTGTCCTACTGACTGCAATGCCTGCAAGGCGCATTCTACCACCCCTCCAGTCATACAGAATTAGCCACTATATGGCTCAATTTGACCATTGTCTATGTGTATAGCATCCCACACTCTCCACCTTGCCATAATGCGCACATCTCCAGCCCCTTCACCTTCTGTATCCCTCCATTATTTGTAGTACGTAAGCTTGTTGGAGCAGGACCCTCAACCCTACTGTCTGCATCAACTGATTACTAGATGTAACCATGGTTTTGTTTTTGTTCCCCCTGGTTTGTTAGCACTGCTGAATATATTGATGCTATATAAAAAAAGATTATTATTGTATATTTGTAAGAACCACAAGATATTTTTAGAGGAAATCTTTAATGAGAATTTAGCTTCATAAACTGGACCCAAGCCTCTTTTTAAGTCAGATAACTCATTTAATTTTTCCTTCCAAAAACAGAAGCACTCTACGTAATGGAAAAAGCCCCGAGAAAGAAGAAGTGCAATACTATCATAGAGATTAAAAGTATATATTATATTTTTAAAGATACAGTAAAACAACACAGAATAACGACACAAACAACAAACAACATGGGTTTTGTATAACTTCCTCAGGTGGAAAATATACAAAATGCATGTCAGGAGCATGCACACAGGGACTTAAAGAAGAAGTACTATACTGTCAGAGAGATAAAAAGTCAGGGTTTCATCTTTGGATGGACAATTTAAATGAGTTATCTGACTTGAAAAGATGGTTGGATTTGCAACTTAGTTCAAAAAATTTGAGACAACCAAAAGTGTTACTTTCAAAAAGTGTCACATTTATGTGGCATAATGTGTCACATTTTTAATGAAAGAAGGAGGGAACTGGATAGTTATGTCGGTGACCTACTTATTTAGAATAATCTGTGACCGCCAAGATCACCAGGCCTGATGCCACCTGATTTTTTTTGTGGGGTTTGCAGAAGAGCCATGTATATAGCAATACATCATAAACAACTGGCACCCTCAAAGGTGCAACACAGTGGGAGGTTGCTGTCATTACCGATGTCACATTAGTAAGTGTCTCTGCCAATACAGCAGTGCCAGCACTTAAGATATGGTTTGGTTACAATGATGCAGCCTTCAACATTACAGATAAAACTGATTAATCATGTACACAGTGTAATAATATGTAAATATAAAAGAATGTGCTTGTGTAAAGTGGCCAATAAGAGGTTGCCATTGCCTGACCATGCCATACATGCATAGTTTCAGTCAACGACTGCTAAAATAGTCCAATGTGACTGAGAAATTAAAAAATGCACAAACAAATGCAAACATCCAAACAGATACTACAATAGTATAGAATCAAGTAAAAAAGTACAATAATGTTGCCTAAGATACCATTCCCAGACTAAAGACCCCAGCACATTGATGGCTTTGCCTAATACCATCATAGCAAATATCATCCCCCACTCTGGCAGATATACTACATAATATCTTTACTCTCCTTCCTAAGTCATCATAGAAAAGGTTGGGATTTTTTTCTTTCCCTTTTCTGTGATTCTTAGTCCTCATTAATCATTCCTTCAAACCAAAGCTTTAAATGTTTTAAGAATCCCTCAGGATTTAAAGAAGAAAAAGAAAAGTAGTTAATACCCAAACCCACTACAAAGAATTCTTTTGATGAAAAATGAAACCGTTATCTTACATTAATGTAACATTTTGAAAATAAGGGTTATAATGCAGAGGTGCTTGTCAAGCTGCCATCATGCCATTGAACACTTGAAACATCCTTTTCAAGATGCACTACACTGAAATAAATTACTATCCCCATTCATGGACAGTAACTAGGAGACTGGAGACTGGGCTGCCATTCACCTCCTTCACAATGCTGTACAAGATGCAAACTTCAACCTTACTATTGCGTGTTAATGTTCATCAAGAGTGAATATAAACATTGATTGTCTTCTTCTCCCAAGTCAGGAGGCTTAGCATATTCCCCAAGTACATTGTGCCAGGCGAGAAGGGGAACAAGCAACTCTATCTTGGCGAGGGTATTTGGCTAGCTACAAGGTTAAGACACTGAATAACAGGTATAACTTGGAGATCCTAGGCCACAACGCAAAGTCTGTAACATTAACCCCATCTACCATGTGCCTTCAGAGAGGACTTTGAGCTCAATCAGGCACCAGAACCTCTGCACCCGCCAACAAATACACACTTGCAGGGAACTGAATGTTTCACCCAGCTGAATGAAAACCTAAACATGAATTTGGCCAAGTTTTTAAAAAACTCTTATACATTTGCAAGAAAACGTAAGTGAAGCCTTTGAAATGACCTGGATTTCAGCATTAATTATAATGTGGTCTGATTGTTATCTAAGTTACAATTATAGAGAAACAGAATCTAACTAAATGGATAACACAAATAAGGTTGTGCCGTTCTTGTCTTTTATTGAGCTTATTGACTAAAATTTCACATGGTAGAGAGAAAAAGTAATGGACCTCTTGAAATCAATACCCTGTAGATCCTCCTTTAGCAGCAATCACCCCCACCAAAGGCTTCCCATAGCTGCAAATAAAGTTTGCGCAATGTTGAGGAGGAATTTTGGACCATTCTTTTCTGAAAATGTATTTGAGTTCATCAATGTTTTTGGGATGCATTGCATGCCCAGCCGTCTTCAGATCACGCCACAACATCTTGATAGGGTTAAAGTTGGGACTCTGACTTGGCCATTTTTTTCTTGCAACTGTTTCAAAGGTTGGGGACAACTAATATCGCTACTTCTCTCACAACTTCCCTAGATTACTGAGTGGTATATCATTAAACAGTATGTAGACAAAGATCTATTTCCATCACTATAACTCAATGTTAACCCCTCTATGACACACATCGTATATGCACAATGCAACGGGCTACTATTTACCGCTTTGCGCCATATAGGTACATCGTTGATTATCAGGTGGCTCAGTCTCCAGAGTAATTTACAGCTATAGTCTCACAGAAAACGCTGGGTTGGAGCTTAACTCTGATACCAGTGATTTAACCCTTTTGATATCACTGTCAATGCAGAGAGTGGCATCTATAGGGTTTGGAGAGGGCTTCCCCCTTCATACCATCAGAGCCATAATTGTGGACCTGCCAGCATTACTGAGAAAGAGGCATATGCCTCAAAACGCATCTTGTTACTGGCTTTATCAATAAACTAAGGTCAGGTTAATATCCCTGTTTTTTGAGCCTATTTTCATACCCATAAAGTTGCAGTATTTTTCTCCTTCTTTTCTCAAAGACTAATTGGGACCACCAGAGTGTTAGTGTTGGAGTGGTAGTGGATTAATCGGGTGATTATAGGTTCTTTTGTAATTGTATCCCATTTTCTTCATTTAGTCAGTTTTTTCCAATCTCGGAAGTCCCCTTTAAGAAGAATAATGCTTTGAACTAACACTTTCATTAATTGTCGCATTCAATTTTCCATGTATGCGTAGGTGGTGGCAGTATACATTGAATTTCTGCATTTTTTATTTTTAAGCTATTGTAGTAAATATGACCTTCTATTATCAGCAGGTTGAATAGAATGAAAGAAATGCATGTATGATCCCACAATGCTTTGCACATTTCTACGTTGATTATATGTTTGTTTCTGACAAGAATCAGTATGCTAAGAGACAAAAGCATTTAGCCATATTCACATAAAGCAGCAGGCATTATTTCCAAGTTTGTTTATCGACTTGATACATTTATTTACATGGGGATTATACATGAATATCGGAGCCGCTCTTACTATTCATGTCATGTCCTAGAAACCATTGCATTTCTAAAAGTAAATCACATAATCTCCTCACACTGAATAATAGATCACAGAGCAGCTGGCAAGAAGTCATAGCTGGAAAGTAATGTCTTGGTTAACTGACCATTCCATATTGAGTCTTGCAGTGTAATGACAATCCTAGATCCAGCAGGACTCACACAGATGGGGTATATTACCAATGGTCACACACAGACCTGTATTATCTGCAGGTTCATGAACCCACTGCCAACAAGTTAAAACCTTCTTTACCTCTTAGAAATGAAATACTGAATTGAAAATGCATTTTAAAATTAATAAGATTTAAAGTGCCCCTGCCATTTTAATTTTAACATCTGCATTTACGGTCATTTTGAAAGCAAAGTCACAGAGCCCAGTAAAGTCAATAAGATCCATCTGGATTTGTAATAAATGTTTGAAAAAGGATCTGGCATAGTTGGCTCGAGTAAAGACAGAAGCCATGATGCTAGTCTGCACAGCACCAAAAGGTCACGCCATGTCAGCATGGGCTCCCTCTTATATTGGTGCTAGACACTTACCAGAGCACTCCTCCGCAGGTGTAAGTTGATGTGGTTAGCTGTGAGGTGGAATTGCCCAGCCAGACAATCACAGTTGATCTGTGCACACTTATTCTGGCTCTTCCTCTCAGAGGGTTTTGGTTATTCTCCTGTCTTCAGATCTGCATGCTGGTCAGATCTCTGTCTGTCTGTGTCCTGTCTTTAAGTCTGTTTCATGTCTGAGTCTAGTATGTCTTGTCTGAAGCAGAGTCTCGTCTGAACACAGTCCGATATAATGCCTGACTCCCTTGTCTAAAGCAGATATAATGTGTGACTCCTGAGTCTTGTATGTACCTGTGTTATTCTTTTATGTTTGTGCAGAGCTTATTTTTACATATAGATAAGCTCAGCACAGTCATAAGAGTCATTCCATGTAAAGTGGTCTATAACAAGAAAAAGTCCCCGCCTTCATATCTCAGATTTTGTTCACAATTTGTGTATTACACGCCAATGGTATCAAAAGACGTTTCCTAAAGTTTTAGGTCTAAATCTTTGGAAAACTTATTTTGAAACCATGGGCGTGTAATACACAAACTGTATTAGACCACTTGACATGGAATAGGTCCTTTTACAACATTATGGTAATGCCTGTGAACCCCATGTAGGGATAAGCTCTGCACAGATGTAAAGCAAAAGCTGCCCATACACTTTCAATAGTTTTTAACTAAATGCTCCTTTTGCCTACAGCTATTTCTCCCAACTGCCCCATACACATGAATGCTCAATTCGGCCAAGTGCTCACATATTTCAATTGGCATAGTAGTCAAAGTCTCTGCCAGACAGCTCTGGTTGTGGTTTATCTCCAGGGGAGTCAAATGATTGATGTTGAAATTTAATGTACCCGATCATTTTTTTCTTCCTGAGAAGGGGGTGTAGAGGCAAGAGGCTCCGCAAGTAAACATGTGATAGTAGTCCAGTCGAAATTGCTTAGTTTGGATTACTTTGCCCTAACAGGTATGAAGGCCAATATTGTGAAGCTCCTACTTCATCTCCTAGCATCTCCTCCATGCCTCTAAACTTCTACAGTAAAACAGTAAATAGAAGACAGAAGAGGGAATGCATCTCCAGCAGTAAGTTTTCTTCAGTATTTGTGTGGTTAGAGACTGTATGGTGTAGAGATTAGGTAGAACAACAGCGATTGGCTCAAAATTACAGTATATCGAATGAAAGGTAATCAGCAGCACAAACCTTTTTTTAACTGTGATTAGTGAGAAGGTATGCAGAGCCCATAGGATTGTGAACCAACAATCCAAAGAAAGTCCAACAAAAATAGATAAGGGCAGCAAGAATTGGTGCAGTATCAAAAAGCAATCCTTTATTCCCTTGCGGCAAGTAAAAGTGCAATGTTTGAACTCACTAGGAGTCTTTGTCAAGCTAATCCCACATACATAAGTGTACACAATATATATAAAACATATACATTAGTAAACCAATCAAAATACAGTCAACACCCACATCTACCTATATCGCATGTGCAATAATTAGAGTCTGGCAGGATCGAAACGGTGAACTTTTACTTGCCACAGAAGAATAAAGGATGGTTCAAAGGTTACATCCAACTTTGATCTCACACCAGTAGGAGCCCACCCATTCAATAAGAAAACTCATTGGATTCTTCAATAAATGATAGTTTGTTGCTCTGATTTATATGTACGGTAGTACCCAAATATGTTTGGGTTGTTGCCTAAGACCATTTGTGTTAGTATGGAGGAGACATAAATGAGATTGTTTTTGTCCCATGATGACTGAAGTCATCATTCTTTAGTATGCTCAGGTTTTGGATGGATATATTGATGACTCATTCCCAATACTTCAACCGACACTGGTAGAACTATAAGGGTCTTCGTGCTCATAAGGTTGCCATCACTATCCCCGGGAGTGTCCAACTAGTCTCATTGTCATTCTGATTAGACGCTGAACGCACGACATGTCGCGTCTCTTTTTCTGGATGCGACCTTTGCTTCGTGCATTCAGCACAGCCCTTCATCATTTTGAAAGCATTGCCCACAGCCATCGCTTTAGACACAAGCGTTTAGAGCCTGCGTCTAACGCGATGAACAAACGCATGTGGAAAAGGGGCCGAAGACCCCACTATTTCTGAGAGTCGTTTTGCCTGGAGCCAACCTTATTGGTGACAAAGAGTCACCTCACACTTTCCAAAAGTTTCTAGAACTTGTTTATAAGTTCATTAGTGACTCAAGCAAAACTACACCCTGTACCAACACAAAGGAAAGGGCGGAATGTAAAGAAAGAAAACATGGTCACCGGACCACAAGACACGTTTCTTCTTTACAAAAATCAATATTATATCGCCTTAAACTAGAGAACAATGCTTCCATCCGCGGGTGCAGCCTACGTATTGTTTAGGTATCGCTGCTGTCCGCTGGTGGAGAAGAAGTCTGGTGAAATCCAGGCTTTGTTCATCTTGATGAGTGTAAGCCTGTCGGCACTGTTGGTTGACAGGCGGGTACGCTTATCCGTGATGATTCCCCCAGCCGCACTAAACACCCTCTCTGACAAGACGCTAGCCGCAGGACAAGCAAGCACCTCCAGGGCATACAGCGCGAGTTCAGGCCACGTGTCCAGCTTCGACACCCAGTAGTTGTAGGGAGCAGAGGCGTCACGGAGGACGGTCGTGCGATTGGCTACGTACTCCCTCACCATCCTTTTACAGTGCTCCCGCCGACTCAGCCTTGACTGGGGAGCGGTGACACAGTCTTGCTGGGGAGGCAGAAAGCTGTCAAAGGCCTTAGAGAGTGTTCCCCTGCCTGTGCTGTACATGCTGCCTGATCTCCGCACCTCCCCTGCTACCTGGCCCTCGGAACTGCGCCTTCGGCCACTAGCGCTGTCGGATAGGAATTTTACCATCAGCTTGTCCGCCAGGGTCCTGTGGTATAGCATCACTCTCGAACCCCTTTCCTCTTCGGGCATGAGAGTGGAAAGGTTCTCCTTATACCGTGGGTCGAGCAGTGTGTACACCCAGTAATCCGTAGTGGCCAGAATGCGTGTAACGCGAGGGTCACGAGAAAGGCATCCTAACATGAAGTCAGCCATGTGTGCCAGGGTACCTGTACGCAACACATGGCTGTCCTCACTAGGAAGATCACTTTCAGGATCCTCCTCCTACTACTACTCCTCCTCCTCCTCAGGCCATACACGCTGAAAGGATGACAGGCAAGCAGCATGGGTACCCTCAGCAGTGGGCCAAGCTGTCTCTTCCCCCTCCTCCTCATCCTCTTCCTCCTCAATGCGCTGAGATATAGACAGGAGGGTGCTCTGACTATCCAGCGACATACTGTCTTCCCCCGCCTCTGTTTCCGAGCGCAAAGCGTCTGCCTTTATGCTTTGCAGGGAACTTCTCAAGAGGCATAGCAGAGGAATGGTGACGCTAATGATTGTAGCATGGCCGCTCACCATCTGGGTAGACTCCTCAAAGTTTCCAAGGACCTGGCAGATGTCTGCCAACCAGGCCCACTCTTCTGTAAAGAATTGAGGAGGCTGACTCCCACTGCGCCGCCCATGTTGGAGTTGGTATTCCACTATAGCTCTACGCTGCTCAGAGAGCCTGGCCAACATGTGGAGCGTAGAGTTCCACCGTGTGGGCACGTCGCACAGCGGTCGGTGCACTGGCAGATGAAACTGATGTTGCAGGGTGCGCAGGGTGGCAGCGTCCATGTGGGACTTGCGGAAATGTGCGCAGAGCCGGCGCACCTTTCCGAGCAGGTCTGACAAGCGTGGGTAGCTTTTCAGAAAGCGCTGAACCACCAAATTAAAGACGTGGGCCAGGCATGGCACGTGCGTGAGGCTGCCCAGCTGCAGAGCCGCCACCAGGTTACGGTCGTTGTCACACACGACCATGCCCAGTTGGAGGCTCAGCGGCGCAAGCCAGTGGTCGGTCTGCTCTGTCAGACCCTGCAGCAGTTCGTGGGCCGTGTGCCTCTTCTCTCCTAAGCTGAGTAGTTTCAGCACGGCCTGCTGACGCTTGCCCACCGCTGTGCTGCCATGCCGCGCGACACCGACTGCTGACGACGTGCTGCTGACACATCTTGATTGCGAGACAGAGATTGCGTAGGAGGAGGAGGAGGGTGGTTCAGTGGAGGAAGCATACATCGCCGCAGATACCACCACCGAGCTGGGGCCCGCAATTCTGGGGGTGGGTAGGACGTGAGCAGTCCCAGGCTCTGACTCTGTCCCAGCCTCCACTAAATTCACCCAATGTGCCGTCAGGGAGATATAGTGGCCCTGCCCGCCTGTGCTTGTCCACGTGTCCGTTGTTAAGTGGACCTTGGCAGTAACCGCGTTGGTGAGGGCGCGTACAATGTTGCGGGAGACGTGGTCGTGCAGGGCTGGGACGGCACATCGGGAAAAGTAGTGGCGACTGGGAACTGAGTAGCGTGGGGCCGCCGCCGCCATCATACCTTTGAAAGCCTCCGTTTCCACAACCCTATACGGCAGCATCTCCAGGCTGATAAATTTGGCTATGTGCACATTTAACGCTTGAGCGTGCGGGTGCGTGGCGGCGTACTTGCGCTTGCGCTCCAACACTTGCGCTAGCGACGGCTGGACGGTGCACTGAGAGACATTGGTGGATGGGGCCGAGCACAGCGGAGATGATGGTGTGGGTGCAGGCCAGTAGACGGTAGTGCCTGTGTCCTGAGAGGGGGGTTGGATCTCAGTGGCAGATTGGGGCACAGGGGGAGAGGCGGCGAACGGCCTTCGTCCCACCTTGTGGGGTGCTTGGCCATCATATGTCTGCGCATGTTGGTGGTGGTGAGGCTGGTGGTGGTGGCTCCCAGGCTGATCTTGGCGCGACAAAGGTTGCACACCACTGTTCGTCGGTCGTCTGCACTCACAGTGAAAAACTGCCAGACCTTTGAGCACCTCGGCCTCTGCAAGGTGGCATGGCGCGAGGGGGCGCTTTGGGAAACAGTTGGTGGATTATTCGGTCTGGCCCTGTCTCTACCCCTGGCCACCGCACTGCCTCTTCCAACCTGCCCTGCTGCTGCACTTGCCTCCCCCTCTGAAGACCTGTCCTCAGTAGGCGTAGCAAACCAGGTGGGGTCAGTCACCTCATCGTCCTGCTGCTCTTCCTCCGAATCCTCTGTGCGCTCCTCCCTCGGACTTACTCCAATTACTACTACCTGAGTGATAGACAACTGTGTCTCATCGTCATCGTCCTCCTCACCCACTGAAAGCTCTTGAGACAGTTGCCGGAAGTCCCCAGCCTCATCCCCCGGACCCCGGGAACTTTCCAAAGGTTGGGCATCGGTCACGACAAACTCCTCCGGTGGGAGAGGAACCATTGCTGGCTATTCTGGGCAGGGGCCTGGGAACAGTTCCTGAGAGTCTGCCTGCTCCTCAGAATGTGTCATTGTAATGGAGTGAGGAGGCTGGGAGGAAGGAGGAGCAGCAGCCAGAGAATTCAGAGTTGCAGCAGTGGACGGCGCAGAACTCTGGGTGGTCGATAGATTGCTGGATGCACTTTCTGCCATCCATGACAGGACCTGCTCACACTGCTCATTTTCTAATAAAGGTCTACCGCGTGGACCCATTAATTGTGAGATGAATGTGGGGGCGCCAGAAACGTGCCTCTCTCCTAATCCCGCAGCAGTCGGCTGCGATACACCTGGATCAGGAGCTCGGCCTGTGCCCACACCCTGACTTGGGCATCCGCGTCCTCGCCCGCGTCCACGTCCTCTAGGCCTACCCCTACCCCTCAGCATGCTGTATTACCAGTAGTGCAGAAACAGAACGCTGTAATTAATTATGCCGCTTATTGGCCTGTGGTTGGAGGCTGACTTCCCTTACGGAACGCACAGCAGAGCCAGGAAACAATTTTGCGCACGCCTGTAGTGAGACGTAGGTGTGTATGACTGAGCTAGTGGAATTCATAGCGCAGAAGCAGTCAAGTGGCCAAAGGCCAGTAGTAGGCCTTAAGTATTTTGCTTCTATTTTTTTAAGATGCTGAGCTGATACAGCAGACAGATACTGTAGGCAGCGTATAATATTATGTATACTCTTTCCCTCTGGCGGGATGACGGCGATCATGTAACAGAGACAGCAGATCCAGGAAACAATTTTGCACAAGCCTGCTGTAACGCTTAGCTGCGTATTAATTAGGACTACTACCCCCAGCAGATAGATACTGTAGGCAGCGTATAATATTATGTATACTGTTTCCCTCTAGTGGGATGACGGCGATCAATTTTTTGGAAAAAGCCCACTGCGTATATAGCCTGAATATCTCTTTCCCTGCCTCACCAGTACTGCTCCTATACTCTGTACAATGACTGCAGACTGCGGACGCAATGCTCTGCACGGCCGATATACAAAAAAAAAAAATTGTGCAACACTGCTAAAAGCAGCTTCAACAGTACTGCACACGGTCAGATGTGGCCCTAAGAAGGACCGTTGGGGTTCTTGAAGCCTAAAATAACTCCTAACACTCTCCCTATAGCAGCTCCGGCACCAGCAGCACTGTCCCTGATCTCTGTCAGAATGCATCTGTGGCGAGCCGCGGGAGGGGCCGATTTATATACTCGGGTGACACCTGATCTCGCCAGCCACTCACTGCAGGGGGGTGGTATAGGGCTTGAACGTCGCAGGGGAAGTTGTAATGCCTTTCCTGTCTTTCTATTGGCCAGAAAAGCGCGCTAACGTCTCAGAGATGAAAGTGAAAGTGACTCGAACACCGCGTGGTACTCGTCTCGAGTAACGAGCATCTTGAGTACCCTAATACTCGAACGAGTATCAAGCTCGGACGAGTACGTTCGCTCATCTCTAGTGAAGATGGCATACATTTTGGAGTTTTTTTTGGCTTCTAATCAAACAATGCTATTATTATCATGCATTTTTTTTTTACAAGTGTTTTGGGGTGTTTTTTTATTTTACACCTTTTTACATGCATGTTTTTATCTGTGTCTCATTGATTTTTACCGTAAGGTTCTAAGTATACATCTATGGCACATATTATATGAGCTGTTAACATATCTTTGCATTTTTGTTTTTATCTTTTTTTTACAGATGCCTATGAAACATGCCCAAAAAGTCCTATAGCATGCTGCATTTTGAAGAAACAAAAAAACAAAAACCCCACAAAAAACACATTGTTTATAGTGCATTTCATATTTGCCTACTGACTTGTAGCTAACATCGCACTGCATGGTTTAGGAAAATGGAAAACTCTGTTAAAGGATACAAGGAGGAACATGCCAAAAAGCATTTAAAAAAAAAATTGCTGTGTGAAACCACCTCAATAAAGAATTTCAGGGTAATAATCTGCTCAACAAAATTAAGGGAACGCTTAAATCACAAATTGGAATTAGATGAACATAATACTCAAATTGAAAACCATTTTTGATATAAATTGTAGAATTTGATGAAAACAAAATGATGCATCGATGGTAAATAGCAGCAACAATCTCCACCAACTGAGCGTTGGATTCCAAATCCCTCAGTATTGGCAAATGTCAATTGAGCAGCATTGTGCTGGGCTGTGAGCATTGGTCCCGCTACAGATTGTCAGGCACTTATGCCACCCGCATGGAGTCTGTTTCTGAAAGGTTAGTCAGAACATGCTGACCAGTAGCCTGCTGGAGTTCAGTAAGTAAGGCCCCCTGTCAATGGGCGTGATTTTGCCAGCGGTAAATCTCCCGCGAATCACGCCAGCTAAAGCTTTCCATAGCGTTGCTATGGAAAGCGCCGGCCCGTGTCCACGAGCGAAGGATCATTGCTGCCAATTGCCCCGATTCTCTGGGATCAGATTAGGCTGACTGGCAGAGATTCGTCTGCGGCTCCTGCTCCCGGGCGGTGGCTCCTGCGGTGGAGCTCCACCATGGGACACCGCAACGCCCATGGACAGGGGGCCTAAGGCTTTGGCAGTACTCCTCCTATTACTCCAGGCTTGATTTGGGCTGATGCTCTTCTACAAGCCCATCCAGCTCTTATCGTATAATTTCCCTTGTGTTGGTGTCCCCTTCATGCTCTTCAGACTCTGCTGGGAAACACAACAAACCTTCTTGCGACAGCATGTATGGATGTGCCATCCTGGCGGAGCAGGAGTACCTGTGTGACCCAACCGGTCTGTAGGTACCACTTCATGCTACTCCTAGTGTCAAGGAGACTAACAAAATGCAAAGCCCAAGAATAATCAGTCAGGAAGGAGAAGGAGAGAGGAATTCTCTTGATTGCCTTTTAGAGGTTGTCTTGCTGTCGCCTTTCTAGTACTCCTGTTGTCACAACCATTTGCACCAAAGCAGATGAAACTGATTCACAATTGCTTACACTTCCTAACTGGACAGATTGACATCCATTAAGTGTAATTGGGTTGTACTGTGATGCTTAAGTGTTCCCTTCATTTTTTTTCCCAGCCGTCTATATTCACAGCGAAGCACATTGTAATAAATTGTCTCTGCCAGCAGATGGGGCACGGTAACACGAGGCTCTGCCATCTGTTAATACAAAAGCGTAGTAGTTGTATTTGGCAGATATCAGCTCCTGTGTTGGTGCCAGGTAATCCTGCCCATGCAGCCAAAGCTAAATATTTCATGTTGGGTGCAGATAAAATGTAAAATCTATTTCTTCTAATGCATTGTCCATTCATTTATTCTTTTATATCACCTGATAATCAGGGGACTGTTTATTTAACCCTTTAGGACCAAATTATTTTAATTTGCACTTTCTGCCTATTCAATTTATTTGAATAAAACTGTTTATTTTTTAAACAAGCTTTGTTACTCTTGTGTGATCCTATCTATGAAAAAGAACTTTAAAAGGGTTTTCTGAGAACACTTTTTTTTAAACCTGCTGAAAATGAATAAAAGAGCCTATACTGATCTGCCGCAGGCACTTGCAGCCCCAATGTTGCATCGGCTATTCTCTACGCCGGGTCTCCATTTACATCCTGCAGTCAGTCTGTATATAAGATATCACAGGCTAACTGCAGGATATAAACAGCCCTGTGGGTGAGAACCATAGATGCAGCGCTTTCTCTTCTAGCTACAATATACTGTACTGTGTATATCTCTATACAGCGATCTGCTATTTACAAATAATATATCTTGTGTATTTTGTATGCTGCCAGGCTGTCTCCACAGTGACACCAGATACAGTAATCATTTGTACATTCAGTGCCATCTTAACACACGGGCCTGGAGAGCACCTGACCGGGGGCCCCACAAGCATAAGGGCCCTATACTAATCTATGTATGCTAACATTTCAATGCACCTTGTTAGAGATGAGCGAGCATACTCGCTAAAGGCAATTGCTTGAGCGAGCATTGCCCTTAGCGAGTACCTGCCCGCTCGAGAGACAAGGTTCGGGTGCCGGCGAGGGGGAGCAGTGAGTTGCGGCAGTCAGCGGGGGGGGGGGGAGAGAGGGAGAGAGAGATCTCCCCTCCGTTCCTCCCCGCTCTACCCCGCAGCTTCCTGCCCGCCGCCGGCACCCGAACCTTGTCTCTTGAGCGGGCAGGTACTCGCTAAGGGCAATGCTCGCTCGAGTAATTGCCCTTAGTGAGTATGCTCGCTCATCACTACACCTTGTATCATATACAGTTAGGGCCAGAAATATTTGGACAGTAACACAATTTTCGCGAGTTGGGCTCTGCATGCCACCGCATTGGATTTGAAATGAAACCTCTACAACAGAATTCAAGATTGTAACGTTTAATTTAAAGGGTTGAACAAAAATATTTGATAGAAAATGTAGGAATTGTACACATTTCTTTACAAACACTCCACATTTTAGGAGCTCAAAAGTAATTGGACAAATAAACATAACCCAAACAAAATATTTTTTTTTCAATATTTTGTTGCAAATCCTTTGGAGGCAATCACTGCCTTAAGTCTGGAACCCATGGACATCACCAAACGCTGGGTTTCCTCCTTCTTAATGCTTTGCCAGGCCTTTACAGCCGCAGCCTTCAGGTCTTGCTTGTTTGTAGGTCTTTCCGTCTGAAGTCTGGATTTGAGCAAGTGAAATGCATGCTCAATTGGGTTAAGATCTGGTGATTGACTTGGCCATTGCAGAATGTTCCACTTTTTTGCACTCATGAACTCCTGGGTAGCTTTGGCTGTATGCTTGGGGTCATTGTCCATCTGTACTGTGAAGCGCCGTCCGATCAACTTTGCAGCATTTGGCTGAATCTGGGCAGAAAGTATATCCCGGTACACTTCAGAATTCATCCGGCTACTCTTGTCTGCTGTTATGTCATCAATAAACACAAGTGACCCAGTGCCATTGAAAGCCATGCATGCCCATGCCATCACGTTGCCTCCACCATGTTTTACAGAAGATGTGGTGTGCCTTGGATCATGTGCCGTTCCCTTTCTTCTCCAAACTTTTTTCTTCCCATCATTCTGGTACAGGTTGATCTTTGTCTCATCTGTCCATAGAATACTTTTCCAGAACTGGGCTGGCTTCCTGAGGTGTTTTTCGGCAAATTTAACTCAGGCCTGTCTATTTTTGGAATTGATGAATGGTTTGCATCTAGATGTGAACCCTTTGTATTTACTTTCATGGAGTCTTCTCTTTACTGTTGACTTAGAGACAGATACACCTACTTCCCTGAGAGTGTTCTGGACTTCAGTTGATGTTGTGAACGGGTTCTTCTTCACCAAAGAAAGTATGCGGCGATCATCCACCACCGTTGTCTTCCGTGGACGCCCAGGCCTTTTTGAGTTCCCAAGCTCACCAGTGAATTCCTTTTTTCTCAGAATGTACCCGACTGTTGATTTTGCTACTCCAAGCATGTCTGCTATCTCTCTGATGGATTTTTTCTTTTTTTTCAGCCTCAGGATGTTCTGCTTCACCTCAATTGAGAGTTCCTTTGACCGCATGTTGTCTGGTCACAGCAACAGCTTCCAAATCCAAAACCACACACCTGGAATCAACCCCAGACCTTTTAACTACTTAGTTGATTACAGGTTAATGAGGGAGACGCCTTCTGAGTTAATTGCAGCCCTTAGAGTCCATTGTCCAATTACTTTTGGTCCCTTGAAAAAGAGGAGGCTATGCATTACAGAGCTTTGATTCCTAAACCCTTTCTCCGATTTGGATGTGGAAACTCTCATATTGCAGCTGGGAGTGTGCACTTTCAGCCCATATTATATATATAATTGTATTTCTGAACATGTTTTTGTAAACAGCTAAAATAACAAAACTTGTGTCACTGTCCAAATATTTCTGGCCCTAACTGTATGATAATGTTATGTGGCTGGATATGAACTTGGCTGCTATCTGTCTCTGCCATGTGTGAAGACTTTAATTTTGGCCCTTTCTGTTTCACTTTCAAATTACCCATAATTCCTATTAAAATTTACCCAGAATTTCTATAATAGAGAAATATAAAAGAGAGATTTCCTGCCGAATGGATGTCTTAGAATGGATATATGTTAATCCAAGGCTTGAATTTATTTATTGTTGATTTTCCAACCCCGTCTGCTGGAAGTTTTTTCCAAGCATCTACTACTATCTCAGGCCGCTTTCACATGGCCTAAAAATCGCACGAGATTTGTGCAATTCAAGATGCATAACTCTACACGAATGTGAAGCCCATTCTTTTGAATGTAGTTATATAGAAGTGTGACTTTTTTTCCCCCTCATCGATGCGGGAAAAATTGCAGCATGTCTTATCTTTGGGCGTTCCCTCAGATTGTGTGATGTGCATGCGAGTGCAATGCATGGTTTCTTATTGAAAACAGGAAACACTTGCCGAACTTTCGGAAGATCACAACTTTGTTGAAGTCATGGGAGGCGTTTTTGACGCACAAATGCCTGACATCTGTGGGGACATTGCACACGCTCGGCTGTGTGAAACTAGCCTCAGTAATATAATATTTTCTAACATTACTTCTGATCTTCTCTCAAATAATCTTAGATTGTGCCCTCATGATTTAGTGTCCTTCCCTCCTGAACCTTCGTTATGCATTTAACATTTCATTTAAAGATTTCAATCTTGTCCCCGCTTTCCCACTTGTAACATAAATACATGTTTCCATCATGTCCCCCTCTCCCTTCTTCTTCCTGTAGCATATATAAAGGTTTCCATTATAGCCCCCCTCCCTTCTTCCTCCTATATCATGTATAGGGGTTTCCATCATATCCTCCTTTCCCTTCTTCCTCCTGTAACGTATTTAAAGGTTTCCATCATGTCACCGTTAGGCTGGGTTCACACAGGGCGGATTTCCGTCAGAAATCTCGCGGTTTGGCCGCAGCAAAAATCGCGAGATTTCTGCTGGGAGAACTGCCGCGGACAAAGCCGCGGCGGCTTTGAAGTGGCGCGGCTTTGAAGCGGCCCGGCCGCTCGCTCTTTCGCTGCGGCCGGTGCTCCCATAGAGGAGAGCGCGGCCGCAGCGGAATGAAAAAAAGAATGGACATGCCGCATATTCCGAAGCCACGGCTGCGGCCGCCGCAGCCGCGGTTCCAGACGGGCTTACTGCAGCGGATTGGCTATCCCGTGCGGACGAGATTTCTGAGAAATCTCGTCCACATGGCTGGCTAATCCCGAGATTAGCGGCCGCGGGCGGATTTGCTGCGGCAAAATTCTGCGCGGCAAATCCGCCCTGTGTGAACCCAGCCTTACCCTTCTTCTTCACTTAATATACAGTATGTAAAGGTTTATATCCTGACCCCCTTTCTATTCTTTCCCTCTGTAACATATATCATGAACCCCCCCTTCTTTATGTAACATAAATAACTAGTGTCCCCTCTGTAGCCACAGAAAGCACTGGTGTCCCCCTTCTGTGGCCCTACAATGCACTGTTGTCTCCTCTCAGTGGCCCAACAAAGTAATATAGTACCCTGTGTTCCCCCTTCCCTTGAGTGTCCGGTAGCACAAGTCTCACTTACATTCTAGCTGCTCTTCTCCCCACTCTTGGCAGTACTACACTGAGAAAGAAGGGGAAGGAACAACCTGCACTGACTGAGAGATCAGAGTCCCGAGCAGCTAGAATGTGACTGAGACTTGTGCTGCTGTCTGGACATTCCGGGGAAGAGAGAAAAGTTGGTGGTGAGACAAAAGGAAGAGTCATTCGGCCCGAGCCCCCCTGTCATATGATCTGTCTATATTGGCGGCACTCCACTGCCTGGTAGTGCAGCTCTTCTGCAAAGCATTGGGCTGATTAAGGGATATCTCAAAGGTTGATCCTACTAATCAAACATCAATGGTCTGCCTTAAAGGGGTTGCATCAGATTAGAAAAACTTGGCTGCATTCTTAAAAAAACAGCTTCATTATTCACCATGGCCTTTGTCTGGTACTACAGCTCAGCCCCAATCAAACAAATGTACCTGCGCTGCGGAATATGTTGGCGCTATACAAATAAAGATTATTATAATTATTACCTGAGCTGCAGTACTGCACAGAACCCACGGAGAAGAGTGGTGCTATTCTGGAAGGAAACAGCCATGTTTTCCTATTCTGATATAACCCCTTTAAGGACAGACCATCACTGTTAAAATCCTGGAATACTCTGTTAAAGTGGTTCTCCTATAAAAATATCATGTTTTATTGGTCTGTCATACTGACTGCTGAAGCTGGACTTTGTTTCTCTAAGTACAGCAGAAAGGGATCTGGTAATAAGTTTTTTATTCTTCTAATTGGGTGTATAGTCACAGCTGAGTGGGATAAGTGTGCAGAAAAGGTTACTGGGCTTCTAGCTCACATGATTAATTTTTATAATGGTTTTCTGAAAATGAGAACTATTTTTCCAGCAATTAGTCGTATTATAGTGATTTATAACTGCAAATAGTTTGACAGTCATCTGTGCTTTGATGCTTTAAAAGTCCATACAGCTTCATTAGGAAGAGAGTGTTAAGCATAGTGGGTTAATTATTGGGATAACATCTGAATACTGTAAGAGGAACTGCAGGATATTGTCATTTTATCCTGTAGATGTAGATTTAAAGGGGTTATCGAGGGACAACTTTTTTTCAAATCAGTCCAGGCAGTATGTGCATGCCCAATAGTGCGCCATGCCCAAGATTCTTGGAACCATGACCATGCTCAAGGAACAATCTCCCCGTGTGCTGTGCGGGACATCGCACATTTTCATCTATTTTCTTATACACTCGCACGAAAATACGACATACTGCAATTTTTCCGTCTCGCAGCATCACTGCAAGAGAAGAATCGTCCATGTAAATAGACCCATTGCAAACACTATGGTCTATCCTCATTTTGCAATGCAAAAACCTTGCGCAAGAACACCAGAAGGGTAAATATGGCCTTAGGCCTCCTTCACACGACTGTATGCGCTTTAAGGTTGACCTGCATGGACCATAAAATAACATGAATGAAGATTTCATTCAATTTTTATTTACGTATTTCAAACCATTCACACCGCGCTGATACGTATATTTAAAAAAATATTCAGAAGCAATGAAAACCAGCGATCGCAATAAAATGTTCAGAATGACTAATAATGTTTCATTAGGGTGAGCTGTTTTCTTTTCCCAGTGTTGTAAGCAGGGTAACTCCCTCCCCCCCCCCCTTGTTTCTAGCTCCCATAGAAGCCTATGGGAGCTTGCTGCATATCACGTCAAAAGATAGGGCAAGACCTATTTTTTCATGCACTGTATAAAAAAGGCAACCAAAATCGGTCGTGTATGTGCTATTTTTCCAGGCGCGTTTTTTTTTTCTTTCTGTACCCGTCAAAAAAATCGTTTATCTGAATGACCCCATTGAAAAGCAATGCTTCACATGGTCGCATTTAATTGGTGATTTTCGTGAATAAGCCCTTAGAGTGGTGGGAGAGCACTCTCCTCACCCAATTTCACACCACTGCTATAAAGGCTACTTAGCCTAATCAGTTCCAGATGTGTTCTTTTTCCTGCAATTAGGGGGATATTGAGTTTGCATTTGCGCACCTCACATAAACTGCTATGGGGAACTTTGGTGTTTAGATGCAAGTTGTGCTTATTTCACATGCGCTAAAAAAGCTGATGAGAATGAACCCATCAAAATCAGTGGGTTCTATTCTCTGCATATTGCACGCACAAAATTAAGGCTCCCTCACATGGCCGTGTTTGCGCACGTACAATCTGCACATGCTAACCACAGAGAATGGGACTCATTAATATTAATGGGTTCATTTTAATAAACACATTTTGCTATGCGCATTCCGTAAGAGCACAAAAAATTAGGTCCTATTTTATTTTCCTGCGTGTTGCATAGCGAAACTACCATAGAAGTCTATGTGAATCACAGGTGTGACAAGAGGAAGGGTGTACCACTGCGCAAAATGCAGGAAAAGAAGACAGCTGGACTTAATTAGGCTTTAGGTCTTTTTCACATGGGTGACAGCAATATGACCAGGAGAAAATCGCAGCGATATTGCAGCTATGTTCCCACAACTTTTCTGCGTTACTGCTGCGTTTTCTTGCAGTGATATCACTTTGTTCGTGATTTTTTCACGTGACTTTGTAGCGCAATTTTCCTGAGATTTTTTTCAGGAGAAAGAGGCTGGGACTTTCTAATGTTAAAGTACCATTGCATCCTCCAGAAGATTGCAATGGTACTGAAGTCATGGGAGGCGTTTTTGAAAGTCGCCTCGATATCGCGCTCAGCTGTGTGAAATTAGCATCAGTCATATAATATTTTCTAACATTGCTTCTGATTAGAGATGAGCGAGCATACTCGACCGAGCTGGATGCTCGTTCGAGTATCAGGGTGCTCGAGATGCTCGTTACTCGAGACGAGCACCACGCGGTACTCGTCTCGATTAAACGAGCACTGACCATTGAATTCAATGGAGCCGGCAATACAGCCGGCTCCATAGAAAGCAATGGGCTGCCGGCGATCGCGGGATGAATTGTCGGGAAGGGCTTAAATATATAAGCCCTTCCCTGCAATTCATCCAGAAATGTGTAAAAATAAAAAAATATATATACTCGCCTTGTCCCGGCAGACGGAGTTCAGCGCGGCCGTCCTGCAGTCGGTGTGAAGGGGGTGTGAGTGAGACCTGCCCCTGATTGGCTCAGCGCTGAGCCAATCAGAGGCAGGTCTCACTCACACCCATTCAGGAATTCATGAATGGGTGAGTGAGTGCTGCCTCTGATTGGCTCAGGGGCAGCTCTCAGCTGAATGTCATTCAGCTGCGAGCTGCCCCTGAGCCAATCAAAGGCAGCACTCACTCACCCATTCATGAATTCATCATGTCCCTCTTCTCCCTTCTCTCTTCTATAACATATATAAAGATCTCCATCATATCCACCCTCTCCCTTCTCTCCTCCTAAACATTCATAACGGTTTCCATCATGTCCCCCCTCTACCTTCTCTCCTCCTGTAATATATTTAAAGGTTTCCATCATGTCCCACCTCTCCCTTCTTCCTCCTGCAACATGTACAAATGTTGCCATCATGTCCCCCTCTTCTTTCTTCCTCCTGTAACATATACCAAGGTTTTCATCATGCCCCTTCTCACTTCTCTCCTCCTATAACATATATAAAGGTTTCCATCATGTCCCCCCTCTCCCTTCTCACCCCCTCTAACATATATAAAGGTTTCTATGATGTCTCCCTCTACCTTCTTCCTCCTGCAACATGAATAAAAGTTTTCATCATGTCACCCTCTCCTTTCTTCCTCCTGTAACATATATATAGGTCTCCATTAGAGATGAGCGAGCACCAAAATGCTCGAGTGCTCGTTACTCGAGTCGAACTTTCAGTGATGCTCGAGAATTCGTTTCGAGTAAAGAACCCCATTGAAGTCAATGGGCGACTCGAGCATTTTTGTATATGACTGGTGCTCCACTAAGGTTTTCATTTGTGAAAATCTTAGCAAATCACCAAAGTCATGTAAAACACACAGAAATGGATAGGGCAGGTGAGGAGCAACATGCAGGGCTGCATTTCAGGCTCCGAGGTCTCACTATTAAGCCACAATAGTGGCAAGAGTGAGCCCCCCCCCCCTGCACTGTCAGCATAAAGATCATTCTCCTCTGCCACAGCTGTAACAGCTGTGGCAGAGAAGAACGATGTTAGCCCATTGAATTCAATGGAACCGGCGATACAGCCGGCTCCATTGAAAGCAATGGGCTCCCGGCGAGCGCGGGATGAATTTTCGGGAAGGGCTTAAAAATATAAGCCCTTACCTGAAAATTATCCAAAACTGTGTAAAAATAAAAAAAAAATATACTCACCTTGTCCCGGCAGACGGAGTTCAGCCGCGGCCGTCCGGCAGTTCTCCTGAACTGCTGTGAGTAGTATTCAGCAGCCGGGGATTTAAAATCCCCGCCTGCTGAATGAGCTGTCTCTGATTGGTCACAGCCTC
The DNA here is from genome assembly GCF_035609145.1 of Eleutherodactylus coqui. Classification (NCBI taxonomy): domain Eukaryota; kingdom Metazoa; phylum Chordata; class Amphibia; order Anura; family Eleutherodactylidae; genus Eleutherodactylus; species Eleutherodactylus coqui. Next base: position 136,314,105 of record NC_089845.1, on the reverse strand, counting down.
ACCAATCAGAGGCAGCTCTCACTCACCCATTCATGAATTCATGAATGGGTGAATGAGTGCTGCCTCTGATTGGCTCAGTGCAGGGACCAATTATTTTATATTTTTAAGCCCTTCCCGGAAATTCATCCTGAGATCGCTGGCAGCTCATTGCTTTCAATGGAGCCGGCTGTATTGCCGGCTCCATTGAATTCAATGGTCAGTGCTCGGTTAATCGAGACGAGTACCACGTGGTGCTCATCTCGAGTAACGAGCATCTCGAGCATCCTAATACTCGAATGAGCATCAAGCTCGGAAGAGTATGCTCGCTCATCTCTAGTCTCTATCATATCCCCCTTTCCCTTCTCTCCTCCTGTAACACATATAAATGTTTCCATCATGTCCCCTTTTCCCTTCTTCTTCCTGTAATATACAATATTTAAAGGTTTATATAATGTCCCTTCTTCCTTTTCTCTAATCCTGCAATGTATATAAAGGTTTCCATCATGCCCCCCACACCCCCTTTCTATTCTTTCCCTCTGGAAAGATATCATGCCCCCCTTCCTTATGTAACATAAATAACTAGTGTCCCCTCTGTAGCCACAGAAAGAACTGGTGTCCCCTCCTTCAGTTGAATTGATAATCACACTTAAAACGTTATTCCCTGATTAGGTCAAAGGGCAGAGTGCTAAACTTTCTGCATAAATTTACCTTCCAACTCCTTTCTCTCATTTGGTAATCTAAAGTTACTAATTAATGTAATTACCCTGAGGTCTTTTGTAATCTGGTCATTGATGGAGAAATGTGTTGTCATGGGAACATCTGTTTTACATATGATGATAATTAACAGTAAATCTTTAACATAAAGTTATAATATGGGACATTTTATGCATAATTATGAGAATATAAGACTTAGTTTTTCTTTATTGTGATTGGATTCATAATAGGTCGGTGAAATGTGCAATCAATATATGAATGAGTCTGTAATCATATCTTTGGGAATGAGTGGATTGCCCTCTACAGTAATTAGTATCTGCGCACAATTCATTGATCTAACATATGATAGAATTATTTATAATGAACTAGAATTTAAATTTCATTCCACATAAATATGTGATCTCTTATATATTAGGGGCGGGGCATTGCCAGGAAGTGCTGAAAGGGGTTAGAGAAGGGCATTGGGGTGAATGGGAGACAGAAAAACTACCCTATTAAGAGCCAATATATAGTTGGCAAACAGATTCTTACCAGATCACAAGATGAGGTGAGGGAGATATATAATATAATACTGGCGCACTGAGTGGTGCGGCAGTTACTCCCTCAGTGCACCATATATACTAGTTTAGGAATATTGCATGGTATGAAAACAATGCAAGATTGAAGCTGGTGTTGTATTTTTCTCCCCACAGTCCATTTTTTCCCAGAACATTCACATATGAGGAATATAGTAGCATAATAGTTTCATGAATTTGACATTCTGCCCAAACGAGTGGCGCATATAACATAGAGGTGGCAAATATGACTAATATGCACATCATTGTTGGAAATGTTCGGCACTGAACTCCTTTCATGCTTGTCATGGCTCCCTGCAGATGTTAATAGTGGGAAATAATTGAGTATAGGCTAATACAGCTCCCATTGATTTCTATACTAGTTTTATGAATCCATTTTGCAATTAGCTCCCCCAAGTGGTAGCTGCATAGATAGAATTAAAGAGGTCATGGTTCAACGCTGGTACCCTTACCGATCCAAGATCTACGACTGAATGTAGCAATGGTCAGGCATCTGATATCACCACTCCATTCATTTCAATAGGGCTGCAGTCCCACTGAATTAAATGGAGTGGCTGTGTGAATGTGTGACCATTCAGTTGAGGACCTTAGGAACTCCCATTCTTATCATCCATTGAGGTCAGACCTCAACAAATTACATAGTTTAAAGGGTTATCCTGTGAAATAAAAGAAGAAAAACAGAACTCCACTATACTAACTTGGACTATAAATATAATAAGTTCAGAGTTGTAGACCTAAACTTGAAATGTTGAACATTTACATTGAAGCATACCTAAGTTTTCAACAAGAATCTAAAATATCATGGGTTCTCCTTATTCTTTCACTGTCTGATGCTTGCACCCTATTTAATTTCTGTAAGTATTTTGAAGAGTTCTTTTGTTGTTCTGCTGTTTGCAATCCATTATGAGGGAGGGGGCATGCACCAAGCCTAGCATTTTGTCAGTAGTTCCCTGTCCTGACTTCCTTGCTTTTATTTGCCATGCTGCACTGCACTGTCTCTGGTCCAATCAGTAGGGAGGCAGCCTGCGCTGCCTGTAAAGATAGCCCCTCCCCCTGTTGCATATGAAAACACCCCATGCGTCCTTTTTACTACAGAAGCTCTGCATCTAATGACAGAAAGTGGATTGCAAAGAAGCTGGAAGGGAGACCCGTAATTGCAGCCACTTCAAACATGATTTACAGTGGTAAAGCAACAACAAGTTAATGCAAGCATATTACAGAATTGATTAAACTAATACAAATTAGTAAATGAACATAAGTTGCTGAAAAGTTGGTTTGCCCCTCAGGAAAGATGTAATACAGTTGTTGGACCTCTTAGTGGGGAGTAGAGCCCATTCTGAACTTTTGATGGCACCTTATGAAATGTGTGTGCTCCCCTGGCTCCAATATTGCTAAGACTGGCTTTACACTGGGCTACTGTGGTCTGAATAGTCACTTGAAATAGTCGCTAAAGCATACAAATTAATGTTTGTACTTTTACACAGAGTGATTGTTATTCACTTTTCAATTTCGCAGTTATTGAACTAATTTTGGGGACCATTTACACATTCTGAATTATTGTTCGTTGACTAGTTGGGAAGTATGAGTTTTGTATTTGAAATTTTGACCCCCCACAATGCATGCTTATTAGAGATGAGCGAGCATGCTGGTCTGAGCTTGATGCTCGTTCGAGCATTAGCATACTCGACAGTACTCGTTGCTTAAGAAAATTTCACCCTCTCCTCCCCACATGTTTATAGTATTTTGCAAACACTTTAGCAAAAAATAGACAGTGCCAAACGAGTACAGTCTTGTTATATAGTGTGGATGAACAGGACACACACTAAATTGTTTTCAATGGAGCCGCGGCTGCTGCTAGCGGCTCCATTGAAAACAATGGTCTGCCGGCACCCCTGAATTGTTTTTCATGGAAGGGCTTTACATATAAGCCCTTCCCTGAAAAACAATAACTTTAGTGTAAAAAAAATAAATAAATAAAAAGAAAAAACCTACCTCTCCGCCACTGCCATGTCTTCTGCGGGGATGCAGAGCACATCTACCACATGCAGCAGATGTTTCCTTCATCCCCGCTAGTAAAAACAATTCCCTGCTGCTGCACCTGCCACATCTATAACAGATGCAGCAGAGGAATACTTCAATTCCCTACAGCAGCTGTCACACATAACAGCAGCCGTAGAGGATCCTGCTGCCCGCTCCCTGTCATTGGATTTCAGGGAAGGGCTTTAAATATAAGCCCTTCCCTGAAAAACCAGTAAAAGTAGTGTAAAAAACAAGGGAAAAAAAAACATATTCACCTCCCTTCAGTTGCCGGGGCTCAGCCGTGTCTTCTCTGCGCTGTGCCTGGCTCTTTAGTGCTGATCTATCAGCAGCCGGGGATTTAAAATCCCCGGCTGCTGAAAGAGCTGATTGTGATTGGCTGAGGCGCTCAGCCAATCACAGGCAGCTCTCACCGAATGAATGACAGACAAGAGCTGCCTGTGATTGGCTGAGCGCCTCAGCCAATCACAATCAGCTCTTTCAGCAGGCGGGGATTTTAAATCCCTGCTGCGGATAAATCAGGACTACAGAGCCGGGGACAGCGAAGAGAAGACACAGCTGAAGGGAGGTGAGTGTATTTTTTTTGTTTTTTATACTACTTTTACTGTTTTTTCAGGGAAGGGCTTATATTTAAATCCCTTTCTTGAAATCCAATGACAGGGAGCCGACAGCAGGATCCTCTACCACAGCTGTCATGTGTGACAGCTGCGGTAGGGAATTGAAGAATTCCTCTGCTACATCTGTCACAGATGTGGCAGGTGTAGCAGCAGGGAATTCTTTTTACTAGCACAGATAAAGGAAATATCTGCTGCATGCAGCAGGTGTGTTGGATCTGCATCCCTGCGGGGGACACGGCTGCAGCGGAGGGTAATTTTTTTACACTAAAATTATTGTTTTTCAGGAAAGGGCTTATATGTAAGGCCCTTCTATGAAAAACAATTCAGGGGTGTCGGCAGACCATTGTTTTCAATGGAGCCACCACCAGCAGCTGCAGAGCATTGAAAAATGCTTGAGTCTCCTATTGACTTCAATGGGGTTTGTTACTCCAAACGAGCTCTCAAGTATTACAAAAAGCTCGGCTCGAGTAATGAGGACCAGAGAATTTTGGTGCTCGCTCATCTCTAATACTTATTGGTTGTTGAATCTACTGAACACACATAAATATGTGAGCAGTTTTTGATTGAACACTTGCCACGGCTATGATTGGTATATTGCGTGCTGGCTCTGACTGGCTGAACTATGACATTCAAAGAACAATCAGAACCAGCACTTCCTGGAGAAGGGGATTTTGAACCCCTGACCAGGGAGAGCTGGGGAAAAACTACAAGCAAGTCTGCTGGAGCTGTAGAGGAGACGTACGGTGGAGCTGGACAGCACATCTTAAGTGATGTATTGTTTTTTTTTTAGTTTTTTTTAAGGCAGATTGGGCTTATTTTCGGGGACACAGTAGGATTTCCTACTGTAAAGGTTGCACACACCGCATGAAAACCGCATTTCAATGCAATGCAGCACATAGGAAATGTCCATATGGAAACATGGGCTACAAAACCTCACAAATCATGGCTGTATAGAGCATGCCGCGATTTTGTATTCTCGCAATGTAGCATCATACAAAACATTGCTCATAGTAAAGCACGGGCTTCACATACACGTGATTTGTAGCACTGTCGCAGTGCGAGAAAATCGTGCGATTTTGTAGCCCTTGTGAAAGCGGCCTAATAGTTGTCCTGTGTAAAGCCACCTTAAGAAATTAGTTCATTTTTTTAAAAATTCGTTTTGTTTTTTGATAGTCAATTTGTGAAATACAAAATAGAAATAAAGAGAGATTCGTTAGATCCATAGCAATGTAGATATGATCATAGTTATGGTTAGGTTAACACAAATTTTTTTGTTGCTGTATTTCTTGAGTTACTGGTTAAACATTTACAACAATAAACTTTTGAACTTTTAAAACAATGCAGTGCTGTTCTTCCTTATTCTTAATCCTGGTGGGAGAAAGTTACAAGTTTTCAAGCGCTTGTCAGTGGGGCGGGGGGGGGGGGGGGGGAGTGCCAGAGGGTGGGGAGGGGAAGGAAGGGGGTGTTGTAGATTAGGCTTAAGGTTCATTCCATGAGCAGAGTAGAGTGGGTGTCCATCCAAGCCCCCCATATTTTTTGGAATTTGGTCGAGCAGCCTCTATTTTGGTATATAATTTTTTCATATGAGGCCACAGTATTTACAGTTTGGATCCAGTGTGGGACTGAAGGGGGTTCTGTCACCATCCATTTTATGGCTATCACTTTACGGGCCAAAAATAGCGTCTTTTCAAGGAAGACGCGAGTGTAGTATGGCCACACCTCCTCCTCCAGCAGGCCAAACAGCGCCACCTTAGGGTCCAAGTCGATGGATAGTGGGGGCCGTAAAAGTAAGTTTATAAGGTCCATCACTTTTGACCAAAACTCATTGACAAGAGGGCATTCCCAAATTAAGTGCCAGAAGTCCACCTTCAGTTGGCGGCATCTCTGGCAGGAATCTGAGGAGGTATTATGCATTTTATGTAGACGGTTGGGAGCAAGGTAGGCTTGATGTATGATGTATAGTTGAATTAATTTATTGTTTACGGCCGGTGAGACTGACAGGTGGGATTCAGAGATGTCTTGCCACTCCTCAGGTGTGAGGGATGGGATGGCAAGTTTCCATTTGTCATATGTAGGGAGTGGATTGAGATCTATTTTAGCTAAAAGGAGGTGTGTATATAGGGCCGATATTAGGCCTTTGGTTCATGGGGATTTGAGGACGCCTATTGTGGGAAATTTAGATATACGAGTTGAGGCGGGTGGAAATTGAGAGTTCAGTGCGTGTCTTAATTGGAAAAATCTGAATAGTTGAAGGTATGGGGCCTGCAGCCTCTCATGCAATTGCGTGAATGTTGGGAGTTTTTCGTCTGTGTATATATCTTTTAGTGTGTGCACCCCCTGGGCGGTCCAGTACTGTGGGTCTGGAACTGACTGTAGTGCGGTGAGACCGGGGTTGTTCCAAAGGGGGAGTTCTGGCACCACATCCTGGTATCTCTGCAGTGTCTTTACCTCCTTCCACACGCTGAGAGCTAATTTGTGGAGCGGGATTAGGTCGATAGATTTGGTGCATTCCGGGAATTCTAAAAAGCTCAAAAGGCTGTTTCCTGTTACTTGTTTTGCAAGTTGTTTATCTGCTATAGGCAATTCTTTGTCTAAGACCCAGGCTCGGATATTTCTCAGTTGCCCTGCCAGGTAGTAGAGCCGGAGGTCTGGGAGGGCCATTCCGGCTTGTTCTTTGGGTCTTTGTAAAATTGATTTGCTCAATTTGGAACAGGAGGAGTTCCATATAAATGTTATGATTAGAGAGTTTAAAGACTTAAAGATGTGTTTAGGGACGCTCACTGGCATGTGTTGTAGTATATACAGGCATTTGGGTTGGATGGCCATTTTGATGAGGTTTATGCGCCCAGCTACGGAGAGTGGCAGCTTGGCCCATCGCTTCAGTTTATGTTTTATGTTCTCTAATAATGGGTTTATATTATCTGCTATTGCATTGTTGCGGTCGTATGACATAACCATCCCCAGGTATTTGAATGCTGAAACTGGTTTTAGTCCATATCTTGTGACACAGGGGTCGTTTTTTGGGTCAGTTTCTGTATAGAGGATTGTTGATTTGGACCAGTTGACATATAACCCGGAGAAGTAGGAGAATCTATCTATGTGTGACATAGCTTGGGAAAAGGAGTTTAATGGGTTCGATAGGAATAGAATTGTGTCATCTGCATATAGTCCCAGTTTGCTTTCAAGGTCTGCCCATTTAATACCGGTCACGTTGGGGGCGCTTCTCAGCCGGATTGCCAGTGCCTCAATGGGTATAGCAAATAAGGCCTGGGATAAAGGGCATCCCTGTCGGGTGCCTCTTGCCAATTGAAATTCCGTTGATGGGATGCCATTTACAATTACATTTGCACTCGGGGACTTGTATATGATTTTGACCCATTGTAAAAATTTAGGTCCGAACCCAAAACAGACCAGACAGGCTTCTAGAAAAGCCCACTCCAAGGAATCAAAAGCTTTTGCCATGTCGAGTGAAACCAGAGCCCATGGCATATTATATTGTTTACCTAGTTGGAAGCCCGTCTGGTCAGGGTGTATAATGGACAAAATCACCTGATTCAGTCTGGTGGCCAGGATTTTAGTTAGGATCTTGTAGTCTGCGTTTACCAGTGATATTGGCCGATAAGAGCCGCAATCTGTAGGGTCCTTCCCAGGTTTTAGAATCACTACTATGGAGGCTTTATAGAATGAAGGTGGGAGTGTTTTGTCTATTTGGGCTTGGCTTAGCGTCTCAAGGAGTTGTGGGGCTAGTTGTTCACAGTATTTACGGTATGTCTCTATAGGAAGACCGTCGGGACCTGGTGATTTATTGAGCGCCATATCTTGGATTGTTAGTTGGATCTCCTCCAGAGTGATGGGACCCTCCAGGAGGTCGACTTGCTCCTCGGAGAGGGTTGGGAAATTTAAGTCGTTTAAATAGTCTAGAGTATCCACCACCGTGTTTTGAGAGGAAGAACTGTATAGATTGGCGTAGAATTCCATGAAGCAGTTTGTGATAGACGGAGCATCGGTTAACTCTATTCCACGCTGATTCTTAATCTTAAGGATCGTATTAGCATGGTTTTCACGCTAAATAAGATTGGCGAGTAAATGACTGGATTGGTTTCCTAATTCAAAGTAGTGCTGCTTAGCAAAGAATAATTTGCGTTTGGCTTTGGTGTGTATTTGGTGTCTATGAAGACGAGATAGACTGAGCCAGGCTGTTTTATTGGCGTCTGTGGGGGCAGATATATACATTTTCTCGGCTTCTAGGGTCTGATTTTCTATCTCTTTGTCAGCCTGGGATGTTGATTTTTTGATATGTGAAATGGCAGACTTAAGGCACCCTCTAATATAGGCCTTAAGAGTGTCCCACTTCAAGGCAGGATGGGTGTTGTCATTGTGGGCATCTAGGAATAGGGAAATGTGGAAGGGCGTTTGATCGTCTGATCCAATGAGCTTGAGCCAGAATGGGTGAAGTTTCCAAGTGGGCCTTATATTATGTTGAGGAAATTTTAGGGTTAGCAGTATAGGACTGTGGTCAGATATGCCTCTCGGGCAATGTGTTATGTTCCAGAGATATACTGCCAGTTCTATGGAACTGAATATGTAATCAATTCTCGTCAACACGTTATGACCCAGTGAATAACAGGTATATTTCCGCGTTTCGGGGTGATGAAGTCGCCAGAGATCGACCCATCCAACGCTTTCGATTAGCTGTCTCAAAGGGGAGTTTAAGGTGGGAGTGGCGTTAAGGGGTACATGGAATTTGTCTTTAGTGGGGTCCATTACCATATTAAAGTCGCCTAAGCAGATCACTCCTGCCAATGGATACTGGTGTGCAAATGTTATGGCAGTCTGCAGAAGATGAAGATTGTTGTGAGGTGGATTGTAGATGGATAGGATGACATAGGGTTTGGAGTCTATTTCTCCATATACAAATATAAATCTTCCTTCGGAGTCCCTACGGGTAGTGATAGGGTTCCAGCGCAGCGACTTGTGAATAAGCACGGAGACACCTCTGGAGGAGGAGGTGTGAAAGGAGTGGGCAGTCCACTGGATCCATGGCTTTGAAAGGGTATCAGCCTTGTCCCTAATAAGATGGGTCTCTTGCAAACTAATGATATGTGGGTTTATTTGTTTGATGTATGAGAATACTGTCCTTCGCTTGAGTGCTGCGCCGAGTCCCCGAACATTCCAGCTAAGACATTTTAGGGACATTACTACCTATGTGGATATGGGATTTAGCTATTGTGTCCGTGTCCATGGGGTGAGGTGGGGGGGTTGAGGGGGAGGGTATTGATGGGTGTGAAGGAAGAGGTTGTGTCAGCGCAGGTTTGTAAAAGACATTAATGGAGAACAGATTACAAACATTTGAACCATTAATCTCTGACATTACTTAAATTACGGCGTAGATGTCAAAGAGCAACAAAATAGAAAGAAATGGAAAGAGAAAAGGGAAGAAAAGAAAGCAGGAAAAGAAAGAGAAACAATTTAGCTACAATCTAGCTAGAAGTAGCAGATGTTATATTGTTGGGGGGAAGTCTCTTGATGGCCTTTAGAGGTTTGAGGTCAGCCGCCGGGTTCCAGTAATAATTTAAAGGTGCCGCGGCCGTACTGCACACCGTTTATGGATCAAGGGGGTGCTGAGAACTTAGGTCATAACAAAGCTCAAAGTTCTGCTACAGATGTGGTGGGATCAGTCATCCTTTGGTGTTACGGGATGCATGTCCAGCCACTCCAGGGCCTCAGTGGGAAATTGGAGGAAGATCGCCTTTCCTTGGGCCACTATTCGTAGGCGAGCTGGATATGCCATTGAGTAGAGAATATTTCTTTCTTTAAATTTTCGTTTCACTTCTGTAAAGGTGGCTCTTTGCTTTTGTAGTTCAGCAGAGAAATCGGGGAATATGGAGATCGCTGCATTGTTGTATTTTAATGGGCCTTTTAGTCTGGCTTGACGTAATGCGGCGTCTCGGTCCCTGCAGTTTAGGATCCTTACTAGGAATGGGCGCGAGGGGGCTCCTGATTGTGGCGGTTTTGCAGGGACTCGATGGGCTCTTTCCACTGTAAAGTGGATAGAAAAAGCTTCCTCTTCCAATAACGATTTCAGCCAAGTCTCAGCGAATGTTTCCGGGTGGGAGCCCTCTGATTTTTCGGGTAGGCCTATTATGCGTAGGTTATTACGGCTCGAGTGATTTTCTAAGTCATCTGTTTTGGATTGGCAATACTCTATTGCCCTTGTTGCTTTTTTAACCGCCGTGGTAAGTGGGCGCAGGGAGTCTTCTGCGTTGGAAACGCGGTCATCCATTTCCTGCATTCTGCCACGCATGTTATGCAAGTCTTGTCTTAACAAGGAGACGTCAGATTTTATCTCCTCTATTTTGTTGGTGAGAGAGGATTTGCAAGTATTAATTGCATCTAGAAGTTGATGCATGCTGGGTTCTGAGGTTTGCCCAGTTTCATCTTCAGGGTCTTTCATCTGAATGGGTCGCATTGCTCGCGGGGTGTGATCAGAGGTTTCAATGCGGGAGAATTCTTTTAGCTTTTCCGCGGCGGTGCCGCTTTTAGCGCGTGTACTCATGATAGAATTCGTTAGGTTAGCGTAGCGTGTTATGGAGGTTAGCAACGTGGTGTAGACGGCGTCGATATTTTTTACTTGTAAAAGGATAGATTAGTAGCTCCAGGGACTTAATGTGGCTCCCGTCAGCTCTGGATAATAAGGAACAAAGGTCCGTATATTGGTAT